>NC_135333.1:4760496-5460131 GCF_023851605.1 Tamandua tetradactyla
ATCTTTTCAGTTCTGAAGGTCTGTTTATAAATCTTTTCCAGTGGACTGATTGCTTCTTGAAGGTATAGACTTATGTCTTAATTCTTTTTTTCTCCCTGGCATCTAGCCAGAGCCTGGTACACATGAATGATCAAGCTGTGCACGTTGAATGAGTCAGTGGAGGAATGAATGAACAGGTGGTACTTGAGCAGCACAAGTGCTAAAAGCAGATCTACAGAGTGAGTGACCAAAGGTTTCTTCCATACACATGTCCTGAGTACACTGAAACCTTCTTTTGGGGTTCCTGCCCTGCTTTGTTCATCGTGTATTCATCAATCTGGAGACCCTGATCTCCTTGACCAAAAACTTCTTGGCCCCAGCTTTGCTCAGTCTGACTTGGCACTTCCCTAGCTTCGCTTATTTCCTGTCTGATGTTCTTTTGCATCACCTACTACCATATCTGCCTAACTCTGTGGGTGGGAGCAGGTAGGGAGGGAGGAGTTCTCATTTTCTTATTTTTGTCCTGGGACATGGACCAACCTGACATTAAGTCATTTTTATTCATTTATCCAGGCGCTTATAATCTTCTCCCAAGATCCATCCTGCTCCCGTTCTGATAAATGACCCACATTTGCAACTTGGAGTCTTCTTGGACACACCCTTCTTATTCATACTCTAAATCAGGTCAGTCTCCAAGTCTTATCAAGTCCTCCTTTGAAATGTCTCATCTCCTAGTTCCTCCTTCTTTGCTGCCATCCTGGTCCATTTCCTCAGAACTGGATTAATCAAATGGCCTGCCAGCAGTCTTCTACCAACTCTGCGTTCACTTTCTTATAACGATGGGTGTCCTTACATATCGCTGTCACCATGGACCATCACTGGATTCTGGGTCCCTCCCTGTGCGAGAATTTCCAGGCCCTTGGCAGACCTACCTTAGCCTATATATTTCAAGTTGATTTCCCATTGCCCCCTGGTAATTATCCTTCAGTCCTAGATGTTGCAATCTCTTCTTTGTGGGCATCTAAATATTCCATGCTAATTTCTGCTTCACCTCGGGTCACTCCCATGTCTGATCTGTTAGATCTCTGAGACCTCACTTGAATCCGCTCCTCCACAAACCCTTCCTTTTTCCTTCTGCTCCTGCTCAGCCCTCTCGTTTCTGTCAACTTCTATGCACCCATAGTCTGAATGATGGTACTCTGCACCTGCTTGTATATTATATATGAGCTTGGAATTTCCAGATAGACTCTAGGCACTCTGAGAACTGGGTCTGTATCTTGTTTATCTTGTATTCCTCAAAGTAAATGCCAGAGGGAAGAACTTACAAAAATTGTGCAATGTGCTTCTGCTTGTTGACTGACTGATCTTTGCTCAGGGAAGACTAGGAAAGTGTTAATTAAGAAATATTCTACATATTTTATTTGGGATAAAATGAGGTTTCCAATGGAGATTTTGATTGTACTAGCTGCGGCTGTTACTTTTATTCTGCCTGTTTCTTTTTCCTTCTCCCTCTCCTTTTCCTTCATGTTCATCAAACCTCTCTCTCTCATGGTCCAGTCCCTTTTCTGTAGGCTACAAGACAGCTGGATCTTAAAAAAATAAACATTAAAAAATATATAAAATCTTCAGTGCCTTACATGCAGGATGAACTCAATAGATATTTGTTGAATGAATTTATTTATGAATCTTCCAGTAACTGCATTCCATTAAATCCCATAGTATTTATACCCAATGCTTCTCTCTTTGTTCTTAATTCCTGCACACTGGACTTTCCAATTGTTAATCCCCTCACACCGTATCTATTCCTATGCATTTCTCTGTTTTCTCCTAGTCAATCTTCTGGTGTCCTCTTAAAAAGTGATTATTTAGCTTTTAATACATCCTCTTACAAAATAAACTTCCATAAATATTAATTGCAATTATTGAACATGATCATATTTGCAATAGTAAGAGGTAATCCACAGAATTTAATCAGTGTAAAATGTGCAATTAATGAAATGACCTCCATATACCTTATGAAAAAATTTTATACATTTATAAGAGGTGATATTGCTGATGCATTTGCTATTAAAATCTCTAAAAGCTATTTTACATATATTTATATAAATCACCTTGTCATCTGGATTGGAATTGTAGATTCAAGGTATGCATAGTCATTGATATTTCTGTTTTCTTTGAACACCAACATGCGTCTACAACTGGACAGTCAATAAAAGTTAAAAGATAATGTGTCATGCCAGGAAACTGCATGTTGTCAAATTGCTATATGCCGCAACAAAATTGAGGAAATACATAAGTACTCCTCAAGGAAACCTAAAGAAAAATCAAGGAGAGGAAATAAGAAATAGCCCATATAATATCTAGATACCTACATGGATAGCATGTATTTTAAAGCCCATCATTTGTTTTCTTCGTGATAGCAATTCCACATTTTATTCAACATAGCTTACACCACAATTGATTCATAAAAGCAAAATTGCCTAATCAATGGACTAGAAATACAGTCACTGTGAATTTAAACTCTTTCCTTTTCTAATGATCCCAAGCTAATCATTTCAGCTCTTGTGGCTTGTTTTCCTGATTAAACCGGGAGAGTAAAGACAGCACTGACACGTGACTCTTACATTAGTGAACTAAGCCTGAAGAATGTGTGTAAGCCATTCAGTACATGAAAGGGTTTGGGGGATTTGTATAATCCACTCCATGATACATTTTAACTAATATTCCCTGTATTAATAAGAGCAAAAAATCTTAAATATTAAAAAAAAATGGCAAAAAAAATTGCTGTAGAGTTAGAAGGTCTGGATTTAAAGGGAAGTTTCTCTTAGTAACTGCATAACTCTAAGCAAGTCACTTGCCTTTTCTTAGCCTCGGTGTTCTGTTCTGTTAAAAGGGTTACTAATTCTTGCATTGCACAGGCTTCTACATGTATTCATCAAAAAGATAGGTAACCCTCCCCCTCTGCGTGGGACGTGACTCCCAGGGGTGTGGACCTTCCTGGCAATGTGGGACAGAGATTCTGGAATGAGCTGAGACTTAGCATCAAGGGACTGAGAAAAACCCTAGAATGAGCTGAGAATTAACATCAAGGGATTGAGAAAACCTTCTCGACCTAAAGGGGGAAGAGAGAAATGAGACTAAGTGTCAATGGCTGAGAGATTCCAAACAGAGTTGAGAGGTTATCCTGGAGGTTATTCTTACGCATTAAGTAGATATCACCTTGTTGTTCAAGATGTAATGGAGAGGCTGGAGGGAACTGCCTGAAAATGTAGAGCTGTGTTCCAGTAGCCATGTTTCTTGATGATGATTGAACAATGATATAGCTTTCACAATGTGACTCTGTGAATGTGAAAACCTTGTGTCTGATGCTCCTTTTATCTACCATATCAATAAAAGAGTAGAACATATGGAATAAAAATAAATAATAGGGGGAACAAATGTTAAAAAAATTTAGTTTGAAATGCTAGTGGTAAATGAAAGCGAGGCGTAAGGGGTATGGTATGTATAACTTTTTTCTCTATTGTCGTTTTATTTCTTTTTATGTTGTCTTTTTATTTTTTTCTAAATCGATGCAAATGTTCTAAGAAATGATGAATATGCAACTACGTGATGATATTAAGAACTACTGATTATATATGTAGAATGGAATGATATCTTATTGTTTTGTTTGTTGTTAATTTTTTTGTTAATTAATAAAAATTAAAAAAAAATAAAAAATAAGATAGGTAAAAGCCTTTGTAGACCACAAAGTGTGATATTAGTATTCAGTACATCATTTTTAAACTTTTTTATTGTATAGTATAACATATGTACAAAGCAAAGAAAGAAAAAAGCAATAGTTTTCAAAGCACTCTTCAACAAGGAGTTAAAGGACAGATCCCAGAGTTTGTCATGAGTTACCATATGATCTTCTCAGATTTTTCCTCGTATCTGCTCCAGAATTTAGGAGGCTAGAGGGCTTATATATTTTTTATCATCACAATCGGCTTTTTTTCCTTCTTTTTTTTGTGAAAATAACATATACAACAAAGGAATAAATTTCAAAGCATAGCACCACAATTGGTTGTAGAACATATTTCAAGGTTTGACATGGGTTACAATTCCACAATTTCAGGTTTTTACTTCTAGCTGTTCTAAGATACTGGAGACGAAAAGAGATATCAGTTTAATGATTCAGCACTCATATTCATTTGTTAAGTCCTATCTTCACTGTATAACTCCACCATCACCTTTGATCTTTCTATCCCTCTTTTTAGGGGTGTTTGAGCTATGGCCATTCTAACTTTTTCATGTTGGAAGGGTCTGTCACTAATACGGGGTAGGGAGACGGAACTATCTGATGTTCTGGAGAGGCTGGGCCCTCTAGGTTTCAGGACTTATCTGGAGGTTGTAGGTTTCTGGAAAGTTACTCTAGTGCATGGAACCGTTGTGGAATCTTATACATTGCCCTAGGTGTTCTTTGGGATTGGCTGGAATGGTCCTGGGTGGGGGTTAGCAGGTTATGACAGGTAGTAAAGTCTGACTGAAGCTTGCATAAGAGCAACCTCCCGAGTAGCCTATTTGAATTCTCTCTGCCACTGATACTTTATTAGTTACACTTCTTTTCCCCATTTTGGTCAGGATGGAATTGTTGCTCCCACGGTGCCTGGGCAGGATTCATCCCTGGGAGTCCTCTCCCACATCACCAGGGAAACCTTCATCCTTGGATGCCATGTCCCATGCAGGGGGAGGGCAATGATTCCACTTGCAGAGGTCAGTACATCATTTTTTCCCGCACAACTTAGAATCGTGTACCTGTTTGTGTAGCTGCACCCTTATTTAATGCCAGAAATTTTTTTGCCCCTGAATGCCTCCCTCCTGTCTCAGAATGATATTCAGTCAAAAGAAAAATTCTGCTGATTTTTTCTCCTGTCGTCTTCCTCAGGTCCGAGGTCGATACTGGTCCCTTCTGGGCAACAGTGACACGCGTCTGCTCAGAAAAGTGGAAGATTCTCGTCCAGATGACTGACGGATGAGAACGCCAAGGCCAGGGGACAACGCCTGGCTGACCAACATGCCAGGCAGCACAGCCCCACCCCCGCGATGAAGAGCAACACAGAGCATGAAGAATTGGGATATTTTTAGGGAGCATGGCCTCTCCCTCTCTCCCCTGGCATTTTATGTGACACGCCTGTGCCAGAGACTGCAACGGCAGCAGGGAAAGAGGGAAAGGGTGGAGGAGGCATTTTACAACTTGTTAAGATAAAAGTCCTGCCACCTCAGTGTTTTGTGTTGTTTTAAGCAAAAACAAATTACAGATCACAATCTGAAAGACCAACCCCTTCACCTGGGCTGCACCAACAAGTCTCCAAGACACCTCCCTTCTTCATTCTTTCTCCCTGCCAAGTCATCCCAAATCAGAACAGCATGAATCACCCTCCGCAGGGGACTCTGAAATGCTTTGAGCAGCTCCGAATGACATCCCAAATTCCAAAGTTGTGAAGCTCTGCTCTGAGTTCCTTCAGTCTTGTTGAGGTGATCAGTCCCTCCCTGGCAGGAGCGGCAAACATGTCAAGGACAAGGAAGTTGAAGCCAACACACTCTACCGGCACCACCCCTCCTCCCTGCTCGGGCTAATAATGCCCTGACACTCGAGCGGAGAGCAATCCTCCTTTGAGGCACTCAAAGTGGGCAGTGTTCTCATAGCCCTCTGGATTTGGGCAATGCAGCAGGTTTGCTTCAAAGTCTAATGTGAAGCACTGAAATTAGCTGCAAGCATCCAGCCCACACTTCCGCCACTGTCTAATAACCACTCACATTGGTGGAACTGATCCCATCCCTGGCTCCACAGGAGACTGCTAACTAGGTGCCAGTCAGGGCAGTCCCATCCCCCTTACCCTGGGGATAAGTTTGGGTACAGACAGATCATGGTATTCCCTTGGCCACAATGATTATTTCAGAAGTGAACAAATCAGAGAGAAGCTTTGTCCCTAGCCCCTTATGGAAGGGTGCTCTCTCTCCCCTGGGATGGGAATGAGGAAGCGTGTCAGCCATCGTGCAACCATGAGGGAAGCCTGTGTGGAGGTAACATCACCATGGGGAAAGCAGAGCCAAGAGAGTCACAGAAAGATGAAGTTTAAACCTTAAGTGAGTCAGACCTGAAGCCTGACCTGGCTACAGATTTTTCCCTTCCAAGAGCCAATAAGTTTAGAATTTAAGCCTGTTTACATAGAATTTTCTGTTGCTTTGCATCTGAAAGCATCATTATTGACAGAGGCATGCTGGTCTTAGAAGTCCAGGGGAGGAGGAAAAGGAAATTTGGGAAGTGGCACAAGACTAATCCACTAGGATGGGATAGGATGGGACAGGCCCTGGTTCAACTGATTTGGTGGCAAAGTCTGAATTTTGAGGTAATGGTAGGGTACAGCATCCTTAGGCTCCAAGAGTCTCAGATGATACTTCCTCAGTTGAGCAAGTGGCTGGCAACATAAGACACAAGATGAGGTATCAGCATCTTAACAGGCAGGCACAGCATGATAACAGGGAACCCAGGGTATAAAGCCTTCATCTAGGAGATGAGAAGGAAAGTGGGCAAGCAGTGGAGTCCTCACCACTGGACTTGGGCTCAAGGTAGGTCTCCAGTCCTAAAGGGAGCCTCAGGTGGTAGGCAGAGCAACCAAGTATAGCTTAGGAGCAGGGATCAGCATTTGGCTGACATAGGTCAAGAAAGGGAGGGAGTAGCTGAGAGCTGTGTACCCGGGGCCATGGAGCTAGCTGGAAGCTTTCTCTAGCGGCAATGTTTCTTCACTTGGACAAGAAAAGACTTAGGAAGTCACGTGGGAACTTAATGGTGCAAAGTGATACTGGAGCTGAGTGAGGCAATCAAAAGTCCTTCTTCCTGCCTGGTTTTGACTGGAAACTGGGGTAGATGTGAGCCTAAATTATGGAACCTGGGAGCCCAATGCAGAGATTTCAGGGCCTCCACATCTCAGGGTCACCTCCTCTGTGCAACCCCCTTACTCCCTGTCTCCCAGTAGAGTGTCCATGTCCTCCCAATGCCTCCATTGTATTTTATAAAGATATTTATTATAGCTCAATGTAAACAAACTCCCTGTGTTAATAATCCCACATTATATTTTCAGCGAGATATTCTTTTTTGACCAGGCTCCCTACTCAACACCTTTAAGTATTTTAGTAGCAAAGGTACTTCTAATCTCTTGATGGATTGGCCTGAAGAAAGTACTCTCCTTAGATTTCTGTATGCAGAATTCTTTGTCTCCTGCAGCCTTCCTATGGGAACCAGAATGAAGGGCAGCTTACCTGGCAGGTTTCCCAGGCTTAATAGGAAAAAGGCTACAGTCTCTCTTTGACCTCCTGGCTCTCACTGGTGGGAGTGCGTTGACCCATGGCAAATTTGAGCAAAACATTTCTACAAGGCAGTGTAGAAATGTGACACAGTGACTTATACTACACTGAAGCCATGAAGACCAGCTCAAAGGTAAGGCTGTTTCCATTGTGTCTTAAAAACGCATTTTTCATGGCTCTTTTTTTTTTTTTTCTTTCTTTTCTCTTTTTCATGGCTCTTTTTTTGTTGTTTCATATTTTTCACCATATTTTTCTCATTGAGGTTAGAAACTGATTTTTTTTCTCTTTTAACAAATACTTAGTGAGAAAGTTAAAATGCCACCCACTGTTATGACACTGGGGGATGCTTTGCCCTGCTGTATGGAGTTTATACTCTGAGGCTTTTGAGGATAGAGATGGGAAAGACAAACATTTATAAACAAGTGCATATACACAATGTCAGATGCGGGGAAATGTTAGAAGGAAAAATAAAACAGGGACAGAGGCTATAGAGTGGGATAGATTGGGATGGTTATTTTTTTTCAGAGGGTTATGGTAGGCTGAATAACAGCTCTTCAAAGATGTCTGTGTCCTAATCCCTGAGCCTGGGTATTTGCTATGTCAATGGTAAAGGAGGTTTTAAAGATGTGATTAAATTAGGGATTTGAAAATGAGGAGATTATCCTGAATTATCCATCTGGGTCCAATGTAAATGTCTTAAGATAAAAAGTCAACTCTTTTTTTAGACAGATTTTAAAGTACTTTATCTGTCTACGTTCTGCCCATAAAAGCATATCCCCACACAATGCAGTGATAGTGGTCTTCATAAGAGGAAGGCCGGAGGATGTGTGAAGAAGGAAGCAAGATTGGAGTGATTTGAGGAAGGCACCATGAGTCGAGGAATACATACAGCCTCTATCAACCGAAAAAGACAAGGACTGATGCGTCTTGAAGGAACATAGTCCTGATAACACCCTGATTTTAGACTTCTGATATCTACAACTATAAGGCCATAAACATCGAGATGTCTGTTGTTTTAAGCCATTACGTTTGTGGTATTTTGTTAGCGCAGTAATAGGAAACCAAAATACTAGGTGGTCAGGAAGGACCTCATCGATAAGGGGACAACTGAGCAGAAAACTGAAGGAAATGAGCTCAGGGAAAAGAGACCTGGGGAGAGCGATCCCAGGCAAGGAGAAATGCAAATCGCGGGCCCAGAGTCAGAAGCACATTTAGCAAGGTCAAGGAAGCACAAAGAAGTCAGTGTGGCTGAAGTGGAATGAGCCAGGGTGGAAGCTGGAAGAACAGTTAGGAAGGTCTGGGAGGCAGCAGGCCTTGAAAGGTATCCTAAGGACTCTGCATTTGACTCTAGATGAGATAGAAAACCCAGAGGAGGGATTTGAGTGAAAGAGAAATAAGACTAAATCAATATTTTGAGGGTCTATTTTGGTTGCTGAGTTGAGAATAAACTGCAGGGGGACAAGGGCAGATGCTGGAAGAGCAGTTAGAAAGCTTTGGCAGTACTTGAAACAAAGAGATGATGGTGGCCTTGACCCGGTAGTGACCAATGGCCAGATTCTGAATTTATTTTGAAAGTACAGCCTAGAGGATTTGCTGACAGATTAGATGAAAGGTGTATGAGGAAAAACCAAAAACCAAGGACTCCTCCAAGGCCTACGGCCTGAGTAACTGGAAGATGGAATTGCCATTTAGCAAGAAGGGAAAGACTGAGAGAAGGAGATTTTGGGGGGGGGGGGGCAGATTAAGGGTTCTGTTTGGGGTATATTAAGTTTGAGATGCCAATTAGATATTCAAATGACTGTGGAGTAGGTTAGATATACAAGCCTAGCATTCAGGGGAAGAGGTCTAGGCTAGAGATATAAATTTGGGAGTCAGTATTATTATTTTAAAACTACGACTCTGGGTGCGATTACTAGGGAGAAAGTACAGACTAAGAAAAGGAATGGACTGAGGAATGAGCCTTGAGGCACTCCAGCAAGTAGAGGTCAGTGGGATGAGGAGGAAGCGGTGAAGGAGGCTGAGAAGGGGTGGCCAGAGAGGTGGGAGAAGAACCAAGAAAGTGGTTTCTGGAAGCTAACCAAAGAAACGATTCTTTTTTACAACTATCTCATTCCAGCCCTCAGCGCGGTACCGCAGGGTGATGTACCTAAATTTAACAAGAATTGTGCGCCAGACTTTATGGTATGCATGTTACATACCTCTGTCAATTAATCCCCTCAACAACTCCATAAGCTAAATGCTATCCTTAATCCATTTCACAGGTAATTAAACTGAGATCACGGGGTTAAACAGAAAATTAGAAAGACCTGGAGCTGGAATTTACTTTTAAGCAATCAAACTCCAGAGCCCACATTGTTTACCATCAGTTAGATTTGGGGAGTGAATGAGTATGTGAGCCAATGAATGAAGGAATGGCATGACCAGGTGTTGATGGTTCTCTTCATGTAATTTTTCTGCTCCAATCTCTTAGTTTTGCACATGCTATCTCTTTTCCTTCTTAACTGCTCACAAATCATCTACTCCATGAAGAGTTTTAACCTAACTCCATCCAAGTGCTGGACCCCTCAGGAGACATGGTGCAGATGAAAGATCCCTGATCTCAGAGTCTGGTCATCTTGATTGGGATCCAGTTCAGTCAACATTTGTCTTGGAGACCTTGGCAAAGTCCGCTGCAGTGCCACAAATATGTAGCTATCAAACACAACTGCGTATGACCCCTGACAGCATGCTAATGGATCTAGTGAACTCTGTGCAGAGATGTGTGATTCACAAAGGATCCAATATTTTTACTGAGGTCCAAACTCAGTGAAGGGTGCACGAATGGTTCAGTGGTAGAATGCTCGCCTTCCATGCAGGAGACCCGGGTTTGATCACCTAAAAAAAAAAAAAAATCATTTTTATTGATTTATTGTTTAACACAGATTTTTAAGAACCCCATATGCTCAAATATATCCTCACACATACACCCTTCCCACATACCACCAGCCATACAAATACCATCCTTGCTTTTAAAACTATAAGTGGACTGAGGTAGACTATTTTAGTGGATTATAAGTAGACTGACCTGTCAGTTAAATGCAAAACGCATCCGAGATTTTTTGTAAAAATATTCATTTCCTTTATTTACACTCGGTATTTTTATTTCTGGTAGAATTATACACCCCTAAAGATGATGATAATTTCATAAATCATCTGGTTCTAGGCTTTACACCCAGCAGGGGCTGTAGAGACAATGCATCTTTTGTGATGGCAGCAGGGGGCGCCCCTCCTCTCCAGTATTTCAAAGCTGTTTGCTGTTACCCCAAATGAGAGTCTCTATTTTATGATGACTGAGCCCAAGTACTCACTAATGTCCGGATCACAGCTACCCAGTGCTTTCTTGGGTCTGGTTGATGTATGAAAATCCAAAAACCTGTCAGAGACTGCCCAATACGGTTTCTTAGTTTCCTCTGAGGGCAGCATATGGTAAATATTTTTCTATATGTTTTTTTTTTTTTTTACATTTATGAAACAGAAACACCAAAGTTAAGCAAGTCACCTGAGATGACCAGGCCCCCAAAACAAGTGGAGATCATCAAACTTTTATTCCAGTAGTTTTGGGTACTTGGGAAAATTTGAAAAAATCTGAGGCGGGCATTCATAAAAACTTGAATTTGTAGGTCGGCATAGGTCTCTTTCAAAGATCTTTGCCAAAGTGGAGAGCATAGCTGCTTACGTCAAGACAGTCACAGGAAAAGAGCAAAAAGAACTTCATAGGAATTGCATTTCACTCTGAAAAGGCTCCAGAGTTCCTAGATAAAATATATAAGGAATGGACTGTTCTGTGTGATTCCCATCTCAAACCTCTAAAGTGGTTTGGGTGCCTATTATCTGGAAAGAAAAATATGTTGGCAAGGTTGTGTCTAAGCACTTTCAAGCCTCAAGCAAGGTTTTCTTTTTTTTAGCCTCCCCATTAATCTACCGCGATAACTTTTAAACAATGATTTAAACTATTATACAACACTTAATCCACGGTGAAGTTCCTGCTTGTGATAGCCACCTCATTCCAAGGCGTGTGATGATTAATGTCATCTTCACGTCGTTTTTTTTAAAGGACAGGGGCCTTTCTATTTATTTTTTGGAGATATCACTGCAGAATATTAAACTGAATAATTGGTGAATATTATTAATTGGGTGGCAACTCAAGTGCGGAAAAGTACCACGATCAGAGAAAAACTTTTTTTTTTTCTACATCAGATGGAAGGGTCTTCAATAAAAAAATCAACTAACTCCATTTTAGACAGACCTTAAACCGCTTTATCTGACTTGGTAACGCACATATAAGCATATCCCGAGGTTTATTTAATAAATACGTGTTTATTATCATGCACCCTACATTTGCGTGCTTTATGCTAACACAGATTCTCCTTAAAACATGCGTGTTTACTCCACCAGCATGGAACATTTGCCTTATTATAGCCACAGCCTTATAAAAAAAAAAAAAGCCAGTACCATGATTTCCAAAAAGGGAGTGACATTTGGGGTAAGCTCTTGTCATGTGCCATCTCCAACTTTGAAAATCCACTCCAGTACCCTGGCAGGCGGCAGCCACGGCTGTTGCTGACGCGCATTTGATCTTTTCTGGGCAACACAGGGCTCACCACACCCCTGAGCTAGAGAGCACGTTCCTTCCTTTCCCCCTCGCCCAGCAGGAGCCAGACCTTTTTACTTTATTTGGTTCAGCATAGGGCACCCCGGCCAGATAAAACGGTGGGGGCCCGGCACCCCGGCGCTCGCGCGCACACTCGCACATTCCTCCACGGGAACGCCGGGCGGGGGGTGCTGGGGGATTAAACTCTGCACGCGGCCGCGTCTCCCCTCTAATTATAGCCGCGGCAGCTGGTGCTCTAGCTGGTCCTGGCGCGCGGGGACAGGACTGGGCCCCGCGGCGGGACAGGGCAGGCGGGCGGGGAGCGCTCCCGAATAGGAAGGGCAATGCGCACCGAGGCCATTTCCGGACCTGGGTCTCCCCCCCCCCCACCTCCTGGGGCTCCTCCTCCCCCGCTTCGGCTCCGGCGGCGCGGCCACCTGATGCTCCGGCAGTCGGTCCACGCGGCCGCCACATGCCCAGGGCGGGGGTGCGGGCGGCTCCAGACCTGCTCCTCCGAGACCTGCCCCGGCCGCGCTCGCGGAGGAGGGAGGTGCCCCCCGCGCGAGGTACCGCGGCGCTTCCCCGGGGCCTGGGGGCCGGGGCGGGGCTTGAGTAGCGCGCTGCAGCCGGGAGTCGGTAAAGCCCGGCCGGGGTGTGTGTCCCGAGGGGAGCGGGAACGGGGGAAAGTTCTAGAATAAATAAATACGGGCACGGAGTGAGTCAGCGTGCCACACTGGAAACCACAGCCAGCTCTCTGCGTTGGCGGCTGGAGAGGGAGGGTGCTCCCTCCCCTTTCCTTCCCCTTGGGTAAATAGAACTTGGCAGGGCCCGAGGCTGTTTATTTTTTAAAAATGCCAATAAAATGTGGGAAAAAGAGAAAAAGCTACGATTTGACAATTTTTATCGCGTCCCGATTTCTTAAAACTGGTCTCTTTATTTGTATGAAGATAATGTGGCCCAACGGCCCCTTTCCTGCGTGATAGCTACACGAGCTGCGTGCTGGGCATAATGAATTTACTGTGCAAAAGCAGTTTCGATTTAGGACTGTGTTCCTATGTCGAAATTCTGTGTTAACCGCGTAAACTCTAGAAACCAGAGACTCGATTCTCCATGTAAGAACTTAACTATTTTCTAATCTCCTGGAAGGACAACAACTCTTGGTTCACTCGTAAATTCGGTACTCTTCACCAAGCAAGCTGTGGCATTCCCTGCTGGTGGAACTGATTCTATGAACTCCACAAATGCGGGGGCCTAAATTCTGTTGTTCAAGGCTGAGAATGATGTGCCTACTTGGTAGGTGTTAAATAATAACTGCATATTTAGCCCATGTGGTGCTTATTAAGGGAATAGTATTCCAAAACTTCTCTAATGACTGTGACCCTCTGTGAAATTCTGATTCAGCTGTACATGAGGAACAATAAGTCTTTATCTTTTATCATCAAAAAGAGCTAATTGAATCGCTGTTTGCAGGGGAAAATAACAAAATGGTGGCAACAGGCTTTTAAAAGCCTGGGTTAAGGCACCAAGCTGCCTTTTTTGATTTGCAGTCTTTCAGATTCTGGAGAACTTGGAAGGCCCAACCTAAAGCTGTGTGTAAAGAAATCCCGATTTATTCAGGCTAGGACAGTCCCTACCACTACATGTTACTTTTCTGTAGAACTCTTATAATCTTACTAATACAGCAAATACTTAAAATCATACATGAAAGAAGGTAAAGTGCAATAATTTGAAGTTCAGTTTTAATAAACTCTTTGCACACTCTAAAAAATAAATTCAGGCCTTCACCTCTACAGAAAGTTCGTCTGATTCCACTCCCCCTACCCCCCAGACATAAATAGCCAAAACACACTGAGAATATTGTACTTGAACTGTAATAATTAAGATGTTTTCTAAGTGGCAATGAAATCTGCAATGACCTAAAAATGTACTTACTTATAAACGTGCTCCCTGAGTTCCTACAAATAGGGCATTCTAGCTCATTTGCTGTGTGTGATGTCTGTCCCCTAATGGACATCTGAATGTCTACTAATGGCAAGGATATAAAGAACGAAATAGTATTAATTGTACAGTAAAAGTGATATATGATCATATAACAGTCCATTGCCCAAAAATATGAACTACATTTAGAGATAATCAAATGTGACAGTTACCATATATAGGATGTCTTATCTCAGCACCAAGGGCTTCTGCCCATTTGCTGAAGGAGGCTCTTAGATTATGCAATCTAATTTTTAAAACCCATTCAAAGGGTCAGCGAAACCAAAGGATAATGCTCACAACTTCAACTTGTCTTTTTCTCCTAAATGATTTCCATGGTTTATTTTGTGATAATGTATTATATATACTTATTTTACTTGCACTGAAGATAGGTATATCATGATTTTGAGCTAATCAAAGTTTTAAAGCGCTCTTCTACATTTTTTCAGAACAATACTTACAATTGTATTATGGAAGAAACCGTTTACATCTTTCTAATAGGGCCTTTCTAGTCAGGAAATTTTAATTGTTTTTCAGATTCAAAATTTAAAAAACAACTTTTTAGATACAAAATGGGTCCTAAATACTGATTACTATCTTTTCTGTAGCTTGTATGGATTGTTTTATGCTCTTTAATACCATGCAAAGAAGTTCAATAGTATGTGATAAAAATTACCGTAATACAAAAATTTCATATTAAAAAAAAAATCAACTTGCAAAGCAAAGGAAAGTTGTTTTAAATTAAGCATTCTGAACTAAGCTATATTGACATGGGGAGAGAGCAGGTAAGACTGATGATTCAAAACAAAGTTCATGGTTAAATTAGTATAAATTAATTTTAATGGTAAGTAGGCATAGTGTGGATATCCCTGACCAAGTACGGACTAATTTCTATTATGGATGAATAGAGAAATCCACAGATAAAAGCCATAAATCCAGTCATTTTTCCTCTTCTAATCTCTTAACAAGTAATTTACAAATGGACTTATTTGTCTATTTTGTGCCTGTTAAATCACAGTAAGGGTTAATAAAGGAGGAAAATGCAGGCTGTCAACAGATATAGTTAGTTAATCATCTGGGAAGTCACACCCTTACTTTTTGATAGTAATGCTACTGCTCTCAGGAGGTTAACCAGTGGCACTGAAGGAGTTAAATACCCCTTCCTCCTTTCTAGAGCCTCAGATGAACTAGGTAAATTATGTATTTCATTCACTGGTACCTTCTGACCTTGGTCTGTGACTGAGGAAAGGCGTGTCTTCTCACACTGCTCCCTATGAACAAAGGCAAGCAAATGAGGGTGACTCAGGACTTCTAGTGGCCTACATCAGACTGAACGTTTTTCTGAATGATTCCACGCATACTCTTAGGAATCAGGAAGAGAAGCATTTTACTCTTCACTAACCAAATAAAACCATCTATAAATCACATGCAAAATAACTTTTGAGTAATGAGGTCCTTAAAAGTCTAGGAATTAAAAAAAGAGTTCCATATTCCTTTTAACTTTCTATCCCTTTCGGGAATAGACAAAGATATTTGTCATATAAAGAGTCTGGTCTTTTTTTTTTTTAACTAAGAAACTGAATGCAATCATCTAAGTCCCTGCTTGGAAAGCGCTTTTGAAATTTTAAAAAATGTTTTCTGCAAACTGCACTATTTTAAATCTCACTAAAAATAAACCTTCGCATTTTTAAGTAAAAAAAAAACCTGATTAATAGTTTAACCTATTTTACTTTTAACTCAATTATTAAGTGAAAAATTGTCATATAATTTTTTTAGAATAGTTTCTTGAAAACAGCCTTAAACAAGCTACTAATAGTGAAAAAATTAAGATATATAGTGATGGGTCCATAACAGTAGACATCCCTAACAAACAATGTATTTAAAGTACATATTAACTGTTACTCTATTGTACCAGCACCAATATCTAAAACTAAGTAAGTCTATGCCTATCCAATCCTCAAACTGTTAGTTTCACAACTTCGTTTAATACAGAAGTCTGCCACGCCAATGACCAATAAAAAAAGTAAAAGCTGCCCACATCTAGGAAATTTCATACATGATAGTGGACAGTAGTTTTAAAATATATTTTGGTGCTTCCCCCTCCTTTTAGCTCTATAAAGATCGGTTTCAAGACATCAATAAAGCTCACACATGGCTCCTTTGGCTCTGGTATTCCAAAGCTTTCCAAAGTGCAGGCTTTTCTTTTTGGTCTTAGTACATTTCCTATGCTCCAATATTGCTGTTTTGTTCTAAAGCTTTCCGGAGAACAGCTGCATGTCTTGACAGTTTTTTCAATGTCATCAATATCTTCTTCCAATCTACGATGGCAGAATGGCTGGCTCTACTGCACGTTGAAAAATAAACAAGTGCTTTCTGGCTGTACTTTGTTCAGCTCTTCTCTTTATCTGTTTTCCCTTATCCAGTTGCCCTTTCCCCAGTCCTTCGCACTTTTTTCCCCCTCCCATCAGTGACTTTTTGTTCCAGGTCTTTTATCTCCTGTTCTCCTGTAGTTCCAGTAAAACCCCACCCCCCAAATCCATTCAGTGACATTGCCATTAGTGATTAAAACAATAGCCCATTCTAAGCTTCTTTTAAAATTAAATTAAAAAAGGCCTCAGAAAATGTTCAGTGCTCCCAATTTTATTTTTATTTAATGCTAAAAGTTAAAGAAAAAAAGTACTTTAAATCTGACATATGACAGAAGGCAGGTGATATTTCCAGAGTGATTTTAGAATATAATGTTGATATCTGAGATCACACTCACTTCAGTTGACTTGAGTATCATCATATATAAAAAAGAATCACCTTCAACTTAAAAAAAAGTAAAGGTTAAAAGGTGGCACACTTTTAAAATACTTGGTGGCCAAGGAAAGGTGTGTAGTAAAAGTTGTAAACCATGTGTGTTTCTCATAACTTTTAATGTGAGGCCACATGAAAGACAGTACATCTGTTAAATTCTATAAATTGTTAAAGCAAAAAAAAAAAGAAAGAAAGAAAAGCTTCAACACCCCATCCCCTAATATTTTGAGTATTACAAGCACAGCTGAAATATTAGCATGTGAAATCTGATACTGCCCATGTACAGTAAGTAGCTTTCTGACATTTTTATCCAGCTGTGGAGAATCTCTGCACTGTCATCAGGTACAACAAAAGAACAAACTTATGTCCTACTGATGTTAACATTTTAACTTCTTAGGAGAGTGCCAGAAAAGTAACCCAGATCAACACTTTCCAGCTGCAAAAGCCTTCCATGAAGGCCACCCAAGGGCCAGTCAGACTTAGGCAGACCTTATTTTTGAACAGCGGTAACCTCAATATACAGCACTTAGAGCTTTTCTGATTCTTCCCCTTAAATCCAGCACAGAGAAACCTTAAGTTTTCTTTTCCGCAGCTGGATAGACCTATCCAAAACAGGATGGTTCTTTAATCTTTTTGGAAAGCTTATCTGTATTCAGATTGCAAAATATACAGATAGCTACAACAAATTAGGTCAAATGACCCATCAACTTGCAACATCTATGAGGTCAAATTCCAGTTTTTAATAAAGTGCCTAGATAACACATTATACAACAGACCATAATAGTTGAATTCTTTACAAATGTCTTTACGGGCATTTAAAATTGACTCTGTTTCTGCTTATGTGCACTTACATAAGAGAGACCAGTCTGATCTGAGTCATGTATATATTCCAATTAAAAAAAGTATAATGACAAACTTGTTAATCATGCAAGTCTGTTTGTAATATAGCAATGACCAGTAGTATGAATTTGCTCAGCATCAATAGTAGGTGCACTCAGTAAAAACACTATGAAAAAAATACTATGTTTGGGGAGTATCTGACTTTCAACTGTTAATAACTTGACCATGAAAAAAATATTTTGAGCAATCTAAAAATGACACAAAAACACAACTACAAAAGAACCTAAAATTGGTAACAACGTATATTTTCAAATTAAAGTAGATGCCACGTTGTGAGACAATACACATACATTTGTAATAAACCTTAAAGCCCTGATTCAGCCTAATTATATGGCCAAGTTACAAACACCTGAACAGGAGGATTTAGGTGTTCCTTTCAATGTTAAATCATAACAGCACAAAAGAAAAACAGTATCACTGTGAGACAACTATTTCTAATAACTGATAATTTATTGGTTTAAAAAATCATTTTACTGATGTAAAACAGTGATCAAGAGAAATTAGTTTTCAAAAGGTTTCTAAAAATAGCTTGAGAGGTGGGGCCTATTACGTAAAACCCTTAATTTCTTTAATTTTCACTAGTTTATCATTTTTTCCCAGAACAGTATTATTCACTTGGTATTTCAAATACATGTAAGAAGGAAATCACAGGGGTCCTCCACCCACATTTGGGCTGTCACTGATATGCCCATGGGCAGCCCTGTCAGCACGCGTGGCTGTGACTGTCACTGTACCATACTGTATTCAACACTCACTAGAAACAGGGTGTAGGTGATAATATCAACAGCAATAGCACTACAGGTAAATGATAACAAAACAAAACACAAAACAGAAGCAAAACTAATCCCACAATCTCCAAGTTCACCAGTACTGTAACTTCTCTTGGGACTCTTTTCAAAGGAAACGACAACAGCAACAACAAACAGAGCTCTAGGGTGTTTAAAAAGATGAAGTGGCGCTGCAGAGCCAGAATCTGTTCAAAGATGGCAGTGCCATGATGTACATACACCCCACCAGCCATCATAACCGCCTTCCCTCACTGAAATTGTGTATTATGTAACCAACTAGCATGCAGCATTGTAATCTTACAACTGATCACGTGGACAGTGAACAGCGGTCAACTTTGCCTTAAAAAAAAAAAAACCTCCCCCCTCCCTTTACCAAAAACACACAATCCTGAAAAATCTCTCAGCGGCACTTCCCAGTCACCAAGAAGACCCCAAGAACTGAACTTTTAAGAACAAAATAGAGATTCAAAATCTATTTCCCTATTACTACATGAGGATGATGTTTTGGGGTAAACTTAGTGATATTTCCCAGTGGCATGCCCACTTCACAACAGTGCCCCTTTCACTCATTTCCTTTCCTTCACCATTGGCCTCTAGCCTGAGAAAGGGGCCAGCAATAAGGAATAACAGACAGTAAGGCAATCTTACAATGTCAGAAAATGTATTTGGCTTTTTTTTTTCTTTTTAAAATAAGTGCATACAAATACAGCTAGAAGCATTTCTGATTTGCCAAGTGCTCTAAAAAAGCAGCGCAAGTCACAGCCTACATTGAACAGTAACTGTCACCAGAATAATAAAGCACAAAGATATGCTAATAACATTAACAAAAGAAGAAAATGCCTTTATAAGTACATACCTTTTGTCGTCAAAAAAAAAAAAATAGAAACACAATGTATTCAAAAAAAAAATCAAAATTATACAGCCATGTTTATGAAGTCTACATTTCCCTTGTCTTGGATATATGTGTGTGTGTGTATGTATATATATATGTTATACACACACACACACACATACATATATGTATGGAGATATATATACAATTCAAGCAGTTTTAGTCAAGGGCAATCATTGGGTTTTTCTGAAACCGGAAAAGTCACGAGTCTCTTTCTTTCTTCACTTTCACATCTCCAGCAAGGATGGTTGCAATTTCCCCCTGCATAAAGGCCCATGGGACATTGGAGCCCACAAGAGGGCATTTTTCCCCACTGGGACAATAGACCTCTCCACTAGCTCCCTGCTGTTTGATGCTTTGTCTGGAGCAAGGGAAGCAGAACTTGTGCGAAGGGACGGAGGGGCACTGCACAAAGTGGGTGTCCTCCAGCCGCTCGTGGCAGAGGGTGCAGCACAGTGGGGCACTGGCTGCCAGAGAAGAGTCCGGGAGGCTGGCAGGGTGCACTGGCTCCAGTCCTCCTGTGGTGCTTGCCCCCTGGCCGCCCACATCTCTGGGGCCCAGCCTTCTTTGGTTCATAGAGGACGGAGAGGGTGGACTGCTGCTATTCCTCCTGGTAGTGGAGTGAACCTGGTTGGCATCTTTGGAGGCATGACTGCCCCCTGCATTGTCTGCTACTAAGATCAGGGCTGCCATAGGGGACTGGCCATTCTGGGCCGCTTCAGGCGGTGTGGTCCGGTTGGAATGAGGTGAGGCAGTGGGTGGTGGTGGAGACACAAAAGAGGATGTAGGAGTCATAGGGATCTTGAGCCCTTCTGTTGAGGTGGACAGCCACGGCTGTGCCTCTCCATTGATTTTAGGGGCCCCAACATCACCTTCTGGTTCTGGAGAAGGCTTCCTTTTCCTTGCTGTTCTTGCAACTGCGAAAACAAAGAAAAGGAAAAGAGGGGATAAATAAAGATGCACTGAAAATCATTCTTTTATCAAAGTGAAACAAACCTCATTAGGCAATTTTTATTCTCTAAAAGCATTATATGTATAAACCCGTGTTTCCAGCTTAAGTGCAACTTGAAACACTTATCTTTAAGGAGCTCTGAAATAACTATCTATTAAAAAGAAACCAAGTTGCAGGAAATGACATGTATAAAAGTGCCTGTTTTTAAACTGCATTAAACTGGATGTGAAATTACACATGCATACATGTACCCCAGTTTGAATTGTGCATGTGATAATGTCCCCAGACAGGTTAAAAGGTGACCGGTGCCCTCACACTCCCGTCTAAGAATGTGCTGGGAAAGGAAAACCCTGTGTCAGTGCCTATCAGCCCAGTCTGACTCATCTCTGTTATGCTGCTTCAGCACATGAACACGTTGCCACTAAGCACTGGTTCCGCCTCAGGCAGATCAGGAAGTTGGGTGTTTGTTATTTCTGGGGGTTGGGATAGAATGGTGAATGGAAAGAACAGCCCTCTCTCCCCTAGACCCACTCACTCCACAGCCGCCCCTACCTGCTTTAGACCCGTTGGCCCCGTTGGCCTCGAAACCCAACAACCTGCCTGCAGTCAGGGCCGGCTCCTTCTTAAACTTGCTCTCGAAGGGCCCGGAGTGGCCGTGCTGGTGCAGCGCCAGCAGCGTGTCGCGCACGGTCTTGGGCCTATTGACCCAGTCCTGTTCCCCTGGCCCGCGGCCTTTGCCAGTGCCCTCTGCGCCTAGGTCTGTGGCCCCCGCCGCTGCGGACAGGCTGTCGGCCGGACCCCGGTGCGAGGGCGGCGGCGGCTGCTTTTCCTTGGTCGCCGCTTCGCGCTGCTCGTGCTCCACGGCGGCGCTGCTCGACACCGACGCCGGCCGCTTGTGGGCGCCCAGCTCGGCGGGCTGCGCCGGGCCCAGGCTAGCGGCGGCGCCCCCGGATACCGCGGCCAGCGAGGCGGCGGCGCGGCTGCTGAGGCTCAGCGCGGCGGGCAGCGGCGTGGCCGAGCCGTTCATGAGCGGCACCAAGGTGGGCGGCACCGCGTGGCCGCGCCGCGGGTTCGGGCTCTGGCGGTTCAGCTCGGGTGGCTCCTCGAGCTTGGAGAAGCCATTGGGCACCAGGATGCCGTTCACCGGCGGCGGCTGCGGCGTCGGCGGCTGGGGCAGGCCTGTCGCCTGGCGGCTCCCGCTGAAGTCGGATCCGAGGCGCGGAGGGCGCTCGGCCGACGCGGCGGGCGCCAGCGGGTAGCGTTCCAAGGCCTGAGGGGCGCGCGGGGCCGCCTCGGGGCCGCCGTGGCCGAGCTGCTGCTGCTGCTGCTGCAGGAGGATGTCCTTGGCCGAGAGCGGCGGCGGTGCCTTGGCAGCGGCCGAGGCCGCGGTGCCGGGCGGGGAGCGGCCCTCTTGGAAGCAACCGTGCGCCCGCTTCAGCTGCCGGGCCGTCTCGATGACAAACTCGACGCGGTCGGCGCCCTCGTAGTTGACGCAGCCGCGGCACACGGGCTCGGTGAAGTCCCAGATCATGGCCCAGGGCATGCGGGGTAGGTCACACAGGTAGCATGACTGTCGCCGGGACGCGGCCGCCACCGCCACCGCCGCAGCCATGTCCGAGGAGCCCGCGGTGCAGCAGCAGAAGGAGGAGGAGGAGGCGCCGCCGCCCCCCGCCGGCAACACACGCGCCCTCCTCCCCCCCCAACCTCGCGGCTCCCCCACCAGAGGCGGCGGCGGCCGCAGCGGCGGCGGCGGCGGCAAAGCCCGCGAAGGTTCGGCGCCCGCACAGCGCCCCCGGTGCACGAGAGGCGGGGGGCGCGGGGCGAGAGGGTGCAGCCGCGGCAGCAGGTCCCCCCGGCGGGTGCGGGCGGGCTGTGGGGCGTCGCGGCGCGGCGGGCGCTGCAGCGGGGGCTCGGCCGGGGCTGCGGCGGGTCTCCAGACCGGGGCGAACACGGGCCGCGCGGACGCGGGGGAGTGCAGCAGGTCGCGGCGGCCCGCGCTAAGTGAGGGGCGGGGGGCGGGGAGGTCGGGGGGGCGGGGGGAGGGGGGCGGCCGCCGGGGGAGGCTCAGCCCGAGTGGCGGGGCATGCCGCGCCGAGGCGGCGGCGACCGGTGCGCGTGGAGTTAGGACGCAGCGCGGGCTCCCGGGTCGCTCCGCCGCTCACTCACAACTCCTGCCGTCGCCGCTCTGCCTGCGCGGGCGTCAGCGCCCTACCCGCTTCAGCTCCGCCGCCGCCGACGCTGCTGCTGCTGCTGCCGCCGCGGCCGCTCCACTTCTACAGACTTGATTCTTCGACAGCCTCGCACGGCGCCTGCGCGCAGCGCCCCCTCCCCTCGCGCGCGCGCCCGCTGCTCGCGCCCTGGCGCTCGTCCCCCTCCCGCCCCGCGCGGCGCTCCGGGAACTTGTGCCAGGAGCAGAGCGGCAACAACCAGCTCCCCTCTCGGAGTGCTGGCTCCTCTGCAGCCGCGGTCGAGAGGGAGGAGCGGAAAGGCTTTCCAATGTGAATGTGATGCAAATGTTGTTTTTCTTTTCCTCCACTTTCCTTTCCTCGCTCTCCACTCGGCTATATCGACTTGTCAGTCAGGGCTTTTTCCCCCGCCTCATGTCCTTTTTGGTCGAATCTCGGTAAAACCGTGTTTGTTTGTTTTGTAAACGATGCCACTTTGCTACTTGGTTTCTGCCAATAAGCTCTGGAGGATGGAAACTTTAAATCTAGCGTGATTTACACAAGGGTTTTTTTTTTTTTTGAGTTATATTTGAAATCCGAATGAAGGACGCGTAGTTACAAAATCAGGGTAGCATGCCTTTACACTTTTGTTTTGTTTCGGAAAAAGCCACATGCACCATTTGTACCGTTTAAGTTTTACAGACACTGAAATGTTTCCCAAACAATGACAGGGTTAAAATGCCTCCGGTTGCAGTGTGGTTGATGAGTTGTGTCAGTTCTATCGTAATTACAGATTTCAATTATTAAAATTTCTGATGAAAACAAAAAAAAATTCCGTCCGGTTGGCCTGTGAATTTTTCATTAAGTCCCCTTGGAAAGGGAAAGGAAGCGCCGTATAAATAACACCCTCACTGATAGATCTCGTTTCTAGGGTAGCTGGTGCAGGAACACAGCCAATGGACAAAGTTTTTCTTCTCTGCCACGTTACGTTACTCCTTCCTTCCTCATCCACCGATTTCCCCAGGAGCTCGGGACCCGCACCGTACGCAAGGGGACCCTTGAGGGTCGCTCAAGAGGCCGCGCCGACCGCGCCGGGCGGCTACGGGCCGGGCGGGGCGCGCGGGCCGCCTTATGTAGGTTAGAACGGGGGCAGGGAGCCGCCGTGACGTGCGCGCCGCGGCCCATGTGCCGCCGCCGCGGCCGCGGACTGCGCATGCTCCGCACGGACGTGACTCTATGCAATTGGCACTTGCAGCCTCATTAAACGAAATGCACATTCCAGGGATCCGGGGAAACAGAGCGCGATCTATAGCCAGCGCCTCCGCGTCACGGCGCAGGCACCGCCCCCCTCCCCTCCACCACCCCCACCCCCCGCCTGCTATTTCTGGGCCTTCAGGTCCCTCCCTCAGCCCTGCTAAACTTTTTACTCAATGTAGCGAGAGGCTCTAGTACAGTGAAGAGAGTGGGTGAAATGCCGCGGTGACGGCCTGCGAGGTCCCCGCCAGCGCAGAAGGGTGTGCGGCTGCCCCTCCGTAGAGGGAGACTCTCTGGGGCTGGTTTAGGGGCGACTACACGACGGTTGTCGTGGAGGGGCGGGGGCTGTTCGCAAGGCGGCGCTTACTTGGTGCCGTGATGGAGGGGCGGGCGGTTTTGTCCCTGTCTGGAGGCCGACACAAGTTTATCCTCAGGTGCCAACAAACCCGCCTAGCGCGAAGGGTTTGCGATTGCAGACCCGCGAAGACCGCGCTTGCCTGCAGCTGTTGCGGTTATATAGACTCGAGCCCGACTGAGTTGAACACTTGAGTTTCATACTTTTATCGGGAGGAGGAGCTGATTTGTTTTCTGGTAAATCACTTGTGGCTGGTCATTAGTCTTACTGACTAATAGACGTGGGCTTAGTCACTCAATTGGGATTTATACACTGCAGCTCTGAAGGGCGGCCTCGGGAGCTTCTTTTGTTAGGAACGTAGGCCCACATCTTTCCCTTCGACTGGAATGAGCTGGCTAAGTGTGAAGTACTAATTACATGATCTTTCCTACAACTGGATTGGTAGGTAGAGAGAGGGAAAAAATCCTGCTGACGTTTCTCTTGTTGCTGTTGAAAATGCCAGGTTGGTCGAAGGGATTAACCACAAGGAAAAGGGGGGAAAGCCCTCAGAGAAACAGTGGGGGGTGCTGCTTAAAGCATATGAAAGAAAAAAAAAACGCTCTAAATGGCAGAAAACGCAATGCCAGACGGAAATGTTTTTTACAGGCTAACCTGAATCAGTCTTTTCTTGAGAATATCTAGAGAAAAAGGTGCGCACGCCTAAATGACTCCCCATGGTGTGTGTGTGTGTGTGTGTGTGTGTGCATGTGTCCGCCCCCCCCCGCCCCGCCTTGCCCTGCAGTTGCAATCCCGCCTCACCCTTGCTTGTAAACTGGGAGAATGGAGCCCGCCCACATCCCTCCTGAGAGCTGCGGGCACGCGTGGGGTTGATCACTCCCCGGCACCTGGCTGTGGGGGTAGTGCACCGCCTTCAGGACCTGAGGACCTGTTCCTCCAAGCCACTTTCTGGGCTAAGATCTTAGGCCACTAACTTCAACCTATGACTTGGCCCAAGGTTCCCCCGCCAGAAAGAGACTAACCAACTCAGCACCCCTCCTCCAAGATATCAACCCCCCACCCCCAGGCAGACTGGAACATATTCAAAGAAAATACGTTAGAGCCATCACCAGCGGGCACAGTGATGGACTCAAGGGAAAGCCTACGGCCCCATCCCAAAATAGAAATACTGAAATACAAATTCAGCCTTGAAAGGTTCTAAGGCAGGATCTTTTAGAACAGAGCTTTTCTTCTGCAAAAGAAGAGCACTTCCTTTTCATTTTACATTGCCAGTTTAATGTCGAAACTGAGTTGTTGTAACTTCCCTAACGAAATGCCTGCTGGAAAATAGAAAGGCTATTTTAGTTCTGGGCTCCCCTGCCCTAAAAGGATCCGGGATCAGGAGGGTTAAGACTGGCCCTGGATCCAGGACAGCAATTCCTTATATTGTATCAAAAGTCTTTCATGCTGCCTGGCCTTTCCTGTAGCATTGAGGCAGCTTTATCGATGTATGCTAAGTAAACATAGCTTTGTTTTTGTCTTCCACCCACCGCCCTGCCTCTAGGCGCAGACTGGAGTTGGATCCCTTCCAAAGCGGCTGCTGCAGCAGTTACAGCCGCCTCCTCCACACACAGGAGCAGGGTTTCTAGGGTGAGGCAATGTGTCTGCAATTCACAGAGACAAGGCAGGAATTGTAATTGTACTTCATCATGTGATGACTTATGAAAGAGGAAGTTGGTATGTTTTAGTCACGTAGACTCTGCCCTCTTGCTTAAGGTTCCAGGTCCTCTCAAAAGAGAATTATCGTAATCTTTGCCACTGAGGCTCGAGGTTACGGGGTTTGGATGCAGTGTGCGCCTACACATTCATATGTAGACAGGCAGGCAGAGGCAGTGAGTGTTGGTGAGGCGGCGGGTTGAGCCTGGCTTTAACTAGAACACTGAAATGCTGCCATTTATCTCAAGAACTAAAGGAAGTGTACTGTGGGGAACATTCCTGCTGAGACCAGAGGAAGTAAAAGTCCTTCCCAGTGCTAATTTCTAAGATTTTTTTTTCTGATGCAATCACAGTTTAGAAACAAAAGGAAAGGCAGTCAGTAAAATCCTATAAAAAATCAGGAGTAAGGGAATTGGCAGGGAAAGCAAACCAAAAGGAACAGTTTTAAGGGACAGTTCAGTGGGCAGGACAAATCTAACCCCCTTCCCCCACAACGAAACACATACTGCGATTTACATGGATGTCCACTGTCTGAAAATTAAACATCTGAAATCGGATTCCAGTTGCCAGACCTTATTCCACTTGAGATGCTCTTGTTAACACACCGCAATTCTGTACTCACAGCCTACAGGGCAGTGTAAAGAAATGTTCCTACCAAAGGACCCTAATGGAACTCTGTCCTTGGGTCCTGCAGCTGCGGGAGGGGTGCAGCCATGTGCCCCCAGTACTGTGGGTGCTGTCCAGGAGATGGCATTCCTGGGATTGCTGAGTTCATGGGTTTTGTCCTATACAGGGACGTCGAATCACAGCCTCACTCACTCTTTAGAATGCAGCTTCTATTAATAACATGATGTTGCAGCCATACTAAAGCTCTGACTGTAGGGTATGTGAAGGAGAAAGAAAATACAACCACATGTCATTTGGATTTCTGTGGACACCATCCCAGCCTCCTTAGACTTGGACAAAAGTCCTGTAAGACTAGAAGGACACTCGTAATATCCGGGGCCTTTTCCGTTAAAAAAAAAGTTGCAAATATATATGTGAACCTGTGAATACGTCTACACATACTATGGAGAGTCTTGACATAAAATGAACCTTCTGTAATAACCTAAATCCTTCTAGGTAACAAGATTTTATGATACAATTCCACCCGTTATGGAATTGCAGGTACGCTTTTTTAGAAATATGTCCCTTCTGTTTGACCGTTCCCTGTAGCCTACCTCCCCTGTGCACAGAGTGCATTCGGATATTAAGATTTTTGCATGTGGAGGAGGTAAACTCTCCGTGGAGGGTCTACGAGTCAAGCCAAATAAAATTGCAAGAGCTCTTAATCATCCACATGTTATACATAGAAGCTGTTAGTCAGCAGTCTCTGTGTAAACATATGTACAGATCCCCATTTAGAGCAAAACTTGGGGTCTTGAGGTAGGCTAACGACTTAACTGTGTCAGAATTTAAACAGCCGAGTGAAAAACACAGACAAAGGAGAGATTGAGGTCACACCCTTGCCCAGTCTGCAAGGAAATTTGTAGAACTGGAAAGGATTCAATAGCCATTTGATGCCAGAACCTTCCTATTGACTTTTTGGAAAGAGCGTGATGAAATGTGCTTTTCTGGAATAATATCTGGATGTGGGTTTAATTTATGTTTAAGACACTCATGAAAAACCTTTAAAAGAGGTTGGTAGGAAGATACTGACAAAACCCTGAACTAACTTCACAGAAAAGTTTTGAAAATTTTTAAATGGTGGATTTCCTCTCATAGATTTCGTACTTCAAAATTTAACTTTCCTACATGAACATTCAGCAGAAAGGGAACTGAAAAAAGAGTAATGATTCTAAAAGGTTAAGAATAATATGGCATTTTATTTACCTTTCATGTGGACATTTAAAAATGTTTATCAAGGATAAATGCTCTTATTTACCATCTTTCAGAAGCTAAAACTCTGAGGTATGAAAAGATTAAGTGATTTGCTTAAACTAGCACTTAAAGTGAGTGCCAGGACTGAAATCCAGGTCTCAGTCCTGCTATCTAATGAAACAGTCTAGAACATTCTATTTGCATTAAAAAAAATCATGTAAGCAGTTCAGAGTAAAACATACATTCACAATAGATAGTGGGGCATGGTGAGGATGAGGAAAAGTTGCCACGATACTATGTCTTGCATGAGACCTCTTAAATGGCTAATCATTTTGTGCTTGTCTTTTTGATGTTTACATAAAAATTCATATTGGTGTTAGGATAAAGTCTTCAATTCTGGGATTTCGTTTGGGGGGTGAAATGGTTTGGGCAGTCACCAAATTGGAATATTATACCTCCTATTCTTCACGACCTATTTTTTTTTTTAATACGGAGGGAAAGCTCGTGAAATCATTTAATTCCTCACTACTTTGCATCCAGACAAATAAATGCTAACGGACTATAAAAAAGAAGAAAATGTGAAGCCACATATTTCACAGAATTTCATAATTATAAAGGGGCTATGGGAAGCAAAATGATAACTTAAATAAGCTTTTATTGTTATTGTTTATATTTCTTATTAAGTGCCTGTTAGCCAATATTATTTAGACTGACTTCTTTTGAGAAGATGAAAATATATTTTGCAAAAGGATAATAGTGACGGGGAAAATTTGGCCTTTACCAATAGGGTTTTAATAATCTGGGCTGGTGGCTTACTTGCTTTTGTCTAATGTGTTTAATCAAAAAGAGTCCAGTTGTTATTTAAAACAATTTTTTTTTGGTATATATTGGAAATTCCAATGATCTGTCTCAAAGATCTAAACATTTAATGCTAAAACTTTTCTTCCAAAACATTTTTTTTGGGGGGGTCAGTTTTATATATAGGAGAGACAGAGAGAACTCCTGCAGAAGTGAAAAAGGAAGGAAAGTTAAAAAGACTAATGGTGGACTGTAATTTATTAATTGGGGTGAACTTCTGCATGTTTTGCCCATCTTTTTCTGTGTCCACATGATAATACCTCTTTGCTAGGAGAGGGAGTGGGGGGAAATCATTGACAGTGGGAGGAAGTTCATACAGGGAAAAAAGGGAGCCTTAGCAAAAGGCATGGTGGCCAGAAATAGTGAAATGGTTTCCTTAAAGTGACTGTTACTAAAAAGATTGTCACAGACAGCTAAAATGCAAATGGAAATGCACTTTGATGGACCTGTTGGCAAACCTCCCTAGCCCTTCAAGCAAATTCCTGAGTGAGGAAGTTGGTTCTGAAGGAATCCTGGAAACTACACACAGGTGGACTTCCCTGGAGCTTTTATCACTTAGTGTCCTTAAGTGTCTGGATTTAAAATATTTTTCAGACGGCTTTTAAAAATTAATTAATTATATTTACTTCTATTTATCTACTTATATTTGCCTTACCAGACCAATTCAAATTGTTCTTAACAATCACTGAGAACATCATTCTCTGTCCACTTTATGAATTTTGTTACTTCCAGAGGAGCCAGAAAGATAAGGAATTTATCTTGAGACGAAAGAAAATCTCCTGTTACCAGCTAGAATTCAGGTTTCCCAAACTGCAGTTCTTTCTTTAGCCCACTGGTGGGCTATCTCCTATTTATATCTTCTTCATAGGTTCTTCTTTACATACATGTAAATATCTGCAATGGTAGGTAGCTGAAGGACCATAGATTCTCTTTGTACACCCGGCATGAGTTACTGGGACAGTGAGCAGAGTTGTTCTTGAGTGGAGGAGGGGGTACTGGACTTGAATTCATTTTTGCTCCCACCCTTCATATGGTGGTGGGGGGTAGAAGTGCAGAGTATTTGACAAATCCAAGCCCAAGATTTTTCTGACACACATGGTAGCACAAAATGATACAGAGAAACTACCAATAAATGTCTGCTCATTCTTTGAAGGGCATTGTGCCATCTGAATAAAACTGTAAGGTAAAATGGTTTCCAGATCATCACATCATCGAGAACATCACGTCTGCTTAGTTTGGGCTCAAATTCCAGGCTAGGAGTGTCTAAACCACCATCTATATTTAACCTGAATTAACTAGGGCAAAACATCTATCTCAGCATTAATATGCCTAACTGAAGTGTCTCAAGGCAACTTATGGGAAATATTTGCACCTTTTTTTCCACCAAAGTCTGCTTTATTATATACATATACGTACACACACACACACACACACACACACACACACACACACACACACAGTGACAAAGATTTAATATGCTATCCAGAGGACTTTCCGATTAGTTGAGGCCTTAGCTGAAGAAGAAGAAAAAAGTTCCATGCACTGACAGGCATTTGGCTGAATAGGTAGGTCAGCAGGATGTGGAAACTTGTTTTGAGGTTTTTCTGAATCTCACCCAGGATTTTACTACTTAATAGCTGTGTGGTGTCTTTTCTGAACACGGGCTATCTACTGAATTCATAAAGCATTGTATGAGAGTAAGTTCAAGGAATTCTGATGTTTTGACATTTTTGTGACTTTATTAACATCATAAAATGTTGCGTTTATAATCTTGTATATGACAAATATATTTGGGTCTGATTATGGAAAACTTAAAGTTTCTTAGGTTCTATGGTTTCCAAAAAATATGAAAAAAAAAGCACTTATGTGTAAAATTTGTTTTATTTCAACTATTCAAAAACCAAAAAAAGAGGAACTGTAACTTTATTTTCATATAAATATTTCTCACCATATTTATTCCAGAATCAGACTTCCAGATTCCTTAAACTCAGAGTGTAGAAAAGGGTAAGCAGCCCCTTTTAGCTATTACAGGGGCCAGTCTTTTAAAAGCCTGGAATCTGAAGCCCTCTTATACTGAGAACATGTCAGGACATGCCTTTGGGGATGCTGTTAAATAGTTTAGGCCCAGAATTCTACGTTCTGTACTTTTGAAGTTGTTTTCTGTTGGCTAACTACCTCTTGATTATTTTCATGTGTTTGGTGTGCAGGCCGACTTTGCTTCCAAGTAATTAAAAAAAAAAAATCTGTGAAGTATCCACATTATTTTAGCATAAGATTATTGATTTTGTGAATGCTGGTTTTATAATGGTCAAGTTTATGAGTCATGTCAGAGTTTGTCACGGGCTTGAAAGTCAGATACACATTGGAATTTTATTTTTCAGCTCATTCCTGCTTCTTAATAGTATCACCGTGTTAAGGAATGAAAAATTACAGTTACTATGAAAAAGTCTTCTCCTTTGAGAAGCTGTAATTTCCCTAGTAAAATTAAGTAATAATTTTCATTCATTTTAGCTCCTTTTTGAACTAAAGCTGGGAATGGATTGAGACAAATGGATGAAAGAATGAATGGATGGATGGACTTTCCTTTGTCTGATTCCGAAAGGTACAGCTTTGCATCCTTGTAGAGTCTCATAGGGACATTGGAAGAAACCCTTTCTTTTCCCCCTCATGCAGAAGCTAAAAGTTATATGCAAGTCAATTCTCCCACTCTATAGCGTCCTTATGGCTTTAGGAAGTTCTGATTCATGGTTTGGAGAATTGCAGTAAGTTGGTAATACTGTACAGCATGGACTTGTTTAAAATAAAAGTGAAAATTCTGCCTACTTCCACCATGCCCCCGACTCCCACCCCACATACACACCTCCCCCGACCACCAAGGGTTCATTTTACAGGCACTGCTATACAAAGGTATCTGGCTTAAAGCCTTTTCAACATTCGCCTTATAACAGACCTCATGTGAGTAAATGTTTTAATATTTCTTGTGTACCGGCAGGATTCTCAAAATGCCATGACACAGAAAGACATGAACGTGGGTCATGGTTAAAGAAAAAAAAAAGTCTCATCTCATTTAACTTTGTAGGAATTATTTTTTAATTGTCTGTTTTGTTGGGAAATTTTCCAGAGATTTATATACAATGAAAGACTAGTGTAGACGAAGACTAACAGGACAGGCATAAGAAAGTCAGAGTTTTGTTTTTTTTTAAAGCATTCTGTTTTGCAAACCAAGAATACAACTTGCAGATCTTTCTTGTGCTTTTATTATGGTATATAAATTATGATTTTTTTTTTTAGTTGACGCCAATAAAGCCAACATAGGGAATAAAGTCAGTTTCTTTCTTTAGGCTTTCCATAGGTAGTATAATTTAAATAATTCCATGGTAGAGTTTCAACACCTCAGATGGAGCACGGTTGTTTACGAAGTAAGAACAGTAATCCTCATGTAAAAAGGTAGTATTGCTACCCCAGAGAGCAGATGGTGTTATTAAATACACGGGCAAAGTCTAAGGTCATAAGGAACTAACAATTAACCAGAAATACGATCTGTCGCCGTCGTTTAATGGGTAACCTACCAGATATATACCACTTATAGCCTTGTGAGTGTTGGGAAGTATACAAAGCTTCACAGCCATTTCGCAATCGGTTAGAAATATTATAATTATATTCTTGTTTAAGCATTTAGTGAAACCAACAAGCCAGAGAGAAAGCATAAAGCACTGTGATTTCCTCATAATGCTGCTTTCTGTTACCTACTTTGAGAAATCCTTTATTCAGAACAATTTCTGAGCTATTCCTGAATATCATTTTTAAGAGACCTCTGACTCCACACGTTGTGAATGGGTCTCCCCACACGGGTGTTGTCAAAATTCGGGATTTGATGCGGCAAATTGGAGTTGCTCTGAGACTTCTTTATATTATCACAGGGATCGGTTTTATCCCCGCAGATTTCAGAGTGTGACAGAGCTGAGAAAAGACTTGGGCATACACAATAGCAGACGTGGGGAGGGCATAGGGAAGTGGGAGTGGGAACAGGTTGAGGAGCTGGGCTGGCAGTGGGAAGACTGTGGTGGAGAACTTAATAGCAAGTACAGTTTCAGTGGCATATCGAATATAAATGGACCGGTAAAGTGGGAGCGAGTCACATGCTGCCCAGTCCTTGCAAGTGTTTCCCAAGGAAGGTTTGCCATGGAGAATGTGTTACTTATTTCCTTTCCACTTAAGGGCTTTTGAGTATGATGGACTGAATTCAAATTCACCAAGAGGAAAAATGATCAACCGAGCAGCAGCTAAATGTGAATCACCAAGAAAAAAACAACCTGAGTAGAATTTGGAAGGATGAAATTTGTCCCCTAGGCAGGCACTACAAAGTGTATCAGAGAGTTGTGATTCCAGCCATTGAAACTAGTATCAACCAACCAGGAAAACAGCATCTGGAAAAGCTAAAATATCTCTAATGCCCCAGGTGAATAGAAGATGAACAATGAAAAACAGGGTCCAGGGGTCAAGGGCTGATCAGAGTAAATAAGTGGGGCGGATTCCAGTCTTCAGACAAAAACTGTTCTTAATTTTCCTTGCTGCCAGATTGGGTGAGCAAGAGTCTGAATCATGGAGAACACATGCTAATAAGAATTTTTTTTTCTTATACAATTGCACATATTTAAATACATTTATTTCAGTTTCCCCAACTTGAAATTGAAACAGGAAAGTGCACCACCTCCAGACACAGGCCCACAGTTTGAGACCTTCAGCTACAAACTGGGGTAGCTGCTTTTCCATGTGGCCAGGACTCCTGCTGGAACTTCCGGCAGCCCTCAGAGAAACCAGTGAAATACCCCTGGGCTGAGTGAATGGGAACTTTCTGGGGAGCGGAAGATTGGTGGAGGTCCAGCTGGAAAAACATATGGCAGCAGAGGCGGAAAGAGTGCTTCATGACCAGGAGCATTATAAAAACTATCTGAAAGCTCACGGCAGCCGTTACAACCGAAGATCTTACTAAGCATGATGGATGTTCTTACTTCCAGGACTGCATCCAATGCACCTGGACCAAAGCCAGCGCCGCATCCTCAGGCGCCCCACGGGATGGTGCATGCAGAAGGAAAGCATCAGACCACATCCTATCTCCAAGGCCAGGATTCCATCCCTGCTTCTCCCACCTCCCCCCACTCCCTGAATGGGGGCTGGGCAGTCGACTATTCAGGGAGCACGTGAGAGGGCAGCTTATTTTCTCGTCCTGAAAAAAAACAAAGTTTGCAAATCACTGTAGACAGTATGTTTTATTACAGTTATGTCGGGAAGGAAAATGACTAGGGTAGATGCCCTTCTTAACCTGAATTCAGATAGCAGTTTTGAGTTACACAGTGACACAGGCTGAGCTCAAGGAACGAAGTGTGAATTTCAGACTAGGGCACCATGAGAAGGAGATGGTATCAACAGATAAATGCACTTGAGATTTTACATCCCTCTTTGCCTAATGCCATTTCCAAAGTAATGGAAAAGAATGTTTGTTTTTTCCGTGTTAATTCTCTGTTTTATTTAGCTCTTATTTCTAATAACCATTTGTGTCTGTAACTGAGAACTCATTTCAAATACAGGTATAACCAACTTTGAGAAGATTCTCTATAGAACATATCCCTGGGAAAAGAGATAAATTAGGGGTGATTATTCAGAACAGCAGAACACTTTTTAAAGTCTTTAACTTACCGTGTGTGTGTGTGTTTTTTTTAAGTAAGTCCCTCTAGTATATTTAAGTAGGATTTGATTTTTTGAAAATAACCAACATACACTTTTTAAAGATATTCAGATTGCATTAGAGCAGTGTGCATGTGTGCTTCTTTTTATCCTCAGCTATAGTATCCACAAAAGCCTGTGGCTGACACTATTTTTCTTCAACAGATAAGGCTGTCTCCCTTTCAACTTCTCTGATGGATGTTTGCTGCATTTTCCTTAAGCTATGGCAGTAGTAGAAGGAGAATCACTGTAGCCACAGAAATCAGGGTCTAACTTTATTACCCAATCATTACGACAATTATCCATCCAGTCTTCTTTTGTCCATGCATACACATTTCCAAGGCATATATTTTCATTACCAGACAGAGAAAGGCCAATAGGTCAGTTGTACTCACTCCATGCTGATAAGGCAATGTCATTAACTTTTGACTAGAAAAGCAAGTTACAGCCTTTTGTACTTGGGTTGCATTTTTCTTTTATGAATTCAAAGCCAAAACCAAGATGGCTAATGTATAGCTCCCCTACCCACCCACCCAAATAATGTCAGATAGTATGATTTTCATCCAGAATAAACTTACCATCCATTTGGCCAAAGGAGGAAGTATATATCCAAGACTACATGGATCTAATGGGAAAAGACTCTGAAACTCTGGCATTTTCTAAATGTTCAGGGTGAAGAAACAAAGTCACTTCTTCTCAACCAAAGTTTCCCCTTTTGGGGAGCTCTAGGAATATGGAGATAGAGCTGCACTGACTAGCCAAATGTTTGTTTTATTAACAGAGTCCTAACTTCTTGGGACCTCAGTTCACTTACCTTCTAGGCTTCCTGACTCTATTTCACCCAGCACCAGCAGCTCCAAATCCCATGCTCAAGAGATACTCAATGTCTTGAACCACAGGAAAATAATCCATACTTTGTGCTCGGTCCCAATCCTGTCTCTGTTGCTATAATAAACACAGGCAAATCACTTTTCTGTACTTCACTTGCCTCTGTAAATTGATATAACAGCACACACAATAAAAAACCACAAGTGCCTAATAAATGCAAAATTTAGTATGTCTAGCCCACTTATCATTGATAGGTATCACTCAGTGGTTAAGAGTGCAGGCTTTGGAGGAAGAGAGCCTGGTTCATATTATAATTATTTTACTAGCTGTGTGATCCTGGGCTAATTACTTAAAGCTTCTGTGTCTCAGTTTCCTTATCTGTGAAATGGGTATAAAAATAGTACTTTTGCAGGGGTTGGTGGGAGGATTAAATGGCATGTGAAGTGCTTTAAATAGTGCATGCACCTAGGAAGCTCTCAATTAATGTTGGCTTTTATTATGTTAGGAATTTCCAGAGTAGTCTGAAGCAGGCACTAGGGTTAAATCCTACCAGTTCTTCTATCTTTCATGGCCAGGCTTCAGAATCTTACTTTAGAAATAGCCTTTGCTACTTAGCATCCCTTTCACACCTGCTACTCCTAGGAAGTGGTTACCACCAAAGATACTAATGACCTTATTTTCACCATCTCCAAGAGAGTTGTTATCTATAATTCTTTCTGAGTCATCTGCCACTTTTGATATTGGTCCTTAAATACCTTTTCTCACTTTATCTCTTTAAGTAATACCTAATCCTGTACCTTCTGAACGTCTTTCCAAATGTATATGTTTGTTCTCTACCCCCACCCCCAACCCTGGTACCTACTCCAAACTCCAGTACTTGGCAAATGGTAGATGTTCAATAAATGTTTGTGGAAGTAGTGGAAGATAGTTGTGAGAGCAGTTCCTGGCCTCTTTCTATTCCTTTGTATTGTTTTCTTGATGTCTGATCCCTTGCTGTTCTTCCCTGAATCTCTGCTACACTGAAGTAAACCCTTTAAAGTCTTTTGACTTAAAGCTCATCTTTTCCTTCTTTTGAGTCTTGAAATTCTTCACAGTTAAATGTAGCCTGTTTTAAGTTTCCTTTGTTTTAGTATTATTATTTCTTTAGGTGGGGGTGGTTGAAGGTATGTTTTTTGAGATCTGAATTTCACTTTATTCGGGAAACATATTCAGACTTAGGAATTAAGTTTTTTAAAAAACATAAAAAGCACAAGTTATCATCCTGAAAATAACTCCTCTTAAGATATACAGGATGCGTTTTAACAGGGAATCATATTCTCTGTGGGGTAGAACCCAAGAATATGCATTTTAAAAATAAAGCTCCTTTCATATCGTGGAACTGTAACCCATACCAAACTTTAAAATCTGTTTTATAACTTCTTGTTAAAATGTACTTGGAAATGTATTGCCTTGTTGTATATATGTTATATTTCATAATAATTTTTAAAAAGCTTCTTTCATATACACAGTAAAGTATGATAGCTATTGATTTAATAGTTATTGACACACATCTATCTCAGTTCAGGACCACTTCAACTGAACAAAGTTCATGTACATATGGGAATCAAAGTCAATTAAAATGTTGGCTTATAGCATTAAAAAAAAGAAGAAGAAGACCTTCCCTTGCACGCACATGCACACACACACACACACACACACACCTTTCTGAAGTCAGCCATATATGATTGCTTAAAATCACCTATTATGCTGGATTAATCACAGTATCACACTGTCTTGTGCTGACCAGGGCTGACTTAGCTGCTAGGTGCTGGAGGCACAGTTCCTTGGGCCCATGGTATTTTTAGGCGCCGATGAAAATGTTTTAATTTTAATTTCTTTTAAAACCCAAAGGAAAAATGAAAAATAATAAAGGCCTGATGTGATCTAAAAACTATGCTCTTATCCCCTTAGACTAACTCTGCTTGTTGATTGATTTGGATGTATTCAAATCTTCTCACGCTCTTTCCACAGTCAATTACATTTGTTTTATTTATTTATTTTTTTAAAGGCCTGCTATTCTATTCTTGTAGGGCTTTACACTTATACAAGATCCATGAAATTTTCCTAGAATCCCACAGTAGATGTCCACTAGATATTGGTTATTTAGGCAAGAAAAATTGTAAAAATACTAACTCCCACATGGACCCACCTAGCCAATACCTTTCTCTCTTGCAAAGTAGTGTATTTTGTAAATTAAGCAAAGCTCAAGACTGGCAAAACCAAATTAATAAACCTACCATGGAAACAGAAATTAGGAATATAAATATATATATATATATTTTTTTTTTCATTTTTAAAATGAGCACATTATAGTATAAGTCCACAATCAGGAAATTCTTCAGTTGGGTTCTCAGTTATGTTTAATGCTTAACCCTGTATTTTTCTGCATGCTTTCTATGCCTTTATGTAGTTGACTTTCTGAAAGAAGCTTAATATGTTAATGGCCACATTTAGACCTCTTTAAAAAAATTTGTTTTTAATCAGAGAAGTTGTAGGTTTATAGAAAAGCTATGTAGAAAATGCAGAGTTCTCATATACTTCCCCCACAGTTTTCCTTATTACTAACACTTTGCATTAGTGTAATACCTTTGTTATAATTGATGAAACAATATTATTATAATTATACTAATTAACTATAATCCAGAGTTTACATGAGGATTCACTATGGTTTTAAAACCATAGTCCTATAGTTTTAAAAAATTTTTTCTTATAACATATACAGCCTAAAATTTCCCCCTTTTTACCACATTCTAATATATACTTCTGTAGAGTTCATTTCATTCACAATGTTGTAGCATCTAGATCTTTAAAAAGCCTCAGGGATATTAAGAAAATGAAACAATAAATTTTAATATTTAAGTGAATGATTTTATAGTACAGCAATTTTATTTTAAAAGCATTTTGTGGGTGGAAAATAACTCCTTGAGATAAATATGGCAAACCATCATTGCAAACCAAAATCTGTCATAGAACAATGTCATCTTTTGGTTCTAGAGCATGCCACCTCATTGCTGGAAAATGACAAGTATGTGCCTGCTAGTCCTTCAGTCCAATTGTTTTCTTTGTTTCAGCTCTTGACTTCAGTGATAGAAACTACTACCTGTCTCCTAAAGTCAATTCTCCTCTCTTTCTTGGCAACAGAACTCTTGGTTTTATCTGGACTTATTGCCGTAGTTGCAGAGATTGCTGGCTGGTCATCAATTTATGTTTTCATCTCTTGGGACTGACTAGACCCAATTTCCCAGACTTCCCTGTAGTTACAGTCATTAGAATATGAGTGGAAGTGATATAGTTCACATCTAATCCTGGCCCACAAACACCTCCCACACTGATGATCCATGTTCTTTCCCCTCCAAAGGCTTGCTGCAAACGAGTGAGAAGCCAAGTATGGAAGATGGCAGAAGCATAAGATAGAAGAATCGGGATCCCAGAATCATCTTGGAGAAGAATAACCTATCTATGAAGAACATCATTTTGGACTTGATGTCAGTGAGAAATAAACATTAGACATTTTAGGGTTGGCTTGTTCCAAAAGCTACAATTACCTTACACCAATATAGATATCATAAGTGAAAGACTATATTTCCTAGGCTGGAAGGGGAAGCATTTTGTCTTCCTTTGCTTCCCCCTTTACTGCAGTCTAGAAGTGAGACATAGTGCTGAAATTCCATCAGCTAGCTTGTGACCTTGAGGATGGAAGCTATTTGCTAAAACAATAGAACAAAGAGAAAGAGGAGACTAGATCCCTGATGAACATGAAACTGCTGTACCAGTCTTGGACCACTATCCCTTTTTCATAACTCTTTTTTTATGTTAGTGGATTTTTTTCTTATATAAGCCACTTTTTTATTTTCCATGCAGTTGAATCCAATCTTCAAAGAGACGTGTTCTTCCCATAGCAGTAAGAATGATTATTGTAAGATTTAAATAAAATCATGTCACTTCTTGGCTATAAATCCCTTAATGACTTGTAATTTTTCTTAGACTTGAATTCAAATATTAACCATGCCTATAAGGCCTTGCTTGATTTGTCTCCTGCCTACCTCACCAGCTTCGTCCATGTACACTGGCTTTGTTTCTGTCTCCCTGCAGTGGCCTGTCATTCTCATCCATGAAGCCTGGCTGAAGATACCACTTTCTCAGAGAGATTTTCAAACATCCCACCTACAATGGATTCTTCCAGCTTTCCTCTGTCTTAACACAATGTTTATTTCCTTCATGGCATTTATCATTGCCTCTAGTAATCTTATTGATATATTTGTTTATTTCTTTATTGGCCATCTCCCCAACAAGAATGTAAGCTCCATCAGGCAAAAACTGTCTCCAGGTGATGCAGATGTTCTAACAATGATCTTGGTGATGAATACACACCTATGTGCTGATATTGTGAGCCACTGATTGTATGCTTTGAATGGGCCGTATGGTGTGTGAAGATATCTTGATAAAAATATTTTTTTTTAAAAAAGCTGTCTCCAGTACCACACAGTGCCTGGCATGTAGGAAGCCCTCAGTAAATATTTGTTGAATGGATGAATGAATTCATGGGTGGAGTTACTATAGATTTGACAGTATCCAGAAAAATTTGTCCCAAATACTAAAGCACTTGTATAGAGTTTGCAGATATGCTCTTGATTACATTTTATGCATTCTTGACAAACAGCTTATTAATGTTCTCTACTATGTGTTTTATTATCACTGTCTCCTTTCTACAAGTTGATTTTTTAATTAAATTTTTATTTTGAGAAAATTGTAAATTCACATGCAATTGTAAGAAATAATACAGATAGATCCTGCATATGCTTTACCTAAGTTTCCCCAGCATCTATTACCAAACTTTTCCATCACACCAAAAGGAAACTTTGTACCCTTTGAGCATTAATTCCCTATGGAGAGAACTGCTATATGGTATGTCTTGGGAGCACAGGCTCAGGTACAGCAAAGCTTCTCAACAAATGACCACTTTATTATTTACACAGCATAAAGGTTCCAAAGGAGCAGGGGAAGAGATCCCATCATGGCTGGTCTCTCAGGGAGGCCAACTGCTTGGGTCAGGGTCAGGGAATGACAGCTCTGTATGCCCCACTTCACCTCTGAGAAGAAAGACAGATTTATGCTGCCCTAGGGCCAGGGCGGGAGGAGGCCCTGCCACTGAGAGTTCCTACCCTGGTAAGCATATGATCCTGGTTTGGGGTTCAAGGTATGGTCAGGCTTTTACATCAGACTTAAGTCTCCTCCAGGTTGTGGAATGGAAATGTATTGAAAACATTTAGATCAATAAAAAAGGAAGGTGTAGGTGAGGGCTGGGAAATGGACACCTGAGTGTGTCAGTGACCTCCCTAGCACTCCCCATTCCCTACCCTATCTAGGCCCCTAATGCCTATAATCTACTTTCTACTTTGCATATTCTAGTTATTTCATTTAGCTGAGGTGCCTGGCTTATTTCATTTAATATGATGTCATCAAGGTTCATCCATGTTGTAGCATGTATTTGTTCTTCATTCCTTTTTACTGCTGAATAATGTTCCCTAGTACGCATATTTCACATTCTATTTATCCATTCATGCACTGATGCACATTTGGGTTGCTTCCACTTTTTTGGATATTGTGACTTGTGCTGTGTGGACATTGGTGTAAAGATAACTGTCCAGCTTCCTGCTCTTCATTTTATTTGCTATATACCTAGAAGAGGGATTGCCCCATCATATGATAACTTCAACTTAACTTACTGAGGAACTGCCAAACTATTTTCCACAGTGGTGGCACATTTTGCATTCCCACCAGTAATGTGTGAGATTTCTTATTTCTCTGTATTCTTGCCAACACTTGTTATTTTCCAACTTTGTAATAATAGTTATTCTGTTGGGTAGATGTAGTAGCTCATTGTTTTAGATTGCTAACTGCCTGAATGCAATATACCAGAAACAGAATGGCTTTTAAGAAGGGAAATTTAATAAGTTGCTAGTTTACAGTTCTAAAGCTGAGAAAACGTCCCAATTAAAACAAGTCTATAGAAATGTTCAATTTAAGGCATCCAGGGAAAGGTACCTTGATTCAAGAAAGCTGATGTTGTTCAACGTTTCTTTCTCAGATGGAAGGGCACATGGCAAACATGGTGGCATCCTCTGGCTTTCTCGTGGCTCTACAAAAAAGGGACTCTCTCCAAAATGTTTCCTCTTTTAAAAGATTTCAGTAAGCAACTCCACCTTCAATGGGTGGAGACACACCTCCATGGAAATCATCTAATCAAAAGTTACCACCCACAATTGGGTGGGTCACATCTCCATGGGAACAATCAAAATGCTCTGTGCTGGTTTGAAAGGATGTATGTCCCCTAGAAAAGCCATGTTTTAATCTAAATCCCATTTCATAAAGGCAGAATAATCCCTATTTAATACTGTATGTTTGAAACTGTAATCAGATCATCTTCCTGGAGATGTGAGTTAATCAAGAGTGATCGTTAAACTGAATTAGGTGACAACATGTTTCCACCCATTTAGGTGGGTCTTGATAAGTTTCTGGAGTCGTTTAAAAGAGGAAACATTTTGGAGAATGAAAGAGATTCAGAGAGAGCAGAGAATGCTGCAGCACCATGAAGCAGAGAGTCCACTAGCCAATGCTTTGGAGATGAAGAAGGAAAATGCCTCCTGGGGAGCTTCATGAAACCGGAAGCCAGGAGAGAAAAGCTAGCAGATGACATTGTGTTCGCCATGTGCCCTTCCAGCTGAGAGAGAAGCTCTGGCTGTGTTCACACTTGAGAGAGAAACCCTGAACTTCATCAGCCTTCTTGAACCAAGGTATCTTTCCCTGGATGGATGCCTTTGATTGGATATTTCTGTAGACTTGCTTTAACTGAGACGTTTTCTCAGCCTTAGAACTGTAAGCTAGCAACTTATTAAATTCCCCTTTTTAAAAGCCATTCTGTTTCTGGTATATTGCATTCTGGCAGCTAGCAAACTAGAACATGCTCCCACCCAGCAATATTGAATGAGGATTAAAGGACATGGCTTTTCTGGGGTCCACTACATATTCAAACTGGCACACTCATTGTGATGTTGATTTGCATTTCCCTAATGGCTAATGATGTTGAATGTCTTTTCATGTGTTCATGGTCCTTTTACATGTCTTCTCTGAGAAATCATCTATTCGAGTAAGCCTATTAAAAATTTTTTTTGTCTTCTTTGCTGTTGAGTTGTAAGCATTCTTCATATATACCGGATATTAAATTCTTGTCAGAGATATGGTGTCCCAGTCTGAATCTGTGGTGGACCCCAGAAAAGCCATGCCCTTTGATCCTCATTCAATATTGCTTGGTAGGAGCATTTTGATTGTTTCCATGAAGATGTGACCCACCCAATTGTGGGTGGTAACTTTTGATTAGATGATTTCCATGGAGGTGTGTCTCCACTCACTGAAGGTGTAGTTGCTTGCTGGAATCCTTTAAAAGAGGAAACATTTTGGAGAGACTCCCTTTTGGTAGAGCCACGTGAAAGCCTGCAGATGCCTCCATGTTCACCATGTGCCCTTCCAGCTGAGAGAGAAACATTGAATGTCGTTGGCCTTCTTGAACGAAAGTATCTTTCCCCGGATGCCTTAAATGGGACATTTCTATAGACTTGTTTTAATTGGGACATTTTCTCAGCCTTGGAACTGTAAACTAGCAACTCATTAAATTCCTCCTTTTAAAAGCCATTCCGTTTCTGGTATATTGCGTTCTGGCAGCTAGCAAGCTAGAACATATGGTATCCAAATACTTTCCCCCATTCTGTAGGTTGTCGTTTCGTTTTCATGATTGTTTTAGTTTGTCAATGCTGCTGAACTAAGGCATTCAGAAAAAGATATCTTAACTCAAGAAAGGTCAATGGGTCCAGAACACCACTGTCAGTTGGGAAGGCATGTGACTGGTGTCTGCTGGTTTTTTGGCTTCTCATGTCAAACAACTTCCTCAGGGGCGTTTTCTTTCTGCATCTCCAAATGTCTGGGTCTCATGTTGGTTCTGTGCTGGCTCTGAAGCTTTTATCCAAAATGGTTCCTTCTTAAAGGACTCCAGGAAGCAACTCCACCTTGGAAGGGTGGAAACACATCTTCATGGAAACCACCTGCCATGGTTAGGTTCATGTGTCAACTTGGCCAGGTGGTGGTACCTGTTTGTCTGGTTGGGCAAGTGCTGGCCTGTCTGTTGAGATGAGGACATTTCATAGAATTAAATCATGATCATGTCAGCTACATTCACAGCTGATTGCATTTGTAAGTGGAGTGTCTTCTGCAATGAGTAATGCTTAATCTGATCACTGGAAGCCTTTTAAGGAGGATTCAGAAGAGACAGGCTCTTCCTGTCTCGGCTGGTGACCCTCTCCTGTGGAGTTTGTCCAGACCCTCCATGGGAATCAATAGCTTCACAGCCTGCCCTGCAAATTTTGGACTCTGCGTTCCCATGGTCACGTGAGACACTTTTATAAATATTATATTTGCAAGTGTTCCCTGTTGATTCTGTTTCTCTAGAGGACTCTAACTAATACACCACCTAACCAAAGGATCCCACCCACAATTGGGTAGGTCCCATCTCCATGGAAGCAACTTGAAAAGGTCCCACTCAATAATATTGAATCAGGATTAAAGTGCATGGCTTTTCTGGGACATACAACACTTTCAAACTAGCACAATTGCAATGTTCTTTAATGCGCACAAGTTGTTAATTTTGATGCAGTCTCACTTATCTATTTTTTCTTTTGTTGTTCCTGCTTTTGGTGTGAAGTCTAAGAATCTATTGCCTAATACAAGGTCCTGAAGATTTTCTGTTGTTTTCGTTTTACAGTGATAGATCTTATATTTAGGTTGTTGATCCATTTTGAGTCAATTTTCTTATACGGTATGAGGTAAGGATCTACTCTTATTCTTTTGCATGTGGATATCCAGTTTTCATTGGTCCATTTGTTGAAGAGACTATTCTTTCTCCATTGATTGGACTTGGCACGCTTGTCAAAATTCAATTGGCTGAAGATGTGAGGGTTTATTTCTGACTCTCAATTTGATTCCACGAGACTACTGTCATTATGCCAGTACCACACTGTTTTGATTACTGTACCTTTGTAATAAGTTTTGAAATCAGGAAGTTTAAGTCCTCCAACTCTGTGCTGCTTTTTCAAGATGATTTTAGCTATTTGGGACCCCTCGCTGTTCCACATAAATTAGATGATTGACTTTTCCATTCTACAAAGAAGGCTATTGGCATTCTGACTGGGATTGTGTAGAATCTGTAAATTGCTTTAGATAGTATCAACATCATAGCAATATTTAGCCTTCCAATCCATGACATGGGATGACTTTCCATTTATTCAGGCCTTCTATAATTTCTTTCAGCAATAATTCATAGTTTTCCCTTTTATACATTCTTTATGTCCTTGGTTAAAATTATTCCTAGAGTTCACTTCTTTTAGTTACTATTTAAATGAAAAAATCTTTTATTTCCTTTTCAGATTATTCCCGGTGTATAGAAATGCCACTGATTTTTGAGTGTTGATCTTTTACCCTGCCCCTTTCCTGAATTCATTTATTAGCTCTAGTACCTTGAAAATTCTTTAGGATTTTCTATACATATATATATCATATCGTCTGCAAATAGGGATTATTTTGTTCTCTCACTCAAACTTGGTTGCTTTTTATTTCTTTTTCTTGACTGAGTGTTCTTGTCAGAATTTCCAGTACAGTGTTGAATAGTGGTGGTAATAGCAGGAATCCTTGTCTTCTTCTTGACCATAGGGAAGGCTTTCAATTTTTTACATTGAGTATAAAGATAGGTGTGGTTTTAAAAATATGTGTTCTTTATTGTGATAAGTACAATACTTTCTGCACCTAATTTTCTGAGTGTTTTTATCAAGAAAATATGCTGGATTTTATCAACATGCCTTGTCTGCATCTACCAAGATACATCATCAGTTTTCCCCTGTCATTCTTTTAATGTGGTACATTACATTGACTGATTTTCTTATGTTGATTTGCCTTTGCATTCCTGGTACAAATTCCACTTGATTATGGTGCATAATCCTTTTAATGTGCTGTTGAACTTGGTTTGCTAGTATTTTGCTGAGGATTTTTACTTATGAATTCTTAGTCTGTAATTTTCTTTTCTTATGAGATCGTTATCTGCTTTTGGTTTTAGGATAATGCTGGCCCCATTGCATGAGTTAGGAAGTGTTCCCTTCTCTTCAATTTTTTGCAAGAGTTTGAGAAAGATTGGTGAGAAAGATTACTTCTTTGGCGCTGCAAAATTCCCCTGTGAAGTCTTCTCTTCCTGGGCCTTTCTTTATTGGGAGTTGTTTTTTTTTTTAATTCTGAAATATAACATATATGCGGAAAAGCAATAAATTTCCAAATACATTTTAACAAGTAGTTAAATGTTAAAATTTAACATTTAAAAATTTAAAATCTGATTTTGAAGTTTGGTATGGGTTACATTTCCACAATTTTTCTTTTTTTCTTCTAGCTGCTCCAAAACACTGGAGACCAACAGAAATATCAGTATAATGATTCAGCAGTCATACGCATTTGTTAAATCCTATCTTCTGTGTTATACTCCTCCTTCTCTTTAAATAGTGTATACATAAAAGCAATACATTTCAAAGTACATTGCAACAATTACTTGTAGAACAGATTTCAGAATTTGGTATGGGTTACAATTCCACACTTTTAGGTTTTTATTCCTAGCTGCTCTAAGGTACCAGAAGCTGAAAGAAATATCAGTATAATGATTCAGCACTCGTTCTCATTTGTTAAACCCAACCTTCTCTATATAACTCCACCATCACCTTTGATCTTTCTCTCACTCTTTAGTGCTCTTTGGGCTGTGCCCATTCTAACTTTTTCATGTTGGAAGGGGCTGTCAATAATATGGGATAGGGGGATGGAACTAGTTGATGTTCTGGAAAGTCTGGCCCCTCTGCATTTCAGGACTTATCTGGTCCAGGGACCCATCTGGAGGTTGTAGGTTTTGGAAAATTACCCTAGTACATGGAACCTTTGTAAAATCTTGTATAATGCCCTAGGAATTATTTAGAATTTGCAGAAATAGTTTTGTTTGGGGTTTGGCAAGTTATGATAGGTAGCAATGTCTAATTGAAGCATGTGTAAGAATGACCTCCAGTGTAGCTTCTCAACTCTACTTGAGATAAACCACTGATACCTTATTTGTTACACTTCTTTTCCCCCTTTTTGTCAGGATGGCATTTTTGATCTCACAATGTTGGGGCCAGGCTCATCTCTGGGAGTCATCTCCCATGGCACCAGGGAGACTTTCATCCCTGGATGTCATGTCCCACAAAGGAGGGAGAGCAATGGTTTCACTTACACAGTTGGGCTTAGGGAGAGAGAGGCCACATCTGAGCAACAAAATAGGTCCTCTGGAAGTAATTCTTAGACATACCTATCGTAGGCTAAGCTTCTCAACTATATAAAGAGCAAGCCTCAATATTAAGAGCTTGGCCTATTGATTTGTATGTCCCTAATGTTTGGCACTGTATCTGGGGTTTCCCCAGTGGTAAAGTTCAATAGTTCCATATTTTTTCTTCCATCCCACAAGGACTTTGCCAAAACTTTTTGATTATTTACTTAATATACTCTGGGATGTATCCAGGCATTACATTAAGCTATACAGGATTAAAGGCCCTCATTCTTATTCTGGGCTCCCTGTATTTGGATTGTTTAAATGATCTATCCAGACAGGTTGAGTTAGATTATGTGCTACAGAAAATTATTTAGGTTACATTGGGAGATTTTTGATGACTGATTCAATCTCTGTACTTCTCTTGGTCTATTGAGATCCATTTCTTCCTGAATGAGTTTAGGCAATTTGTGTGTTTCTAGAAATTTGTCCATTTCATTTAGGTTGTTTGATTTGTTCATGTGAAAGTGTTCATAATAATATCTTAAAATCCTTTATATTTTTGTAAGGTTGATAGTAATATTCCCCCTTTCATTTCTGATTCTTGTTATTTGTGTCCTCCCTATTTTCCTGTCAATCTAGCTAAAGGTTTTTCGATTTTGTTGATCTTTTCAAAGAACTGCGTTTGATTTTGTTGATACTCTCTATTGTTTTGCTGTTCTCTGTTTCGCTTACCTCTGCTCTAATCTTTATTATTTCCTTCCTTATGCTCATTTGGGGCTTTAGTTTGCTCTTCTTTTTCTATTTCCTCCAGGTGCATGGTTAGGTTACTGACTTAAGATCTTTCTTCTTTTTAAATGTAAGTACTTACAGCTATAAATATCCCCCCCAACACTCCCTTTGCTGCACTCCATAAGTTTTGGTATGTTGTGTTTTTGTTTTTCTTCATCTCCAAATGTTTCCTAATTTCCTTTGTGGATTTTTCTTTGATACATGGGTTGTTTAAAAGTGTATTGTTAAATTTCACATACTTGTACATTTTCCAGTGTTCCTTCTGTTATTTATTTCTAGCTTCATTCCATTGTGGTTGGAGAAAATCCTTTAAATGACTTCAATCTTTTTAATTGATTGAGGTTGTTTTGTGAAGTAACATATAGTCTATTCTGGAGAGTGATCTCCATGCACTTGAGAAGGTGGTTTCATTGGTTTGTAGCATTGTTCAAGCCCTCTATTTCTTATCAGTCTTCAATCTAGATATTCTACCAATTATTGAAAGTGGCATACTGAAGTCTCCTATTAACTGCCTATTTCTCTCTTCCAATTTGACAACATTTGCTTCAATATTTTCTTATATTTGGGATTCTGTTGTTTGATATGTATGCATTTATAATTATTACATCTTTTTGAAGAATTGACCATTTTATCAGTATATAGTGTCCTTGTTTCTCCCCCCATAATAGATTTTGGCTTACTGTCCACTTTATCTGATATTAGGATAGCCATCCCAGCTTTCTTTTGGTTACTGTGTGCATGAATTATTTGTTTTTCATCCTTTCATTTTCTACCTACTTGTTTCTTTGAATTAAGGTGAGTGTCTTGTAAGCAGCATATAGTTTGATCATACTTTTAAAAATCTTTTCTGCCAATCTGTTGTCCTTTGACTGGAGAGTTTACATTTAAACTACCATTTGCATTTAAACTATCTAATGATAATACAGGACTTTCTTCAATATTTTTGCTGTCTGTTTTTTATATATGTCATATATATTTTCCCCTTGATTCTAACATTACAGCCTGCTTCTGTGCTTAGTTGTCTTATGGTGAACCATATAGAATCCTTTCTCATTTTCCTCTGTGAAAGTTTTCAGAATTTTTTTTTGTTGTTATCAGGGGGCTTAAATTTAACATCCTAGATCTATAACAATCTCCTTTGATCTGATACCATATGTATGAATCAGGGTTCTCTAGAGAAACAGAATGAACAGGAGAGATCTGTAAATATGAGATTTATAAAGGTATCTGTTCTAGTTTGCTAGCTGCCGGAATGCAATATACCAGAGACGGAATGGCTTTTAACAAGAGGTAATTTAATGAGTTGCTAGTTTACAGTTCTAAGGCCGAGAAAATGTCCCAATTAAAACAAGTCTATAGAAATGTCCAATCAGAGGCATCCAGGGAAAGATACCTTGGTTCAAGATGGCCGATGAAGTTCAGGGTTTCTTTCTCAAGTGAGAAGGCACATGGCGAACACAGTCAGGGCTTCTCTCTCAGCTGGAAGGGCAAATGGCGACCATGGCGCCATCTGCTAGCTTTCTCTCCTGGCTTCCTATTTCATGAAGCTCCCCGGGAGGCATCTTCCTTCTTCATCTCTAAAGGTCGCTGGCTGGTGGACTCTCTGCTTGTAGTGTTGCTGTCTCTGAATCTCTCATTCTCCAAAATGTTTCCTCTTTTATAGGACTTCAGAAACTAATCAAAACCCACTCAAATGGCTGGAGACATGTCATCCCATAATCCAGTTTAACAACCATTCTTAACTAAATCACATCAACCAGGGAGATGATCTCATTACAGTTTCAAATATACAGTATTGCATAGGGATTATTCTACCTTTATGAAATGGGATTTATATTAAAACATGGCTTTTCTTAGGGGGCATACTTCCTTTTAAACCAGCACAGTATCTAAGACAACCATGGGTATAGAAGAGTACGAAATCCGCAGGGCAGGCTGTGAAACTGGCAGCTCCGATGAAGGGTCTGGATGAACTCCACAGGAGAGGCTCGCTGGTTGAAGAAGCAGTGAATGAGTCTCTCTTCTTCTTTATAAACCTTCAGTGGACTGGATTATCTCATTGTGGGAGATATGTCTTAGTTGATCGCAGATGTAATCAGCCACAGATGCAATTAACTGACTGATGATTGAATACACCAGCCTCTGGTTTAACAACCAGCCATGAAATACCCTTGCAGTAATGGTTAGGCCAGTGCTTGTCTGACCAGACAACTGGGCATCATCACTTGGCCAAGTTGACACCAGAATCTCACCATCACAGTCCACTCCTTGTCAACCTGGCAGCTATACACATCACCTTGAAACATGCTTAATTTCCAAATAGAACACAATAACAGATGTATGTTTCACCTAACAATGCCTAACTGTCCTGCGTACAACTGGAAACACACCACATCTCTCCAGAATAGGGTGCCAATCCTCAGGTAACATTCACTCTTAAATTTCATATCCATGACTTAAATACTATAACATGAACAATACAACTTATGTCATATAGTAAGAGGAAAACAAGATATTTGCTCACATACAAATGCAAACATATTTATAACAAGACAGGGAGGAAATAGTCCTACAATCACAGCCCTGTTTCTGTAACAGGTTACACGGTCATATTTCATATTTATCACTTCCTTCTTCTACTACCCATTCTATGTTCCCTTTGCCCTCAGCAACCACTTCGGTTGACCTTGGTTCGTTGCCAGGTGGGGTAACCCAGACCTTCATTTCTGAAGTTTCTGAACTATTGGTAGTCTTGCCTGGATTGGGTTGTTGCAGTTTTCCATTGATTTTAATCACAGGGCATGGGAGTGCTAAAAGGCACCCTAAGGGGATCGCCTATATTCCAGGAAATCTCTTCTTTACCTCCAGATATAGTTGCAGTCCTATTTCCCCTTGATAGTCAGGATCAATCACCCCAGAAAGAACAGTAATCCTCTTTCTTACCTGTTGATTAAGTGGCATGAGAAGCCCAAAGTGGCCAGGTGGTAGTCTTAATTTCCAGTTCAATGGAACATTGTTTTGTCTCCTGGAAGGAACACTCCTCCTTTTGGAAGTAAGACCTGTAGACCAGCAGAGCTTAACGTTTCAGGGATAGAAAGCAAAAATTTTCCTAGTGGTTCATTAGGGGTGATAGTGAGTGGTGTCACTCCCATTTCTACCACGTGGTTCCTGCACCCACCCATGAATCCTGACTGTGGGCGAAACAGCACCATACAATGGATGCTGATTCAGGGAGCATACACAGCCTCCTGGAGAACACTGCCTCAGCCCTGCGAGGTATAGCCACCTAGTTGGCACCGTAATTGGGTCTTCAAAAGACCATTCTATCAACCTAGTTGCCTCTGGATGATAGGAAATATGTAAGACCAGGGAATTCCATGAGCATGTGCCTATTCCCACACATTTGCTATGAAGTGGGTTCCTTGATCAGAAGCTGTGTGGAATACCATGACGGTGGATAAGGCATCCTTGTAAGTCCATGTGTGGTAGTTTTTGCAGAAGCATTGTGTGCAGGGAATGCAAACTCATATCCAGAGTATGTGTCTATTACAATTAGAACAAATCACTGTCCCTTCCATGATAGAAGTGGTCCAATATAATCAAGCTGCCTCCAGGTAGCCGGCTGATCACCTTGGGGAATGGTGCCATATGGAGGACTGAGTATGACTCTCTGCTGCTGGCAGGTTGGACGCTTAGCAGTGGCCATAGCCAGGTCAGCCTTGATGAGTGGACGCTCATGTTGCTGAGCCCATGCATAACCTCCATCCCTACCACCATGACCACTTTGTTCATGAGCCCATTGGGCAATGGTAGGAGTGACTTAGGAAAGATGAGGACTTGTATCAACAGAATAGGTCATCTTATCCATGTGATTATTAATACCTTCCTCTGTCGAAGTCACCCTCTGTGAGCATTCACATGAGACACAAATATCTTCATGTTTTTTGCCCACTTGAAAGGTTTACCCACATACCAGAGAAGTGGGTTGCTGCTGCAGTTTGCAGATACTAAATATGTTGGAGTGGCCTTTTAAATGTATAAGGGGAAGATTCTGTAAAAGTTGTGAGGAGTTTGATAGAGAAAGCCTAGAATATTTTGAAGAGACTGTTGTTAGAAATATGGACTAAAGATAACCTCTGATGAGGCTTTGGACAGAAATGATGAATGTGTCTCTACAAACTGGAGGGAAGACATTCTTTGTAGCTGGAAGACAAAATTTGAGAGTGATGAACTTGGAATTTAATGGAAGAAATTTCCAAACTAGATGTGGAAAATGCAGTCTGGCTGCTCCTTGAAGCTTTTAGTAAAATGCGAGATGATAAAGATAAGTTGAGAGCTGAACTCTTAGGAACAAATAAAACCAGAAATTGGTGTTCTGGAAAATTCTGGGCTTCCAGAAAGTGAGACCCCAGTGACTAGGGCCCCATGTGAGGATTTATTCAAGCATGGAAGTAGTCAGCCATTGCAGGGCAAGCGAGGATTGGAGATGGAGTTATCCAGAAAGGATTTGTGGAAAGTCCTTTTGTGTGATGGGCATGATCCCTGTGTATTGCATAGAAAAATTGACAAGAGCGTTTTGGGATCTGTATAAACGGAAGGACGGCCAGTCTGAACTAAAAGGAATGGAAAAGAGACAAAGTGAAGGAAAAATATCTTCAGAGGCAGACCCATGGAGGCTAAGGTCTGGAGCCAGGAAACCTTGGGCCAGAACAGCAGACAAACCCATACACATGGAGAGGGTGAGTTTGCCCTGGAAGCAGAGAGCGAGCCTTCCGCTTTGTTGTTCAGGAAAAGTTGTGTCACCTCAGGCGTCGGAGAGGGTGGAGCACATAAACTAGGAATGGGGTGAACCTGGTTGCCACCCCATTGCTCTGGAGGGGTTGAGCATGTGCCCCAGAGATGGCAGAGAGCCCAGGTGCTGCCCCAAAGCTTGGAGAGGGTGGAGCCAAGAAGAAGGTGGTCTCCCTAATGTCCCCCAAGATTGCAACCACCCCAGTGTTTGGAGAGCAAAGCCACTATGTAGGCCCTTGATAAGGGCGGGACTGCCACTTTTTAAAGCCTTAAAGTGAAACGACTCTAAGACTTTGAAATTCAATGGAGTTTGCCCTGAAAGTTTTTGAAACTGTATGGGTCCAGTGACCCCTGTTTACCTTTCAATTTCTCCCTATAGAAATGGAAATATGTATCCTATGACTGTTCTTCCTTTGTTTATTGTCAGCAGATGACTTGTTCTGAGTTTTTCAGGTCCACAGTCAGAGGAGAACTAGGGGTCTCACTTTCTGGAAGCCCAGAATTTTCCAGAACACCAATTTCTGGTTTTATTTGTACCTAAGAGTTCAGCTCTCAACTTATCTTTATCATCTCACATTTTACTGAAAGCTTCAAGGAGAAGCCAGACTGCATTTTCCACATCTAGTTTGGAAATTTCTTCTGTTAAATTCCAAGTTCATTTGCCTTAGACCAGACCATGCCTCTAACTAATTTTGATGAGATTTTACATTGTTTCTGACTTTGTAAGTATTTGCATTGTTACTGAAATGTTTTAAGGCTTTGTGATATTTTGATGGAGCGAATCCATTTTGTTTATGGATAAAACATGTCTTTTTGTGAGTCCAGAGGGTGGAATGTGCTGGTTTGAAAATATTATGTACCCTAGAAAAGCCGTGTTTGAATTATGATTCAATCTTGTGAGGGCAGCTGTTTCTTTTAATCCTAGTTCAATACTGTAAGTTGAAAACTTTTGATTAGATTATACCCACAGAGATGTGACACACCCAATTGTGGGTGCACCTTTTGATTAGATGGAAATGTGACTCCACCCATTCCAGGTGGGTCTTGATTAGTTGACTGGAATCCTTTATAAGAGGAAACATTTTTAGAGAGAGCTAGAAATGAGAGAAACAGCAGAGCCAACAGAAACACCAGAGCAGAGCTGACACAGATGCCAACATTTGAAGAACAGAGACATGGATGTTTGGAGATGCCTGGAGCCCAGCAGATGTCACCATGACATGCTAATCAAGCCAGAACCTGGAGAGAGGCAAGGGAAGCAAAGAGATGAAAGCCAGCCCCGGAGAAGCAAAGTGAGGAACCTCCACAGGAACCGAGGCTGAAAGCAGCAGAGCCCAGGATCAAGGGACCAGCAGATGCCAGCCAGGTGATACCCAGCTGACAGAGGTGTTCCTGACCCATCAGCCTTTCTTGAGTGAAGGTAACCTCTTGTTGGTGCCTTAATTTGTACACTTTCACTTCCTGAGAACTGTAAACCTGTAACTTATTAAATTCCCCTTTATAAATGCCATTCCATTTCTGGCATACTGTATTCTAGCTGCTAACAAACCAAAACACCATATTAACTTCAATAGCATATACAAAATATTTTGTAACATCCCCCTTCCCACTCCCTCTACTTTTATGCTGTTCTTTTCACAGATTGCTTCTTTTTACATTGTGTGTTCAAAATCATAGATTTTTCATTACCGTTTATGTATTTGCATTTTAGGTCCTTAGGAAATAAAAAGTTGAGTTTACAAACCAGACATAGAATAACAATGGCATTTATAATTGCCCATGTAGCTCCCTTTATCAGAGATATTTATTTCTTTATGTGATGTTGATCTATTTTCTTGTGTTCTTCCCCGCTAAACTGAAGAACTCCTTTAGCATTTCTTGTAGGGCCAATCTAGTGGTAACAAACACCCTGGGCTTTTGCTTATCTGGGAAGGTCTCAATCTGTCCCTCATTCCAAAAGACAATTTTGATGGATGTAAAATTCTTGGTGGGCAATTTTTTTCTTACAGTCCTTAAGTATGTTGTTCCACTGTTTTCTTGCCTCCAAGGTTTCTGTTGAAAATCAGCATTTAATCTTATTGGTCCTCTCTTGTACCTGACATGTTGCTTCTCTCTAGTAAATTTCAGGATTCTCTCCTTGTCTTTGGCATTTGAAAGTTTGAATATAATATCTCTTGGTGTGGATATCTTTGAATTTATCCTGTTTGGAATTAATTGAGATACTTGGATGTGTATGTTTCATTAAATTTGGGAAGTTCTCACCCATTATTTCTTCCAATATTCTCTCTTCCCCTTACTCTCTAATTTCTCCTTCTGTGACTCTCATACTTTATATGTTGGTATACTTGATGATGTCCCACAGGTTTCTCAGGCTCTGTTCACTTTTCTTTATTCTTTCTCTTTTCTGCTCCTCAGAATGGATGATTTCAATTGCCTTGTCTTCAAGTTTACTGATTCTTTCTTCTGCAAACTCTAATCTGCTGTGGAATCCCTGCACAGAATTTTAAATTTCTGATACTGTGGTTTTCAGCTCTATTTGGTTCCTTTTCATAATTTATACCTCTCTATTTATATTCTCTTTGTGCTCATCTATAGTTTTCTTGATTTCTTTTCATTCTTTGTCCATGTTTTCCATTAGCTCTTTGATCATATTTAGGACCATTTAAAAGAAAATCCTTTTTCTGGTGTGTCCCAGGCCTGGTCTTTACATTAGTGGTTTCTCATGCTTTACTCTTCTTCTTAGCCTCGGCTATTGCTTCCCATTTCTTTGTATGTTTTATAAACGTATTTTTGTAACCTGGATATTTTGATTATGATTGGAATTTAGACTCTGAGATATCTATTCCTTAGGCTTGTATCCAGCTAGTGTTATGACAGAGCTTTCCTGGAATGCCAAGAACTAATTTAAAAAAGAAAAAAAAACAGGAAGGAAGGAAAAAAAGAAATCACCTTTCCCAGTCTTTACAGATTGTGATAGTTAGGTTCAGGTGTCAACTTGACCAGGTGATGATGCCCCATTTTCCTGTTGCCATGGACTTAAATCATCAGCATGTGAAATTCATCTCTGGTTGATTACACCTGCAGTCAGCTAAGGAGAGTGTCTTCCACAATAAGAGGCATTTAATTTAATTAGCCAGAGGCTTAAATGAAGAGAGCTCCGCAGCTCAGCATACCTCATCTCAGCACTTGATGCTCAGACCCAGGCGTTTGGAGATGCAGAAAGGAATCACCCCAGGGTAAGCCATTGAATCCCAGAAGCCAGGAGGGAAGTCCAGCAGACATCCACTGTGTGCCTTCCCATGTAACAGAGAAAGTGAGAGGAAAGCCAGTTGCCTTTCCTCTGAAGACCAAGTAAGTCCCTTTATTAAAAGCCAGTCCATCTCTGGGATGTTGCATTCTGGCAGCTTTAACAAACTAAAGTGCAGATTGACCAGTGTAAGTATGCTCCATACAAAAAGTTTAGTGAATAGCTCCAGGCCAAAGTATAAAGCTCTCCCTTATCCTTTCTGCTCATGTGTCTTGTCAGCCCTGGGATTATTCAAAGCTTCTGTGGGAGGATGGAGCGCTGCCACTTTCCACTCTTAGGAGTGGGGAAAACACTCAAGTTTTCTTTTAGAGAATCACTTCCCCCTGACCTTTAGATCCTATGGAGCTGATTGGTTTGCTTTTATCCCTAGTCACTGGAATGGGTTCATGTCCTAAGTCTGGCCAATGAGAATTTTAAGCACACTGATTGATTCAGGAATGAACATATGCTATAGGCTAAGCCTATCAAAGCCAAGACATTTGGCCCCAGAATTAAATTAGAGGTATTTGGAAAGATAAATTCTCTTTCCTCTAGTGGTAAAACTGATAGAAAGTTAGTCTGTAGACTTTGGTGGATATTTTGTCAGCAAATAGGGAATATTTGCCTGACAGTGAACTCAAGAGAGAGCAAGGCAAAGCTGAAGACTGAAGAATATTCCAGAAGACATTATGTGAGCATCTGGAACCAGCTATTCCTAAGTCAATCCCTGAATTTGGGGGGATACATGAGCTAATATATTATATTTCTGTTACTTGCAACTGAGAGTCTTGACTAGGCACTTATTTTGTTACTAAATTCTCTCTACTTGGGAGAAAGACGGCTCCTATTGTGATCCACCTCTTTTGCCTGAGGACTGCAGTGTTTTTCTTCTCACTTTCTCTGTGAAGGGGTTGGGTCTACTCCAATTTTCCATTCATGAGATTGGGTAAGGCTGGACATCATACAGAATCAACAGAAAAGCACCCCATGGTGGTGGAAGAACAGGTGCTGGAATAAGCAGGAGCTGCCTGTCTCCCCTGCTTGCCTTTGGGAGAGAAGCTGCAGCACAGGTGAGCAGCACCGAGTACAGGGGACTGACTAGTCTGTACCCTTCCATTTGGGATTATTATTTTCCAACCTTCCAGTGATGCCAGTGGGAACAGTGAACATAGGCTGAACTGGATTCTTCATGATTGTATATTCGTTGGGCAGCAGGGTGGGGGGGAGACTTCTAATGAAAATGATTGAAGTGGAAACAAGATATTCACTCTGCTGCCTAAATAAAAGCTTTAACAGGTAGGCTATTCAGATTCAATTAATAGTAGCAACACAGGATCTATCAGGATGGCCACTGCAATTCCTGTTGCAGAGAATGAATGGTGAGTGGTCCAAATGGATAGGAGGGCTCTGAATGGCACCTAATTTACAGCAGGAGCTCAGCACTTTTACTCTCTTTGCCGCTTCACTGGAACAAGGAGAAAAAGACATTAGGATGAAGGATAATGTGCTATAGACACATAAAGATGAAAGAGAGGGACACATTAAATGACACCTATTTGAAGGTCCACTTTAGGCTGTTCTGTCCTCTTCCCCCTGAAAACACATTCCATGTTATGTTAACCATCTCTGCCCCACTCTGGAGCTCAAGGTTCTGAGGCTTTTCCAATTTATCGTTGAGTACAGTTATCTAAACCGTAGCCTGCCATTTAAAGGTAAATGACCGGTTCATTTTACTGTCCCTGCTGAGAAAAGGGTATGGATGTATCAAGCCCCCAGTAAAGTGTAAATGCATGATGCTATAAAAGCCCATTACATATACGAAAATGTCATTGCAGCGATTGTTGCAAATAAGTCACAATAAACTCTGCCATCATTTCCAAAGACAAGCGCAGCTCTCCGAGAATTCAAGATGGCTGCCCAATGGCTCCTGTAGACGTGGCTGGACAGATGCATCCCCCAGCCTGGAAGCACTCTGAGGCAGGACCATGCCTCTTCTCCTCTCTATTCCTTACTCTGTAACCCTTACTCTACAGCTGAAAAACAGAAAGTGCCCAATGAATGTTGAACATGTGAGTGAACTTTCTGTTCACTTTCTGTTCTGTTCTGGGCACTTTCTGTTTTTCAGCTGTAGAGTAAGGGTTATATATAAGAGAATATAAATTCAGATGAGTTGTTAACATTATTTTATGATGTCATTTAAGTATTCATCATCATCTTCCATAAAGGTGCAACTGCCAAAGATGCCAGATCCAATCCCTTCTTTGGGGAAACTTTACCCTTGGACAATGAAAGACACAACCTTGAGATCTAACTGGGTCCCTGCAGCCCCAAGTGACAGATGTGACCAGTTACAACTTTTTTATTTGTCTGAAAATTCCATTGATACTGTGATTCTGCCACTCATGTGTAGCTGAATCTTATCTTTCAGGGAAAGATGTACTTTCCACTTAAGGCCAGCCTACCCAAAGTGGTAGCCTGCTGTTTCATGAATGAATTCATCTTCAATGCCTTCCTTCTGAGGCTCTAGGTGAAGGTCACTGTCATCAGCAACAACCAATAAATGAAATAATACCAGATATAAAATCAGCCATAAGGGTCTCCTGGAGGGAAACAGAGCACAGGAGGTTTCATTTGCCAAAAGCCTAGAATTGTAGAGGTCTGTGCAGAAGTTAATTATTATGTTAATTATTATTCCTATTCCATACACTTGATTAAATGATGAGCCCAAAATCTCAGTAATTATTCCGGTCTTTCTACTTCCCTGGGCTGCTGTGTCCTTACTCAAAGGAGGGAGTTGTGTTTAAGACTCCTCAGGGTCCCAGCTGAATCAATGTTTTCTTTGATTCTGTCAGCTAGGGGCACCCATACCCCTAAGTTCCAGACATGTGCGAATATATTTGATATATAAATTAAATTATTTTACATAAATTTTTCAGAATTTTTGTATAACAGAAGACAAAGTAAAAAGAAAAGTAAAGTAAGGTAGCAGAAAAGAAGACATGGGAAAGTATAATGAGAAGAAAACATCTCTATTACAATAATTAAATTCAACTTACCTAAAAAGGGATAAGGGAAGGAATGTATTTATGATAAACATGAATAGAACCTATGCTCACACAACAGAGTAGACACTACAAAGTGAATTTTCAGAAAAAATGGGGAAAAAAGCTGCCATGATGCAATTAGAAATCTTTACATAAATTCACATAACATAAAAGTAACCATTTAAAGTAAGCAATTCAGTGGCACTTATTACATTCACAGTGTTGGGCAACCACCATCTTTATCTAGTTCCAAAATATTTTATCATTCCCCCCAAAAACTATGCTACCCATCAAGCAACTGCTCTCATTCTTTCCTCCCCCAGCCCCTGGCAGCCACCAATCTGTGTTCTGTCTTTATGGATTCGCCTATTCTGGACATTTCATATAAATGTAATCATGCAATATGTGACCTTTTAGGTTTGACGTCTCTCATTTAGCATAAAGTTTTCAAGGTTCATCTACATTCTAGCATGTATCAATACTTCACTCTTTTTTTTTTTTTGGTTGAATAATATTCCACTTCATGTAGGTGCCACAATTTGTTTACCCATTTATTCACTGATGGACATTGGACTGTTTCTACCTTTTGATTATTGTGAATAATGCTGCTATGAATATGCATGCAGATGTATTTGACTATCAGTTCTCACTTCTTTTGGATATATGTTCAGAAGAGGGATTGATGGGTCACATTGGAATTCTATGTTTAGCTTTTTAAGGAATTGCTAAGATGATTTCCACAGCAGCTGAGCCATTTTATATTCCCTCCAGCGATGTCCAAGTTTGCCAATTTCTCCACATTCTCTCCAACAATTGTTATTTTCTTTCTTTCTTTTTTGTTTTTAATTATAGCCATCCTAGTAAGTGTGAACTGGTACCTCATTGTGATTTTAATTTGCATTTCCCTAATGACTAATGATGTCACACATTTTTCATGTCTTTTATGGCCATTTGTTTACCTTCTTTGAAAAAATGTCTATTCAAGTCCTTTGCCAATTTTTCATCACGCTGTGTCCTTTGATCATCATGTTGCTGGCTACCTCTTAAATGTAAACAGCACACCGAGTTTTTACTAGACAAAAGAAATAAAATTAAAAGAAGTCTCAGCTTCAGGTTATAATTGCATATAATTAAATACCATACTAAAAATTACCAGTATTGAGTTGTTTGGAATGAACAACATTTTCCGTGGTGAACATGTCCTTTTATATTCCTGAAATTTGCTAGAATGCTGGGATGAGCAGAAGGGAAATTCAAAGGGTCAGGAAGTGATATATGATTTCTAATTCAAAGGAATCGACATTTCTTTGTATTTTGATTTGCCATTTTAGACAACAGAGCTTTGATTTTAGTGACGGTTCTAGCCTTGAAACCAACCCCTTGTGAGAAATTCTTGATTCTAAGCAGGGTCCATCACAGTGTCCTTAAACCAAAGGTCACAGGCTCCCGAATGTGGATGAGGCAGCACATACCACCGATAGCAGAAGCATCTCTAGGGTGAGTTCTCCTAAGACCCAAGGGAAACACTTGATAAGCAGGATGAATTCTAAACTCTAAAGATGACAAATACGTACACTCTTCTGGGGTCAAGTAAATGAGTCAATAAGGGCTAAAAACAAACAAAATATAAGTGTCGTTTCTCTCCATAACTTCCTTTAGATCGTAATTCTTAAATGTTTTAAAATGAATTTTAAGAAATGTATAACAATAACTGTATAAGTGTTTATATTCCACACCCAGATGACTCTATTTCTAGATGTTTATCTTGGGAAAATAGTCAGAAGTGTGTGGAATGGTTTATGAATAAATATGTCCACTGAAGCATTATTTATAAAATAGGAAAAATTGGAAACAAACTCAATATACAAAAGTAAGGAAATGGTTAAGTAATCCTAACCCATTCGTATGATCAAATGCTGTGCAGATATTAAAAATCACGTTTTCAGAAATAGTTATTGTTAAAAGAAAGTGCTGTGCCTCTAATATCCAGTGAAAAAGGCAGATACACAATCATATATTCCATATAATTATAAGTTCTAAAAATGCATGTATCTCTATTACATAAAGATGAAAAAATAGAAAATAAATACACTAAAATGTTGACTTACTATTTCTAGATGGTGGGATTATGAGATTATAGGGCATTGTTCTGATTCTTTACATTTTTCACCATTTTATAGATTTTCTACTAAGGAGTATTGTATTGCTTTTAATATTAGAAATATTGAATAACTTGATGGTTACGATATTCACATACATTCCCTTAAAATGATGAATTTTTTTTTCTTTCTAAATCAGGAATGTGGACTCGATGTGTTGTCTTTACTGAAGGGCAGTGGAGAATTATGATTGAACCCTGTATTATTAAGCATTAATGACTAACTCATCAACAGATATATACAAAGCACTTAGAATCTCAACAAACCTGGGGACTGCAATGAGAAGTGATACCTGCTCTGGCGAAGGTGAGAAGCTCGTGTGCTGGGTGTTTGTGAAGGAGCAAGTTGTTCCGAATGGTTGCGCGCAACTGCCCAGGCTCACCCCCCAAGGAGTGAGAGGTGCAGTGCTAATCACGGGCAAGTACCTAAGAGCCAGGCCTGGGAGCCAGGCCTCTCTGACTCATGGATGCAAAACATTTGCTGAATTCTGCTTGTGGTCTCATGCCTGCTTTTCCATCAATCCTCCATTTTGTCTCGGAAGGAAATTATGTTAGTCCAAGAGGCTTGGTTTGTTATACAGTTGTACTGCTTAGTACTCGCTTAACATTCTGTTTAAGTGCTGACAGATTGATATTTTGATCAATGGTTGCTATATTTCTCCATATGTTAGGTTGACAGGCTGATAATATCCAAAGTCAATTTCTCTCTCTCTCTCATTTACACATTTCTATTTTCCAGTTGCCTTATCTGTGTACGTACCTCAAAAGAGGAGAAAGTAGGGGACTCTGTGATCAGTTGGCCCAATGTCTGTACAAGTGGGATCTTCAGGGCTTCCTTGAGCCTTAAAGAAATCGAGAGTAGAGCCACTGCCAGACTGTCACCATAAAGAGTAGAGCACCTGTTGTGTGAATGGCAGTGGCGTATGTACAGAGGACATTGACAAAGTCAAGTGTGATTTGCACACAGGGGATTTACTACTTAAAAGATGGGATAAAATGGTAAACGTTTCACTTGGTATTTTCTGAGTGAACAGAGAAACATTCAGATAAGAATATCACAGCATGGTATCATCTTCCCACATTAGGCCCAAGGACTCTCCCAAGCCCTGGCATTCTGTGTTTCATGTGACTCACTCAAGAGGTTATATGCCCCTTATGAAAAGACCACAGAGGTCCCAGCCGATTCATTAAGAGTACAGGAAGGTTCTCCTTTCTGGCCAGATTTTCCCATTTTTTTCAACCTACCGTAGCCCCTTGGGAAAAAGAGGGTCATTTACAGTGATGAATGTTTAAATCTCATTGGGATATAGTATAGCTCAGTGGTTAATAAGTGGCCTGGTTTCAAATCCCATTTCTGTTGTTGGCAAGCTGTGTCATTCAGAAAATTTACTTAAATTCCTTGAGCCTCAGTTTCCTTATAGGGGTGTGTTCCAGACAGAATTAAGTATAACACGTTAGCTCAGTGGCTGGCTGATAGGAAGCCCTCAGCAATAGGTAGCTATTATAGTTATTATACATCCCCTAAATTACAAAGGAGGAAGAGAGGGAGTGAAAGAGAGAGGAGAGGTGCCACGTGTGGGGAAGAAAGGAAGCACGCACTTGATAAGGTTTGCTTTCATAGTTGCCGTAGTTAGACTTCTTTCCATAGGAAGATCTGAATGCCTCGAAATTTCTTATTTCATATGGGAAGGTGACAGATTTTTCTTTCAGCTTTTCATCACTTTAAAGGACATTTGGTGACAGTGAGAGATTTTAGAGGCCTGTCTGTGAGCTGGGCTAAAAGTAAAGATAAATGAGACAGTGAAATTTTGTATGTGCCTTAAAGAAACCTTTTTTCCCCCTCACTGCACTGACGATGTAATGTTCTTTCTGACATTTCCTCTCCTTATAATCCCCTCCATTCGTTTTTTGTTGTTTTTTTTTCATTTCTTCTTTCAAGTAACAGCATCTTCAACAGCAGTTCAGCTGTCCAAAAACTGGAAAAATGAAAGACTATTTTTAAAGGATATGAACTAAAAATAGCAATCATATAATATATGATAATCCCACATCTACATACTGGTACATAGTAGCACAAGCATCATAATAAAACCTCAGCTTTCTTTGGAGAAGTAGCCATTTTGGAGAGCTGGGTTTTCTATGAAATTGAGAGCTTGTCCTTCAAAGCACCAAACAGCGAGAGGGAGAGAGGGAGAGAGGGAAAGGAGAGGAGAGGAGAGAGGAGGAGAGGGGAGGGGAGGGGAGGAGAGGAAAAAATCAAATATATTTTGGGTGGAAAACTTTCTAAAATGTAATTCAATTACTCCTGCTTTCTTAAAAGAGTCTGGGAGCTATTTAACTTTATTGGTTTCTTTTTGGTATTGAAGTCATCATAATGATATTCAATTTTAATACTATTGCCATATTATTATATAATAAAATTGTACTATTGTATAATAAAAACTCAAGTAGATAGGGACATTTGCCTGCACACAAGTGGTCCCAAATTACTGTGCTTTAAAAAATTCTTCCATTTGCTTTTCATACTTTTCTGTTTCCCCCTTTGTTGGGCTGCCAATAATTACTTCTTGTTAGAGTATACATCCATAAGAAGCCTTCTCTCCACTTTTAATTTTCTATTTCTGAACTGCTGTGGACACAGAAGTGAGAAAATCATACTGGTTACAACCATGTGTACAATAGGCATAAATACTTTGAGTGAGGGTCTGAGGGCTATTTCTCCTATGAGAAAAATATAGGTATAAGAAAAATATTTCTTAAGTTTTGTTCTTATGTTTTTAATTCCTTGTTTCTGAGCTATTTTCTGGATATGTGAGGTTCTGCAGTGGCTCAGTTCTATGTAAATTAAAAATAGATAAAGTATGATTGACTTACCTGCATCCACCCTGGTCAGTTGTAAGAGGTTGTATCAGGTATTCAAATATGTACATGTAAATACGTACCTTCAGATATGTAAATGTAAATACTTATATTCCGAAGTTATATTTCTTTAGTACCCTGAAATTTTCAAAATGTTAACAGCTGTGGATTTTGAACTGACATGAGATAAAAATATTTAAAGTCTCCAGTGATTTTTATGCTCATAAAACTGTTTCCTATATCAAAGCCAGTGTTTGATAACAGATAAATCGTGTCCTCAGAAATCTCACGTGCTATTTCCCTATTGGTAAACTTTCTTCTTCTCCCAATTGGTTTATAAGATTCACTTTCTATGACTGACCATTTCTGTTTAGGATTCTTTGGGTCAAAAAACGTTATCTTGGCAATGACTAGTCTTCAGGATTTCCTGGCAGCAACTGTAATGAGAATTCAAAGTCAGTCAGTTCGATTCAAAAAAGTTGGTCAGTCACCAAATGCCTTCAGATTCCACTGAAGGATGTTGCTGATTTACAGCCTCTCACCTGGTTTACTCCAGTGCTCTAAGACTAGCAAAAGCAGGTGGCAGGAAGCCACAGGATCCAGGGCGCATTGCAGCTGGCTGATCTACTAGAAACATCCCCACACTGGCCCCTGAACCCTCGGACCTTCCGCTGGCCTGACACTGTTTATATTACCTATCATGCACAGGGCAATCATGTGATACATTTTGCAGTCAGCAAGTTTATCTTATGTTAAAGTTTTACCAATAGAGATCAAGTATTGTTTACCCCAGGCCTGCTGCTGGGCATGTGCAAATAGCATCTGTGAACATTTTCAGCACACCTTTTGGACACCCTCCTTCATATTTCTTATTGCAATGAATGTTGAAATCCTTTCAACCTGCAGAACTCTCTTTAGCATCTCTTGTAAGGCCAGTCCAGGGCTGACAACCTCCCTTAGCTTTTGTCTGTCTGGGAATGTTCTAGTGTCTCCCTCATTTTTGAAAGACAGTTTTGCCAGAGTAGATTCTTGATTGGCAGGGTATTTTGTTTTGTTTTTTGCTTTCAGCACTTTAAATATGTCATCCCATTGCCTTCTTGCCTGCATGGTTTTCAGTGAGAAAGCAGCATTTAATCTTATCGAGGCTCCTTTATATGTAACACATCGCTTCTTTCTTATGGCTTTCAGAATTCTCTCTTTATCTTTGACATTCAACAGTTTGATTATCATATGGCTCACTGTATGTCTGTTTGGGTTTATCCCTTTGGATGTATGTATTCATGCCTTTTGTTAAATTTGGGAAATTTTCAACCATTGTTGCTTTCAACATTCTTTCAGCCCCATTCTCTCTTCCTTCTTCCTCTGGGATTTTGCAATGCATATATTGGTAAGCTTGATGCCCCACAGGTCTCTCAAGTTCTGTCACCTTTCTTCATTCTTTTTTCTTTTCTGTTTCTCAGACTGAGTGGTTTTAATTATCTTATCTCAAGTTCACTGATTCTTTCTTCTTTAGCTCCAAAACACTGCTGAGCCCTTTAGGAAATTTTTTATTTCTGTTACTGTGACCTTCAGTTTGGTTCCTTTTCGTGATTTCTGTATCTTTATTGGTATTCTCTTTGTGGTCAGCAGTTGTTTTCCTGATGAGCCATCATTTTCTGTTTCTTCATATGTTTTATGATTTTTTGTTGTAACCTGGTGTTCTAGTTTGCTAGCTGCCGGAATACAACACACCAGAAATGGATTGGCTTTTAATAAAAGGGGATTTATTTTGTTGGTTCTTCAGAGGAAAGGCAGCTAACTTTCCACTGAGGTTCTTTCTTACGTGGAAGGCACAGGATGGTCTCTGCTGGTCTTCTCTCCAGGCCTCTGGGTTCCAACAACTTTCCCTGGGGTGACTTCTTTCTACATCTCCAAAGGCCTGGGCTGAGCTGCGAGTGCTGAGATGAGGAATGCCGAGCTGCTTAGCTGCGCTACATTGAGTCTCTCATTTAAGCACCAGCCAGTTAAGTCAAATGTCATTCACTGTAGCAGGCACGCCTCCTAGCCGACTGCAGATGTAATTAGCAACAGATGAGGTTCAGATACCATTGACTCATGTCCACAGCAACAGAACTAGATACCTTCACCTGGCCAAGTTGACAACTGAATCTAACTACCACACCTGGGCATTTTAATATCTTAATGTGTTATCATTGAAATTTAGACACTAAGATATCTGTTCTCTTGGCCTGTATCCAGCTAATGTTAAGACAAAGATTTTCTTGAACATCAGGAACTGACCAAACAAAGAAAAAGAAAAAGAATGAAAACCATCTTTGTCAGTCTTTGCAGATTGATCTGTGCAAGCACTCTCCTTCAGAGCTTAATTTAACAATAAATTAAGAGAATAGCCCAAGGAAGAAGCATAGATCTTCTCCAGTCTTTTCTGCTCATGCGTCTTTGTCCTGGGCATGCACATGCGGCCTTAGAATTCCCCTGTTTATGCATATCTGAATGTCCCCTCTTCCATTGGAAACAGTGCTCCTTCATGGTCCTGGGCACTGAATGTATGTCCCACAACCAGCAAACCTTTACCCCAGGCAGCTGCTATTTGACCATCCTACAGTGTTCTGTAGAAGGTGTAAAACACTCTTCTACATGCAGGGTAATTTCTGGGAGGGTGGCCTATCAACTCCTTCCGCTGGCACAGACATACCTGTTCCCAGTACATGCACAAGGGTTGCTCTGCTCCCTCCAGCCCTGGGAACAGGGACCTACACTGGAAGCACCAGCCAATTTTATGCTGGGCCAGTGAAGGGATGGAGGAAGGGCAAGCCAGGGTGCCACGAGGAAGGAGCGCAAGCGTTGACTCAAGACTTGCCCTATTGCTGCAATCCTTTGACTATTTTCTGGCGGTCTGAGAAAGATGGTTCTGCCAGTGCTTGTTTGTTGTTTAAAGCTTCTGTGTGGGAACAGAATGCTGGCTCAAACCACCATCTTGGTCGACCAGAATGCAAAGCTAATTTTTAAACATCTACTAACTAGTTATAATATGCTAGCCATTGTACAAAATTCCATAATGTTGCACTGCATGTTAGTTAAGATGAAACAATGTTCAAATGGACATTTATTTGGATGGGACAGCTCTTTATTTTTTGTCTAAATTGTTGGTTTGAAAACTATCTCCAATCTGAAGTGGGTACAATGATGTTTAGGCATGGTGCTGAAACTATTTTTCCTGGGCTTCCTTTCTTACACCAAATATGTATTCTCTATCTGTCTGTCTATCTCTCTATTACCACTATCTATCTAATCTCTATGGACCACTGATTGAGCAATGAAGTAATCATCTTACTAGTTAACTATGTTTTGCGGATCTTTAGAAAGTCTTCCTATTAGCTTTCACATCATAAATGTGTGCTATTTGCCAAGTGTAGAAAATATGAAGAATTATAAGGGGAAAGAGTTTGTGGCAGGAAATCTAAAATAAGTTGTGCTCTATGACTGAATGTAAATCCTTAGATACAGTGAAAATTCAGAGATAAGTGGCAATTATAGGTTCCTTCATGTAGCAGGTAGTTAAAAATATTAAAAGAGTGAAAGACAGAATGAATGAGTGAAGACGGCATCAGGCCCCACCTTTTCCTAAAAAAACAGTATAAATGAATACCTGCAATAATTTAGGTCCGTGCAAAATGCATGGAATGCTGTAATTTTACTTCTCATATAAGATTATGTATTATCCTGCCTTTCCTAATTCTAATTCCCAAGTAGAGCAGATCTTAGCTATGTTCATCATTTCTGCAATTATTATGCATGTGGAAGTGCTAAGTAAATAAATTCTAAAGCAACAGTGTTAGCGTTAATACTATCCACTCCTTTCCCTTCTTTTGGTTTTGAACTTCGGGAAATTTTTTTTTTTAATTGGGCACTCGATAGTTGCCAGCATAATGCTGAATAAACAACAGCAATCTTTTGTCAACCCTAGCGTTGTAATAATGTGGTTTATAATTATTTATTAAAATTAAAAATCTGTGCTCTTTCAGCAAATACTGGGTTTAGTTTAGCCCCCTTAAGAATGATGAACTTCCTTTCCCTGAGGTTATGTGTGCCAATATTGGAAAATGTTTATGTTCCACACCTCAGTGAATGGACAGAAGAATAGCTCCTGAAAAATGCACTGAGTTCCTCAATATTTTGGAATGGCAAAGTGGTTACTGAGGTAGATTATAGTGTGGTTCACAGTTATTTGCTCCTTCCCCTTTAAGAGGCGCATACCTCCCTGTGCATGTCAGCCTTCTTTTAGGTGGATTTATTTGCGGGCTCCAGTGTCAGGCTTGGTCTTGTGATTTACTTTAGCCAATATCGTGTGAATAGACATGGTATCTGCCACTTCTGAGCAGAAGCTTTAAATGTGATTGTGAGAGTCAGCTTGGTTTCTTGTGCTTTTCCCCTTTTCCAAGAGAACAGCACTTCCATGAAAGAGACTGTTCCTTCACCTGCATCCTGGGATGAAAAAACGTATGAAACAGAGCCAGAAAAGATCTAAAGCCTACATATATCATAAATAAATAAATTGTTGATGTAAGTTATTAAGGTTTGGGGGTTGGTTGTTATGCAGTGAGGCTGACTAATAAATGAGATTTTGCTGAGATTTGCATAAATGAAAAAAAGGCATGTGTTAGTGCAAGAAAACATTACAATTAGTCCAGTAAGGGCTAATTTAAAAATATAAAAGGACACATACTATAGCATATATATAGAAATATATATATATAGCTTACTATATATATATAAAGTATATATACATATAGCTTACTGTAGCATAACATTTATGGAAGAATATACCTTACAAATTCATGATACCACTTATATCTAATATCTGAAGGAGACTAAGGAAAAAACATTTGCAGCAGAGTTGGTCTTTAATATAAATAAACAGAGCTTATATCAGAATAGATATTTTTTAGAACTTATATTTTACACATGTATGTTTATGTGTATGTATATTGGTTATAAACACACAATGCCATTGTTGATTTTTTGTTTTCTGTGAGATCTAGAGCTTGCTAAATGAGGTTTTGTCACTATTTTTCAGGAAAACATGATTGGTTACAGATTATGCTTCTGCATTTTGGTAGGTCTTCATTAAATGTCTATTAAGTGTAAATGTTACAAGGAGAAAATTAGGGCCCTGTGACAAAACTTGAATTTACAACAGTGCCTGGCATGGAGGAGGTGCTAAAAATATTTATCTAGTAACTTAAATTGCAACACCATAGAGTTTACGTAAGATGGGGGTTACTTTTGTACTGAGGTTTGTTTTTAATTATAAATAACCCCGCATCTCATTCCATAAAGACACTGGAGCAATTCACTCTTAAGTAGATGCCTCATACGAAGCCTATGTTTCCGTGCCTGTTTGCTCACACAGAAAATGAGAATCCTAAGAGTAAGAAGAAAATGTCTAAAATGTTTTAAGAACTTTTGAGCTTTGTAATTATATTCCGTTGTCCTGTTTCTCTGCTTGTTGAGTGATTTTAGTTCGTTTCTATTGTCCCTGTGATTTATTTAAAGCCCATTATGTGTGATGTCCTTTTCTGTTCTATGCCTTATGCTGGGCTAGACATATCTATCAGATAAAGATCCTAATTCATGTGTTGGAGAACAATGAATTGAGATAATGCACACTTTGAAATTTAGATCCAGAGAGGGATTCAGAAAGCATTTAATATGAGGATCAATTTCCACTTAAAGTAAGCACATAACTTAATTCATATATATATAAATATTTCCAAATGTGGCCTGTCACTGACTCCAGGGACCCATTCATACAGCTTCTGGTAGAGACTTTTACTTGCCTATCCAGCTGCCCCGTGCATGCTCTCAGAGCCTAACTTCTTTGTTCAAAAGTCACCAATGGCACTGATTGCTTAGGAGGCAAAACTCACACTTTTTAGGCCTGAAAAGAAATACAGCACCCTAATTCTACACCTACCAACTCGTCCATGCTGTCCTTTGCTCCTCTCAGCTGAGCTGGCCTACTGTTTGCTGGATGGAGGGCCATCCCTTCCCATTTCCCATTTGTCTCTTACCTGGAATGCTTTCTCCCTGACAACTGCCCAAATTTTAACCAGCTTTCAAGGTTGACTTAAATCCCAGCTCCTGTGTGATGTCTTTTATAACGACTCCAGCCTGCAGTGATTCCTAGAACGACTACTACAGAATACCCATATCTTCCTACTCTGAACTTTGGTGGTAGGGGGTCCCAACCTGGTGACTGCAGACTCCTGGGGGTGGGGAGTGAGGATGCAGAGCGATCACCATGGCTACACACATCTTTATGCACCCTAACCGTCATCTGCGGAATAGACAAATAAAAACACAACGGTCTCACGGTGAGAACCATCAACATTTTATGAAATCCAGAGAAAGATCCTCATCACCTCTGATGATTAATTCGTGGTTATTGGACTGCTAGTCATATCCAGTGATTTCCATTTTTTATGATAAACTCTCTCCAGGAGACCCTTCAACACCCTATAAATTGATTCTATTGCAATATTAGAATCTTGACAGGAGTATTGATTGCCTTCATTGTAGGCAGTCTCTTCTTTTTTTGACAAGAAAATATTTTTTTCAATTATTGGGACAGCTGTTTACTTCTCAGGCTCCAGCCCTGCCTCAGAGAATCTGACGATTCTCATCTCTCTTTGCTCAATAGTTTCACCTGGGACCTTTTTTTAAAAAAATTTATTTATTAATTAAAAGAAATTTAACAAACCAAATAAAACATTAAAACATATAATCAGTAATTCACAATATCATCACTTAGTTGCATCTTCATCCTTTCTTAGAACATTTGCATCAATTCAGAAATAGAAATAAAAAGACAATAGAAAAATAAATAAAACGAAAACAGAAAAGAAAAGAAAAAGATTATACTTACCATACCCCTTACCCCTCACTTTCATTGATCACTAGCATTTTAAACTAAATTTATTTTAGCATTTGTTCCCCCTATTATGTATTTTTATTCCATATGCTCTACTCGTTTGTTGACAAGGTAGATAAACACCTGGGACCTTTTAAAAGCCATTGATACCCAAGCTCCTCTCAAAAAATCAGAATTCATTCAGGTGGATGCCACGTGCAAGGGGCTTCCAGTATCCCAGGGTTGAGAACCACTGATCAAAGGCAATCTTTGCCAGTGACTGGCTGGTGATGGGCAGGAGATGCCACTCTGGCCAATGAGAGAAAGAAAATCTTCCTGGATGTTTCCAGAAAATTTTTTTTTTCCCGGAAAAACAAGATCTTTGAGGAAAGAATGCTAATTTGTCTCTTTCTCAGGGCAGTTATGAAAGGCTGGTGAAGTCTGGAGCTGTGGTGGCCGTCTTGAAACCATTAGGAAAGAGAACTGAGGACAAAAGGCAACATGCTGAGAGAACATGGAGCAGAAAGATGGAAAGAACCTGGGCCCTTAGCACTGTCCGTAAGCCACAATGATCTAACTCTTGCACTGCGCTGCCTCCAAACTTCTTTTCATGCAAGATAATAGGTACCTTTTCGTTTAGGTTGTTGTGTCAGGTTTTCTGTTAATTGTAGCAATGGCTAATGAGAATGACAATTTGACCTTTCACCCTTTCACCAGATTGCTTTTTGTGCCTGATATGTCTGAATCTCAGCAGAATACACAGCCTGGGCTCTTGCTAGCCTCTCCATTATAGGTATTTCTGGTCTCTAGGAAGAAATTTTAAACTTCTCAAGGGTAGGATCCACAGTTTGTTTCTTTCCTTTATCTACAACTTACAGGCCATGGTTGGCATCCTAAAATAGCAATTGATTATTATTCATAAAATGGCTATTGAATGCAGGAATATATACTTTTTTATTGAGATATATACTCACAAACCACATAATCATCCAAAGTGTCCAATCAGTAGTTCACAATATCATCCTATAACTGTGCATTCATCATCACCATCAACTTTGGAACATTTTCATTACTCTAAAAATAAATGTAAGAATAAAAAGAACACCCAAGATGTCCCATGTCCCAATACCCACCATTGTTTATTTATTTTTCTTCCTCGTATACCCACACCCTAGATAAAGAGAGTTTCAGTCACATGGTTTCCCAATCACATGAGGCATATATACTTTTTGTGACTATACAGCTCCTTCTCCAAAGAAGAATAATGGATTGCATGGGATAAGGACAAACTTCTGTGTGTCCTAGCTCTGTCCTCTCTGTTGTCCTACAAAATGAAGGCAGCCCCTCTTTTATGAACCCAAACCCATGAGGATAGCAAGAAACTAATATACCCGTCTCTTCCCGACTGAGGGCACAGTTAGTGTCAGGAAATTTAATAAATATGATACAGTACATATTTTAAATTAAATATTTTTGAAATTAAATATAATAAATAATAATCCCCCCTATTTATCCCTAATTATTGAGGTAGTGAAAGAGGAGCATTTATTTACGTTTATACAACTTTTGTAACTAGGAGTAAAAGCCCCCAGAAATGGCTAAAATTGCCATTTCTCTGTCTGAATGCCCCACTCATCTGTAAGCTCTGTGAAGGCAGTGGCCAGGTCTGCCTGCCTTGTTCACCACTGGCTCCCCCATTGCTACCAGGGTCCCCATCATATAAGTGCTTGATAAATACTTCATGACTGAGGGAATGGTGAACTGTCCCAAGGGTGACCACAGCTAAGGCAGAGTCAGCCCAGCTCATGGCCTGGCAGGGGCTACTCCTGTGTTAGTGCTACCCTGGGATTCAGATAAATATGTAAATGGATGTGTTAGTACATTTTGGACAAAGGGCTTCACTGAAACCTCACTATAAATTTGTTGGGCATTTAATGCTTAACCTGAACAGAAATCGACAACACTGATAAGATCTTCCATGTATGGGCCAAATACCGTGTCAAACACTCTGCTAGGTACTGTCAGGCATTGTTTCTTTTCATCTTCACACCAACCCTGGAGGTGCTGTGGCAAGGAGGCCCCAAGGAGGTCCCAAGGAGGCCCCAAGGAGGTCCCAAGGAGGCCCCACGAGCCACATCCCCTGGCATTTGCTCCCTCTAAGTGTGGGCTGCATAGATGTATGCAATTTCTATTGAATAGGATATGGCAGAAGTAATGGGATGTCACTTCCAAGAGTAGGTAATGAAAAGAATGAGTTGCTCTAGAGAGAGGCCTGTACAGCAAGGAACTGAGGAAGACTTCCAGCCAAAAGACAGGGAGGAACTGAGATCCTCAGTCCAACAGCCTGCAGGAAGCGGAATCCTGCCTACAAGCGCATGCATGGATTTATAAGCGAATCCTCCTCCAGTGAAACCTTCAAATGGGGCTGCAGCCCCAGTTTCAACACATTCTCATGCGCCATCTTGAGCCCAAAGCTCCCAGCTAAGTCGTGCCTGGACCCCTAATGCACAAAAACTGTAAGGTAAATGTTTGTTGTTTTAAGCTGCTAAATTTGGGGATAATTTGGTATGCATCAATAGATAACTAATATGGTGGCTTTTTATTGTTATTGTATCCACTTTCCATATATATATATATACATATTCAATAAATAAATAAATGTATTGAGGAATGTGTCTCAAAGTTTTTGTTAATGAGATACATAATGAAAAACTTTGACAGATATTGCTAAACATTTTGCCCCGAGCCTTGCTTCCTGCCCCCACCCCCTCACCTCCCCCAATTACTAACAAATCAGTGATTCTCTATGTCAGGGCCTATCAATTAACTTGAAATTTTTTTTTTAACAGCTTCATAAGTTCTATTGTCTAACCCAGTCTGCAGTGATTAACATTGAAGTAAATTTCCAGCCTTTTGGCTACTAAAAATAATGCGGCTGGAGACTTGGGTTCAATTCCTAACCCAAGCACTTAAAAAAAAAAAATGGTGCTGCAGTAATGGGATAGTCACATAGAAAAAGGATGAAATGTGACCCCGACGAAAACAGCATACAAAAAAGGAAAAGAAAAGAAAACAAACCAACGTGGTAATGTGCATCTTTGTCCTTCTGTAAGTCTTGGCATGATTTTGCAAATGTATTTGTAGCTAAATTCCAGCAATGGAATTCCTGGACCATAGGTCACATGCATTTAAAATTATGATTGATATTGGTAAATTGCTCTCCAAAAAGATTACTAATATTGGCAAAAAGCCTACCAATTGACAGTCCCCACCATAGTATTTGTGAACGCCTGTGTCTCCACACATCTTTACAAGCACTACATCTTTACAAGCACTAATTATTATAAAGCTTTGTAGTCTTTGCCAATTAAGTGAAAAATGGTGTCCTGGTGTCATTTGGATATGCATCTTTAATATGAGTGAATTTGAGTATCCTTTCACGTTACTGGACATTTGTTTTAGTTTTCTTGTAAATTGCCCACTTGCATTTTTTGCCCTGTTTTAAAATTGGGTTACTCTGCTTTTTCTTTATTGATATTTAAGTTATGTAAGAAAATTAACCTTGCATTTCTCATACATGTTGCAAATATTTTCTCTGTCACTTTTAAAAATATATATTTTTGTTATTCAAAAGTATGTATGTTTTTATGGTATTATTTTTATGGCACTCTTAATATATTTTCTTCTTTATCTATGGCTTCTATGCTAGAAAGGTCTTCCCTGTAAAAGATCAATAAATGCATTCATGGTTTACAAATCTTATGGTTTTAAATTTCACCTTTAAAATTTTGATTCATATGGAATTTAATGGGAGTAGAGAGTAAAATAAGAATCAGCTTGTTTGCTTTATTTTTCCAAATGCAAACCAGTAGTTGCACCATCATTTGTTGAATAATTCCTTTTTACACCATTTTAAGCAATTCTTACTACCTTCATCAAAGCTACACTCACTGAGTTTCTATCTAATGCTGATCACTCTGGGGAAGATGATGACAGTGACCCGGAATTAGGCTAGAAGCTGTTTCATTTTGGGAGAAGAAATAAATTGAGAATAAGGCACATGCAACTCCTTACTACAAGCAGATACAAGTGCTGCCTGTCCTGGGCTGAGCTGAGCTGCCCCCTGCCCTCATCTGATCATTACCTCTGTGTTACTTGGCAGTTCTTACCCGCTGATGGGAAGACATGACACAGCATATCTTTTCTGGATTCAGTGCACTAGGCAGAGCTTCTCTGAAAGTTGCTTTCTCAAAGTGCATTTGGAGAGTGTTCAGAAAAAGCTACCAGTGAACAAAACGCAATTAAAAAGAAATCATTTGTCTTTTTGAAGTTGAACAACGGTAGGACTCTTTGTAGACAGGGCCCTGGTTTTTAAGAAAGTGCAAAGCACTTTGCACTAGGTCTTTAATCCATTCGACACTGGGGGGTGGGGGCCTCTGGCAAGATTGTTCACTCCAGCCCTCTATTGATGTGATAAAAGCTGGAATTGTGGTGAAGATATCTTTGCATCATAGTTGTTTGTTTTTTTTTTTACAGTTACCTAATCTAGGCTCATTGGGAAAAGTTATGCTGGCACTGGAATTCAGACCTCACCCATATACAATAAATGACCACAAGAGTGATTAGCATTGACATTTGCACCAACTACTATAAAGCATTCTTCTCGGTGTCCCAGAATTAGAGCCTGCTGCCTGGGGTATCCCAGGGGTGCCTCCTCCCTACACTGGAAAAGTGCAAAGACAGTTAGTTAGCCAGCCCCTGATTCCTGTCTGAGGCCAAAAAAAAAAAAAGAGCCCTCCCACCCTCAGCCCTTGTCAGGGTACTGCTAGCTGAAGCAGGATCTGGGTTCTCCCACATCCTCACAGAAATTCAGAAGGCCCTGAGTGGGGAGCAGAAGCTTCTACAGCCTCCCTGCCACACGCCTCAGCACCCGTTCCTTCAACCTGCCAGGTGGGTCCCCTCTGACCTCACCAGTGCTCCGGGCCAGTCAAGGATCCAGAGATCCACCTGAGGCAGGAGAAGAGGCTGCAGAGCTGAGGGTGAGCGTTCCCAGGAAGCTCTACTGCTGCAGAGCGCAGAGGAGAGAAGAGCCCCCTCTCCCCAGCAGGGTCCCTGGAGAAGGAGGAAGGTGGCACCAGCGGTTAAAATCTCAGCCAAGTGGGGCTGCCCAAATGGCCTCAAGGCCTTTGGCTTCATAGATAAGAAACAGAAGCCTGGCAACCTCAATTTAAAAACAATTTAAGATATCATGCTAATTAAAGGGGCCTACAGGCACAAGACCTGCCCAGATTTAGATCCAGTAGTTAATAAAAATCAGATGGTGGAGAATAAGAATTTCATGTAAATGAAAATATGATCCCACAATGTGCAATTGAGCGGTTACAGTGAATTTTTTTTCAGGCTGCTGGTATTTTCTGTCATCAGCTAGATTATTTCTGACGGGGGAAAGTGTGGGTGGGGCCACTGACTTTTTTATTCACTTAAATCACTGCAATTTGCTGAAGAACGTTGAATGACTCCTATATTTTTGTCAAAAAAAAAAAAAGAAATTAAGAAAAGAAAAGGCAGCCTTGGAATGATCGGCTTCATTTAGCCAAATCACTAAAGAACCAATACCAGCAAGACCAGCCAGTACCCCTATCACCAATATTTCCTAAGAATGCAGCCTCAAGAGATTTCCCTTTGAAGTCAGAGTTAAGACTTGTAGCTGGAGTATTCCTTTGTTTCCTTACTGACATTAAACCACTTAGGCTCCTGGTGTCATCCGAGGAAAATCACCTTTTACACACTACAGCAGCCCTCATCCCCAGCGCGTTTAGGGGCCAGAAGTTCCGCCACTTCGTTTCAGAAAAGGTCCGGCAAGGACAGCCGGGCGCTCTAAAGCGGTCGGTCCGTAGAGCTGAGATCCAAGTGACTCGGGAGGGGGCAGGGGAGGACCGGCCACAGGTGTGAGGGCAAAAGGTGCCCCCCCCCCCCAGGATGCAACTGTCATTCGTTAGAGGAGGGGGTGGACCGATGCCCCCCGGCAAAAAGAGAACTGCCACTGTTTGGGTCTTAAAAGGTCTGAGCGCCAGCGCTCCCAGCCTGCTGCGGCCCTAGTTGGCTGTTAGAGACCCAGACGGGCGCCTGTGGGAAAGCGGCCTCGGTGGAGCAACAAGCCACCGCGTCCCTAAGGTACGATGTTGCGTTTGTCAATCGGACTTTGTTTAGTTGGGGGGAAAACATTGTTTGGGTCCTGAAATAATCACTGTGGTTTCTTTCCTACTCCCTTCCTTTGTAATCGCTGCTGGCAAGGAAGAGTTTCACCATTTTTCCATAAAGCCAAACCGATGAGGATGCTGAGCAGGCGTTCTTTGTTCCTTTCCTTCCATCTTTCTGAGTTCTCTCCCACACGGGCCCCTGTGCTCCAGGCCGGCCCCTGCGTATTCCCCATTTCTCCTCTGCTCACGGGCCCGGATTCGGCATCGCCCTGCACCCTTTCTCCAGATCTGATCAGACTTCCTCTTTCAATATAGCTCAATGTTCACTTCACTGAATAATACTATCACTGAGTTGGCAGTAGCCTAAGTTCCCCCCACCCGTGCACTGCCGGAACGCCCTCCGCCACCTCCCGGCCTCTGACAGCAGTGGGGGAGTTTACTGCTTCTTCCGCGCAGCCACCGTGATTTCCCCGCAATTATTCCTGCCTCTTCCCTGTGGGCACTCGACAACTCATCAATTCATCCACCCACCAACAGCGATTGAGCTCCTTCTATGGGTCAATCACATTGAGCAAGATTGTTTTGCCCTTGTCATTTTGTAAATCTTCTACAGTCATTTTCAGTTGTATGCGCAAATATGCATTCTCTATGACCAAAATACTTAAAGGAATTCGTTTTGGTCCCCCCCCCCCCCGTTATTTTCTATTGCCAATCTTCTCCCCAGAGTATTTTACCCACACATTGGCACCCATGTGTTGTGGACAGATCGACCCCTGTCCAGCTCCCTTTAACAGGGCGGTGTCAGGGAGTGAGTAGCTAATTAGTCAAGGCTCCTGGATTCCTTTAAATTGGCCTGCCACTGACTCACCGGGAAAGCGTGGACTAGTCACTTCCCTTTTCATCCCTAACTTCTCCAGCCTTAAAACAACTCTTTGTACATCTTGAAAAAATACAGCTAGAATGAATGTAATGTTCCTTATACATGAAGTCCAACTATCACTTTTGAGAGCGAAGGGGGCATTATTAAAAATGATGCTGGGAGAATAGGCTTAAATAGGTCTGTTTTTGGCAAACCAGGATGTATAGTTACCCCCTGCATGCTAGGTTCTGGGATCTTGGGGAAAACTTGGGATCGAAACGGGTGTTCCTTGGCTTCTCACCTCCTAGCTCATCGACAGAGATTGACAGCAGCTTGTAGCTGCCTGTGCTGTGTGCTAGAGAAAGGGCGAGAAGTGGAGTGTCTTTCCTGCGTGTGAATGTAGTCAGACACAGTCCTCCAGCGTCCACAGGGCGTCTTAAGAAATGGTGGGCAAAGCAGTCACCAGGGTCCCAAAAGACTCTTCTCTGCCCATTATTATAAATCCCAGCATCAAACATTAGGCTGCGTCCTGTCCCTCTGAAGTTTGAACCGCCCTTGATATCAAGCACTTGCCTATTTCAGGTGCCTGAGAATAATACCCAGCTAAGTAGATTGAGCTGGGCCCAGGGGAAGAGCTAACAGGACTCTAGCATGGCTCTAAGGGACCATAGTATCTTTTGAGAATTCAGTCAGTGGAAGTGTTTTCATATAAGTCCTAAATCTGGGTCTGTAGAACTCAGGCCCCTTGACTTAATTTCTTCTTCTGGGGAGGAACATCCAGGCAAAAATAAAGAACCAGTATGCAGCATACAACCACGAAGGGAATCAGCAGAAACAGAGCTGCTCATGCAGGTAATCAGGTTCTGGGCTGCATTTCACCCTCAGGAAGGCAATTGTTTAACCTCTGGTTCCTCAGGCTTCCCATCTCCTTGTGAGAGCCAAGATGAACAGAGAGATCTGGTTGGAGTCAGAAGGGTCAGCCAATGCCAGCTGGCTCAGCGTTTACCTACTGCTTGAAGGAGCCCAGTCAAACCCTCTGGATTTAGGTACTGCCTGGCATGTCTAGGGCTAGGCAGGCTCCTGCTGTTCCCCTTTCCCAATGGAAAAGTGCAGATTTCTCAAAGGCCATTGAGCAAAAGAGCTGAATTGTCTTCAGCCTGGGGCTAAATGGAGGTGTGTCCTAGTGCAGCTAGAAAGGGTTCAGGATGAAACCAAACAGTTCCAGGCCTGGCCTTGAAAGGTTTGGCTGCAACTGGATCCCTAGTTTACTCAGTCATAGACACCAGCCCAGCGCCCCGAGGTAGTCCACATCTGGGGCCTTCCTGCGCAGGCAGCTCCACCAACTTGGAAGGGCTTGTTCTTTTGTCATCAGAAGAAGTGTTTCGTCCATCATCAAAGCAAGAGGAGGGGGGAGAAGAGCTGGAGATGGTAGAGTGTATTTATTCTCTTGTACAATTTAAACCGAATTGACAACATCTGGGAGAACACATCAGACATTTGATTGTCAGCCTATTGGGTGGGCGATGTGTTTTCTCTCCCTTCTGCCCTGCACATTGTTGGTGCTTGATGGTGGCTGACTTTCTAGGAGTATCAAAGTGGCACCAAAGTGTCTTGTGACATTCATTCAGGCTTCCTTCTGATTAAAAATGGATGGACTGCAGCAATTGGGAAGGCCACCAGGTAGATTAACTCTAAATTGAAAACAGTTCTCTTTTCTCCAGTCACCCCAAATACAACAGACACACTGATGTTGGGGAATTTCTCAGTGTGAACTGGAAAAGGAAGATCTGAGCTGGGCTCATCCCCAGATCAGCTCTTTCTGATAAGTGAAGTCCTAGAGAGTGCGTTTCCTCCTGAAGTAGCTCTACTGGTATCAGAGTGTTGTGTGTTGAAATGATATTAATGATCTTGAATCCCCAAAACATTGCAAACATGCTGACTACCATGAGAATGTAAACACATTGAGAAAGACGTGTTTTCATAAAAAGGGGTAACCCGACGTACAAGGACTGACTTGATACCTGCCAGAGGGACACTCCATTGACAAGAAAATTGGTGACCGGAACCCCAAGGCATGAAAACCCAGTGCAGATGCCACTCCAGTGAGCGTCAGGCGGGGTGGGTTGACAGGCAGTCGCTCCAATGGCCATGCTGTGCTGCCGCCCTTGCCGCTGACTGCACAGCACCCCCAAGGGCTTGGGACTTTCTGCTGAGGCCACCTTAGACCAGCTCTCAAGACCTCATGGAAAATGCACCCACCTGCCCTGTGTTGGCCTCAGGCTGACAGATTTAGAGACGCTGGTATCCACCACCTTTCAAGGTGTCATGTGCCCTTGACCTTGTTTTTTGCATATCAGTTGCGTTGTCAGCTGGAGATTATGCACAACTGCATGGAGCATTCCAAACCACAGTCCTACCGAAGCTGCTTTCCATTTGCCATCCTTTCTCAGGCATCTTCCAACAATTACATGACCCGATTTTCATGATAAATAACTAACTTTATAGTGCCCATTCATTTACATATGTAGATTCTTTGGTTCAGCTCAGGGAGGGGACTGTAAGATTAGGTAGCTGGTTTTTTTAGTCCCCTTTGATTTCCTATGGCTGAGCCCCAAGTACGGAAAGAAGCTCAGTGGAAGCGCTGCTCCAAGTAGTGACAACGAGATCTGCCATTTCAAGAAAATAAAAGTTGCTGGCCGGGGATGAGAGAGACCTAATGGGGAAGGAAAAACCTGCCTTTGATGAGGTGCACCCCCGACCCATGAAGGGTTTCATAAAATAAAGTTTTCTCTCTTAGTTTCCTTTGCTTTGAGGCTGGCCCTATGGAAGGAAGGCTTTGCAAGGCCCAGCATGTGGGAGGCAGAAAAGTTCCGGCCAGGGCTGAAGCATTGCAGATTCTCAGATGAGTTAGAATGAGTCACCAGCCTGGACCTCTTTCTAGTTAGACAGAGGCAATGTCCCAGTTCTGTAACACTTGTAGGCCCGGCAGGGCATGTGAGGAGCCCGCCCTGATCTGCATACAATGGGGGCAGGTGATGGCCCGGCCACCGGCTTACCCTGGCTGCCCTCTCAGCTGAGGGGACCCCAGTCTGCTCTCATATGCCCCACCCCCACTCCTTCCCAGTTTTCTGAGAAGTGCAAACCCAGCCTCCCTCAAGTCTTGTGAAGAGGAGCGTCTTGCTGAGACATCCCCAGCTTTGCTGAGACTTCTCAAGGCAAGTCCCTCTCCCCAAAGCCAGAAAGCACCACCGTTGCCATCACATCCAACGAGAGGGGAGTCATGCGAGAAGAGGTGACGGGGTGATGTCGCCCCATTCTCTGGAGGATGGAAAAAGTGTATCCTCCTGCCAGGTGTTGTGCGCTCTTTGGTGCTGGCTCGAGGCAGGGCTTTTGTGGCTCTAACCAGGATGAGGTAAAGTCACGCTAAAATGCCCAGTAGCATGGGCATTTTATTGTATTTTTTTTAATTAGGAAAATTTTTTATTAAGAAATCCAAAGAAAGCATAAAATAAAATGTGAAACGGCCAACATCGGATTCATTCATTCATTCATTCATTCATTTAGTGAGGGAAATTTCAATTTTTTCTTAAATGTAAAATGTACAAGCTGGGTGACCCTGGATGGCATCCGATTATGGAAAGACAGATTTAGATACACATTTCGTAAAGTTTCAAGTGCCAGCCTATTGCCTGGGCGGTATTCAGAAGGGAGCCATTGCAAGTTTGCAACTGAGAGGAGAGCAAACATGATTTTCTCACTCCCAGCGCTTTCTCACCAGTGCCAAGAGTTTTCAGATTCGGCAAACCCTTGTGTTCTCCCGCAAGGGAGGTGGGGGTTCCCTGGGATTAGGGTGCTGGCTGTGGAGTGTGGGACCCTTCCCCTATTGGGGCCAGTCCTGATTCTCCAGGAAGATGTGGTAGGGACATCTCTGGCTCTCCATCCTGTGTCCTGTGGCAGGAAATAAGGAAGCAGAGGCAGGGCAGCTGGGGCAGTGTTGAAGTGACTTCATCGCTCCCTTTTAGGCTCAGGGGCCCTCCCTCGAGGTGTGGACTGTGTGAGAAGTGGGTACAGAACCGGTACACCCAGCAGCCTTGCCTCCTAATTAGCACATGACCCACATCCATCCGTCACCAGCTTTTATTGAGAGTCTTCTATGTACAAAACACTATGGGGAATAGAAGGCTGTGGGAAACACGGTTTGGCACTTACGAATATTGAATTAAGGAATTCAGAAGTTCTGGAAGTTGTCGAAGAATTATTAGAGACGATAAGTGAGACAAAAAATTAAACATAGAATTATCATATAACCGGGCAATTCCCCTTATAGGTATATACCCAAAGAAAATGAAAACAGAGTCTCAAACAGATACCTGTACCCTAGTGTTTATAGCAACATTATTTACAATAGCAAAAAGGTGGGAACCACCCCCAAACATCCATCCACAGATGCATGGATGCACAAAATGCGGTATAGACACACGATGGAATATTATTTGGCTATAAGAAGGAATGAAGTTTGGAGATGTGCTGCAACATGGAAGAAACTTGAAAACATTTTGCTTGGTGAAATTAGCAAGACACGTAAGGACAAACATCGGATAATGTCTCTTATAAGAGATGCCTTGAAATATCTGCAGAGATATTTCAAATACCAAATCTGCAGAGACAGGAAGTAGATTAGAGGTTACTAAGGGTGGAGGTTGGGGCAGGATGGAAGAGTGAATGTTTGGTGTGGATATGGAGTGTGTGTAAATAAAATTCATTAAAAAATAATAATAATAAAAAGTAAGTATGATGGTAGGGAGGGTTTTGAGAGAAGGTAGAACTGAAAGTGGGACTTGAAGGATTAAATGAGGAAACCAGAAAAGGGGAGAGTGCTTTGGGCATGGTGAGAACAAAATAGGTGGTATGTGCAAGATATGCTTGGGAGAGAGTGAGCACTCCTTCATGGCTGGACTGAGGGCCTATTTTGGGGGGTAGTGGGGAATAAGGTGGGAAAGGTGAGTTTAAATCAGTCCTGGGAACTTCCTGAAAGTCAGGCTAAGGGTTTGGACTGTATTCAGGAGGAGTCATTAAAAGCTGTTAGTAAAGAGGCTCAGATTCAATTAAAAGCATTTGCTGAGAGCTTACACCTGCCGGGCACTGTGTTGGGTACTTGGGCTACAACCTGAAGACACTCTCTTTGCCCTCAGAGATTTTATAATGTGGGGACAAAAACAAAAGAAACAGAAATTTCCAGTCAAATTTGATAGGTGCCGTGAGTGGAATAGTCACAGGTTCTGCACAACTACAGACAAGGCGCCCAAGCCTGCCGTGGGAAGCGGGCAGATTCTGAATCCTAAGTTCTTAAGAACGAGTGTGAAACTCCAGAGGAAGGGAGCAGCAGTGCCAAGGCTTACAGGAGGAAAATACCACTGGCTGTGGGGAGAGGGAAGGGATGATCTTGTCCACAAAGGACAATGTTTGTACTTTATCCTGAGGGCAAGGGGGAGACACTGGGCGGAGAAGACGGAGCCTGACCCTAGGAAGTGGCAGTGAGGACATGAGGGAAATGGACGGAGCGAGTGGGGATTAATTTCAGAAGATGAATCTGACAGCCCCATTGAAGATGAATCAGAGCAGAAAGTTACTAGGAAGTTCTGAGGCACCTGCTGGGCACAGGAAAGACTTCTGGAGACAGCGGGTCTCACTGGGGGTGGGGGGTGGGTAGTGGGGGTGGGCAGGGACAGGTGTGACAACGAAGAGGAGAGGCAGGTGAAACAGGGCCAAGACACAGAAAGGTGTTTCCTCGATTTTTCAAGACCAAAGAGTCTCAGAGAGAGGGAGGTATATTCTATTTAGAGAAGAAAGAGAATTGTTGATCTAGTAACTTGGAAAGCGAGAGCTCTAATATAAAATGTTGACCATGATGTTTGATAAGAACCAGTTTTCCTGTCCCTTGCTTGGTATCCTTAATAGCTAGGTATACACAGCATTTCTCCCTCCTTCCCTCTCTCTTTCCATTCACTTTCTGTCCCTTTTCCTTCTTCCCTCCTTCTCTCCCCTCCCCTCGCTCTGTCTCTTTTTCTCCTTCCCTTCCTGCCTCCCTATCGCTCTTTCCCTCCTTCTCTCTCTTAGCCCAGTGACCTCCAAAGAGGTCTTTGTTCAGCAGTCATGATGACAAGCGCCCATTGTACTCTGTGCTTGTCGCTGTTCCCAGCAGTTGTGTGCGTGCTCCTCACAACACCAGCAGGAGGTAGGTACCATCATCACATCTGTTTTGTAGACGAGGAACGGAGAGACAGAATGGTTGCACCACTGGTCTAAGGTCACACACCCGGTAAGCGGCAGAGCCCTGATTGCAAGGTCGTTCTCCTGATTCCAAAGCCCTTCATCTTAACCACCATGCAACACTCACCATTCAGCTACTTTTCTGTGTTATGTTCTTCCAACCTCACAGTTTTCCAATAGAGGATGTACTTCCAGTGGAATTTTACTGCCGCGGCACAAGTGATCTTTGAAGCTCTTTCAACTTGAGGTGATGCACCAAGAGCTCCAAATGTTTTAGCAGTTCAGTTTTTGAGTGATTGCCATTTCTGGCCAAGCATGAAGCTACCCAGGGAAATGATGTGCCTTGTTCTAAAGCATCCAGAGACTTGTTTAGGGTTTTGCCTTAGCAGTGCAGCCTGGTCTTCAAGAAGCAAGATTTGCATTCATCGGATGCCCATGACCAGGGACTTCAGAGTAAGGACAGTTTGTTCCACTGACCTAATCTAATTTGAACTCTGCAGCAGTCACTACTGCCTCCCCTGAGTGCCATTAGGAGTCCCTGCACCCAGACCCCAGTGCTTCTGATACTATCCTTTATCAGCTAGAAGAGGAGGGAGTTTATAGCTTAGGGTACTTTATACAGAAGAGGGACTCACCAAGGATGATTTCTAAAGACGCTTTCTGCACTCTTCCTTCTCTAAGTCTCTTAAACGAGCTTCACACAGCGTAGATGCCCTCCTGAAGTCCTTTCCCTCCTACTCACCACATGCTCCCTGCTCCAAACGTCAAGGTTTTCGTTTCACCATGAGATGATGAGCTGTATAAAGTAAAACACAGGCAAAGACCACCTTATTTACAGTAATTTTCTGTTTTCTGAAGTCATCACAAAACCCTCTCCTTAGCGTCTACCTCCAGATCATGCCAATCATAAGTGACAAGCCCAATCACTACAACCGCCAACCGCAGTCTAAATCAACGTGAAGCCTCGAGAACTCCGGCGATCTCTCTCTGTCCTTAGTCCAGACTGGTGTTCCCATCACATACTTTTTCTGCGATAGGGAGCTGGGGGCAGAGAGAATACTGAGTTCTCTTTCTGAATGCTAGGGATGCACCAAAAAATATCTCCAAGTAAGCAATCAGGGCTCAGAAGAATGTCTGTTTATACTTGCAGGAAGCAGGTTTTGGGATTAAGGCTCCCGGAGGCTCAGCTTGTGACAACAGAAGCATTTCCTTCTGGATAAACACATTGATCACAGCCATGACTCTCCTTAAAGAAGCCCTTGTGATTTCTTCTTGTATGACAAGGTCTTAAAAGGAGGCATAGATGAATTGATGGCCATTTCCACCTAGAAACTTAAAAGTGTTCTTGTGTTTCCATGGGAAGATTAAATTCTCTATACTTGAACTTTTCCAGTCTTGTCTTTCTTACTGGCAAAATCTCTGTACAACTTGGGTATTCTGGCAATTAAATAAAATAATCTTAATTCACTCTCTGATCTATTGCTCATGTTGTTAATACTCTTAATTACTCTCGTTCCTTCAACCTGTAATCCAACCCTTCAGCAAGAATTTTCATTTAATAGAGGCTTATTGAGTGCTGGTCTGTGCCAACCACTTCCCTAGGCACTGGAGATACAGGAATGAACAAAACACCTAAGGATCTTGTTCTCAGAGAACTTCCATTCTATAAGGGGAAAACAGAAATAAAAGAAATTACATAAATGAGGAGTATATCACTTAGTGAAAAAGCAATTCTGGAATTTAAAATACAGAACTGCAATGGCGACAGGGAGCCTATTTTGATTGGGTGGTCAGGGAAATCTGTCTGCTTTACCTCCAGAACTTATCTCCATCACCATTTCTATCCCCATCTCTCACTCGGACTCCTACAAAAATTTTCTAATTTCAGTGGGGCACTTCCCTTACCCCACTATAACGCATTCACCACATACCAACCAGAGAAATATTTTTAAAGCATCTATCAGATCATGTTATCGCCTTGCTAAAAACCTGTCAGTAGCTTTATATAAATTTAGTTTAAAATCCAGACTTATTCCCTGGCCTTTAGGCCATGTATGACCTGTGACCCATCCTCTCCTTCTCCTGCCAGCTTCACCTCCTACCTGGCCCATCCTTGTTGTTTGCCCTCCAGCCCCAGTAGCCTTCTTTCTATTTCTTGAACACAAGTTTGGTCCCACCTCAGGACATTTGCACTGGCTGTTATCTCCCCTCAGTGCTCTCCCAGAGGCCTTTCTATGGCTAGATCCCTTAATCATTCTGGTCTTGCCTCAAAGGTCACTTCAGTGGGGCCTTCCTTAAACACTCAACCTAAAGTAGTCAGTCATTCTCTATTGTATCAATCCCCTTTTTTGTACTTATTATCTGATATGTCCTTGTTCCTTTATATATTTGTTTTCCCCCAATTAGGATGTGGGCTCCATGAAAGCAGAGAGTTCACATTATATTCTGGTGTCTAGAACAGTCTTGTCCAGCTCACAATAGGTGTTCAATTAATATTTGTTGAAAAATGAGTAAAATCTAAATCACACATGGACTCATTCCCTGAATAATTTTAATTCATCATCCCCTTTGCTTTTCCAGGAAATCACTTTTTCATAATCAATTTTTAAAAATCTTCCTCTTCATTGATTATAACGATTTTTTTCCCTTAATGAAATTTCATTTTAAGAAAAATTGAGAGTATATATTTTCATTCTCTTTTCTAAGCCTAATATTTGTGAATATGTACCTTAAAAAGGGCAGTGCTAATGTCGGGGCGGAAACGGAAATTTGAAGATGATTTTTCTTAACCTGCTGCCTTTCTTTTCCAATATGCCAAGTGAATATTGCAGTTTATCTATAAAAGAAAGCATGAATATGCATGATAAATTTCGTTCAGAAGAATGCCAAAGTTATCATGGATGTATTGTCTTTTCCATGTTTATTGATACTTGCTCAGTTGTTAACAATTGCCTTGCAAACACTTCTCTTTGAGGGAATATCTCGCTCCCCACCACAGCAAATAGTTCCTCTGGTTCTGGTCCTGGATTGTGTTCACCAGCAGTGATTGCTGTTTTTAATTTCCTCCCCTCCTTTCTACTTCCAAGGTTGATCAGCCACAAAAGTGAGCTTTTACTTTTTCCTCTTGTTATCTCAGGCAGTCTCTCATAGACTCCGTATGCATGTGTAAACACACACACACACACACACACACACACACACCGCCCTCCTCTCTTCTCTTCCTCATTTCTCTTTCTTTCCCTACTTTTGTTTGTTTTCCCCCCTCAGGAACAGTGCTCTTTACTCCACTGATAAGCTAACCTGCTTAATAAGAGCTGATATGCATAGGAATCACAGACTCTGTAGAGCAAACACTCAATATTTGTTAAGTAAATAATTGAATTAATAAGCAAGTTTCAAGTGCTATTTTGATTTGGGCAAGGGAATATTTATTTATAATGATATCTCCAGCACAATACTCAGAATATTATAGTCACTCAAGTTATATTTGTCAAATGAATGAATGAGTGAATGAATGAATGAAGAGTTGACTCATACATTTGAAAATTTAAATTTGACATGATAAGAACAAGGCTTATTAACTCTAATGCCCTTGAAAATGCCCAAATAGCTTCTTTAGAATCTCTACAAGATTATTTATCAACTTCTTCATTCCTGAGTAAATCTACTTTACCTCTATTTTTGGAAATTACTTCAATAATTTTTGTTTTTCATTACTGCATTTATAAAAAGATTACTCAATTCTAGTGATTCCAAATATAGGAATTTTGACGACCATGTTTCAGTTACATTATGATTTAAAATGACTTTTAGAGACTGGAAGCTTAATCCACATCCATTTTCAACATTGAGTTCATGAGAAAAATGCATTCCAAGGTCCAAAACAGAGATGCCATCAATTGATTTTGGAAAATACAATTCATTTCAGAATTTGGATATTTATTGGATTTTTTTTTCTCAACTATATCATAACCTCCTATCTCAAAATAGATAATAAGTTCAAACTTCAATATGCTTTCCATTCATATTTAAGTATATTTTTGTTTTCCCTCCCAAATTACCTACTCCTACAATCATTCTTTTATACTTGTTGAATATAGACTTAGTTATTATCATATGCAGCAAGTTTCTGCTTTTTTATCAGATTTCGTTGTTGGAAAGTTTATGACAGTGAATTGTCTTAAAGTAGATTATATTTTACCATAGAAACAAAATAATTGAGAGCTTTATTTTTGATTTAACATCAAATACATTTTAGATATGAGCATAATGTGCAAAAGCAAAAACACACTGCAGTTTTAAACCTCTCTAATCAATTACAAGAGTAGTTATACCCAAGTAATTAAAAATGGGATTAAGTAGATTGTATTTATTTTGTAATAAAATAGGTATATCTTTAAAAATATATTGTATGTATACCTGTGACTGTACACACACATATGTGAGATATAGCATAAACATGTACCTAAAACTAATGATCAGTTAAGCAGTGAGAAGTTATCCTACTGTGGTAGCAAAAGCATAGGACCAAGAGCTAGGAGAACAGGGCTCCCAGCCTTTCCTTGGTGATAGCGATATGACTTTAGTAAAATGACTCAACTGCCTCAGTTTCCATATCTGTAAACTGCAAGAGTGGAAGTCGAAAATTTCTAAGACCCTTTCTGAGTCTAAATTTTTATAGTTTAATTGATCATTATTTTACTTGCATTTTTATGATGCAAGCCAGCATTAATGATGGATGGATGAGTATGCTGAGATGAAGTAAGATAAATACCTTTTTTGAAAGTAGGGGGATTCAGAATCATTCGGTTGCTTACTTGTGTCACTCTCAGACCTGAAGCCATCACTAGGGGCTTTGGTGGTGAGTATTTGGAGAAAAGCATAAGGTTTGGGGACTTGTTCAAATATGATCTTCTGTCTTCACCCTCCCCCCAGCACCACCCACCAGACGTACTCAAATGCTCTCCACAGGCTTCCAACAGACACACCAAAGCAGCTTTGAAGGGGGAAAAAATTGGCAAATCCAGCCCAAGGAGTAGGTGGACCCCAGGAAGGAGAGGTGATGACTAGGCGTGTTTATGGGCTGGTTGTGTGACTCACTACTTCAAGGCATTTTAAAAATTCCTTCACACCTCCCTTATCTGTGTCTATCTTGCCCTTCTGTCCACTGTGCGGCAATGGTGTCTCCAAGGGATAAAAGAGCCACCTATAAATGATTTTTTGTGTGTGTCAATTTGAAAGCATTTAATGAGAGGAGCATTAAAATCCCACATTAAAAAAAATCATAATAAGGCTTGAACTGCTTTACTTCTTTAACACAAAATCTCCCTGTTTTCCAACAATTCTCCTGAAAGTCCATCCTACAATACTGGCACCAGGTTAATCCTAATACATGAGACTCCAAGTTCACCAATCTTCATTAGCTTCCCTTCACTCAGAGGAGGACATCGACTCTCTTGAGCATTTAAGTTCTCCAGTCTAGAGCCTCAGCCTATCTCCCAGACCCTCTCCCACTCCTTCCCAACACTAGTCCATGGTTTGGCTAACTGGTGGGCAGCTCTTGGACCTTCACACACATATCCTATCTTTTCCTGCCTCAATACCTTGTTCCTCCCTACCTGCTCAAGTCTCCGCCATCTCTCTGCCCAAGCAAACCCTGCTCTTCCACTGAGGTCTGCCCTTGTCCTCCTGCCCCCTGGGCTTCACACACCCAGCTCTCCAACCCAGCCATCCAGCCCCAAGAAGCATATCCTTGTCTGAAGCCCATTCATTTGGCAAGTGATCTTGGAGGTGTACTTTCTGTACTGGACAGCTTAATCCATCTACCACGCTTTCAGTCAAGAAAAGAGAGAGGAACCACTATTTGCTGAGGATCTTGTCTGGCATTTTTATACGCATTCCTCACTGAATCCTTGCAACGACCCCATGAGGAAGATGATACTATTTCCATTTTTAACAACTGAGAAAACAGATGTTAAGTAACTTGTGCAAGTAACTCAGCTAGATAGGGATGGTGGAGCCAGAACTCAAGTCCCCAGAAGATACAGGAGACAAAGAAAACTAGAAATTGGAAGATTCGATTCAATTTACCTCTCTGCATGCAATGTTGTTTTCTCTCATGAACAAAGGAGGGTAAAGGCATCTGCCTCAGGAAATGTGGTCACTAGCCAAAGATCATCCTTTTGATAAGGCTGCAGAGGTATTATTTCTCATGGCCCCTCTCATGTTCAGATGTTCAGTAAATATCGCTAGATTGCCTTCTATTTCTTCTCATAAGAGTTGAAAGATCCATGAATCTGGCATGCCCTGCCTTGTAGCTGGTTATAACACTCATGTTTTCAGCTTTGAAAAAGACATCATGCCAGGATCTGCCAAAAGCCATTTCCCAGAGTGGTCAGGCAGTCAACACTTACCTGCCCAAATTTGCAAACATTGCTTCATCTCCTCAGGAGAATCCCTCTTGATATTTCTTAATCTGTGTTCAGTAGTGCCAATTAATTCTAAAGTATAATGTCAGTTTTCTTCTCTCCCTTGGAAGATAAGGGTTGTCAATGATCATTGGCTGTATTTCCTACTTGTGGGACTCACTTAAATGGTCTGAAAACACTCGATAGGGGTTGATTATCAGTCTTTCAGCCCCAGACCAAGCTACTTAAGGAAAGCAGAATTGGTCATGTGCTAAGTCATTTAGTTTTGCTAAGAGTTTCTGTTGTTCCTGTGCTTGATAACATAACTGAGTTGTGGTTTCTAACTTATCTTTCTACACCTTCTGAATATTTGGCCATGATACCCTGCATCTTCTATGGTCTGCTCACTGCTACTTCTTTGGGTCCTCAGAGCTGCCACACTCTTCAGGATTCCTTCTCTCTCTTTGTCCTTCCTTCTGTGATTTCCTAGCTTAGCTCCTTGCAAAAAAGTCTTCTTTATTAATTCTCACCACAATATGGTTCTGACTGTGGTAGGTTGAATTATATACCTTGGGGGGAAAAATAAACTTAATCTTATTCCATTCCTGTGCATGTAAAACTATTGTACATAGGACCCTCTGAATTATTTCAGAAGCCAGATCCAGCCCGTCTCAGATGGTGAATGTCCTACCTGATGTTATTTTTAATTATAGAGTAGCCCAACTGAATGAGGCTGGGCATTAACCCCATCACTGGGGGCTTTATGAAGACAAAGCCACAAGGAGGAGAAGAAGCTGGAAGTCAATGAAGCCTGGAAGAAAAAGGAGAAAACATTGCCATGTGCATTGCCATGTGACAGAAAAAAGCCAAAGACCCAAGAATCACAGGCAGCCAGCCCCAGAGTGCCATAGTCCTCTGGGAGAAAGCATCGTCTTGCTGACACCTTGAATTTAGACTTTTCATGGCCTCAAAACCATGAGTCAATGAATTCCCGTTGTTTAAGCTAACCCATTTCATGGTATTTGTGATTGCAGTTGGGAAACTAAGAAATTGACCTTCAGCTTTCTTATTTCCTAAATCTCTCCAAGTAGTCTCCTCTTGCCCTGGAATAGAAGTCCTATCTTTGAACCTTTAGAGTCAGAACGTCCCCCTTTCCATAATTTCCCTCCAATTTCTAAATTTCCTTTCATCTGAAGAGTAAAACTGGTGACTCTTTATGTTTCTTAATTGTTTTGGTAGCTTGAAAACTTTTTATAAGAAAATTACCTTGTTCTTCAGAGCTCCTTTTGCACCACAACTGGCTTTACAAAAATCAAAGTTATTTTTAAGATGGAATGGTCCACAAGAATAGGCATCAAGAGCACTTGGGCTTATAAAGTCAATAATGACTTCTAGCTATAGGTTTTTTTGTGTGTTTTTTTTTAACTATGCACTCCTACTCTGTAAGATTACCCAGTAATCAAAACAGAAATCTTACCCAAACAAATCCATTCTACAGTGTGCAACACTTTTCTCTTCTTAACAAATATACAAGCCTTTTTCACTCTGCCTAACTGAACTCTTTATAAATAGTAATTACTCCAATTGATTCATCTCTCCATTTTATATCCATTCATAGACATCTCTCTGGGTAGATATCAAATAGTTTATCCACTTTAACCAGGCTCATTGATTCTCCTTTCTGCAGAACACTTGCTTTAAAGAAGTCAAAGGAAACTTCTTTCTCTTTTTACTTTCTTTTGCTATTCACCTTGGGGAAAAACCTAAGGTTAGAGGAAGTTTAACTGACCAGGTCTTTCCTTTCTTCTTTGCTGGTCCTCGTTGTGCCTCTGCCTTTGTCTCAGAGTGTGCCCTTCTGTCTGCTCAGGGGCTCATTCCCCTGCACTGCTTGTCACTTAGCTGCAGTGGCCTGCACTTCCATCCTTCCTGGTGCCTGCATGCTCCCATGACCCTTGTTCATTTGGAGCTGTGATAAGGCCAATGGTCACTCACTGGATTGTTAAGGAAGCGGATGCACAAGGTGTCAGTGTCAGAGCCCCCTTGCTGCAGGTCATAGCCGGTCTTCTCTGGCCAGCCAGATCCAGCTCGTCTCAGATGGTGGACGTCCTACACCTCTGCTAGGGGAGACAGAGATGATTACTTCCATCTTCTGGGTAGCGGCCCAAGCAAAAGTTCCTTTTGTCAACATTACTAAAGGAAAACGCTCCAAAATAGAGGATGTCTTACTTTCCTAGAGCTGCTGTAACATACCACAAACTGCGTTGTTTAAAATAACAGAAATTCATTGCCTCACAGTTCTGGAGGCTGCAAGTCTGAAATTGAGGTGTTGGCAGGGCCAAGCTCCCTCTGAAACCTGTGTGGGAGATTCCTTCTTTGACTGTTGTAGCATGCTGTGTTGGCGGGCAGTTCTTAGAGCTCCTAAGGCTTGAAGCTTCATCACTTCAATCTCTGCCCCAGCTGTCACATGGCACTTTCCCCTCCTGTCTGTCCCTGTGTCCAAATTTCCTCTTCTTATAAGGACACCAGCTATATTGAATTCCATCTCACCTCAGTCCAGTTTGGTTTCATTTTAACTGATCACTCAGAGACTCTATTTCCTTTCATGGGACTGGGGTTAGAACGTGCATGTATCATTTTGGAATCACGATTCAACCCATGACAAAGGGGTTCCTTCCTGTGGGGCCACGTGAAACAAAGGGACCATTTCTGCCCTGCCTGGGTATAATCCTTCAGTAAAATCGTTTGCTTACTGGTTAGAAGAACTGAACTTGTGTGAGCTTGAAAGGTAATTAGGTTCTAGTAGGTTCTAGATGCTCAGCAGACCCACAGCTGTCCTGGAAAGGAAATGAGACGTGTGAATGGGAGAGAGAGGTGTGTACAGAATCACAAAGCAGAGGACAGTGGTGAAGGTGAGGAATGGAATTCACACATGTCTTTTCACCGAACGCCCTCCCCTTGCTCCAGGGAAGTAATGAAAATGGATTATTAGAATAATAATAATAACAGTGATACTCAACCCATGTATGTTTTTTATGCCCTAGATATTGTTCCAGTAGTTTAAACACATTAATTAATTTAGTCCTCATGCTAACTCTAACAGTCCCCACTTAAAAAGATGAGGGACTGGAACAGGGGCACAGATATCGCACATGTCATACCCGAGATCACCCTGTAGGAAGCGTGATGGGATGAGGGCTCAGGTCTGCTATGTCCATGCTCTTTTCTTTTTTTTAAATTTTATAATAGTTTTTTTTTATTATTAATTTAAAGATTTTTTAAATACCAAAAAAAACACACCAAACAAACGCAAACATTCGTAATTTTTGACCATTCCATTCTACATATATAATCAATAATCCACAATATCATCACATAGTTGCATATTCATCATCATGACCATTACTTGGAACATTTGCATCTATTCAGAAAAAGAAATAAAAAGAAAAAGGAAAAAAATCACACATACCATACCCCCACCCCTCCCCCTCATCGATCACCAGCATTTTACTCTAAATTTATTTTAACATTTGTTCCCCCATTATTCATCTTTATTCCATATGTTTTACTCATCTGTTGATAAGATAGATAAAAGGAGCATCAGACACAAGGTTTTCACAATCACACAGTCACATTGTGAAAGCTATATCATTGTTCAATCATCTTCAAGAAACATGGCTCCTGGAACACAGCTCCACATTTTCAGGCAGTTCCCTCCAGCCTCTCCACTACAGCTTGACTAACAAGGTGATATCTACTTAATGCGTAAGAATAACCTCCAGGATAACCTCTCGACTCTGTTTGGAATCTCTCAGCCATTGACACTTATTTTGTCTCATTTCACTCTTCCCCCTTTGGTCGAGAAGGTTTTCTCAATCCCTTGATGCTGAGTCTCAGCTCATTCCAGGATTTCTGTCCCATGTTTCCAGGAAGATCCACACCCCTGGGAGTCATGTCCCACATAGACAGGGGGAGGGTGGTGAGTGTGCTTGTTGTGTTCACTGGAGAGAGAGAGGTCACATCTGAGCAACAAAAGAGGTTCTCTTGGGGGTGACTCTTAGGCCTAATTTTAAGTAGACTTGACCTATCCTTTGTGGGGTTAAGTTTCATATGAACAAACCCCGAGACTGGGGGCTCAGCCTATAGCTTTGATTGTCCACACTGCTTGTGAGAATATCAAGAATTCAACTTGGGAAAGTTGAATTTTCCCCCTTTCTCACCATTCCCTGAAGGGGACTTTGCAAATACTTTTTAACTCACTGTTAAAATCACTCTGGGATTTATTGGGGCATCACTCTGGACAAACCAACAAAATTTCATGTCCTGCTCAAGGTTCCATGTTAAATCCATGCTCTTACCCACCTGTGAAATGTGGGGTGTGTGTGTGTGTGTGTGTGTGTGTGTGTGTGTGTGTGTGATAGGGAGAGAGAGAGAGAGGTGTTTCAAAGACAGACATGGAGATGGTGATAAGCTCATATTTATGGGTCCTCAGGAACTCCAAATAATATTCTTGGACAAAATAGTGGCTCCAATAGTGGCTTTATTTTTATTTTGCTATTATTATTATTATTTTTGAAAACAATTTATTTCTTTTCAACGCTGACTGGTCATTTGAAGGTTGACTGTACAAGTGGGATATGAAATGTGCCCACATTCCTCTGGAGTCTTTTGAGGCAGATAAGGAAGAGATAGCAGGAGCTGCCCTTCCAGGAAGACAGACTGTTGAAATGCTGGTCATCTCCTGAAATGCAAAGGGCAGCTTCTGAGTTACACCTAGAAGCTGTTCTAGGACCTGTCAATACTCATTAACAACCTGGCCTGTAAATTAGTATTCAGAGGCCCATGCCAGCTCCCTGAGGGTACAAACAGCTGGTCTGAAGACAATCACGAGTCAACCTCGGCACACATGGCTAGCAACCATGAATACAAAAATTAAAAGACCTACGAAGAAAAAAGGACTTGGATTGTACCTAAGTCATTGAAATAGGGGGTGGCTAACAACCTCGAGAAAATGCTACCATAACTTACTGATTTTGTATAGTAGGTACTCAACTGGTATTTCCCACTTTTTTGTTTTTAAAAAGTCAGGTACTAAGCATCTTACTTTCGTACAGTCAGTGACATTCACAAGATAATTGCATAGGTCTGAAATAAATGAGGGAAAAAAAGACCAAGGCGTGTTCTGAGAAAAGCTAACACCAAGAAAAATGTTTTAATTAACCTACAGAAACAATGGCTATAGTACAGACTATTCATAAAGCAGAAAGATACACCATGTTGTAAGTACTTACAAAGATTCAAACCATTTGCTTCCTTAACATTTTTCATATTTTTAGTTCCTACAAGGTGATCAGATTTCCCATTTTGGGGGGACAGGGGGAAAATGTATTTTATCATCAGCTAGATGTGCTCACTGTATACTCCATTATTCATATGCAAGGCCCGGGTGACTGGAAGTGCAGTTGTCAGGCATTTCATATTTTAAATTTCCCTTTATTTATTTTCAAATATTTTTATTGTAAAACGTACAAACAGTCTTGGCATACAAACTTTCTATACATGATGTACAATCAACGGCTCACAAAATCATCACATAATTGTGTATTCATCCCCATGATCATTGTTTCTGTACATTTGCATCACTCCAGCAAGAGAAAGAAAAAAGAAAAAACTCACAACATACCATACCCCTTACCCCTCCCACTCATTGACCACAGTTTTTCAATGTACTCAATCTATTTTAACCTTTGTCCCGCTATTATTTGTTTATTTTTTATCCATATTTTTTACTCATCTGTCTGTACCCTAGATAGAAAGAAGGAGTACTTAGTAATTTTTTTCTCTTACATTAATCCAATCAGATTTTCATCTTATAGGTGTAGGTGAGAAAATGGAAGTGCAGAGAAATAAAGTGAGTTTATTTGCCCACTCACACAGCAAAGGGAGAACCAGGACGTGAATCCAGAGGCCATGCTCCTTCCAGCCTGTCACTGCCCTATCTGGAGAGGGTTCCCTTGCCGAGGTAATTGCATGGGTCAACTGGACTGTGAAATATCTTCCAGAACTTTTTCATAATTTTGTTTGGATTTTCATTGCATGTAGCATCAAAAGAACTTCGTATCCTGTGCATAGAGCTAATAATGTAATAAGACCTGACCTGACTCTGTATATCACTGAACGAACAGAATGGACTCTTCTTTGCCCATCATCCTTATACGAGAATATTGTACCAAAACTGGGGACTCTTTATCATGCACATATTTCTGGAACTAAGGAAGTAGCACAGCGGTAGTCTCTGGATGTTTGTCCTTGAAGAAGGAGCTGCCAGAAAATACAGGGGAGGAAAATGTTATGAGAATATTTCTACTCTGTGATTTACTTTAAGATCTGCGTGTTCCTGTCTTTCCTCTTCAAGGACGTTTTTAACTAGCCAGAAAGTAAGAATGTCATGTGGGTCCTAATCTGGACATAAGCTAGGGCTCAACTCAACCCATTTTTATGGGTGGTCCCAGGCAGCATCATTTTGTCTTGGTGAAGGAGGATGGAGGGGCAGGTAGCTGGGGGTTGAAACTGACCTGGGGTGGGCAGTGTGGCGTCTGCCTTGGAAATGGGCTCTAGCCCAGCGTCATTGAAATTTGGGCAGGGTCCTGGGGCCAGGGGGTCTGCGGACAGGGCTGCAGGAGAAAACTCATGAGGGGCCCTGGAAGAAGTGGCCAGTGTCCAAGAGTCACCCAGGGTGGAGGAGACCCTAACCCAGTTTCCGTAGTGGGGGCTGCCTGGGTCCTTTGGAGGGCCCGGATGTTCTCACGGAGGCACCAGTGGCCAGGCAGGGGAAGGACGGCGGCCCTCGAGGGGGTGGGCGCGAGGCTGTGGAGTGGAAGAACAAGGAGGGCTGCTTGTGAGCGCCTGTGAGCTGTATCCCAGAAAGACACATTTGTAGGGCGGTGCTGGGGACGGTAATGCCGTGTTCCATGTGTTGGGGGACCCAGAGCCTAGGACATCTGGGCTGTGACGATTAATTCCTAAGTATACATGGACAGTGGAGCTTGTGGGAAACTGGCGTATAAGAGCATCACCCATGCAGGTGGGGAGGTGGGGTGAATCCCAGGTGGGGTGGGCTCCCTAACACCATGGGGCCTTTGAAAGGAGTAAGACCACCATCATGGCCTGGAGATAGGTGTAGATATGTGCAATTGTGCACTACACACAGATATGCAAATATGTAAATATTTCTCTTTAAAAATTTATCTTAGGACAGATCTGTAGAAAAATAAACATTGCCCCCAAATTAGCATATGAAAAGATACTCAACATCTCTGATTAGCTAGAAGAAAGATACAAATCAAAGCCACAGTCCAATACCGCTTCACACCTATAAAGAAGGGAATCATTAAAAAAAAAAGCAAAATAAGTGTTGAAGAGGAGAAATCTAATGTATTGTTGGCAGGAATGTGAAATGGTATAGCCCCCGTGGAAAACAATATAGTGGTTCCTGAATAATTTAAATGTAGAGTTATCGCATGACCCAGGAATTCCCCTTCTAAGTGTACATCCAAAGGAAGTGAAAACAGGATATCAAACAGATACACCAAATATTTATAGCAGTGCTATCTACAGTAGCCCAAAGGTGGAAACAGCACAGTACCCATTACAGATGAATGGAGACACAAAAAGCGGGTCATACACACATCAGAATATTATTTGGCCATAAGAAAGAATGAAGCTCGGAGACATACTGCTACATGGAAGAAATTTGAAAACATTTTGCCCCGTGAAATTACCAACACACATAATGACGGACATTGTGTGATGTCTCTTACAAGGGACGTCTAGAAGTAGCAAATCTGCAGAGACGAAAGGTAGATGAGAGATTACTGGGTAAGGGGAGATGGGGGGTGGGGGGAGAAGGGAGAGTGTATGCTTGGTGGATATGGAGTGTGTGTTAACAAAATTAGTAATAGCGATATATTTTACTTAGAATATTTTAGTTCTAGGATCATGGATATAGTCAGACTTTAGCAGGAGTTCTGAGTGTGGAAATCAGTGACAAGCAGACTTAGAGAAATAAAAAGCATGAAAAATAAACCCTGGGAGCCATGGAGGATTGTGGGAAAGCTCATCAGTCCAGCGACAGAAAACAGGTCACAGGCTTGTGGGTAGAATAAAAGGGCAGATTCTCCTTGGCAGCTGCTCTGTTGTAGATTAGCCCCAGAGGACATTTCCTTTGCTGTCTGGGCATCCAGGGTAGGTTTGCAGAAAACCAAGTAAAGACTAAGTTCAAGGATACGCATGGCTCAGTCTCCAGGAGATCTGCCCTTGTGTTCCCAGCCAGACTTTCCCAGCTTACCTGACACAACCCCCCAAATTCCCAAGCAGTTTTAGAGCCAGACCCCTTTGCAAGCTGGAACTGAGCCCTCCTGTACTTCCACCAGTTCTAGGCAGCCCACCAGCAGCACCGGGTGCAGTCCACGTATCTGCTAAGTTAAGTCTTTCATCTTAACTTCGTGTCTTGGTACTTAATTAAAGGATACAAGAAAGCCGATTCCTAAAGAAGGCTGGAATTGAGCCAAGCCATTATGCAACGCACTTACTTGCTATAAACTAGAGCACCAGAGAAGATTTTCCTACTGGTTTGAAGGTGTTCCCCCTTTTTCTGCAGTGGGGACAAGACTCTTGAATCCAAGTTGGCTGTAAGGATGAGACCACTCCATATTTATTGTTGTGCTTGTATAATTCTCCCCCCTTCTATTCTACCTGTCTTCACTCCACTTTCATCTCCTGCTCTTGGAAGTAAATAATGATTTATTTTTCCTCAGCATAACCTTCCTTAGTACCGTGCTAGGTTTCTCACGTATCAGAGCTATAGCAGCCATAGCAGTGGCTCAGAGAGCTTGATAAGCCTGTTTGATGGAAGCAAGAGGAAATGTCCTTAACAACTGTTCATGTCTTTCTACTGCCTTTCCCAAACCTTCATTAGCTCCACCAGACAGGAAAATTATCCTGTAAGATTCAGTAGCAGTCATCATCTCAGTGTGCAGCACAATCAAGGGAATTTGCCTGCAGTTTCTGCCTGCTCCCGGTCTACTGCTCATTCATCTAAAAGGGCATGAACTTCCTGTTTCAGATGTGGCTTGCAGCCCCTGGCACAGCTTCTCTCAACTTCCCAGGGAAACAGCTTTAAAGAGTCAGAAATGGGTGAGAACTCACAACACTAAGACCGAACATTGACCGGCAACCTAAGAGGAATTGCCATTAAAGATAAGGGAGCAATCGGATGCCAAAGCATGAACAACTAAGGAAAAAATAACTAAACGGGGCTTCATCAAAATTCAAAAGTTTTGTGCATCAAAGCGCATTATCAAGAAAATGAAAAGACAATCTAGAGAAAGGGGGAAAGTTGTTAGTAAATCATATATTTGATGAAGGTTTAATACCCAGAATGGAGAAAGAACCCCTACCACTCAACAACAAAAAAGACAGCCCGATTTAAAAATTGGCAAAGGACTTGAATAAACGTTTCTTCAAAGAAGATTTACAAATGGCCAACAAACATGGGAAAAAATGCCCAGGATCATTAGCTTTTAAGGAAATGCAAATCAAAGGTGCCAGGAGATCCCATTTCATGCCCACGAGGATGGCTATTATTTAAAAAATGGAAGGTAGCGAGTATTGTAAGGGTATAGAGTATTCGGGACCTTTGTGCATTGTCGGTGGGAATGGAAAATAGTGTAGTTGCTGTTTGAAAACACTTTGGCAGTTCCTTAGAAGATTAAATATAGAATTACTATATACCAGGCAATCCTACTTCTAGACATAACCCTAAAGAATTGAGTGCAGGGACTCAAACAGATACTTGTAGACCAGTGTTTAAGGTAGCAATATTCATAATATCAAAAGGTGGCAACAATCCAAGTGTCGGTCCACAGATGAACAGGTCAAATGTGGTACATCCATACGATGGAATATCAGTCAGCCTCATGAAGGAATGAAGTTCTGATACATACTATTACGTGGATGAACCTTGAAAAGATTATGCAAAGTGAAATAAGTCAGACACAAAAAGACAAATATTGTATGACTCAGTTAGATGACTTATCTCGAATAGCAAATTTTTGGAGACAGAAAGTTGATTGGAGGTCACCAGCGCTGGGAGAGGAGAGGGATGGGGAGTTTTGCTTACTTGGTGCAGAGCTTCTCTTTGGGGTGGTAAAAAAGTTTGATAATGGATGGTGGTGATGTTAGCAGAACATTTTGAATATAATTAATATCACTAAATGGTACAACTAAAATTGATTTTAAAAAACACCACGGCAATCTTTTTTTGTCTGTTTGTGTTGGGTGCATGGTCTGGGAATCAAACCTGGGTCTCCCACATGGAAGGTGAGCATTCTACCACTGAACCCCCCGTGCACCCCCATGGCAATCTTTTTAAAAGCTAAAATTCGTCTAAGAAAAGCTAAAAAAAAATTAAAATATATATATAAAAAATAAGGGATATGAAGTTGGATTTTAAAACAAAAACAAAGCATATTCTCCCTTATTTCCTGATGTCATAAAAATGATGTTTCCTGTCATTTTTTTGTCTGCACATTAATACCTATTTCAAACAAGTTTTGTTTTCCATATTTATGTCATGGCTTTGTTACTTAGGGAACAGAGTGAGTGCTTATTATCTGTATTACTCCTGAGGATTATATCCTTAATCAACAAAACATTACCTTCTTTGACTCATTAATTCTTATTGATATTAATTTTGTGATATTTATATTTCTGTTTGGTTTGTGTTTATGTGGCAAATTGACTCAGTCTGTTGATTTTTATAAGTTAGTATGCCTCTTGTAGACATAAAGAAGTTCAATTTTCTAGAAAAACATAAATTAACTCGTTAAGAAGTATATGCCTTAATAAATGACTAGCTTTAAAAGATGTTAAATAGCTTGTCAAACAACTGCATTCAAGAAAGGTAGGCAACTGAGATAGGTGTATGGTTTATGGTGATTTTTTTTTCAAACTTACAAAGAAAATTTAACTCCCATACTAGATAAATCTTTGTAGAACGCAGCAAACTATGTAAAGCTTCTCAAATCATTTACAAATCTGTCATCATGTTAATCTGAAGAGCAGAAAAGGCAACCCAACAGCAATCTCATTTAGAAGTACATATAATTTTCCTTAATGTTTTAGCAAATCAAATCCAGCCACAAGTTAGAAAAATAAATATCATACCAAGGAGATTTTATTCCAAGAAAGCAAATACAGTTCAACATGAGGAAACTAATGATAAGATTTATTACACAAAAAGGTTTGAGGGAAAAAAAGGTAATAAAATCTATTAATAAACAAATACCTAATATCATAGTTAACAATGACATAGTAAAGATATTCCCATTAAAGTCAGGAAACAAGCCAGGATGCTCATTATCATCACAATTGTTAAAGCTTTTCCTAGAAATTTCCGTCACACAACACAGAGAAAAAAAAATATCGGAAAGGAAAAAAAAAGAGAAAATTATGTGATTGCCCCTCTTAAAAAAACCAAGTATAAACTAAAAAAGAAATTATTTATCAACTATATATTTGAGAGGCAATCATGCTTGATAAGCAAGGGCATGGGTTCAGAACTGTCCTTTGAATTCTGACTCTGCTACTTAACAGCTGCGTGACTATAGATAAGTTATTTAACCATTAAGGCTACATTTTCTCACCTACAAAATAGCTAACATTTATTGAGCATTTCCTTTGTGCCAGGCATTGTGCTAATCATTTTACATTCATCCCCATCATTCAAATGAGAAAACTGAGGCACAGAAAAGTTTAGGTAACTTTATCACCATCTCTCAACTAGTAAAGTAGTAGAACTGGGATCTGAAACCATACACTTTGACCCCAGAATCCTTCCTCTGAACTCCTATACTACACTGCCTTTTCTTTGTCTCATTCTTTTTTATATTTTAATTTTTATTATATTGCTATAGCAATATAATAATATGTTACGTTATGGCAATATAAAAAATCAATATCTTTCCAATACAGCAGCAATAACCACTTAAAAATATATTTAAAAGAATAATTAAATTCAAAACAATGCAAAGATCCAGAAGCAAATTTACTAAGAAAAGCACAGAATTCATATGAAGAAAAATTAAAATTTTAATGAGTGACATAAAAGAATATTTGATCAAATAAAAAGAACTGTAATTACCTGGATGGGAAGACAAACAATAGGAAGATGTCAGTTCTTCTCTGATAATTTATATATTTAATGCCCTTCCCATTAAAAATCCAAAGAGATTTTTTTAATTCAACTAAATGATACTAAAAGTTCATTCGCCCTAAAAAAAAATGAGTTAAAATAGCCCAAATTGTTGGGAAAAATGGAATAAGAAGTGACTTGCACCAACAGAATTAAAAATATTTTATAGAGCCAAAATAATTTTAATGGCAGAATCCTATATCTAGCTATATAGTTGAAACAAAATAGAAAGTCCTGGAACAGATACAACACAAATATATTTAGTATATGATAGAGGCATTATTTTTTCAAAAACTGGGGAAAGATAAATCATTTGACAAAGGTTTTCTGAAACTAAATGCAAAGAAAGTATCATAAAACAAACAAATGATAATTTGATATTTTAAATATATGTCAAAAATATAATCAGTAAATTAGGAGAAAAGATAAATTGAAATTACTTGTATAACATATTCCAAAGAACTCCTTAAAATACTAAAGTTTTAAAATTAACAAGGAAAAGATAAGGACAAGAACAGGCAGTTAAAAAGGATAAAAATTAAAATGGTCAATAAACATATACAAAACATGTTTACTTACCAGTAATTAAAAAAAATTGATTAAAATGAAAGTCCATGTTTTGCACATAAAAATGAGGATCATTTATATTTTTTGTACCCAGTGATTCACCAGCAACAACTACTAATTAAAAATATGCTAGAAAATTTATCTACTCTCAGTAACCACCAAAGCTATAAATGACCAAGTTATAGTCCTATTAAAAATGTACTCTATATTTTCTAACACATACCAAAGATTCGGTTAAATGATGATCTATATCAAGATCCTGAATGGGATTGTTGAATGTTGTAAAGATATTATTATAGAATAATGCAAAAAAATGCATTCCAACAACATGGATGAAACTCAAAGGCATCATGTCAGCAAAAGACGCAACAAAAGACCAATTTTTGAAAGCTCTCATTTAAATAAAGTTCAAAACTAGGCAAAAGTAATCTATGCAGTGGTTACCTCAGGGCAAGGCTTAGTGACTGTGCTGGTTTGAAACTATCGTGTTCCCCAGAAAAGCCATGTTCTTTCATTCTGATTCAATATTGCTAGGTGGGATCTTTTAAGTTGTTTCCATGGAGATGTGACTCACCTAAATTGTGGGTGGACCTTTTGATTAGTTGGTTCCCATGGAGTTGTGTCTCCAGCCCTTCAAGGTGGGGTTACATTTTAATGGAAGAGGGACAATTTTGGAAAAAGCTTCAGAACCCACATAACCAGAGACCTTTGGCGGTGCGCCAAAGAGGACACCCCCCAGGGAAGCCATCTGAAGAAGCCAGAGAGAACGCGAACAGTCACAGCCATGTGCCTTCCCAACTGAGAGAGAAACCCTGAATGTCATCAGCCCTTTCTTGAGTCAAGTTTGGTTTCTCTGGATGTCTTAGTTTGGACATTCTTCTGGCCTTAGCACTGTAAACTTGTAATGTAATAAATTCCCCTTTTAAAAGCCTTTCCATTTCTCGTATATTGCAGTCCAGCAGCCTTAGCAAACCAATACAGTGACCAAGAGGGGAATGTATGGGTGGTTCCTGGATGCTGGTCAAGATCTGCTTCTTGATCTGGATCTGGGATTAGGGTATTTTCAGCAAATCCAGCAAGCTATACATTTAGGATTTGTGCACATCACTGTATGAATATTACCCTTCAATAAAAGTTTACTTAGAAAAAGTACAAAAGACCCTTACCTTATTCTTTATATTTAAAAATTTCTGATGGACCATGAGTTAAATGTAAGTCATTAAATTATAAAATATGAGAATGTACACACTATGAGAGCAAAATCTTCTGTCTGTTTTGTTCATTTTTGTTTTTGTCCCTAGAATAAAACTTGAGTCTCAAAGTGCTTAATATTTATTGAATGAATGAATTAGAAGAAAATGCAATGAATAATTAGCTGATATTGGGATGTTATATTCTAATATAAACATAATGGAAAAGAAAGCACATGTTAAAATACTGACATATTTAAGTATATAACATTTAAAACTTCTCTAGGTAAAAAATGTCAAGGATATAAACAAAATAAAGGGCAAGAAACCAATTGGCAAAATATGTGTAATAAATATGACAATGAAGATTGTCTTAACAGATAAAGATCACTTAAAATTAATAAGAAAAATAGTAATATCCCTGGGGAAAAATGGATAAAAACAAATGGACAATTTAGAACAAAATAAAAATAGCCAACTAACACATGAAAACATATTTGAACTCACTAATAACTGAGGAAAAGCAAAATAAAACTACACAATGTTATTATTATTTTTTTGCCTCTGATTTTTCATTCACTCATTCAACAAATATTTTTTAAATAACTTTTGCATTAGGCATTCCTGGGAATTCTATACTAAAAGAACACAGCAAAATTTCTTGCCTTCAGGGAACATATATTCTAGTGAGGAGAAACAAAAGGCAATAAATACATAAATAGTGTGTCAGATGATGATAATTACTATGAAAAAAAAAGCAGGGTAAGGAGGCTAGGAATGCATGGGTGGTAATGTGGTTACTACACTATATAGAGTGATTTTGAAGGCCTCTTTCATAAGAAATTCATCTGAGCAGAGGGTAAAAGAAGGCACTGAGGGATGGAGATATGTGACTACTGAATGTGGCAACTTCCAGGTGGAGGGCGAGCAAAGACCCTGAGACAGGAGCATAGAAGAGAGTGGGCAAGGTATAGAAAAGCATAAGAAAGGGTGACGTGAGATCAGTTCCGTATGGCCTATAGGCATCATAAAAACTCTGGCTCTTACTCTAAATAAGAATCCATTTGAGGGTTTTGAGCAGAGGTGAGACTGATGTCACTTACATTTTAAGAGAATTTCTCCAGCTCCTGTGTTGAGAATAAGGTGGCATGGGAGGCCAGGGTGGAAACAGTAGATGAGCAAGGAGGCTGCAGCCTTCCAGGAGAAAGATGATGGTGACCTGGACAAAGGTTTTAACATTGGAGGCAGTCAGAAGTGGTCAGACTCATCTACATTTCCAAAACAGTGCAAAGATTTACAGAAAGATTGGATACAGTCAAGGATGCCTCTAAGATTTTTAGCATAGGTAATGGGAAGGCTGGACTCTCCATTTTCTGAAATGAAGGAGAATGCAGAAGAGTGGGTCTAAGGTGTGGCTGGGAAGGAAGGTGGGCAGGGTGGGAGGAGAGAGTGCTGATAATCACTGTTTATCTATTAGGTGTTCAATTGGAGATGTCAAGTCCTGAGGTGGATGAGTCTGGAGTTTTGGGGCAATGATAGGCTGAATGTAGAAATCTGGGAGTCATTAGCCTATAAATGATATTTCAAGCCATGGGTCTGTATGAGATCCTCAATGGAGTGAGTGTAGATAGAGAGGAGCTCTGGGGAATGAGTCCTGGGCCCTCCAATATCTCATGTCTGGGAAGTGAAGATGAACCAATAGTTGACTAAGTCCTAGCCAGAGAGCTCAGAGGAAATCAAGAGATGTGTATCATGGAGGCCACATAAATAGGGGCAAGTGATCAGTGGTGACAAATTCTGCCAAGGATCAAGAAACATGAAGTATGGGAGTTCACCAATGGATCATTGATGAACTTGGCAAGAACGGCATCAGTGAAATACTGGGGACAGAAGCTTAACAAGGTAGATCCAAGAGAAAAATGGGAGGAGAGAAATAAGAAATGGAATATAGACAACACATTTGAGGAGTTCAGCTGACATGTTTGTTTGCAGATGGGAATGCCCCAGTAGAAAGGGAAAATGGATGATATAGAAGAGAGATGAGAGAACTGCAGGACTGGTGTTCTAGGGCAGGTAATAATGGGATGAGAGTTCTAAGGTACAAGTAGGAGGTTTGGTCTTTGGGACATTATATGGGTATGATGGTGAGATGATCTGGGATTTCTCTCTTGATAACTTCCATTCTTTCAATAAAATAGAAAGCAAAGTTGTCAGCCAAGAGTGAAGTGCTGTGGATTGAACCATATCCTCCACAAAAGATACATTCAAGTCCTGTGGGTGTGAACTCATTTGTAAATAGGACTTTTGAAGACATCATTGTCAGTCAAGGTATGGACTTATTTGTGAATAGGATCTTTGAAGATTCTATTTAGATGAGTCCAAATTTAATCAGGGTGGGCCTTAATCCATATGACCAGAGCCATTACAAGCAGAGAAAATTTAGATGCAGTCGGTTGGTAGAAATCTAAAGTTAGAAAGTGCCAGAGAGTGAAGCAACTTGTCATGTGACAGAGGCAGAGATGCAAGCCAAAGAACATCAAGGACTGTGCCAAACCAGACAAGCATGCTGCAGACTCCAAAAGAAAGCATGGTCTGTTGAGACCCTCAGCTTGGACTTACAGCCTCCAACACTGTGAGCCAATAAATTCTTGTTGTTTAAGCCAACCTATTCTATGATACTTGTCACAGCAGCACTGGAAAACTAAGACAGTGAAGGTGGAAGAGAAAATGCTGGATATGTGAGAGGTGGGTAGAGGAGAGACTATACAAAATAGCAATCTAGGAAAGTAAATGAATAGGCCAGGGAAGTAGGATGACCAAGTAACATCAAGAGTCCTCTTGAAATCAGTGGTCATGATTTTAAAGTGTGAACGTGAGTTGTCCTCCAGTTACATTCAACTGATCAGGTAAAGTTATAAAGTTAACAGAAAAATGGACATCACAGAGGTTAGAGCTTTTTGCAAAGTAAGGGAGATGGAAGCAAGCAGAGGCATTAGAAAATGATCATTCTGGTTTACCATGAAATCTGAACTGAGTAAGGGAGGAAGTGAGGCTATAAGGTGAGAAAGTGAAAAAGGCAAAAAATCAATGGATTGTTGGTCTTGTTGAAGACAGAGAATATGTAGGGTCTGGGTACTAGAGAATGAGCTAGAAAGATAAGAGGTGGCAGCTGGAGAACAGGTTGCTGGACATTGAGATTATGGAACGGATACAATTATTGGGAATGACAACATAAAGGGTAGAACCATTTGAGGAAGTAACTATGTTGGGTAGAGTAGGTAGCAGTGGGGCAGAGAACAACAGCATTGATGAAGAGGTCAAAGAGCTGGGAAAATCACCTATGTGGGTATTGATATAATGAAGAATTATAAGTAGCATTGGAGAGAGAGCAGGTGAGCCATAAGCTAGCATTTTTAACAAAGTGACATAGGGAGAAGTAGAAGATTGAAACAAATTACTAAGTATAAAAAAAAATGTCCTGTGACTTGAGCTTCAAAGTTGGGAGCCTTTGAGAGGAGGAAGGGAGAATGGTCTGGAGGCAACAACGGGGAAAGCAGCATGCAGCTACCACTTCCAGTCCAAGCTGTTCAAGATGGATGGGAATAAAATGAGCTACAATGAAAAAAGGTTGCAGGGAAAATACCGTCATCAGGGGAGGACCAAGTTTTAGTTAGAGCAAGAAAGAGAAGGGGGCGGGCCACAGTGGTTCAGTGGCAGAGTTCTCGCCTGTGATGCCAGAGACCTGGGTTCAATTCCCAGTGCCTGCCCATGCAAAAAAGAAAAGAAAGAAAGAAAGAGAAGGGAGCGACCAGGTAAGAGGTTGGGGATATAGGGGATTTAACTGATGACCAACTGAGTTCCAGAGTGCACAGTGAAAAGCCTTTGGAAGAGGGAGGAGTGGTAAATAAGTCAAGTTAGCTGGGCTGCAAGAGGATGAGAATCTGGGTGATGAGAGATGACTGGAAGTCTTGGGATGAAGGCCATGAGGGAGCAGTTCTGTTGGCCTTGGATTGACAGAAATGTGGAATAAATATGTGGAGAAAAACATGGAGCACTCTCTCATCTCAGTCCTGCCAGGGACTGGTGGATGCCAGGGTAGGGGTAGCCTTCCCTGGAGCTCACTGAGACCCCAGGATCCTTTTCTCTAGTGGTGGTGAGGAGGCAAGGAGGTAAGCAATAGAACGTGGAGAGGAAGTAATGCTGGGTGAAGGTTTAAGAAATCAAGCCCTTTCATCCCAACTTGTGGTAGGGTTACTTGGTAAATTTGGGGGAAATCATCCTTAAATACATATTGAGAACCTTAAAATTGTGCCTATTCATTCTTTCAGCAATTTCTCTTCTAGAAAACTATGCTAAAGAGATAGTCAGTGATGTCTACAAAGATGTAAATATAAGATGTACATTATAATTTTACTAAGAATACCAAAATAAGTGAAAAATTAACAATCTGGGATTTGTTCAGTAAATTATGATATATTTATACTTTGTAATGCCAGAATGATTTTTTTTCAGAATGATTTTTAAAATTATGTTTTGCAGCAGTGGTAATAGCAGAGGGAAATTCTTGCTGTATAATACTGATAGGAAGCTAAGTATAAAAGGATATTATAATAAAATGCAAATTTTGAAAAGAAACATAAATACGTAGAGGAAAAACTATAAGGAAATGCACTGAAAATTAACCACCCATCGTTTGACGTGATAGAATTATGGGTGTTTTTTTAGTTTCCATCTTGATGTCGTTTTGTATTTTCTATTTTTTCTATGTGAGTCTATATATTACTTTTTAATCGTAAAAGTAAAAAAAAAATTAAGTTTTAGGGAAAGATTATTCAAGCAAAGAAACTATTTAAAAATTAAACTGTAACGAGAAGTTTCATTTTCTCTATCTCAAACTCTTGAGTAGTAGGAATTACATATTTCCTCAATTCCAGTATTTTGATTATTTTGCTAAATCCAGAACCAAATTGAAATTCAAATCAGAGAATTGAAGAGGCAAAGGGCAACAATGTTATGGCGAACTACAAAGTGCCCCAGATTATTTGTAGGCGGAGGACAGTATTCCCTTTTGTATCTGTTTTGAGAAGAATGTCCAGCGTCTTTAGGGCAGATGGAATATTCGATGTCCCCTTCGCCTCACGGTACTACCCTGAATAACGTTTTTCTTCCCCAGAAAAGAATAAAGAATATTCAATTAAAAATTATTAAAATGCTTGGCAAAACTACACAGACACTGTGCAAGGATGGCATGCAAATTCGTGAAGCATTCCATATTTTTTAAAAAGAAAAAAAACTACACAGACAATCCTAGGGGCCAATTAAGTATAAATATTTTGTAGGCGAACGTCTTTTTGATTCAGCCTCTTATAGCCACAGGTCCCCAGCTCGAAATGTCTGGATGAAAATGAAATACAGACAGAGCAGGGCGGCGTGCTGCAGAGGAACCCATGAGCAGCCTTCAGATCTGTCTGAAGAATATGTATACGGGATGCTTTCCTCAAAGCACCGAAGGGGATGCAAATAATCCGATTATCTCCCTAAACCTGGAGAAAGTTATTGCTTTTCTTTTTTCAGGAATTATTCTCTGCACCACCCACCGCCATTACGTATTTTTTGGTCCAACACGAGAGGTCCCGTTCCGTTCTTTGGACTTTGAAACTATTGGTATGTTGATGCCCAGTTGTTACCATTGCTTCCTTAGCTGCCTCAGGTTTTGTAAATGAATTCATTAATAATCACCCATGATCATGGCTTCCTTGAGGACAAATGCTCCAGTGAGGTGTAACCCTAAGCTTTGGGTCCTGGTTGCGCCACTCAGCATGTAAGTCTTGCCATATTCCTTCACCTCCTGGGCTCAGTCTATCCATCAATAAATACGGCATGACAGGTCCTGCAGGTTGTGACGTTGTTAGGAGGATTAAATGAGATAGTGCTTTGTGACCTGTTGGACTACACAGTTTAAGATGATGTTATCTCTTCTTACTTGGCTCAGTGTGGTACACTCACTGCCCTGGAGGTAAAATGGGAACACAAGGCTTTGTAATGTGAAAATAGCCCCAGTGCAGGCCTATTTATATGAAGATTACTGTAAAGACTCATATGAGGTAGGAAATACAGTTGAGTCATTTTTTTCTGGGAGTGTGGATAAGGGTTATCTTCAATCATTTATATTGTTTAGGCACCAATAAAATGTATTTGTAAGATGGCATTTGATAAAGAGATGGCCACCTTATACCTCCCTGCAAAATAAAAATAAAAATAAGCATAGCTGAAAACCTCCATTTCCAAAAATAAAGGTGGACTAGAGTATCTGAAATCCCCTTACTATAAAACACCTAAAAATCCTGAAAAACTGTATTAAGATTCCTTTAAAAACATTATTCGAATTCCAAGAAAGTAAGAGTAGTCCTTGGGGTAAAAAATGAAGATGGATGTGAAACAACAAAATGAAGCATGAGCTGATGTTGCAACTTTGCAACTGCCTGGATGGGGAAAGGGGATGAGAAGATGGGAGGTTGCCAATCGCATTGAGCAAGAGGACTTTTCATTTCTTTCCTTCTTTTTTTTAAAATTAAAAAAAAATTATGACATGCACAAATGCAGAATACAATGACAATCTCCCCAAATAACTCTCATCCAGATTCATCAATTATCGAGATTTTGCTGCATCTAATCTTTCATTCCTTTTTGGTTGTTGCTTGCTTTTTCTCTTTGATGAGGTATTTTACATAGAATTTCAGACAACATGCCATTTGGTCCCACATAGTTCTATATGCATATCTACAAGAGATATAGCTAGTTTCTAACATCATTGCAAAAGAGATAATAAAAAAAAAAAAATTTAAGCAAAAGCCCTATAATGTTAAACTTGAATTGGAAATATCAGTATGAACTCCTGATTTGTTTTAATCTTTTAGGAGAAAAGGTCTAGAACAATTAAAATGCAGTGGCAATGAATCTTTGATTACTTCCTTGCATTCTGGCATTATAAGATGTGTTAGGCTCATTGTGTACATCTCCTTGTTCAGACTTGTAAACAGTCATTTGTCAGAGAAGCCCTAGTTGTACCTGATGAGAAATGATATTTAGTGACCAGCCAAGAACTGACACAGATGCTAGAATAAGCAGATAGGACATCCAAGAAGTTATTATAATTATATTTCATATGTTCAAAAAGTTAAGGAGAGGTGTGGAAACTATAAAAAAAAACAAACCTCAAATTAAACTTGTAGAGATGAAAATTAAATGTGTGCGATGAAAAATACCCTGGACAGAATAGCAGAGTAAACAATGCAAAATAAAAAAATATAGGTGAACTTGAAGATATGAGAAAAAAACTTTCCAAAATGAAACACACAGAGAAAAATGAATCTTAAAAACTAAAAAGAGATTCAATGAGCTGTGGAACAACATCAAGCATTGTAATATATATATATATATACAATAGTCTCCAAAGGGGAGAAGGGAAGAAAAATATTCTAAAAATAATGGTCAGTTTTTTTCCGAATTTGAAAAAAACTATAGACCCAAAGATCCAAAAAGTATGATGAATCCCAAGCACAAAACTTATGAAGAAAACTACATCAAAACACAGCACAATCAAATTCCTCAAAAACAGTTATAACAGAAAATCTTAAAACCAACCAGAGAAATAAAGGCAAATATAAGGAAGAAATATAAGGATGATAGCAGATTTCTCATAGAAAACATTTCAAGTGAAAGGACAGTGGAACAGTATAAGCTACTGGAAACAACAACTGTCAAACTAGAATTTTATACTCATTTAAAAATCTTTCAAAAAGGAAGTGGAAAATGACTTTTTTCAGGCATACAAAATTTGAAAGAATTCATCACTAACAGACATGAACTACATACAAAGCATTTAAAGAAGAAATAACAAAAATTTCCAGAAACTCTTTCAGAAAACTGGAGTGGATGGAATACTTCCCAATTTACATTGAGACCAGAATTACTGTGATAACAAAACCAAAGACAAGAAAAGAAAACTCTCATAAATATAGAATTAAAACTTCTCAACAAAATTTTAGCAAATCAAATCTAACAATATAGAAAAAGAATAAAATGTCAAGACCAAGTGGAGTTTATCCCAAGAATGCAAGGTTAGTTTAACATTAAAATAACCAACAATGTAATTAAAATCATTAATCAATTATCAGTTAATTAAATCACTGCATATTGATTAACTAAAAAAAATCATTTGACCATCTCAATGACTCAGAAAAAACATGAAAAAAATCCAACACCTATTCCTAATAATAAACAAAAATATCTCTTAACAAATCAGGAACAGAAGGGAATTTTCTCAACCTGACAAAGAGTCTGTATGAAAAACCTTAGCTAACTATCATGCTTAATAATGAAAGACTGAACATTTTCCTCCTCAAATCAGGAACTCATCCTGATGTCTGTTCTCATCATTTCTATACAACATTTTACTAGCAATTCTTACCAGTGTAATCAGGTAAGAAAAAGAAATAAAAGGAATCCGGATTAGAAAGGAAGGAGTAAGGAAGGCTGTCTTAATTCTTTATTTCATGATCATGTATGTAGAAATGTGATGGATTTTACAAAAAAGCTACTGCAATTGACACTAGATAAATATACAGAAATCAATTGTATTCCTATATACAAGCAATAGCCTATTAGAAATAGACATTTAAAATACAGGTTATAATAGAATAAAAATATGAAATACTTAGTTTGACAAAAGATATGCAAGTTCTGAATACTAAAAGCTATAAAATTCTGTGAAGTGAATTAAAGACCTAAATAAAAGGTGACATGTATGATGTTCATGGGTCAGAAGACTCAATATTGTGAAGATGTCAATTTTCCTCAAATTGATCTATAGATCAATGCCATTCCAATCAAAATCCCTGCAGCATCTGTCATGGTCAGGTTCATGTGACAACTTGGCCAAGTTGTGGTACCTGTTGTCTGGTTGGGCAAGTGCTGGCCTGTCTGTTGCAAAGATGACATTTCATAGAATTAGATCATGATCACGTCAGCTGCATCCGCAGCTGATTCCATTTGTAATCAGCCAAGGGGAGTGTCTTCTGCAATGAGTGATGCTTAATCTAATCATGGGAAGCCTTTTAAGGAGGATTCAGAAGAGACAGGCTCTATTCCTGCTTCAGCTGGCGAACCTCTCCTGTGGAGTTCATCCAGACTCCATTGGAGTCGTTGGCTTCACAGCCTGCCCTGCGGATTTTGGATCTGCATTCCCGCGGTCACATGAGACACTTTTATAAATTTTATATTTGTGAGTGTTCCCTATTGATTCTGTTTCTCTAGAGAATCCTAACTAATACAGCATCTTTTTGTAGAAATTGACTAGTTGACTCTAGAATGTATATAAAAATGTAAGGAACCTTGAACAGTCCAAAAACTTTGAATAAGGAGAACAAAATTGAAGAGCTAATATTATTTAATTTCAAGATAAATATTAAGACCAAGACTGTGTGTATTAGTGTAAAGATAAATAAATTAAAGGAAGAGAATATATAGTCTAGAAACAGACCCACACATTTAGATTATTGATTTATTGACAAAGTGCAAATGCAGTTCAGTGGAAAAAGGATAGTCCCGTCAACAAATAGTACTGAATATAAATTGGATGTGCATATACCAGAAATGAATTTGATCCATACCTTGCACCATACACAAAATTTAATAAAGTGGATCATAAACTGAAATGTAAGACCTAAAACTATAAAACTTTTAGAAGAAAACATAGAAAAAAATCTTTGTGACTTTGGTTAAGGCAAATATTTCTTAGATGTAGTACCAAAAGTACAATCCATACAATGAAAAAAAAAAGGTAAGTTGGACTTCTTCAAAATTAAACAGTCTTTGCTCTTCAAAAGACACTGTTAAGAATGAAAAGACAAGCTGCAGTTGAGGTGGGAGTGAGTGGTGGATGTTTGCTAAGCATGTGATAAGAATTTTTATCTTATGTGATAAAGAATTTTTATCCAGAGCAATGCAATGAACTCCCCAAACTCAATAATGAGTAAAAAAAAAACACCCCAATGAAAAGCCAGGCAAACAATGTGGACATGTCACCAAAGAAAATGACAGAAGGCAAAGAAGCACATGAGAGGATGCTCAACATCATGAACTTATTAGGAAAATGCAAACTAAAACCACAATGAAGAGTGTATACATCTATTAGAATGGCTAAAATTTAAGTCTAAGCATACTAATTGTTGGCAAGAATGTATAGGAATTATAACTCTCAGACTCAATCATATGTGATGTAAAATGTAATGTAAAATATTATGACCACTTTGGAAAAGAATTTGTCAGTTTTTAATTAAGTATATACTTACTGTTTAATCTAGCCACCCCACTACTAGCTATTTATCTAAAAAAATAAAAGTTTATATACACATGAAAACTTGTATACAAATGTTCTTAGCCTCATTTGTGGTAGCCCCAAACTGGAAATTCCATCAACACAAATGTCTATGTGTTGTGCGATGGAATTGTGGCATATCCATACAATGGTGGTACTACTCAACACATGCAACAACATAGATGAATCTCAGAATCATTGTGCTGAGTAAAAGAAGTCAGATAAAAAAGAGTACATACTTTTTGCAATTCCATTTATATAAATTTCTAAAAAATTCAGAGAGTGAGTAGATCAGTGGTCACCTGGGAATGCAGTATGGGGGAGGTACGGAAGGGAGGGATTAAAAAAGTCACAAGGGAAACTTGTATATGTAGCGAAGAAGCTTAGCCTACCTACAGGTATGACTAAGAGTCACTTTAGAGGGCCTCTTTTGTTGCTCAGACGTGGCTTTTCTGTCTCTAAGCCCAACTCTGCAAGTGAAACATGGCCCTCCCTCAATGTGGGACATAACATACAGGGATGAAAGTCTCCCTGGCAGCGTGGGAGATGACTCCCAGGGATGAACTTGTCCTTGGCACCGTGGGATCAACAATTCCACCCTGACCAAGAGAGGGGAAATAAGTGTAATAATTAAGGTCTCAGTGGCTGAGAGAGTTCAAATAGAGTCAAGAAGCTACTCTGGAGGTCACTCATATGCATGCTTCAGTTAGACATTGCTATCTATCACAACTTGCCAAATCCCAACCAAAACCATTCCTACCAATCCTAAAGAATTCTTAGGGCATTATACAAGATTCTACAAGGGTTCCATGCACTAGGGTAACTTTCCAGAAACCTACAACCTCTAGATGGGCCCTTGGACCAGGTAAGTCCTGAAATGCAGAGGGACCAGCCTCTTCAGAACATCAGCTAGTTCCATCCCCACATCCCATTTTATCGACAGCCCCTTCCAACATGAAAAATTTAGAATGGGCCCAAACACCCCTAAAGAGTGGGATAGAAAGATCAAGGGTGATGGTGGAGTTATACGGAGAAGGTCGGGTCTAATAAATGAGTTTGCGTGCTGAATCAGTATACTGACATTTTTGTTGGTCTCCAGTGTCTTGGAGCAGCTAGAAGAAAAAGCAAAAAAATTGTGGAATTGTAGCCCACACCAAACTTTAAAATCTGCCTTATAACCACTTGTTAAAATGTACTTGGAAATTTTTTACTTTTTTGTACGTAGGTTATATTTCACAATTTTAAAAAGCTTCAAAAAATGGAGCTGAAGGGATACAGATTGTGCAACAGGACTGATTGTAAAAATTCAGAAATGGATAGCACAATACTACCTAACTGTAATACAATAATGTTAGAACACTGAATGAAGCTGAATGTGAGAATGATAGAGGGAGGAGGGCTGGGGGCACAAATGAAATCAGAAGGAAAGATAGACGATAAAGACTGAGATGGTATAATCTAGGAATGCCTAGAATGTATAATGATACTGACTAAATGTGCAAATTTAAAAAATGTTTTTGCATGAGGAAGAACAAAGGAATGCCATTACTGCAGGGTGCTGAAAATAGATGATAATTCGTATTTTAAAACAAATTTATGTGTGAGACTAAAGCAAAAAATGTTTATTTGGTACAAATTTTATATTTTGACTAGTGCATATCCTAATATAACTTATGTGAACAGTTTAATTGAACACCATAAGTACATGGTGTTCTTGAGTAGGGCATGAGATTTTGTAGGTTTGTCCGGAGTGATGCCCTGATAAATCCCAGAGTGATTTGAACACTGAATAAAAAAGTATTTGCACAGTTCCCTTGAGGGAATGGTGAGAAAGGGGGAAAATTAAAAAAAAAAACAGGCACAAAGAAGCTTTGGGGGATGATGGATACATTCACTATATTACTTGTGGTTTCATGACTGTCTATCTATGTATACTTTAAATATGTGCATTTTATTGAAAATACTCAGTATCAAAGAAAAAATCCTAAAGAGAGAGAAAAGAGAATAATGACGGCAATTAATTTAAACCTATCAAATACATATAAATTCACGAGTTTTTAATGATTAGAAAAACTACTGGTTTCCACTAGAAGTTACTAATGGTAATTTCTATCATTATTTTGAAAATTGATAAGGAAAGAGAGAAGTCAAGCCTTTATAATGACTTTCTTTCTTTCTTTTTTTTTACAGTTATATTTCAGAGTTTTTAAATACTTGATGAGGGAAAATTCTTCTTTGTAGAAGAATTCTAACTAATGAATGCGGAAGGAATCATAGAATTATAAAAATCATTTTGCAACCCTTGATGAATGCAAGCAGTGGTTATCCATAGATTCTGAAACCACTGAGGAAAAAGCTGATGGCTAATTTCATAATGACAGGATAAGGTCAGATGACAGTCAAAGTGAACAAACCAGATATTTTGTGCCTCCTGATGTGATGCAATAAGAAGTACACAGAACTAATTATGAAGCATTCTTAAAAAACAACAACAAAAGATTGAACCCATATCTTATCAGCCATTTATATTTAACGATTGATCTAGGGAGAGAGAGGAACCAGTTAAGCAACTAAACTTTGGGACATTGATTTTTTTTTTAAATTTTTATTATAAACAACAAACAAACATACAAACATTCTTGACATACATTCTTGACATGTTTACAATCAACTGGCTCACAACATTATCACATAGTTGTGTATTCATCACCATGATCGTTTTTTTTGAACATTTGCATCTCTCCAGCAAAAGAAAGAGAAAAGAAAATGACTCATACATGCCATATCCCTTACCCCTCCCTTTCATTGACTACTAGCATTTCAATCTACTCAATTTATTTTAATCTTTGTTCCCCCTATTATTTGTTTCTTTCTCGTCCATATTTTTTACACATCTGGGACACTGATTTTTAATAATCCAACTCACAAGAGATTGATGTTGGTATATTAGTATATATTGTTCAGATATTTTCTATTAAATAGGATATTCCTGTATTTTTTTTAAAGGAGGGGGCACCTTCTTTCTGCTTTTTTTCTGGAAACCAGGTATTTAAGAATCTATCAGGTTTCAGAATGTCGCTTGGTGAATGTAAAACCAGAGCAGAGAGAGTCGGGGGTCTTTGAAAAGTATTGACCTTGGGCAGAGTGGAGCTTTATCCATTAATTTTACTTCACTTCAGGCAACTCCACTCTAATATTGAACGGCTATATCCAGAAAATCATACCCTTAGATAAGTTTTTAGGTTTGCATGTACTCTTAAAAATAAAAATGCAGTGGTTTTTTGTGGGTGGGTCTATATATTTTTAATTTACATAAACGATAGTGTTCCAGATTTCATTATGTTTGCATCACTGAAAAATGAATGGTGTCATTTGTATATATATTTCAGCATATAATAATAGCAAAATAACAATTTATTGAGGGTCTATTCCGTATTAGGGACTTTTCTAGGTGCCAGAGACCTGGTTATTTCGTGTGTGCCCAGGTTTTGAATTTACATAAGTGGCACTGAGCTATACATTGGAATCTGTTTTTTACTGTCATCGATCTTATTAAGCTCTAATCATGCTGAGTATACATCTAATTTATTATTCCATTGAATAGACAGAGGCCATATCAGTCCCGCTGGTAATGGATATTGCCTCCAACTCATCACCACTGTAAATAATACTGCAGTACACATCCTTGAACACATCCCCCTATAATCAGAGTTCATCTGGGGTATATGCCTAGGGGTGGGACTCATTAAATCCTGCCAAATTGCTTTCTGGATCCATGGCACCAATTTGCACTCCTACGAACATTTCAGCGAAGTTCTAGCATCTTCGCACCCCCAACAATTGGCACTATTCAATTTAGTCCCTCCACTCCAATCTGACGGATGCAAAATGGTATTTCATTGTTGTCTTCATTGCCGTTTCTTTGATTTATAGAGTGACTCACTGAATATTGCCTCATAAACTTATTAGCCATTTGGGTTTTCCCTGGAGTGAATTGGATTTTCATATCCACTGCCCATTTTGCTATTAGATCGCCTAATCTTTTCTTTTTCCTCTTTTAAAGATATTACTTGCCCCTCCAAGTGAAAATTAAGAAAAATTCCAGCATGATCTCTCCTGGTGTTAGAGCTCTTCTATGCCTGGTGTTTCTCCCCTTTCAATGGTGAGCTCTTGGAGAGCAGGGCTGCTATGGCTTCTGAATCTCCTGTAGTCTTCAGCGCAGAGCTCTACTCAGAGATGACCTCCATAAATGCTTGTCAGTTGAATCTGTGCTTGGACCAAGGGGCAGGCAGAGGAGGGGGCCTCTTAAAAAGCTGGCCACTTTGTAAAAGGCAGAGACCAGACATGGGGGTGTGGCTGCTGGCAATAGTGAGAGCAGAGGGCAATAAACAGCCAGAGTGGGACTTTGTGATGGGATCACTTAGGGAAAACATCCTATTCTGAAGGCCTTATTAACCCCAATTATAAGAATAAAGATAAGGAAAGCGATAGAAACAACAAAAACATCTCCAATTTTTTTAGGGAGAAATAGTCTACTTATGAGCTCCCTCTTCCTGGAGTTCTGAGAGTTAGTGCCAAGCTCAGTCCTGAATCGTCCAAGTGGCCAATGGCAGACTTGGAGAATCTCACATTGAGTCCTCTTCTGAATGATGAAGATGATAATATTGCTCCTTAGAAACAGCAGGCACCATGGAGAGCATGGGAAGAGGCTGTCCTTGTTCAGCACCTGCTACCCAGATGGTACCCTAACTTTTCTTGGGCTCTATCTTTATTCCTCATGTTGATTAATTGGGCTCCATATAATAAATTGCAGAAAACTTCCAAGTTTCTGTAGTTAAGAGCTGTAGAGAGACACTTACTCTGTCAGTGCTGAATGAAGACATTAGATTTTTCTTAACTAGCATGCCAGGCTGAATGCACCAGACTTGGTTCCTTCTAGCACAAGGCTGGTTAAACCCACAGAACGCTGAGATAGCATTTGACTTGCTCAGAGGTACATGTCTTGGCTTCCCAGATAAATTTCAAGCTGCCTGAGGACACAAATCATAGTTTACACCACTTCATTTCTGGTAAAAGCTATGCTTATAATTAAGCACACACAATTATTTGTTATGTGTTCGGAATTAACCAGAACGAATAATCGAAGTTGAATATTGAACCTCCTTGCTTGAACTTTTTGTCCTAGCGGGCATATTGGTCAAGTATTTGGGGATTGTTGAATCCATTGGGAATACTATGACTTTGTAAATAAGCAGACAAAGGTACACTAGAGGAAGAGAAAAGAAGTTAAGGCTGCAAAAATATAAATAACACCTAATTAGTAGGGACTAGTTGAAAGCACATTGTGTGGGTTACTCAGGATCCTTGGTTGCCTCCATACTGGATGATCTGGTCAACTTCTCTGCCAAGCCTAATTTCTCTTTCTACTTTAATTTGCTTTAGGTACTGCTGGTGGATGGTACAGCTCTACGAACCACGTAAGCAGGCCCTGGAGGCTACAGTTTATTAGTCTGGGGATTGATCTGAGATCCAAAGAGCCAACTTATTGAGTGGCCTGCAATCAGTGGCCTCTCACAGATTTCGAATGAAGAGACAGAAACAAAGCAAGAAGTAGCTCTGAGGGATAGAGCCAAATCCCATTCATAGTGGCACACTAGTGGAAAGGACTATGAAGTCTTGTCACTGAGCTCCCAGACTTTCCCTGACCCCTACCCTTCCTGACTCCTGGTATTCAGCTTTTCTTGGATTTCTGGGGGTAAAAAAAAAACCCAAAATCTCTTTAAATCCTTAAAATGCACTTTTTCTTTATTCTTTTTAAAAGGTGAGAGCTACTTTGAACAGGCTTCTGATCTTTGCAACCAGATGAGCTCTGTCTAAAGCACTCCTCTCACTACTTAGTTCATATGTTGGGCATTTGATGGGCGGTCAGAAGGCTTGCTGGCCATTCCAGGATTGAGTGATGCTGAGGTGGGTAGGGAGCCTTGAATGATCCAACAAATCTCAGCTGAAGAAATCTTGTTCTCTGGGTTGAGTCTCTCACATCAAACAGACTTGAGAAGGCCCAGGAGAGAAGGAATTCAATGTGAGATCAATTTAATCTCATGTCCATAGTGATGCAGCTATTTAGGATCTGTTGATGACCTCTGATTAAATGACCATGCACGGTGCCTTCATTCCTGTGAAAGTAATAAATCCAACCAACAAGATGTACCTGCAGTATCACAGAGTTCCAGGATTGGAACAGACTTTAGAAATCTCTCAATTTATGCATTATCCCTACAGCTTTTCTTACAAGGAATTGTCCAACCACTTCTGGAACGTTGACAGGGCTGTCTATTTCTAGACAGCTCTAATTGTAAGAATGTCAACCCTAATTTTAAACCAAAGTCCTCCCTTCAATTTCTACCCTTTAACATCACAAAAATAAAATCCTTTAAAGACAAAAGATACTGTTTCTTTCATAACTTCCTTTCTCCAGGTGAAAATATCTCAAATCTCTCTAACCATTTCTTCTGTAACATTGTTCTGAATCCCTACACAATCACTGTCCCTTTTTTTTCTGGTGGGCTCTAAGTCAGCTTTGGGATGTTCTTAAAATGTGACAGCCAGGCAATCTTGGATGATGTCTCAGCAGGGAGGGATAGAGGAAGGTTTGCACCTCCTATCTTGTTTATGCTTTCACAATTTGGTGCCAAACCTCATTTTTAACTGATCCTGTGTCTGAGTCCGCTCAAATCTTCCAGTCGTTGACAGAAGGTTGGCCTAGAGCAGATGCTCAGGCTCTGATGAGCTACCCTAGGGGTGCTGGAGCAGCCAGTCCTATCCTCCCCGCCCTGATCCCCTCCTTAGAGAATCAGCTCCTGTCAGCAACTTCCAGGGATAACCCAAATCCCCACTCTGCCTCAGTCACAGTGGGCTCCTGATCTAAGCTGAGCCAAGGAGATGCTTGGCCTGAGGCAGATAGCTCTAAGGAGGCTAACTGGAAGGTCTTGGAGACATTTGGGAGTGGGGGTATGGTTATGAGTGGGTAGAGAAGCCAGTCTACAGAGAACATGAAGACTCCTGGAAGCAGAGAGAGAAGTCTAGAAGGCCATCCCAGAGATACAGAAAGGGAGTTCATCAATGACTTTCCTGTTCTCACAAGTCCTATGAGGTTTCTCTGTAATAAACCCAGTTTTACACTTAAAGGACTTTGCATAGATTTTGACTCTAAGCAAACAATCCCTGACAAAACTCTAGGCATCTGTCTGAACATCATTGGGTTTTAATTTCCGTGTGGGTAAGTTGAGGAAATTGAATGGATTGCACGGCAATGTCCCTTTCACTCTATGGCTCTCAGTCATATTATTATCATTCTATACGTCTGTACTTGGACGAGTTTTAAAAATAAAAACCTAAGTGTATAGCTTTCTATGCAACCACTGGTAGATTTCCTCTTATGTTCTGGGTAATCTTCCAAAGCATCTCACATACTGAAACATGCTTGTGTCTTTGGTTAACAAATGGTAAACGTAAGAAAAAATTGAGAGTAGTGGGTTCACCCATCTTTGCAGAAATCTCCATAATTGTTGCTTCTCCCATCAGACAAATTATTCAGAAATTCCATTTATAGATGGCTTTGAAATTCATTCATTCATTCATTTCTTCATTCTTTTAATAATTTCTCCAGAGGTCAGTTGCAGACTGAGGATATATTCTTCCAACATCAGCAGAAAGATATGTGAGCAGTAGAGACAGCAGTTTTGATTTACTATAATCTGTTAAGACAGTCATCCAAACCCAAGACACCCGTATCTTAAAGTAGTACCCTGTAAGTGAGCTCTGGTATGCAAGATTGACTAAAATACTCAATGGCAATTAATAATGCTAAGGTCAGATGAGCACCACAGAAATACCTGGTGAAACTATGATTGGTCAATTTGCTATTTCTTAGCAACATTGGCATGAAGACTCAGTGGGAAATGATGTAGGAATTATTGGTTTAAATCAGCTTTTGGCTTATCTCCAGATTCTGATAATGCAAGGCTATCTATGTGCCTCTTTACCACAGATAAATTCTAAAACAGCCTAGAGTTCAAATTAGCAACTAGGAGAAAACACACACCAAAAGAATATCTCTTTGGGGTAAAAACATGTGCTGTATCTACTTGTAATTCATACGCTCCAAAAGGACAGACAAATAGGAAGCAAGACCTCTTCTCCCAACTACCGTGTTCAATAGCAAAGGTTGTGGACATGCCATGCTCTGTGGAAAACAGACACTTTTGAAAGTGACGTGGCTTTTAGAGATGCCTGAGGAAAAGAGAGCATCCATCCTCATTGCTGTCATCTGCAGCCACCCCACAGAGAGGGCTTTTTGCAGTTGGCTCATCCTGGGTAAACTTAATGCTTATGGGGCTGAAACATAGATCCCCAGCATCACAGGTCTTTGTTACCTGCTAGAAATACTCTAAATTCCAAATCTAGGATTTAGACATCCCATATTGCAACAGAACTTCTTGTTCTTTCTCATTCTTCACTCTCTCATCCCCATGCAATCTCCAGGCCCTCAGCTCCCGAAGACCTCCCTCATCCCCCATTCTTTTAGCTGCCACCTACCTTCATCTTATTTCCTTCCCAAACACTCCAACCTTCTGCTACAACTGTTCAGAAAGTCTGCATCCCTAGATGAATCCACCAGTTTGCCTAAGCTTCCTCATTTAGAAGGTGGTTATAATCACACATACCTCATTGGGTTGATGTGATGATGAAATGAGATAATACTTGTTAGGTGTTTAGTGCAGGGTCTGCACATAAGACCAGTTCAGTAAATGGTAGTTCAAGTACATACTATAATCTCTTCTTTTCCATTAGGTCCTCCCCTCTATTTATATATATGTTGTTTTCCTTATTTTAGAAAAAGAGAAACTTTATGTCACTAAAGCTGCCACTGAACTTCATAGAAAATTAGTCCACACTCACTGCCTCCTCTGTCAATTGCCATATTCCTGAAGCCTTTGGAGTCATATTTCTTTCCCATGACTCTATTGGCTCATTATTCTCCCACTCTGCTCCCCACCCTGCATTGCCTCCTAATTCTAGTCTCTCAAGATCAAAGCCTCAGTGTGAGTCTCAATACTTCGCTAATTTTCTCACCCTATACTCAACCGGCCACTAGGTTTAGTTGATTCTGTCCCAGAAAAATCACCTTGCCTTGTGTTCCCACTGCATCAATGCCAGCCCTCACTACCTCTGATCAGAATCATCACAAATTATTTCCTCCCCCCTCAGGTTTCAGCCTCTCTAATCCATCCTTTACTCCCTACTCTGCTTATGGATCTTCAACGCATGATTTCCCTGTAAATCTACAACTTCTCTAATTTAAAAAGCACTATATAAAAAAAGGAACCACTGTTCCATAGCATTTCTACGATGACTGGTATATAGAAAAGGCTCAATGAGCCTGTGTTGATCACTGATGACAATAATAACGACCCTTTATACTCTCTAGGACAATGTGCACACTTCCTAGCATGGCACATGAGGATGTACCAATGGCCTCAGACTTTCTTGCTGCCAGTTGGGCTCTGGTGGTTGGAAGCTATATGAACCCCCAGAAAAGCACATTCTTAAATCTAATCTATTCCTTTGGGTGGGGAGTCATTGGAAGTAGGATTTTTCTATGAGGCTACTTCAGTTAAGGTGTGACCCACTTCATTTAGGATGGGACTTAATCCTATTACTAGAGTCCTTTATAAATGGGATGAATACAGAGGGAGAGAGAGAAAGCCAGGGAAGCAAGAAGCTAAAAGCAAGAAAACTTGGAAAAGAATGGAAAGACCAGTACACACCACCATGAGCCTTGCCATGTGGCAGAGGAGTCCAGGATTGCTGGCAGCCAGTCTTTTGGAAAAAAGCATTGCCTTGATGATGCCTTGATTTGGAGTGCCCTGACCATGTGTCAGAGTGCCACACATTCTTACGGCCTCAGACTATAAGCTCATACGTTCTCACTGTTTAAAGCCAACCCATTTCACGGTATCTGCTTTGAACAGCCTAACAAACTAAAGTGCAGGTCCAGGTACAACTTGCTGGAGACACTGGCCTCCAATCTGTGCCCTACATGTCAGAGCCTTTTGGGGCTCCACACCTTGCCACACTCCATCAGGCTGGACTGTCATCACTTTGTCATTGTTGGTTAAATTCCTATTCTTCTTTTGAGTCCCAAATCAAATATCATTTCCTCTGTGAGGACTTTTCCAACCTCCTCCTCAGGGGTTCCCACACTTTGCTCCCCGTGTGATTTATCTTTAGGCATGTCTGTCTCTCCCAACATGCAATTAGTTCCTTGGTGGCAGCCATCTCAACTCTGAATGCAGCGTCAGCAGCTGGCATGTGGTCAGGGTGGTCAGCCTCATGCAAGGGGGCCAGGTCCTTATGGTAAACAACTGATAGAAATTGAGGACCTCTGAGCCCAGAAATAGAGGAACCATAGGAGCAGTGAATGGCATTCAAGAAAGGGATGAGGAAGCCCCGCTCCCTTTCCCAATTATGCTTTGAGATTGACTTGAGAGTTAGAGAAAGTCCAGGCTAAATAATAAAATGCACCTGACTCTTTGGTCATTGATTATGAAATTGAACTCTGTAATAGAGCGGTGGCATTGACCCGAGGTTGCAAACGAGGTGCTAGGTTTGGTTCAGCTGTTTCTCCTTGGCTAACTGAACTGACAAGTTTCATAGAGAGGAAGACTTTCTCACCATTTATAGGTGAGTTGCCAGCATGCACTTATTGTCACGTCTGCTCAGGACAAGGCCATAAAAAGATAGCAAGGTCAGAATAAACCCTGAGAGTCTCGCTAAGGGAAAAGAAGGGCGAGCTGAAAGTGTGAGGCACAGACAGGAGAATTATCCCATTCAGTTTGCAGACACACCCCTGATGGGCTGAGCACATGTGGCCGTGGTAGGTGGAGGTTTCCCAGGACATACCCTTCCAGAGTGAAGGCCTGATCCATGGGCAAGTTACCAAACAGTAACTCGTCACGCAGCAACATTGTGGTTTGCAGTGGAGACCAAAGAGAAGCTTAGGATTTGGAAAGCTTTGTGGCAGCGGTAATGAAAACGAAGTCTGCTCCACACAGAGCAACTCAGAAAGAAACAGGATGGGTCACATGGAACCAGGACAGATGGGCTGTACCAGAGGGGTGTTTATCAGCACTGCCATGGGGGAGGAAACACGTGAGAGGTTGCACGGCCCCATCAGGGATCCTAGGTGACACTATTAACATGTGACAGCTGACACGGAGGTGGCACCAGCAGAGGTTAATGGATGACTCAGAGGCGTTATTTATTATTGTTATTTTAGCCCTCCCTCGCAGTGGTTTATAGCAAGCACTTTGTCAAGATTTCCAGGCCCGGCCATATACAAATGACATAAGGCCGATTCTCAGGGGAACCCTTCCCTGATGCGGGGTTGCAAGCTGGAAGACAGCATGGAAGTGAAAGGGAGTGAATGGCTGGCTGCACAGCATCACAATTTCGGCCCAGTCAGAGTGAAGCAAGCAGCCTAAAGCCTGGGGCACCGGAAAGGATGGGCCAGGGTGGGCGCTGCAGTCCATCTGCTGAAAAGAAATGAACATGCTTCAAGGTGATCAAGTCTGAATTGGTTTAAAAATATCAGCAAGCTGGTTGCCACATTGACAGCTCTATATTTAAGTTATACCTGGAAAACGTCTTCCAAGGGACTGCTATAGCCTATGATTTATGCATGATGCTAGTTCACGATTATATCATCAGAGATGGTACAAATTTCAGGCCACTACATAACCAGTTCAATGTGTATGGTAAAGCTAGGACCTTCTCTACAATATGCTGACTACTCCAAGGAGAGTGACACCGTATAATTTTCTCTTTGGAGCTATCTGTCAATCTATTTTATCTATCTATCTCTATTATCTATCTATCATTGTTTCGGTTTGCTAAAGTTGCCAGAATGCAATAAACCAGAAATGGATTGGCTTTTACAAAGAGGATTTATTAGGTTACAAATTTATAGTTCTAAGGCCATGAAAATATCTAAATTAAAAGCATCAACAGGGAGACACCTCTGAGGATAGGCTGCTGGCATCTGGCGTTCTTTTATCACATGGGAAGACGCATGGTGACATCAGCTGGTCCTTCTCTCCTGGATTCTGGCTCAAAATGGCTCTCTTAACTCCTGTGGGTCCTTCTTGCTTTTTCTTGAGTGTTTTCTTTCCCTGAGCTCTCTCCAAAATGTCTCTGCCTTTTATCCTCTCATAAAGGAATCCAGCAAGGGGATTAAGACTCACCTGGAATGGGCTGGGTCACATCTCCATGGAAACAACCTAAGCGAAAGGTTCCATCCACAATAGGTTTGCACCCACAGGGATGGATTAAAATAACACAGGCTCCTTCTGGGGTACATAACAGATTCAAACCAGCATAATCATCTACTGTATCTATCTATCTATCTATCATCTATCTATCTATCTATCTATCTATCTATCTATCTACATCTATCTAATTTATCATCTATTACTGGAGACAAGACCAGATTAGGCAAAAAAGAAAGGCATTTGCATGCGTGGAAATCAATAAATAGAAACTAAAACTTTTGGGAATCTTGGAATCTTTTCCTTTATGTATTTGTTTGTTTCTTTGTTTCTTTCTCTGTTTATTCCTGAGCTTCAGGGCCTTCTTTTCACCTTGAATGAGAGATTATACTATGACTTAGATTTTTGGTTCCCTGAATCTGAACTTGTATATCAGTATGCTACATATTGATACGTATTGAGATATATATGCAAATTATTTTGTATAGAGTTCATGTATCATCTCCAGGAGCCAAGGAAACCAGAAGATGGTTTTTGTGACTCCTTTTAAACTGACCATGAATAAGATCATTGAGCAACTTTGGGGTTGTTTAAGCTATAAATATCTCTGTGGCAAGTTTAAGAGGTCAATGATGTCCTAAGAAGGACACAAACATCTCTGACGGTGGGTAGTTCAGTGGTTAGAATGCCCACCTCTCATGCAGGAGACCTGGGTTCGATTCCTGGACCATGCACCCCCCCCCCAAAAAAAAAAAAATCTCTGAAGGGACAATCCCATGCTGGAGGTCAAAAAGTGCTTTCCATTGGGTATGCTTTTGTTAGCATGTTCATGGCATTGTTGGTAAAGTTTCTTTATATCAGCACTGCTTCAAAATAATAAGTCACCACCAACAGTTTCTTTGGAACATCAGGAGCCTGCAGCAGCTGCAAAAACAATACTGTAAGGCCAAAAGAAAGATAAGGCTGGAGAGGGGACAACTATAGAGGAGAGAATTAGAAGGGGCTCAGGCTGCCAAAAATAATCTAAGAAAATTGCTAGCATGATTTAACTTTCTTATGGACTGAGTTTTCCTTCAGTATGAGCCAAATCAGAACAGTGCCCTTCACAGCCTGATAAGATGGTGTGAACTACACATAAAAGTCCTGTGCCTATAATGAACTACTCCAGGATCTTAGGGGAAAAAAAACACAATTTTGGCTGAAGCTGCATTGGAGTTTAGTGATCTCTCAGCCAATTAAGGTTGAATACTGGGTGAAAATAGGAAGATAGGGAACAGAACTTGAGCTCATAGTACCAAAGGGACACAACTTTAAGGACAGCACTATTCCAATCACATGATAGCATGACGGGAAACAATAAATGGGGAAACCAATGAGAAAACCCAGCATACATCTTTGGAAAAACCTAGCAAGGGCCTTGAGCATCAGCCAAGATTACACAAGGGCTGCTCTGCACTTGGCTGGAGAGGTGGCTCCAGGGAGAACTTATGATCAAACCCTCCCTGGATATGTGCTCAGAGGAATGGTGAACGCTTCTGACTCTGGAGCTGGTTGGAGGCCAAGCAGAGCTTGAAAGTCCTTTTGGTCTAAGTAAACATAGAATAGGGCGTCCCAAACTTCTGGCCCTAACATGTCAGGAGGTTGTTGGCCCATGACTTAAAGTTGGCTGTAACAAGTTTCTCATGACATTCTGGATAGCACTTGTTGGTGTTACCGGCAGTAGTCTTCTCAGCTGGGTTATGGAAGGTAACAGGGTAAGTGGAAAAATCAGGGCACTGGAAGGAATTAAAAGATAGGCTTCATCAGAGAAACCAGTACTTTCCTGTTTTTAGGGCATGTAATTACAGAGTCTGTATTCAACTTGAGATTCAGCTTCCTGTACTGACTCATTTCCCACTAGTCCTCCTCTCCCTCTGTATTTCTACACTACATCTATTGCCTTAATCATTTGCAAGTATTTCCTGTATGTACCACAGTCTTTCCATTTTAATTTACCCTATTATCTTACTGTGTGACTCCAAGGGAATCTGAAGTCAAGTAAATAATGATCAGTTCTTGTCCTCAAGGAACTTATAGTCCAATGAAAGAAGCAGGCACATAAGAGGGCCTGGCTTGGCCAGAAGTGTTCACAGAAGTAGGAACTGGACTAGAATGATTCTCACCAAGGAAAATGGGGTCTAAAATGAGGTATAAACCAATGGAGAATCATTGTGGAAAATCATATGGAACGCCAAAGCCAAAGAAGCCACAGGGACAAGAAATGGAAAATAAAGTGGGGCACAGGAACGATAGGGAACTGGGAACAATGAAGAGGAGGTTGGGCATTTGCCTAAAATAAATGGGTCCACAGCTCTTTTTTTTTTTTTTTTTTTTTTAGAAGGAAGGAAGGATAGAAGGAAGGAAGGAAGGAAGAAAGGGAAACATTTTTAAACATTTTCTTGTTTTATTGTATTTGTTTTTCCGTTTTTTGTTACATGGGCTGGGGCCGGGAATCGAACCGAGGTCCTCCGGCATAGCAGGCAAGCACTTTGCCCGCTGAGCCACCGCGGCCCGCCCACACAGCTCTTTTTTTGAGCAGTTGGGATGAAGTATGGGGGTGGATCAGCTGGGCTTAAGGGATCAAGGATAGAATAGAAAGGGGGAACAGATTTGAGAGACTTAAATTAAGAAGCAATTGGATATGAGTGGTGAAGGAGAAAAAGGCTTCTAAGACAATCCTGAAATTTTGGTTTGGAGGCTGCCTGGCAGATGCATGAGGATGATATAAATTGACATTCAGATTAAGGGAGAAACTGGCTTGAGATGGAAGGGGGTGAGTCCATTTGGGGTGTGTTGAGCTTTAGTTTTTCGATGGAAAACTAAGTAGACTAGGTGTTAGGTAGGTATTTGGAAACACAATTTCTTACACCAGGGGTTGCATCAGGACTGGAGACCTGCATCTGTGATTCATCAACCAGGGTTTGCCATGGATCATTCCAGAGAAAGTGAAGACAGTGAGAAGCTGGTCCCAAGACGGACCTTTGGAGTTTTTCCACAGCCTAAGAGCAGGCATGAGTATGAGAGAGCTATCGTGATAGAGCTGCGGAGGCAGAAACTGAAAGGCTGAAGAGACAAGTGATAGATGAGAAAGTGGAGGCAGTAAATGGAGCTTTTTTTTTTTTAAAAAAAAAAAGGTGATTGGTGGTGAAGAGAAGGTATGAGAGGAAGCAGGAGTTTGAAAAAAGGGAGAGTGGAGGAAAGGTTTTTTAGAGGAAATGAGTGTTGTGGGTTGAATTGTGTCTCCGAAAAAGATGTGCTGAGGCCCTGTGGCCCTCTACTTGTGAAAGTGACCTTATTTGGAAATAAGGTCTTTGCAGATGTGATTAGTTAAGATGCGGTTGGACTGGATTAGGGTGGGCCCTAAATCCAGTGATTGAGGGCCTTACAAGGAAAGAAAGATTTGGAAACAGAGACATAGACACACAGAGGGAAGGCAGGTGTGTAAAGACGGATGCATAAATTGGAGTGATGCAGCTACAAGCCAAGAAAGGTGAGGATTGCTGGCAATCACCAGAAGTTAGAAAAGGGCAAAGAAAGAGGCTGCCCAATGGGCTTTGGTGGGAGCATGGCCCTACCAACATGCTGATTTCAGATTTCTCATCCCCCCCAAACCCTGAGAGAACACATTTCTGTTATCTTAAATCACTCAGTTTGTGGTAATTTGTAATAGTAGCCAAAGGAAACTAATACAGAGTCTGGCATATTTGAAGGGCATGAGAAAGGAGCCAGATAAGGATCCAGGGTCGAAGGTTCAGAATAGAGAGGTGATCACAAAGGGCTGAAAATCTCAGAGGAGAGGCCGTGAGAGGGGATTAGGTGACAGGGCAGTAGAGGAAAGACTCTAAGTTTGGATGAAGAGCTGATCAAGGCTAGGGAACTGTTGGGCAACAAAGCACAGTCCTGCTCTGAGGACACTGTGTGTGGGGTCTGGTGGGGGTGGTGAGTATATGATGGGAACTATGCTGTCTTGCACTTAAGAGTGAGTCTTCTCTACGAGTTCCATCCATGTCCATTTTCTCTCCCTTAGATAGTAATCTCTTTGAAGACAATGACTGTGGCTTCCACTTGTTTTGGTCATCTCAATGGCACCAACTATAGAAGTTGAATGAACTCTAAATGAACCCAACCCTGCTCATGACCTTTTTTTCCTCTCAGATTATCTAGGCAAGACTTTAAAAAGCACAGAGTGCCAGGTACCAATTGACCAGGAACATTTTGCAAGCATTTATTCAGTATGAAGACATTGGAGAAGAAGGAAAAAAAATCAATTTACGATTGAAAAGTAAGGATACTTGCCTGGTGAAAGAGAAAGTATTTTAAAGAAACAATGATAGTTTCCTTTCCTCTCTCTTCAGTGGCTAACCTCCTTAGAGGCAGACTGAACTGGAAGACCCCAAGGTGGCAATTTGGTACGTTTGTTATTTTAGCTTCCTGAGGGCTCTGGAGGTATTGTACCTTCTCAGGTTAGTCATGATAGGGCACTTGGCACACTCCTCCTAAACAGGGGACTAAGTCAAGTTTGTAGGCTACCGCTAACTAAGCTCAGGGCAGGGAACAGACTATCCACAGCACTCACTTCTAGCACTTGATCATATTCCATTGGCACCTTGATGGTGCTCGCCGCCTCCTACTTTGTAGTTTAGTGGTTGATGTTCACTCCTATCTTATCTCCTTACATCAAACTGTAAATTCCTGGAGAGCAAGGTCCATGTCTGATTCATCTTTATATTCCCATCACACCAAACTGATTAGACCTTGAATAAATATTTGGTCATTGAATGAATAAACGGTTCACTGTTTCAAGGGTTGTTGAACTTCTCTGAACCTCAATTTTCTTGTCTATACCATGAGGGAGCTGATTGCCTGTAAGGGCCTCCCAACCCAAGCCGTCTGCTATTTTGTTGTTCTGTTTCTCTTCCTGGCTTTATGACCACTAGAGAGTCATTCCTGGGAGTTAGTCGATGTCTTTAGCCTTGTGATAGGACATAGTGGATTTAGAATTTAAAATCTAGAGGGAGAGACAAGAAAACAGCCAAAAAATATGAAAAGCTGTGTATACTGAGGTCTGGATGGTGGACAGATCCTAGAGATGAGAAGATAAGCCAAAAATCAAAGCCAAGGTAGATAAGCTGAGGGCAGTGTACCTTTCATAATCCTCTGTTATTACTCAAAAAATCCTGGGAAGGAAAACACAGCAATTTTTTATCAGCCAGTAGCTAATTACAGCTGGGGAGAGAGGGGGGCAGATGGGCGGGAGCTTTTTTAAGATAGAGCGAGATCTTCTCTTTGGGAATTTGGCTCTTCAGAATCAGCAGGCACGAGTTTCTATTTCCCCAAACCTTGGGGATGTTTTTAGAAAACCAATGAGGCTGTTCTCCAGCTTTTACAGAGCTTAAACCAGCTTTCATTTCCCCTGGTGATGTGAAGATGGGGCCTGTGCCTTAGTTGGTAGCATCACGAGAGCACCTTAGAGCGCTGTGCTGAGGATGTGACCGCTGCTCCCCAGTCTGCAATCTCAGTTTTTCTGGATCATATCTGCCTTCTCTGGGTGTGTGTGAATGCATGTGCATGTGCTTTAATTTGTTGGTTTGTTTTAATCTCCTTCAGCGGCTCTCTCTCCTTTTGCAGGCAAAGGATTCACTAGAAACAGTACAGGAGGGAAAGGAAAGTCACCAAGCCAAGAATTCCTTCTGAAAGTCCCGGCTGCAGGTTCATGGATGGCCCGGAAGTCAGGGTCTGACCCCACAGTGTGGCCCTGGCCGAAGGGAGGGAGGAGAATCAGAGACAAGGAAAACACCAAAGGCGACTCCTTAGCTCTCCCTTGGACTCAGACTGTGCTCTTCAGTGCTGCCCCAGGCATTGCCTTAAATCACTTGCAACATCAAGAAAGCACCCTTGAATCTTGGCCTAGGGCTTACTTTGGGTTCAGCCCCACTCCGGAGGCTCAGTTTCAAGTACTCAAGTACGGAAGGCTCTCTCTTTGCAGTGAATTCCAACAAAGAGTCAAGTTCTCTTCAATTTAGCAAATATTTGGAGACGGGGCTAGGCAAAAAAAAATAGATATTTAAGTCGCAAAGACTAATAACACAGGGTGCCAGTTTCAAGGGACACACAGAGTAATTTTGGAAACATGCTCATTAAAGCAATGGTCACTATGAAATTAATGCTTCATTCATTAATTCCACAAATATTAGGCTGTGACATGTGTGGGACCTGTCCTCCTGATATTTACAGCCTAGTAAAGAGATGGTAAAAACTGAAGTAGCAAAGAAATAAAAAATTACTAGCCATGCTGAGTGCTATGATGAAGCAATGGTGGAACCTCTTTTAGACAAGTGGCGCAGAAAGCTTTCCTGAGTTGGTGACATTTAAGTTGAGACTTGGAAGACAAGGGTTGGTAGTAATGAAAATTCCAGGGAAAAGGGATGGAACAGGTTGTGCAAAGACCCTGAGGCAAGAGGGAAGACCTGAGGCAGTTCTAGGAACTTCCAGGAGGCCTGTGGCGCTAGGAGGAAGAGGAGGGGGACATGAAGTGACATCAGCAATGGGCAGGGCCCAGGTGGTGCCAGGACCTTATGGGCTGGCCTGAGGCCAGCTCTGGAGTTTATTCTAAACTCATTGGGAAATGAATGCCTTAAAATATAGTTAAGATGATTGCTCCGTCTATTGGAAGACAGATTGAGAGGCCAAGTGAGGCCTAAACAACGTCTAGTCTAAACAATTCTAAACATAGAATAAGAAGCAGAGGGGGTGAGATTTGGATCAAGGAAGGTCACAGATGGTAGGGCATTTACTTTCAGTCTGATGGATGGCGAGGGGTTTGCGGGGGAAGAAACCTCCTTTCAGGCAGAGGGGACAAAATAAACTAAAGAGAGGAAGCTTGAAACTTGCACAGTTCAATGAAAGCTGAGTGGTAGCTGAGGGGAAGAGAAGTAGAAGACAGGAGGAAGAGTAGGCTGAGGCTGGGCTGGGCTCAGCTTAAGTGGCAAGCTAAGGAGCTTGGGCTTTTCCGTGTGGCAATGGAGACACACAGAGGCACTCTCAGCTGCTCCTGGGGCTTCTCCAGGAGACCTTGTGGAGTCCACAGGGCGAGCTAACTCAGTTGGAATTGACGCCATTGGGTCCAGGGGACAAGAGGCTGCTGGTTATGAGCCAGAGGCAGAAAAAGGCGAGGTCACTTGCAGTGACAGAGACAAAACACAAAGGGGTTGAAGCAAGTACCGTTCACCACTTGAGCCCCGAAGTGTCCCCGGCTCACAAAGTGGCTGAGGTTCAGGAGGCTGAGAGGGCACAGGGGAAAGGGGACTGAGTCTGCAGCTTCAGACATCAGGGCTCAAGTACTTCCTTCTCCCTGCTGACTTCAGCCCACCAGCCTCTCCTCTGAACAGCTACAGCATTTCTTGACACAGGTCACCAGATACTGGTTTTTGCTATCATTACCCCCACCCCACCCGACTCAAGCATTCATTGTCCTGCAAGTCCCCGCTTAGGTACGTGTAAAGCAGGGATCAGACTGAGCCTAAACTGCCCCATCAGATCTGGTTCTCTCTGTTCCCTCTGCCCCATCATCTGTTGCATCGGATACTTATGTCATGGTAGCACGGTCTGCCCCAGGAAGTCCCATCCAGCGCCCTGGGAAACGCAGTGGTCAGCTGAGGTCTCTTCCCCAGGAGGCTACCCTGAGGGGTTCCTCAGGGCGTGGGGGGGGGGTGGGTTGGGGGGAGACGCCAAAGCGCCTGTTTTCCTAAGGCTGCGTTTGCAGTGCGGGGCCGTGTCCTGGTATCAGAGGAACAGCCTGTTCGTGTCTGAGCAGGACCCAGCAAAGCTCGGGGCCCCCCACTGAGGGGAAAGTGGGGCCGCTGTGGCACCCCCCAGAGCATTCTCAGGCAGAGTCCTGGACACAGAGCAGCAGTGGGCACTGCATTTGGGCAGCTTCAGGATTGCGCAGCAGGGACACGGGGGTAGGGGTGGTGAGCTTGTGTCAGCGCCTGAGTCACCTGCAGAGGCTTCTCAGGAGCACGTGGGGGGGTGGACAGAGGGGCGGGGGGTGGGCAGAGGGACGTGCTGGGCCACTGTAAGTCCCAAGTTGATCAACAAAGTGATGAGGCCACAGTTGTCACCTTAACCGTGATGGCAGTGAGACCTGAGTGAAACATGCCTTCAAAGCGGGATTGTAGTCTTCCAGAGGGCAGGACCATCTTGTGTGGACAGCATGAGACCTCCAAGATGTTCCTGGCTAGCTCTAATTCCAAACATCCCATCCTACGGGGGTTCCTATGTGTACACTTGTGGTAGTTAGGGTCAATTGTCAATTTGGCCAGGTGAAGGTATCTAGTTCTGTTGCTGTGGACATGAGTCAATGGCATGTGAGCTTCATCTGTTGCTGATTACATCTGCAGTCAGCTAGGAGGCATGTCTGCTGCAATGAATGATGTTTGATTTAATTTACTGGAAGCTTAAGTGAGAGAATTCAACGTAGCACAGCCCAAGCAGCTCAGCATTCCTCATCTCAGCACTCGCAGCTCAGCCCAGGCCTTTGGAGATGCAGAAAGAAGTCACCCCGGGGAAAGTTGTCGGAACCCAGAGGCCTGGAGAGAAGGCCAGCAGAGACCATCCTGCGCCTTCCTACATAAGAAAGGACCTCAGTTGAAAGTTAGCTGCCTTTCCTCTGAAGAATCAACTAAATAAAAACCTTAGCAGCTAGCAAACTAAAACAACACTCACATTTGTTAGACACCATGCTCCACTTAAAAAAATTTTTTTTCTAATTTTTAGCCCAGTATCTCCCTCAGAAAAGCCATTTAATGAATATCTTGTTTGATTATTGAATTTATAGAAATACTTTTTAGAACAATTGAAGCCGTTTTTTTTTTTTCCCAGATGGCAGGGTCATGTGTCATTATTTTTCCATGTGAGTATCCCATTATTGCAGCACCATTTTGTTGGATATTGGTTTTTATTTGTTTGTTTGTTTTGTTTGCTTGTTTGTTTTTTGGGAAGTGCATGGACTGGGAATCGAACCCGTGTCTCCCACGTGGCAGGTGAGAAATCTACCACTGAACTACCCCCTGCACCCCCTGAAGCCTTTTGCTTTAAAGGTAACTTCCCACTGCATCTGTTGTGCAGTCACACAAAGCCTTCGCTCTGTGGTGGAGGGACCACAGTGTTTGACAAAGGACAAGATGCTGTTGTTAAGCTGGAAGCTCACTCAATACCGAGGCGGAACTTGGAGAAGGTCTCTGAGGCCGGGCAACAGCCCATCCAATGCAATTGGGCACACATGAGGCACATACCCAGCTTCATAGATTTTTCTGTCCCAATTTTCCGAGGCTGATTTAAGGATTGACTCTAATGAATCATGGTCATGGCGAAAGACTAGGAAAAGAGTGAAGTCGAAATAATCCATTTTTAGCAGTCAATGTCAAAGTCTTATTCCTTTGGCTGGCTCTAGTTTAATCAAGAGTTGGGAGTTCGGTTAACTATTAACGAATGATTCATATGTTTTTGTTAGGAACGTAATATGAGAGGAATATAAATGGAAAGAATAAATATGGAAGGTTAGAGGCAAAAAATTTGCAAATAAAGCTTCAGAATCTTTCCCTGGTCCCAGTTCAGATAATGGCAGCTCCTTCCACCTGTCACTGCTTCAGAAATCTGTGAGTCATCCTGGACCGTCCTCCTCCTTTGTGCTCCATTCTAATTGTTCACCAGATTCTACAGACTTTATCAGATAGTTACCCAATCTTTGTCATCCTCTCTGTAAGACTGAGGAAATAATAGCACCTAGCTTATAGTGGTGATCAGGATTAACTGCCTTAGTAATGGGTTAAGCACCATGAACCATATGCTCGACAAACGTTAACTAATATTATTTGTCCATGTTCGGACAATGAAAGAGTGACTATTACCTTTCAAAGACTGAACTTTTCTTGCCCCTAGAAAACAAAGACAAACTCCAGGCTCTGAACCACCCAGGTCTCCAAATGAGCCATTAAATTCCAGTTGGAAAGAAAAATACAGAAAAACCTGTCAGTATTTTTTGGGGGGATGGGGGTTGAGAAGGGAGGGATTATGGGCTGGAGGGAGACCAAATAGACTGGGGAAAGGGCCAAGAATTTGCAAACTCCAGAGGTAACAGAGACCTGTATCAGAACTTTCAGGGTCTTGGGTGGGCGAAGGCCCTGTGGATTCTCTGGGAGACCAGATAACAAAACCTTGGGGGTTCAGTGGCAAGATTTGCAGAGAGAGTAGAGAGCCACTGAGAGGGATAGCTCTGGGCCCTGCCTCCCCCCGCCCCCAACCCCGGTCCCAGGAGATTGGGGGAGGGGAGGACAGCAAGGCTGGACCACAACTGGGCCTGGAGTTCTTAACAAATCATAATCCAGATAATTGACAGGTAAAGACTTTCTCATCTACCTTTGTTAGAAGGAACTCAAAACAGTCATAAGTTGCTTCAGACAAACGAAGAAAGCTAAATATTTTTTAATCTTTCAGTGTTGTGGAGAAACATTACTTATGCCTTGCTGTTGTGATCAGAATAAGAATTCATCTAAAAATCACTGAATTTGTAGTAATTTTATAGTCATTAAGCATTTTTCTCAGTCACTGGTTCTAAAAATATTACTACTGCGGGAGAGTCTGAGGGAATTTTCTTTCCTTTCCTTTTTCACATTAAATTTGAGTTCTCTCCCTTGAGCCACTTGGGAACTCACTAAGTAATTGTCCAAGCTAACCAAATGGCACAGAATCCTATCCATGACAAGACTCTCCCAGCCTCCTCTCCTGAAAACACCCCCCACATCACCCCTGCCACTTAAGAAGGCCACGTTTATGTGCCAATTCACATTTATTTGTTCATTTGACTCATATTTGCTACGCATCTGATAGCATCCAGCTCGGTTCTAGATCCTTGGAAAGAGAGCAGGGAAGGAAACACAGAGATCCTTATATCCTAGCCCCCCTCACACATCGTGCTGTCTCATTCCTGCACACTGTTCCTTTCTGCGGAACCTCTCTACCCTCCCCCTTTGTCTGCTAAACTCCCACTTACAGTGCAAACAATTCAGGCTTCAACATTTGCAGGAAAATTTTACAATCCTCTCAATTAAGCAGAGTTCCCATATTGTGTTCCCGTGAAACCCTGCACATACTTACTTCTATGATAGCGCTTGCCAATGGGTATTGAAGTGATCTTGTATATGTCTGAATGGCTCAATAAAACGTAAAGGTGCCCTGAGCTTTACATACAATTGGATCACCAGACCCTTCACTTAGCATAGAGCCTATATAGACTACGGATCCTTAATGCTATGAAAATTTTCCCGAACATTGATGCATAACTATCGCTTGTCCCAGAGTCATGACTAGCAGTATATCAAAATCATCTGCAGAAAAAATTAAAAAATATTTGCAAAGTCCCCTTCAAGGACTGGGGAGAACGGATGAAATATTCAGCTTCCCCATCTGGAGAATCCCTGATATGCTCACAAGCAGTGGGGAAAACCAATGCAGTAGGCTGAGCCCTGATCTTGGGGCTCACCTCTATGAAACTCATTCCTGCAAAGGATAAGCTAAGCTTACTTATAATTATGTCTAAGACTCACCCCAATAAACCTCTTTTGTTGCTCAGATGTGGCCTCTCTCTCTAAACCAAATCAACAGGTAAACTCACTGCCCTCCCTCCCATGTGGGACATGTCTCCCAAGGATGTAAAAACAATGTGGGACAGAACTTCCAGGATTCACTGGGACCTAGCCTCATGGGGTTGAGAAAACCTTCTTGACCAAAAAGGGAAAGGAGAAATGAGACAAACTAAAGTGTCAGTGGCTGAGAGATTTCAAACAGAGTTGAAAGATTACCCTGGAGGTTATTCTTATGCATTATATAGATATTCCTTTTTAGTTTATGGTGTATTGGAGTGTCTGGAGGAAAGTACCTGAAACTGTTGAGCTGTGTTCCAGCAGCCTTGATTCCAGAAGACAATTGTATAACTATATAGCTCTTACAATGTGACTGTGTGATTGTGGAAACCTTATGTCTGATGCTCCTTTTATCTCGTGTATAGACAGATGAGTGAAAAAATAAGGATAAAAAATAAAAAAGTGATAGGGAGGGATAAAGGGTAAAAAGTTGGGTAGATTGAAATACTGGTAGTCTCATCCAGTTCCAAATTCAGCTCCAAATAAAACAACATTTTCAAAAACATTGAAACCATCAAATAAAATTCAAAAACTTCTCAAAAAAGAAAAGAAATACCAGTGGTCAATGAAAGGGAGGGGTGAGGGGTATAAGATGTATGAGTTTCTTTCTTTTTTCTTTTTCTGGAGTGATGCAAATGTTCTAAAAATGATCGTGGTGATGCATATATAACTATGCGATGATCTTGTGAGCCACTGATTGTACACCATGTATGGACTGTTTGTGGGTGAAGATTTCGCAATTAAAAAAAAAAAAAGTCAAAACAAAAAATCATCTGCAGAACTTTTTAAAAAGCATCCCTGCCAGGTTCCCTCCACAGAGAGTCTGACTGAACTGACCCGGGGTGCAAGCCAGGTATAGGTGTTAGTTAAAAACTCCCCAAGCGATTCCCTTCCAGAGCCAGAATTGAGGACAACTTACACAAAGGAACGAAAAATAAAAGCCAAATGATGTGGCACCTTAAGTGAGCTCTTGCAACTCTCACAGGTATATTGGGGGCATGAGTAAGGTCATGAAGACAACATGAAACACTACGAAAACGGTGTGGAGCATCTTTCCGGGGCATTTTTGCCTGTGTCTACTTTAGTGGGGACAGAAGGAAGGGAAAAGGCAACGAGATAGAGGCTGGTTAGGACCAAGGGTCGAGGGCTGGGGGTTGGCAGCCCCGAGTGGGCCCACGCCAGCTCTCCTGCCGGGGTGGGCGCCTGGGAGGGTGTCCCCAGCTGGGGCCGCTCGGCTGGCACTTCCAGAACCTTTCGAGATGAGTCACAGACCGTTGCTCGGTGTCCGCGCAGAGTGGCCCGAGTCACGCAGCTCACTCCGGAAGCCCCTCGGTTGAAGCATGCGTTTTGGGTGATGACACAAGCAGCCCCGCTGTCCTGCGTCTCTCCCACCCGGCCACGGTTCAGCTTGGTGTGATTTGCCCTCTCGTAGGGAGTGAGTCAGAGCCTCTGAAGAAAAGATGTAAAAGGCAGGAGAGTGATTTAAATCCCTCAGGTCCCCATCATCATCTTATCGAGGAAAGGGATCATGTGGGTGGGAAAATCAATCGCTGCTTGGTTTCCACCAGTGTCTGCCCGGTGCAGAGCGGGGAATTAGCTATTGGGCCTTCTGAGCACATAAAGAACCGTGCCAGATACTGCAGAGTCAGGCTGAAGGGCCAAGGGAGAGAGGAACGTGCCGTCTCAGAAGAAATAAATAATGAAACGTGCCCCAGGACCACATTTTAAGAATTTCTACTTTACTGTATATAGACTTTATACTATTAATGAAGAACCGCAAAGGAATTTTAAATCTCCTTTTTTTCTATTCTCTTTTTCCTACCTCTAAAACCAAATTTTTTTTTTTGAAAATCCACCAAGCATTAGCTTTATTAGAATTTTCATTCTTCTATTACCTAACCTATGCATTTCCTGGGATTGTTTTAATTTTGTATACTATTTAATGGCAAAAAAAAAAAATGGTATCTATCTTCAGCATAATACCACCTTAAAAACTTGTAGGTCAATTATTTTGCCCGGCTTCATTTCTTCAGACCAAGCAATATAACCTCAATTTACATACGCTCCCCAGGTTATTACAAAAAATCCCTCTGTTTCGGTGCACTTGAAATACAGAACCGTGATCATTTTAAATCACAGTCAATGGCCCAGCTTTTCACTTGAATAAAATTCAGGTACCATTTAGTTCACAAAGATAATTTCACTTCAAGATTTACAGTAGTGCCTCTCATCTGAAGCAATCTTCACTTCCATCCCCCAGCGCTGTTTCTTTCTTATTGGCCCTCGAACCCACAAGGCTGCATTTAAAAATGATGAATAAAAAATGAAATATAATGGAAATAGCTACTGTATTGGAAAAAATGTAATAGGAATCTTTGAAAACCAGGGAGAAAATCGTCAAAAAAGAAAAGAAATGAAAAAGAAAACCAGGGAGAATATATTAAGCGTTTCTTTTTCTTTTTTTTTTTTAACATGGGCAGGTACCAGGAAAAGAACACAGGTCTCTGGCATGGCAGGCACGAACTCTGCCAGCGAGCCACCGTAGCCCTGCATTTCTTTTATAATACCAAAAAGGTTAGGCTATGCCTTAAAGCGAAGCGGCACTGGCATCCAATGCAAGAAATGTCTCTGTAGGACCATATGTCTCAGGCCTGCATTTGATTATTTTGCTGGGACTAAATGCTCATCAATAACTGGAGTAAGAGCAAGTCTCCCAGAAGTCAAATCACGTGAAGTCATGGCCAGGGAATGGGGCACAGTAAAAACTTCTTCATTATATTGGATCAATACGTAGTATTATACTATAGATCCGCCCTGATGTATTTCACAACATTCAGGCATAAAGATCACTTGCTATGTTAAATTTCACCCAAGTGCCATTTCCTTTCCTCTTTTCCAGTATAGTTTCTCCCTGCTTTGGCTGGTCGTATCCACTTTCCACTTGTGTAAAATGGGGATTGTCCTGCACACACCTACACGGCAATAAGAATAAAAAGGGACAAATTAAAGGAGTGTTGTAACTGTTGAGATGACAAATGTGGGTGAACGCATAGTGTTAACCATTGTAGGGTTGGAGCAATGTAGAAGAGCACAGAGGGATGTATTGGGATGAATTTATGGAAGAGCCTTTAAAGAATTTGGATTTAGGGCTCTGCAGATGTGAATAAATCTACTGAAGACATTGGGAGGAGTGCGTCATCTAGGTCCCTGGTCTCTTGACTCTAATTCTGTAGGTGGGAAGGATGAAGGTGTTTCCAGTGTAACAATTGGGAGATTCACACCAGGATATTTTTTTAAAGCAATTAACATAGAAGACGACATTTTTCTGTTTTCAAAACCCCCTCTGCCAACCAAATCCAGAACCTATAATGAAGAGCCCAATAATTAATTCAGCTGAATTAAGTTTCTTATTCAAGAGGACCATGTAACAGAGGAGAGCATCCACGTAGACAGAATTCCAGGATTCTAGGCTCTCCTCTACCCCTTGGTCATGGATTTAAATGCATCTGATCATGAAAGAGGGATGAGTGATAGGAGATGTTTCAAAAATGGGAAAAGCAGGTGACTCTGTGCCCTCAAGGAATCTGTGATCCAGTTCGGAAGAAAGGCAGGAAACCAAAGGGTCATGAGATGATTTAAGCAACACTATAAGGGAGCAACACGCGCATGGGATTGGGAGGAGAAAGGAAGGGGCTCTCAGTCTGCCGGAAAAGGTCATGAAAACCTTCACAGAGAGGGAGTCTTGAATAATCTGTGCAGACTGTCAGGTAGATCAAGGCGAGGAGGGCATGTACACCATCTGGAGAACAGTGAGCAGTTTGATGACACTGGAGCCCAGGACCATAAGCACAGAGGGCTGTATGACTTTGGTGGCGGACTTCAGTCTGTATGCATTGTGGGGACGTGGTTGATGATCTGAAACATATTTTAGAAAGACATTCTCTTTTGCAATGTAGAAGCTGATCAGGAAGCAAACGTAATGAACAAAATAGATACAGAAGCCCTCTGGATGTACGATAAAGATACAGAGGGTAGATATGGATTTTGGTGGGAAGATGATGCCATCTGCATGTGGAGATGTCTAGAACCTTTATGGAAATGACAATCTGAAGCTCAGGAAAGCAGTCTCTGCTGGAGATGGAAATCTAGAGGCCTTTGCAATAGAAATGGCTGTTGAAGCCAGGGCTGGGTTGAGGATTTCAAGGGAGCAAATGCAATTTAAGAAGAAGAGGGGACCAACAAATCAACAAATCTTGTGAACACTGATGTTTACTGGACACACACAGTCTCTGTGATAGGGGAATAGCAGAAGAACATAGTGCCTTGGAAACCAAGAGAAAAAGAGATTTTCAATGTGAAGGAATGGTCACCGGTATCATATCTTTCAGAAGGATTGAATAAGTCTTGAAAAATGCCTTTTGGAATATAGAGATTTATTAGGCTAATAGTGATCTTAAAAATAAGCAGTTAACAGGCAAGGAAGAAGCCAGATTTCATTGGACTAAAAGGGAATAAGGGAGGAAATGGATAAAGCAAGAAAGATATAAATCATGGAAATGTCGGGAAGACTGTGTTAACATTTGGCCCTCTGTCCACAGGTTGTGACTTCAATCATGGAACAGGTATTTGAACACTTTCAATGTGACACACAATGTCTTCAGCACTGGGGATGAACAAGGCAAATTGCATGCACCCAAAGAGGTTTCAGACTGTGGGCAGTGAGAGGCATCTGGACAGAAATTTCAAAATGCAAAAAAGATGAACTCTGGACAGAGCAGCATGAGTCATGATGTGGAGGAAAAAGGCAATCCTTGTTCTCAGGGAGCTTACAATTTAATGGTATCCACAGACAGCTGTAACACAGCAGAAGGGGTAAAAGCCTTGATGTAGAGGGATGTTGTACTTTGGACACCAAGAAAAGACAATGAAATGGATTTTAATTGGGGATTGAGAATGGTCTCCACGAGAAGGTAGCATTTGATTCAAATCTTTTTAAAAATGGGCTATAAAATGGGCAGAAAAGGTCCTTTCAGGCAGAGGATGTAATATTTTAAGGCAAATGAGAAGTTTTAAGGAGAAACCTCTGGAGACACTGTCTTCAACTAAAGAAGTAAACATAAAATATGAATCTGGGGCCCAGAGTCAGACTTTTTGAGAAAAGTTATGTGGCTCCAGGCCTTTCAGAGCCTCTCAAATCACTCAGGTCAGCACTTCTCAGATTGTACTGGGAGTGAGGATTAGCTTCAAGGTTAAGGAGACAGAACCAATATTTTGTCTTCAAAAGACCACTCCCACGTGGGAAGTGGAACAAACCTGCCCTTTGTTTCTGTGTCTGTCCATGCGGGTGAGTGTTCTCTGGGAATCTGGGCTCCTCGGGCCTCTCCCCTCAGTTCTCCTGGACTGTGCTATTATGTTGACATCAACAAAAATAAAATATGTTGGTCTACGGTGGTTAAAGATAATTGAGTAAACTTGCAATGCACTCATTCTTTAGAGTTCTGTTTGTGATTCTATCATGAAATCACACATCCTCTCTCTTGAACAGTCTTGATTTAAGTGTTAGTTTATGAAAATATTGTATTTCTTGAAAATGTTACTTAGAGACGGGGTGTTAGTACAAAATACAGGAATGCAAGGTTTAGACATAGTTGGACAAATTTTTAAAATCCATATCCCAACTTTTATTCAAGGCCAAGGAGCTTCATGTAAACAAATAAATGATTAGAGCTGACTACCAATGCATGAGCAAAACCATAATTTAAAACTGTAATCATCATTCTTCTCATTTTCAGATGTTAGCCGGGTCTGAATTTTCAGCCCTCCTTCTCTATACAACCGGAGGCGCAGTGAGCTGATGTTTTGGCCCGTTTCCGCAGCCACCTTTTTGGCAAACTAACAGGACGGAACACACAGCAATCAAATCAGCCTCGAAGTTGGCCTGGAACAGCCAGTGGGCCTGGACATGATGGAGTATTTTAAGGCACATATAAACTTGGCCTTTATTCCTCAGGACTGTGAATCTGGCACCTTTCAGAAGCAGTAAATAAGCTCTTTCAAAAGCCCAAACAAACCATAAGGAAATCCTGCATTCTGAAACAAAAGGTATAAAAGCTAAGTAAAGACACACACTACCATTGTCTGGTTTGCCAGGAAGTGAGTTGTTGCCTTGGGAGAGAGATAACATGAAAGACGCCATAATTGCAGGGCCGGAGACTACAGGGCCCAGGAAAAACAAGATAGAAAAAATAGCAAGAGAGAAGTCGTTCTCCGTGTTCTTTCAGCTGGGCTGGGGGGCGGGGGGTGGGGGGTGGGGGTGGCGGGGGGGTAATGAAAAGAGCAACTCATCTGAAGTTGTTGAAGCAATGGAGACACTGGGGGTGGAAGAGTGAGGGATGGAGGCAGAGCCAAGAAAGTATCCCAGGAGCAAGTTAAAGTTTTCAGGAAAAATATGAGGGCAGGAAGGAAAAAAGGGGGAGGGAGGAGGGACCCAGTGATTTAATGCCAGCCCAAGGAGCTAAGGGGAATAGGGGTATTTTTGTAAATGTGTTTGCTTTGTGTGTGTGCAGGGGACGGAGTGTGGAAAAAGAGAAAGTAGGCCCATTAATGAATGAGGAGGGAGGTGAAAGCAAAAATGAGTTTAAATTTGCTGAGCTTTAAACTGCTTTAAAAATTTATCTCAAACAAGGAAACGAAAGATAAAGGGTAAGGGCAATTGGGAAACAATGAAGATCTTATCAATAAACTATGATCAGGAGGGGTGAAGGGAGTGTTTAGAAAAATTGAAGAACTGCAAATAAGAGGTCAAAATACCCTGCATCCTAGGGCAGGCAGTGGAATTAACGAAAAAGAAGTTACAACACCACAGAGATAATTATTTTTTAACAACTCCAACTACAAACGGGGGACTAAAATTGTAGAGCATCTCATACTAATATCGTGCTTGATAAATACATTAATTGTTCTCACAGATGCACATTCACCTGGTCAGGTCTGCACGCACCTCCTCTATCAGTAGCAGGGTGACACGACCGACTAAAGCAAAGCCGTGCTTAACTCTTATTGGTATGAAATAGAAGCGAATTCTATTTCTCCATAAAACAGAAGGCAACCAAGGCCCTCAGTTAATCAAAAGAATTGTGGATGATCCAATGCCAAGTCAGTGACTAAGTTATGATTCATTTTCTAGAATTCAGACGTCTTCCAAAAGAAAGAACACGGAAGTTGAGGTGAGTCTCTGTTCATGCAAGCTTGTGTATCGGAAGCCTTACGTTTTGGCTGTCGATACCAGCAATTTGGGAGCCATTTCAGAAGCAGACCTTGCCTGCATTCATAATTTGACAGTCCTTGTAGCTTTTTTCCCAGCCATTTTCCCACTCCAAGTTACGTTTGGCCAATGGCACAGCTAAAAATCTTAACACCAAGTCATTCTTTCTGCCCCCTGCTCCAAACCAGCTTCTGCAGGATTCCCGCACCAACCTTGATGAATTGCAAAAATAAAGCTGTGAGTCAATATTTATGCCTAAGAGAGAGGAGGGAAAGGTTTTACTGGTTTCTCTACACAGACCAGACCAAGGGAGAAATTAACCTCCTGCATGCTGTCTGAGTGACCTTCAGCAAGAGATACTGAATGCGAGTTTAGAGGCTTTAGATGGCGAGGAGCTGAAGAGGGTTAATGGACGCCCCTGGGCACCTTCTGAGTGCCTCTTGCTGAATCACCCAGGTGTCAGCTAGCAGGCACTAGATGCAGGCCCATACCATGCCCCGATTGGTCTCCACGGCCCCTGCAGCTTCTACCCCTCCAAATAACGCTGCGCATCCAAGCTCTTGCTGCTAACATCTGTCACTCATTCCCCAGCCACCTGATCTGGAGCGCTGTCAGGGTAAGTATTTTTATTCTGCCTGCTTTGTTGTGCTAATGGCTCAATGACACTCAGTCAAGAACAAAGCGTGCCAAAGAAGAATGTCCCTCTTCTTCTTGGCTGACTCAGCCTGGGACAGGAAGACAGGGGGTATCTGGCATTTGGTGAAGCCCTTGATTGTCCTTAGAAAATATTAACTGAAAATGAATCCATGTTGGCCTAGTTATAAGAAGGTCACCTAGGTTGAATTTGAAAAGCAGAGGCGCTGTGTCAACAAAGGGTGGTGATAAGCAGCAGGCCATTTCGCTGAGCTAATGTGTCCCATTGTGTACCGTAGGGATCAGCTTTATATCTCTCGGCAGATCGGTGTGTTTTTCACCACAACCGTCTCCATAGCAACCAGGTGTCCAGACACTAAATAGATCTTAAAGATATTAAATCTCAGCCCGGTGAGGGAAGCCCATTCTGACTGCAGCTCCCTTGGAGCCATTTCCCGTTGACAGTGTCACGTGGGCCCAGGGGACGTGGTCTTCCCTGGGGTCCCTCTCGGTGTCCGCAGACAGCCACGATGGGAGAGGAGCCTGGCATCTTCCTGCTGGAGCCAAAAGAAAGGGCAAACGGCAGATAAATTCATGTGAAACTAAATAGGAAGGGGTTTCAAATGCTGGTGAGATGGGAGAATTCATGTCAGCAGCCATGGAAGAAATAACCAAGTGTGATTTGTCCTGGACACCACTAGCTAGTACATCTGGGGGCCAATAATCCACAATAAGGAACTGAGGAGAAAAGGACAGCAACTGAACCCACGGGCTTAGAGCAAAGGACTGCACAGGGGAGGGGCAGTGCAGCCTTGGCTGGGCTGAAGCTTTAAGTCCCAGCCAGGATGGAGGAGGTCCCTCCCTGGCTTGTCCTGGGAGCCGGCGGAGCTCACCTGGGGAAGGATGCTTGGGAGACGCCTCAGGTGCGGGAGGGAATGAGGGATAGCCAAGGGAGCAACTTCCTGTTATGGCGGCTTGTTGTTGCCAGGTTTTCCCCAGAGGTGAGCATCACCAACGTGAGACCCTGCTTTCTCCTGTCACCCTCTGCCCGGGGCTTTGGCTCCGGGCCTCTCCTTCTCCATTGGGACTGAAAAGGGCTTCTTTTGTTATGAAGCGATGCCCATGTGCCAAGTCCACAGGCAAGGCACTGGCGGACCGAGCACCCGGCGGAGCTGGGAAGGAGGGCCCAGCAGAGCCAGCGGGAGCAAAGTGACGAAATGGAACAAAGGGCCATGTCGTCAGAACCCCAGGAAAAGAGTTTCCCGAGTGACAACTAAATAGGCTGCAAATGGCCTTTTGCAGGGAACTCCCATCCCTGTCATAATCTAAACCAGGAGCGGACAAGGCTGGGCCGACTCCACGGCAGGGAAGCGTGTGGCTGTGTGGGCAGCTCGAGGAGGGGCGGAGGGTGGGGTCTGGCTCACAGCGAGGTGATCTCATGCTTCTTTCTCTCTATTTAATCAGTCTATCAGCCCACAATTTATGGATTTGAGTTTTAAACGTGCGGTTTGTTTGTCTGTTACATGAGGATATTTGCATCCCCCAAAGCGGAAGGAACCTGCCCTCTCCCAATGGAGAAGGAGGGGTTAAATCCGTAAACTATGAGTGTGTGGCAAAAAAAAAGAGAAAGAAAGAAAGACAAGGAAACCACATTCTCCATGAATGAAGGAAGAGGCAGGAGGAAGGTAGTGGTTTTTGTTTTGTTTGCCTTTTTCTTTTTTTTTAAAACATGAGTAAGATCCTCAATATGTTTGAGATTATTTAGTAAATTCTTTGAAAAGGGCCACGGGTGACTAATCAACAGATCATGGATGTAGAAACGACATTCTTCCGACAACTCTTCCCATCTCAACCCCAGAGATACAGCAGGCTGGGCGGGGTAGGGGGCTTTGTTTAGTTAACCATGAACAATTCATAAAATTCCAGATCCCTGCACGATAAGTCTGCGCCTCTGAATGTTATTAGAAAATCCTATTTCTAGTCTGTTATGAAACAGAGGTTTTGATGTGCTGCCAGGTTTATGTGGAACTCTGGAAACAGAGCACTTGCTCTGAGAAGCCGGGGCCATGGTGGCTGTTACATAAAGCTTTCCTTGCGACTCAGGTTTATCGCAGAATGGGAGGCTGCAGTGGGAAAAAACAAAAATAATAAAACGCAAGGAAGTTCATGCAAAACATGAGCCAGCCCACTACTCCCATCTGCTCCACGGCCAGCCCGCGTACTTGGAGTTGTAATTTTAACCCATGACCCGGGGCTCCAGGTGGTTGCAGGTGGAGCCTATGACAATTTAGGCAGGAAGGAGCTAAAGGGCACCTTGACACGAACTCTTTCTTTATTGAAATTCACATAAACACATCTTCTTTCCCCTTCTTTGGGCTGCTCCCAGTTTCTCTGGGCACTGCGGGAGTAAAAGGAAGTAAGGTCACTCTACCAGATCCCTGCCAAGTGAAATGCATCTAATGGCGCGACAGTGTGTCTGAAGTAAATGGATAAGCATCTCATTTCCAAGCTCTTGGATCCAACATTTTGCAGATTAGAATCAGATCGTTTTTTGGTGATGGTTGCCAACATTTTGGTGGGTTTCTGAAAAGCATGTGTCCAGTCGATTGTTTTACACTTCCTAGGGCTGGGCTGGGAGTGGAAGGGGTGGCCTGGAAGGAGAAATCATTGCTAAAAAAAATACTGTGTTGAAGCTGTAAATCATGGCCAACAGCCTATCATGATTCGCTCACACATGACAGCCCAAACCACAGCGTTACACAGAGGAAGAGACAAAGATTCTCCAGCTGGGAGAAGGAGTCTAACGTGACGGGCTGGGTTGGGATAGAAGATGGTTCAGATGAAACTGCCATTTGGGAGAGGAAAGGCAGCTGGAGAGAAGAGGGATCTTCGGTGGGCAGCCCCTGATAAATCCACCCAGGGACTCTTCTCTCTGCAATTCCACTGCCCATTTTCCTTGACTACCAGTGAAAGGAGAACCATCTGATCTGAGATGGAAAAGAATGGTTTTATAAAATCCTAGAGCCCTGAGTCCATGGGAAGGCAGCCATCCAGCTGGTGGGCCATCTTTCCTTTCATAAATCAGATTTCCCTTCCAGCCCCTCTTTGAATGAAAAGAGGGAGAATAGGGAAAGGGCACAATGCTACTCATTTGCCTTTAAAAACAAACAAAACCAAGAGAGTCTGGTTGACTCAGAAGAAGGTGGCCCTTGAGTAGTCCCCCAGAAATCCAGAAAAGAACTTTCATTGAGATATCTTTCATGCGCTCCCATTAAAAGTGAAAAAAAAAAAAAAAATTGAGAATGCTTTAGGAAAAGGCACCCGGCCTGCCTGTTCCATTCCCAGTAAGGACAGCAGAGTCCAGCTCGAGTCCCTCATTCCAGCAGATCTTATTACACCCATTTGATAAAGAGAAGGGGGAACCCTCTGCAGAGGTTTCACCCCAGGACTCCGGCTCCTCCGCAGGTGGACGGCTCCGGCCTGCGGACCTCCTATGCTGGCAGACATGTGGTTGTGGAAAGCTGTCCGCAGCCAGCGTGGTCATAATGAGCCAATTTCAATTGAAATGAGATCAATACTATTCTTTTTTTTTTCTCTCTCTTGCTGGCTCCCAAGTGATTCATGAATCTGAAAACTAGTTCATGAATCAGAGTGGGGTGGGGCGGTGGGGGCTGGGGGACATTTGTGCAGTCGGCAAACCTAGATTCCTTTCATGAGCACAGCCATTCGTTGCATAATGCTCGGCTGCCTGCTAGTTTAAACCAGTCTTGTAGGAAGCAGCTTTCGGCTTCTCCTTATTCAACTGTTTTCCTTCTCCAACAGGCAGAGAAGGACACTGTTTGTGCCGATTGTGTGTCTGTCCGTCTCCGGGGTATCTTTACAACCTTTGTGTTTGTAGCTGAGGGAGCTTCCCCTGGCCGAGGTGTGCGCGGATGTCTGCGCGTGGGCGTGTCTGCCCGCGTGCAAAGGTGCGTGTGCGTGTCTGCCGGTCTTCGCGTGCGCGCTGCGTGTGCGTGTGTGAGAGCGGCGGTGCGGGGCGGGCTGCGGACCCTTTAACTCTGCTGACCGGGAGCCAAGCCCATTTCTCCGCGGAGTTCCAGGAAGAAGCACGTGACGAGGGCAGTTGGAAACCACAGCTCTGGGAGCGCTGATTACAGCCTGCGAAGGAAAATGAGATTTTTATCTCACAGGAATTCAGTTATAAAAATAAAATACAGCGTCTGGCTTGATTCAGCTAAATGTACAAGCAACGGGGTGTTTTTAATTTAACAGGGAAGGTGGACAAGAAAAATGACCTAAAACACTGCATTTAAAGAGAGTCAGAGGTGAGGGGGGTGGTTACAGGAAGGAAGGGGGAGTGTGTGTGCGTGTGTGTGTGTGTGTGTGTGTGTGTGTGTGTGTGTGTGAGAGAGAGAGAGAGAGAAATGGAAAAGAAAGGGCGGGAGGAAGGGAGGGAACAAGAGAGGTGGAGAGAGAGAGAGAGAGAAAATCACCCTGCTGGCAAATGAATGCAGCAGAGATGATGTCATTGGAACAGTTGGGGGAGAGAGGAGAAAAACAACTCAGAGCTGTGCTAATCCTGTTTGCTACCCTGAAGGGAATGGAAGGCGGCCAAGGCAGGGAGTTCTGGGAAACCATATAAGGGTGCCAAACAAGCTTTGCCGCCAACATTAGGACCTGACATCTTTGTTCTTTGTAACTTGGCTGCCTGCCAGAGGCCTCATTTCAGCTCTGCGGCATGATTACACTGGACGGCTGCCAGCCCCGCTCTGAGAACTCCTTTTCTTCTCCCCGAGCTTTTTTTTTTTTTCTCTTTCCTTTTGCCAAACATGCTGCAGTTACCATGGCAGTCGAAAGTAAAGTTAAAAAAAAAAACACACAACAAAATAGAGGGGCACGCCTTTATCCAGATGTGCCGCATGAAACATGAGCAGAGAGAAAAGGCAGTTAACCTATTAATCAGGCATTTTACTCAAAAAGAAAAACACTGGAGCCCTCGCTGTCAGGTTCAGAGAGGTGACTCAAGGATACTAAAGGAACACCCTCAGCAGAGCGGGGCCTGTGCGCCCCAAGATGTTGACAGAGCGAGCAGGGAAAAGGGCTGGTTCCAAGGGCTTGTTTTCTTTGCTTTCTCGGTCTCCCTCTCTTGTTTTCTGAGGCATTGTGGAGTACGTAATGTGAAACGGAAAATGTCATGATTTCCACTGGGAACGTGTCCACGGTTTGGAAAAAGCGCCAGAAACCCAGGCCCGTGAAGCATTAAAGGGAGAAGGGAAAGGGAGGGCAGCGGGAGGAAGGAAAGGAGGGGAAGAGGCGTGATCTCAGGGTCCCCAGATCACCCGGGGTGAAGCCCTGAGAGCAAAAGCCGCCCCAGGCGGTGGCAGGAAGGGCTCTGCCGGGCAGGGGCCGGAGCGCAGCCCAGAGATGATACTGCGGGGTCCCTGTCGGTGTGGGACAAGCAGGGCTGGCCAGGGGCGCGGGCCATGACAGGGGAGTGTCCTTCCCTCTGTCAGAGCAGCCGGATGGCAGAAGAGCCCTTCATGCAAGGGGCGTGGCTCTTTCTCTCCGGAGTCCCCAGGAGTTTTGCTTTATGGGTGGGGGGTGGACTCTGCTAGGTGTCCAGCGGGCGATTTAGAGTTCAGTCAACTATTTTTAATCGGGTTCGTTTTTCACCTGCCTGGAAAGTGGGACATCTCCTGGGAGGTGACAATCCGCCATCAAAGGCAAGTCTCCAGGCAGATAGTTGGCGAGGTTCCGAGGCAAAGGTTACTTAGAAGTGGAGGTTCAGTTGCCAACTTTCCCCCACTGCAAAATCTGACACGCCTGGCCCTCAGGGTTCAGCGGGATTCTCAGAAAGACCTCTTCTGATTCTAGGAGTCGTTGCAGCGAGGCCTGACTCGGCCGTTCCCTGGTCCTTTCGTGGGAGGATGGAAAGGTCAGGGCAGGGGTTGTTGTCTTTAGGCCTGTGGTGACTTCCCTGTAAAACAAATTGGCTAATTGTCACCTTCAGATGGACCTCTGAAAAGGGCCTCCTGCACCTTTCGAGAGGACCTGTCTTGGCCGCCCGTTTCCAGGGTGGAAACGGAGATGCTGAGAGAGAAAGAGCTCAAGGTCACAGAGGCGAGAGTTGGCAAGAAGGAGTTCAGTCCCAGAATCCCCCACTCTGGCTCCTCCCTGCCCTTATCACAGGCCAGGCCGCCTTTCTCAGGAGGTGACCCAGCCAGGAGTTGCTTACTCATTAAACTCAACCGAATCCTAGGTCCTTCCACCCCTGGGAGTGGGGAGTTGCCACCGTTTGGGGAGGTCCCCGAGGCAGAGCTCTGCACATCTCTGTTTCCCGGACCCCCACGGCCCCTTTGTCCCCCCGACATGGGCTGCTGCCACTGGTGCTGAGGAAATAAATGCCCCGTGGAGAGCCCAGGTGGGAATGACTGGGCAGAATGGATTCAAAGACATACTTCAGTTTCTGGAAAATTAGGAAAGGAAAGGGAGGCTCAAGTTTGGGTTGAGCCCCAGAACTGTTGTCCCCTTCCCTTTGCCGGTGGCTCAAAACCTGGGACAGGTGGGTCTCCCACCTCAGAGAAAAGAACAATTCCTGGAATCTTCTAGAGCAGCTACCTGACGTAAGGGATGGTTATTGAATTTGGAGTCAATGTTCAGTGCAGTGCCTGGTTAAGCCATATTCTCATCCTCTCCACTGACTGGAAGTGAAGGAAATGCTGGCTGGGTGAATTTCTAGAAGCAACCCAGAGTCACAGGGCATTGTTTCCTTTTGGCACGTTGGAGACCCTGCGTCACACAATGCCGGCGCCTGCGAAACCCTGTCTCCTGTGTTCCCACCTTGTCTCCCCATGTATTGCCTGGAAAACCTATCTTTGGCTGGGATGCCTAGGCCTGCTCTTCCCACCTCTATGGCGGGTTGGAAATGTGATTCCCAGGACCTTGTTTTCAGAGTTTGTGTTCCCTCCCACAGTCTGTAAGTGGAGAAGGGCGAGCAGGGGGAGGAGCAGCCGGTTTCTTCCAGGGGGAGGGGGAGGCCAGGGCAGCCCCTGCGCTCTCATCCGGCATGACTGAATGGTAAGTGACCTGGCCCACCAGAGGTGAATTTAGCTCCTCAGGGGGCTCCACTTTCCTCAGGATCCACGAATTTGCTGGAGCATGTACGAAGTAGCATAAAACCCATCACCCTCACTCCTTAACATGGGTTTCCGGTTAGGTTTCTCAGGGAGACACAAAAGGAGGATCCTGGGGATTGTTTTTTCTGAGAAACCAAAAGAAAACAAAAAAGAGATATGTACGGGGGCTGGGGGCGGGGGTGGGAGTGAGTAGGTAATGCATTTTCAGCAACAGAGACCTGAAGCAGGAAGGGCTGTTGCAAACACGGTACCTGTTCAAGTTCTCCTGCAATCTTTCATTTCTGGCGCTGGTTTTTCCCCCTCATTAAGAAGCCCAATTTAATTTCTTGCTTCACCTGCATGGTAAAAATAATTACATACAGACATTAAGCCTGCACTAAAAATCAATGTACAGAGAGATTCCGCTTTTGCCTTTAGTCATCGGAAGGCTCTCGCAGCCATAAATAGAAAGCATTTAAAAACCCTGCTCTTTGTAGACAGATAAGGGAGACGCTGAGAGGTTGTCCCTGGTAGCTGGAGAGGAGCCTTTGTGTGTTAGCGAGGATCAGAAATTAAGATAAAGCTCTAACATTGATTTCAGGGAGGCAAGGCCCTCGTTTCCTTAAGTAAAGGGTGCCGCTCACTGCTCATTAGTACCAGGGGATCATCGCCATAATAAAACCCTCTAACTTCAGATGTGGGGCCTCCTTGGTTCCGCTCCTGCTTTAATGACACACAGGGATTCTTCTTCATTACCTGAAGCCCACACCTAGTACTGAGACAGGGGCATAAAGAGAATCCCAGTGAGGCATTGCCGACCCCAGCTCCCCGGGTGCCTAAATGCAGTCATCACTTCGGCAGCCCTCCCTGCGCCCCCCCCCCCACCACCACTTTGTGGGTTTTCATGGGGCCCACCTGAATGGGAATGGAAAGACGGTGACCGTTTTCACAAGTGTCTTTGTAGGTCTACCCAGATGGGTTTGGAGGGGTTGAAGACTGCTTCTAGCAGGGGTGATTGGAAACACTGTCATTTAGCAAATTGTATTTGAGGAGCTTTTCAAGAGTTTTGGGGTTTTGCACTCAAGTTTCAGTGTTCCGGATACATGTGCTACAGCTTCCATCTCCCTGGGGCAGGTGGTCGGTGGGTCACGAGGTGAATAAACAGATGCACACATAAATGGATCCTTTGGTAGTCATACCACCTAGGGCCTTGCGGATTAGTCAGCAGATTCATCATTTTCTTCTCTAGAGCTCACCCCGCCCATGCAACAGCGCCTCCTGTGGCAAGAGGGAGAAAGGAAGAATCCAGTTCCTTCGAGTACGAGGCCATTCGCACATGCATCGTGTCAGGACGTCTTCTCAAAGCCCTGGGAGGACGCAGGGACAGCTCTCACCATCCCACTTTGCAGCTGAGGGCCATTCAGGTTGACTTGGCAGGTGGTGGGCCTCGAACCTGGGTCTCTAGAGCCTTCCCGCAGGGCCCCCACCACTCACTTTCTTCCCCGACCCTGGAGGGCCCCCTCTGGGGTGGGCCAGCGCGAGGACCTACAGGGGCCACCCAAAACTCTGCCAACCCCTGGCTCCTTCCTGAAAAACCCCAGTGCCAGCAGAAAAATCTCACATGACCACAAGTCGCACAGTGATTTTAAATAGCTTCCTGGCCCTTTTATAGTTACTCAAAAAAGTGTCTTTTAAAACCGGGAATGTTCTTTCTTGCCACAGAATGACTCCTGTTGCATAAATCTGTATTGATGTCACCGCGCAGAGTTTTCTGCCCCCTGTTTGTTGTAAACCTGAGGACACAGGACCTTAGGATGAAACCTAAAGAGAAAAAGTCATGTTACCCTCACCTGTCTGCAGATGGGGTGGGGGGAGGAGAACTTTCCCAGGGCTCTAGAGGCCCAGATGAAGGGGTCCCTAAGTGAGCCTCCTGGAGGTTTGGGGGCTGCTGGTTTGGCACAGTGCCTGGCTACTCTTCTCTTCTGTCCAGGGCTGGCTTCTCCAGCCCCTGGATGAATGCAGAATCTGCGACTTTAGGCAAGTCACCTGCTTCTCAGTTGTCTCAATTTCCTCATTTTGATAGATGACTACCACCGTCTTGAAAACATTTGATAATTCCACAATCGAGCTGGGGGGGGCGGGGGGCTATGGGAAGACACACTTCAGAAATTACCATTAGCACGTGGCAATATATGGCAATGCTGAACGAGCCGGGTGGGCAGCAGATGCTGCCTGCCCTTGGAGGAGGGGAAACATGTATTAACTGTTGAAGAATGTGCTGGTCTCTCTTGCAGTCTGCACTATAGGACTGAGTGCTTATTTACGCATAAAACCTATATATTTGCAGCAATGTAATCATGTGTTGCGTAACTGCCTTGTTTTCTAACGTGATGCCTCGATGAGTCCTGCTTCCCAGCCAGAGGGTGAGTGCTTTGTGGACAATGCCTACATCCTCAGCTTCCCCTGTATCCTCAGTGAAATCTGGCAGGACACAAAGCCTTGTTGGGTGTGCCAACAACTGTATCCTCAGTGACTGCGCATCGAGAGATGGGATGTGACTCCAAAAGGCAAGTGATCTAGCTGCATAGTCTCAATTCCCAGGGGAGTCCTGAGGATGGGCTCCAAACTCGGGCTCCTTCGAGAAATAAAACTTAGCCGCGAAGATGGCTGAAAGGCAGGTGACCCCGAGGCCACGTGAGCCTGAGCAGTTGTGAACTGAGGACTCCCCATCTATCCACCACTCCAGCGAGGAAAAGGCCTCGCAAGCAGACCAGAAAATGATCCATTCAGTCATGCCGCTTAGTCACGGCCCAAATCTTGAGCATTTAATTCTGCTAACTGTAGCTTTTATTGCAGTGGCGTGCACATTTACATCATTTTATGTGCAATAATAGTGGAATGGATTTGGGGGGTTGCTTTTTCTTTTTTTAGGATAATGAAAAAATTCTCTAATATTCAGCCAGAATGTATCCTTGCAGCTGATATAGATTTTTAGCCAAATGATACTGTATATAATCAGGGAAAGGCAAACATGTATATTATCTATATCTCCTTGTAACTGCATGAGATAACGTAAAACTGCAGGAAGTATCAAGCAAAAAAAGAATGAAAGCAGTCTATTCAGTGCCTGGCATGCCTTCCCCCTGCCTGCCCTAGGAAAACCCTTAGACAGATTAGGACGGGACAAGCTGTGAAATACACAACTCTGCTGCTGTGCTGTCGTGCATATGTGGAGTCCGGGCTCTTATTTCCAAAGCCCCACATTACCTTAGCGTCTGGGTCATCTCTGCTGGAGTTTAGGTCAGGCAGGTGAAATGGCTCCAAAGAAAGTCACAGTTTGTCTGCGGCTGCAGGGATTTTGTTCAATTCACGCACATTTATGGAACATTTGCTATATGCAAAACCACATGGAGGGGAATGCAGCTTTGGAGAGGTTACAATTGTGAGAGGGTCAAGATGCGTGAATGAGACAATAGGCCTAGTTTCTTTGGGAAAATTCCAGTTTGTAAATACGACACTTTAGTTAAAGGAGAACCGCACTTAGCAGCCACATAGGGATTCCTGCCTCAGAACCGCCTGATCCAAGTGTTCAGGGTCGTCGTCCTTGTGAGTGACACCCCCCCCTCCCCCCGCCTCCACCTCCAGAGAAGTTTCATGCACGACCTGGGCAACAGTCCGTGTCAGCCCCGCTCAGCCTGCCCCAGGACAGACGCCTCTCTTTCTCAGGCTCAGCTTCTCCAGGTGGTTATGGCATGGGGAGAAAGGGCAGCTCAGTGACACTCTAGAGACAGCTGTGCCGGCTCTCAGGGAACAAGCAAAAGCTACATTTGAGGCCACACTCGAGGCCATTATAAGATCTGGGGGCCTAGACCCCCATCCTGGGCAGGGAGTTGTAGCTTTCGGTAGACAAAAGAAAGGGGGCTTTGGAATAAGGACTGGACACTGGAGCTAAACCAAAGACTTTCTGCTTCTTTCCGGGGCAGCTTCCTTATGGTAGAGGCTCACCCAACCACAGCCTCCATGGACCGCTTTGCCCAGTCCTGGGGAGCCAAGAGGCTCCCCAGCAAGGATAGTGGGAGCTGCAAATTGCTTTTCCTGGAGAGTTCTAGTAAGCAATCAGTAAAGACTGGGTGTCTTTATAATACAGAGAAGCAACAGACTAGTGCAGGGACAGATGACTGCCTGGAGGAGGGAAATAATAACACGACTGTTGCCAATGTGTATGCTTTATAATTTTCCAAATGCTCTCATAGCTATTATCCCAATTGAAGGAAAGGACACTTTCTCACCGCATGCCATTCCTGATGTTCAAAAATGAAACTGCCAGAAATATGAAGATAAAAAAAAGGAACCACCAGAAGAAAAAATAAAAAAGGCATCGATCCATCCTCTTGTTTTGCAAATCAGACAAAGCTCTGACAACTGGTAATGACGAAGAAGAGATCCTGTCAGATGAACCCTCTGATGCCTTCATTGATCTGATTCTTTCACCATCAGAGGGGAATCCGGTAATACGAGCAGAAGCAGCGGGGGGGGGGGGGGGGCACTAAAAAGAACAAGAGACACTAGTAAAAACCAGGGCTATGTTTCCTCAGCACCGAGTCCTGCTTTTTCAATGACCCAGGCTTGCAGCCTATACTGATAATAAATAAGGAAAATCCAACTTTCTGGCACCCTCACTTGTGTGATAAAGGCAAGAAACGGTCCCTTTGTACATATTTACATCTACATGATTCATTAGAATTCACAGAAATATGTAAAACCCCAACCGGTAATTAGAATCAAACATCATGAAGTTAGAAAACAGCAAGGTTGATGATAATTTCAGAATTTCAAGGGGAAAACATCCTTGTCGTGCTTTCTCAGATGGCGGAGGGGATGTGAGTATAGGGCAGGGAAGGCCCCGGGTGCTGGCCTTTCACTCAGCACCGTTTCTGCTGGTCCGGCCACGGCTCCCGGAGCAGGAGGCGCCCCATCCCCCTCTGCCAGGCCCTCCTCCAGCTTTGTGGAGCTGTTTGAGCTGTGCCTCAAAGTACCTGCTCCCAAGGAGCTCACGGACCAGTCAGAGGAGACCAAGGATAGTAATAAAAGAAAACCCCACATAAATAAACCGGAAAGGAGCATACAGTGGTAAATGCTACCTGGAGACCCAAAACAGATGGGAGAGGGGTTCTGGGCACCTTTGGGTAGGGCGGTCAATGGAGGCGGGCCGTGGTGTGGAGAAGGCGTCTAAAAAGGCCAAGGGAAGCAGGGAGACAGGCCAGGAGGTGATCTGTGGTCCCAGTGAGAAAGGGGCTCTGACAGAGCACCGTAGGGAGGCCCTGTTTTGCTGGGGGGTGGAAACGCAGCTACTCAGCAGCTGCTCCAGGCAGTGACGCCCCCACATGCCGGCCCTCATATGCACCCCTTCCTCAGAGCTTGATTCAAACCCAGTTGAAGACAGAACTACTCTGCTGGAAAGACCAGTCTCTAAAACCAGGCACACCTGCATTCGAGTCCCGTCTTAACCACTTGCCAACTCTGTGGTACCGGTCAAGTGGCTGAACCTCCTCGGTTTCCTCGTATATAAAATGAGGCTCGTAATTGCTTCAGAAATATGAGTTAACATTTTAAATCACCCAGTACAGAGCCAGGCACATTGTAGGTGTTGGGAATCATAACACTCACAAAAGTCATATTTGGGTCCCGACTCCTGGGCCTGTGGGTGTGAACCTATTTGTAAGTAGGAATTTTGAATATCTTTGTAGTGAAATTGAGGCCAAACTGAATGTAGGTGAGCCTTAATCCAATAGGGCTGGATCCAATAAGCGAAAGAAATTAGTTATGGAGGGAGAGATGGCCCAGAAGAAGCAAGAAGCTGGGAGTCAATGGAACCTGAAAGAGAAAGGAGAAGACTTCGCCATGTGTATTGCCACATGGCAAGGACGGGGGATCACTGGCAGCCAGCCCCAGAATGCCACAGTCTCGGGGAGAAGCGTTTGCCTTTTCGGCACCCCAATCTTGGACTTCTCCTAGACTTAGAACTGTGAGCCAATAAATTCCCATTGTTTAAGCCAGCCCGTCGGACGGTGGTGGTTTTGGCAGCCTGGAAGTTAAAACCGTAGGTGATCACAATGGTATCCAGTGTTCGTGGTGGGGGTGGCGGTGATATTAAAATAATACTCACCCATTCAACAAATATTTATTGAGTGCCTGGTATGTGTCAAGTACTGTTCTAGGTGCTTAGGGCCCATCAGTTAACAAAATAAACAAACTGGTCTGTGGAGCTTATATTCTAGGAAGCAAGGCACACAAAGCAGGGGGAAAAAGTCAATTAGCTAGACGGTGATAAGTGCAGTAGGAGAAAATATAGGGCCTGGTAAAGGCTGGGACTGGGGGTGGACGGGAGGATGAAGGGAGGAGCCCAGCTTTAAAGAGGGTGGACGGAGCAGGTTTCTGGGTAGTGCAGGTGGTTGAGGGAAGGCTTAAAGTAGGTGAAGGAGCGAGGCCCGAGCAGCTCTGCGGGAAGACTGTGGCAGCCAGAAGCAGAGCGGGTACCAACACAGGAGAGCATCTGGAGTGTGGGGTCCACAAGGAGGGTGCTGGTGTGCAGCGAAGGCGTGGGGTGGGGAGAGGAAAGCAGAAGATGACGCGGCACTGCGTGCGTGTGCGTGTGTGTGTGTGTGCGTGCGTGTGCGTGCGTGCGTGTGTGTGCGAGACCAGGTCTGGTTGCCAAAGACCTCGTCGGCCATTATAAAGACTCAGGCTGTCACGCTGAGGAAGATGGGAGCCATTGGAAGGTGCTTTTTTTTTAAACACATGATTTTTTATTTTTTAACTCTTTAAAACATTTCATTGTGAATTATAACATGTATACACAAAAGCAATAAATTGCAAAGTGATAGTAGAACAGATCTCAGAGTGTATGGAACAGATTTCAGAGTTCAAGTGATTGTAGAAGAAATTTCAATTTTCCTTCTAGCTGCTCCAAGACACTGGAGACGAAAAGAAGTATCAACAGGATTCAGCAGTCATATTCGATTGTTAAATCCTATCATCGCTATTATACACTGGAAGGTTTGGAGCAGCGACAATAGACCATAGACCACACTAGCTGTTGCGTTAGGACTAGACAAGGAGGGGAGGGCGCCAGGCAGTAAATCCCTGGGTGGGACATTGATGGCTCAGATCAGGGAGGCAGGAAAGGCAGTGGAAAGAAAATTTGACAAAATGACCTCATAATCGTTAGCAGACATTGTTTTCAAAGATAGGCCCAGCCATTGAGAATGCCTTAATCCTTTCTATCTTTCAATGGTTCCTGTAAAAGAAACATCACCTTGAGCCCAGGATGCACCACCTGGTCACTTCTCAGTTTCCTGGGTCCCCAACCCTCCCCCCTCCTGGATGCTGCGTCCCCTCTGCCCCACCCCCTCCCCAGCTCCAGTACAGCTCCATCGGCTGCCTTCTGACCCCTGACCTTTGGCCCTTCTCCTGGCCTCTGATCTCACCTCTCCCCCTCAGCACAGCAGCTCTGGACAGAACATGGGGTCAGGACCCTGTTGTTTGACTTGGCCTCATGTCTCAAGGGCTGGACACTGCCCTCGTGGGCAGATCTCACGTGGACCTGGCCTGACTGCTGGGCAGCTCCCGTTGACCCATGAGGAGCAGAATGTGAGATAAGGAAGGAGACTTGCCAGGGCAAAGCAGGGAGGCAATGGAAAAGCGAGGAATTTTCCCCTTACAGACTTCTAGGTAGGGTGCAAGGCTTTCTTTTCTTTTTACTTCCTCTCAAATAGAATAGTTGTTAGAATAGTAACAACCACAAATGCCATCATTTCTTGAGTAGCAGCCCTCTGGTACTGAAGTACCAACTGGCTTGCATTTTGCATCCTCTTATCTCATTTAGGCTTCACAACAATTGTGAGATGAAGGGTTGTCCCCATTTTACTAAGGCAATTGAACTTCAGACTGGTTTAGAAGCAGCTCAAGGTGACACAGCTGCAGAGAGAGAGAAAGTCCATCCCAGGCCGGTTGGCAAAGCCTGAATCCCTTCCCTCACAGAACCTCCGTTAAAGGGCTGCCTCCCAGGGGGCTTGGACAATGCGGAAAAATGTTAGGGGCTCTTGGTTCCCTTTTCCAAAAGAGAATCAGGAGAAGGAAGTTGGTTTCAGGCCTGGCCTGGACCACAGACAAAATTAAGCCCAGCGCGCTCATGTGCTCTTGTTTCTGAGTGTGTGTTAATGGGCTTTTCAGTCTGTTCCAGGAGTATCCGTCTTCTCCGTTCCCCTCAGCGTCCAAGATCCTCAGGGGAAGGACTGAACTGTGTATTTCTTGTTTCTGGCTCCACAGCTCCGTGTCCTGGGCTCTGTACCCCGGGCTCTGTACCCCGGGAACACTCAATGAATGTTACTGACTGGCTGACTCAGGCCCTGTCTGACCACATGAGCCATTTCGAGCAGCTTTGACCAAAAATCAGTACAGAATCAGTTAAAGCCAAATCAGCGGTTTGGCTGATTCTCTTCCCCCTGCCTACCCCCCACCCACTCCCGCAAAGGGCTGCCTCGGGACCGGACCGTGGAGCCCTGCTCCGCTGCCCCATTTCTCTCCCTCAGTAACAAGGCGCTGCACACTCCCCCGGCAGGTGGCCGGCGCTCTCTCTACCGACTGCATCCTCACAACAAAGCCGTGTCTCGAATCTGTCCCAGGGATTCTGGTTTTCCATGCAAGCCACCGTCTCTAGACTTGTGATTGTTACTTTCCCACCGTGACCACTGCCTTCTAGTTCTTTGCTTCTGGCCATCACCTGTCCGACATCACTGAGCACCTACTCCATGCCAGGTAGACGAGGAACCATTGCAACCTGGCTTTTTCGTCCCTTCGCTGGCCATTCTGGGGAACTACAGCGGAGGGAGGTAAATTTAAAAAAAAAAAATTAAAGTAAAAAACAAAAAGAGGTCAGAGACTTCACTGTAAATTCTTTGGGCTCTTTCAAAGTTTGATAATATGAATGCATCACTTGTTTAAAATAATGGAGATGATTTAAAAGAAAAAAAGAGAAAGGTGAAAGCAAAGATACAGTGACATCAAATAATCCAAGTTCTGAAAACACACTTAAAAAATGATTCCTCTAAACAACACCCCATCAGAATAATTCCATCACATTCACATTGGTGGCATTTATAAATAACTTTTTCTTTTAATGGAGAGCAACTCTTTGGTAGCTGCCGAACATCATTACAATGCTCCATTAAGCGCAGATGAGACTACATGGATGGTTAATCTTACAGGAAGGAAAAAATGGGGGAAGAAGAGGTGAGTGGGTTTATCTCAAGCTGCTGTTGCAACTCCCCAGAATTTGGTGAAGCAGAGCTGGATCAGCGGAGGGACAGGTTAGTCACCCCTCCAGCTGGTCTTCCCCAAGCCAAACCTCGAGCCTGCCTGTTACATCATCTATTGCTTGGGGCCTTGGTTTGAAATCACTGCAGGAAGAGAATTTTAAAAACATGGAAAAAAAAACAGAGAAAGTCAAGGGCCTACGGGAAAGGCTGTGGCCACTCAGCAGCAAGGGCTGGAAAACCTAAATCTCACCTCACCTGGCCCTGGTCCTACCTGCCTGACTCTCCAGGAAGACAAAGGTAGCTTGAAAAAGCTGTGAGGGTTAATTCCTAAAGCAAAGGTCAGATGCTGTGGCTGATTCCCAGCCCCTTCTGGAACGTTCCTTCCACATGCCCCCCAGCCATGGGCCTCCCTAGGCACTGAGGTGACCAAACGCAGCCTGTGCAGATGGCGTAAAAGACTCTATGGGGGAAAATGCCTCCCACCCCCAAAAAAGTCTCCTCTTCCTTTCTCCTAGGAACCATTAGCTTTAAGATGGCATCACTCATGAGCTGCTCCCCATTTACAGATAAAAAGAGAAGGGGAGGAGGGGAAGGAAAGAGAGAGAGGGAGGGAGAGGGAGAGAGAGAGAGAGAGAGCAAGCACGCAACAAGCACAGATGTGAATTGCTGGGTAATGCTGAGTGGCTCCCCTACTGAGCCTGTTGCCACGGCAACACACTCTGGTTATGGACCACTTCGGGAGGGGGTGCAGAGAATTGCAGGGAAACATCACAAAAAACAGCAGTGCGAGTTTAGGCCTAAGCTTTCTGTATTTCTAGAAGCATTCTTTCCTCAGTTTTATTTTTTTTTATTTTTTATTTTTTTATGACTGCAACTCCGTGGGTCTATCCCTGCATGTTCAGTAGACACAGACCATATCAAAAACTTTCACACATTCTAAAATGAAAGACATTTTCCTCATCTTTTCTGTAAGTATCCCCCTTCCATCATTCAGAGTGCTGTTCTAAGCTTAAATAAAGCACGAAAGTGTTGGATGCTTCCTCCAAGCATGCTTTTTTTATACTTGTGTGTTCAACCTTGCAACTATGGTGCGGGGCTTTAAAAATGCCCTAAGGTCTATCACATCTGAGCTTTGTTATGAGTTTTCCTAGGGCATCCCTTTGTTCCGTATCTTCGTCCTACAGGAAGAAATATTTCAGAGTGAGACAGAGTCTGAGAAGATGGGGAAGGCTGGGATCTGTTTTTACAATGCTGGGGGGGTGGTGGGAGGCGGGACTGAGGGCAGGCAGGCAGGCAACTTCATTACAGAGTCGCGGGCTTTAGAGAGGGAGAGACCTAAGTGATACATCCACACAATGAAGTGATTGTCTAATTTCCTCTTGAATACTTGTAGGGACAGTTATCTCACTCCATTAAGAAGGTCTATTCAGTATACTTTGCAATTTCCTTCTGAAAAAGGCAAAAAATGCAAGTTCTGTCATGGGTGGGATTGTCCTCTCATGTCATTAGGTCCTTCTGGCGCCAGTCATCTGTAACAGCTCTAATTTTTGAGCACCTATGGAATGCAGTGCATTTTATAATTCCTTTAATTCTCACATTATTATTACCGCTTCACAGAAGAGAAGACTGAGGTTCAGAGAAGGAGTTGCCCAAAGCCACTCACCTAGCAAATGGTGGAGCTGAAATTCGACCCCAACTATATCTGGCTCCAAACCTTATCCCTTCCGTTTGCCCCTTGGCACCTCCTGAAGAAATTATAATGATGACGAAGTTGGTGTGAACCAGCTGCTGGAGGAAGGAGGCAGGAATAGGGCCTGATCTTGTGTACCAGCCACTGACCTACACTCAGAGCCTCAGTTTAAGTCACGGGGTTTGAAGCTCAGTTTTTCCGAGCAGATTATTGCCATAGCCACTGCATGCCTTCTGATCATCTCCTTCTTACTAAACAGAGGATGACAGGGAGAGGCAAAAGGGAAGCATGACAGGTGCCAAAGATGATTCACACACTCCTTAGTTTACGGTCAGATTGAGAAGCTGGGCTCAGATAGATCTTCCTCCGAGGCTGAGGCGGGGTTGCAGCAGGCATCGGCACATGCAGCAGCAAGAACAACACCGTAAGCCAAGTTGTCAGAAGTTTATGATATGCCAGGCACTATCTTAAGTGCTTTATAATCATGATCTCATTTATTTGTCTCAAAAAGTTGCTCTTCCCGAGGTCGTACAGGAAGGAGGTAGCAGGACCAGGCTTCAAACCCTGGTCCCTCTGACTGCAAGCCTGTGCTCTCCTCAGCACCTTGCATAGGGTCCTGAATTGTCAATTTAGTCAACAAACATTTATTGAGCACCTGCTGTGTGTGTGTCAGGCACGGTTCTGGGTGCTAGGGGTCTATTAGCGAATAAAACGAGCAAAATCTCTGACATCATAAGGGGTGAGGGAGTGCGATGGGAAAAAAAGAAGTAAACATAGTAGGAAGAGAGGATTCAGGACTTCTGGGGCCACAGTGGGTGGAGCTGCTGCTGCAGAGAAGTTTATGTTCAACAGAGTTCAGGGTGGATTCACTGAGAAGCTGAGCTCTGAGCGAGCACTGGGAGGGGAGTGCTTTAGCTAGAGTCATATATATCGTGGGAAGAGAATTCCAGACAGAAAGATCAAGTGAGGCAGAGGCCCTAAGGTGGGTGCAAGGGGCCCATGCAGCTGACCCAGAGTGACATCAGGATGATAGGAACGGGACAAAGTTGGAGATATAATGAAGTCAGATGGAGTGGCGTCTGCTAGGCCAATGTAATGTTTCTGGCTATCCCACTAGATTTATTAAATGGATTGATGACTGAGGAAATCTATATACAGTGCTGAAAAGAGCACATGTTTGTTATCAGACCAGACAGGGTTTGAGGCCCAGCCTTGCCACTCACTAGCCACAGGACCTTGGGAAATTTACATTTTGAGATGGGACATCACTGCAGGGTTCTGAGCAGGTGAACACCACCCGATTTGTATTTTCAAAGGATCACCATGGGGGTTTTGGGTGGGAGTAGGCTATAGGGAGCAAGGAAAGAAGCAAGGAGACCTGTGAAGGCCACTGCCATAAGTCATTCTGACTCAGCAGCTATAGTGGAGTTGATGAGCAGTGGCCAGATTCTGGATATCTTTGGAAGGAGTCGATGAAAGTTTGCACATTGGATATAAGAGAAAGAAAGAAGTCAAGGTTTGGGGCCTAAACAACTGAAAGAATGAAGTGACCATCGGTGGGGCTGGGGCAGGCTGTGGGTAGAGCAGGCTGCCGGACATTGTTGGAAGGGGCAAGGAATTCTGTTTTGGACACACTGAGCTGGAGATGTCTATTAGCTTAGATATCAAGAAAGTAGCAAGAAATATTTTGAGTATAGGAAACCTTTTAGAAGTTCTATACATAAGTATGACTTTTAAGATTTCAGGTGTAAGCTTCACCCACCAGAGGGAAAATCATAAAAGGTATATCAAATATCTCACTTGCTATAAGACAGCTCATGGATTACATGTCCTGGTACTTGGTGCAATAGAAGTTCCATACTGGGCAAGGAAAAAAGGAGGGGAGAAAGGGAAACACATGAAAGGCACCTGCTCTGGAATTAATAATTTTTATACCAGCTAATCAAGTACTGGCTGAATACATTCAAAGAAATCTTACGTCCAATGAATAAAATGAATATGAAATGAGTACTTTATCTAAATGGAAAATTCAAATCTCACTAACAGGTCTAGAAATTAAAAGCTTGATCAACTTCACGTTAGGTTACCAAAACTCTTGAGGACTTAATAGTTAACTAGAAGTTAACCAGAGGGCGACAAGTTGAAATATTAGTCATTTTTCCTCTGAGTCAAGAAGGAATGGGGAGCATCTTTGTCTACCTGCTCCATTCCAAAAGTACTTTGAAGTGTAATCAAAGTTGGTCAATCACCAAAAGACTCAGAGAAAGGATGAGATTCTCATCCAACAACCAGAGCTCTGCATTTTAAAATACATCGCTGCCCACAGTGCCTTTTTGTTCTCAGAACCAGAGGTGCCTTGTGTATCTTTTGATAGATCAACTTTTAGACATATGGAAAGGAAACTCATCAGTTCGGGTCTTGGGAAGTCAACGGCCAGGGCTCTGCTGTTTCAAGCTTAAAATCATCACGGAGACATTGGGAATAAGCTGCACTATCTCATTCTGTGTAACGTTTGAAAGTTCATATAAAACGGCCAAGAATAGCACTTCTCGGCAAAACGGAGCTGAGATTTTGATGTGACAAGCAAGGTTTTAAGTCTTTTTTTAACACTGGCTGCCTGGTCATGGAATCCTGCTGCAGACATCTGGACATGCCAATGTGTTTATCTCTCTTGGGTCCTTGATTCTGTTTATAAAAACTCATCATAATCGCCAATAATATTTCTGATTAAATGCTAAGGTCTGTGTGCATCAAGTTAACCAGAGGCAGCCTGAGTCCCTGTGGGCACTGGCAATCCTCTTGGGATGAAGGGTGGCAAAGAAATATTCCCTGTTACTTCATCTTGGCCCTTTCGCACGTGTCCTAGCAGCAGCTCCAACTATGTAGAAGGTTGGTGGCCTCTGTCACTGTGAGCTGACTTGACACATGAAGTGGGTTTACAGGTTTCTAAAATACCAGGGAGATGCTACACACAGAGGGGCCATGTGTGAGAGACCACACACACACACACACACACACACACACACATTTCTGCTTTGAGCATCGAACGTCCATTCACATTAGCCATATTACTTCTACATTTGGAAACCATCTAAAATCTGTTCCATTTGATAAATAGAACCTGGGTATTATATACTACAATAATAATTGTCGATGTGAATATGTCTTTCTTTACCATACTCTGAGTCCGTTAGAGAGAAAGGATGGGCCCCTTTCAAAAATTATATCCACAGCAGGAAGCCCACGGCCTGGTACCCAACGAGCACGCAATAAATAGTAACTGACCTGAGGAAACTGAGGCTCTGATCTTGGCCTCAGGGTCATTGCAAGACCAAAGCCCGGGAACAAGCTCAGAATTTCAATTTCCAGACCTAACGCCTTCGCCAGAGGGTGGATGAAAGAACATGCTCCAAGCTCTGCATGATCCACAAAGAATATTTTCCAAGCTTAGTTCTAAGAAGTGGCCGAGGAGCAAGGCGTCTGTACTCCCCACCCCCCACCCCCCGGACCCAGGCTTTTATGTCTCTGCCCGCTGCTGCTTGTCTGCCCCATGCAGTGCGGCTCCCCCGGGTCCGCCGGGAACCTCAGAGCCCTGGCCACGCCTCCCAGGCTGCGGGGTAAATGTCAGAGACGCGGGGATATGTGGTCGCCATGCATTCTACTCTTTCTGCTGAGCGTTGGGGCTTTGAAAATAGCTTTACTGTTGTTTTCGCAGCTTGTTAACCTTTTCCTTCCCGAAACAATGCCCGTGTTTGTTTTGGCTTCTTGCGTTTGCTGAAGATGGGTCTGAGTTGGATGCACAAAAGCATTTTTCCCTTAATCCCATTACAAGGGCTCATCAGTCTTTAATTCTTCCCAGGGCTCACTTGCTGTGAAGTGATTTCCTCTTGGAATTGTTTTCTCTTTGTGAGGCTGGGAGACTGAGCATGGTTGGTTTTGTGTAGAAACAGGGAAAGAAAGCAAAGACAAAGGTAAAGAAAGCAAAACAAACAAACAAACAAAAACCATGAGGGATACTGGGGCATATGGAGACATGTTAATACAAAATGGCCCCAGACTGAGCAATTCTGCAGTTTAGACCAGCGATATCTGAGTTCTAATTTGAATTAGTGTATCATGCTGAGGTCATCGCCTGCTGTTGTCTCTCAACTATCTGAGGATCATAGAATGTACGAGCAAAGGGCCAGTGCTTTCACAGCTGGTCTTTCTTATTTCATCCATTTTGCCTCTTGAATGTTGTCCCTCTGTTCCTTTGTTGATTCTTTACAAGCAAGCTACATTTCTACAAGTCCTGCCTAAGGGTTGCGGACAAATTTACATTGCATTGTTAGTCTTATGCTTTAACGTTCATCTCAGTTCTTGAAGGGAACTTAAATTGAATGGAGGTTTTTTTTTAAATTTATTTTTCTATCCTTTTTCATGAAAATACTCCTTTTCACTTCTGAATTATTTCCTAGATTGTACCTGCAAATACAAACATGAAGTGAGGGACAGAAGGTTCTGGAAAATAACTGGTGAACCTTGAGAAAATGAATAAATATCAACTGTATCAATCCACCGTAGCCTGAACCCATCAAGTAACTCAGGAAAGGGAGAAGGAATGTCTTCCCATGATACACGGCTGTATGTTGTACATCTATTGCAGATAAGCTATTGTACCAAGTGGAAAAAAATTCCTTCGCCTTTTTCAGGCCCACAGTCTACTGTGTAGAGAAATGCCTCGACCTACCTCTCCGAGGCAATGCAAACGTTGGTTAGTGCAGCAGTGGAACTGAATCCCTCTCCTTCTCTTACTAGCTGGGCAGCCTTGGGCCAATTATATCTCCCCCTCTATGGAATGGAAACAGTATTAATACTTACCTCATGGGGTAGAAGGTAGTGTCCTTTCTTCTCCCCTTAAGCGTTAATTGGGACAGCAACTGAGAGAAAACAAATATAAAGCAGCCCCTGCTCTTTAGTAACTCAGAATCCAGGGAAAGTTACAAATATAAAAGAAGAGGATACAAGCAAATTCTTGACAGCATCATCCATGTGCTCACACATTGTCTCCCACTATCTATTATATTTTCATGTAAAAATGTGTGTGGGTGAGGGAAGAATTCTGGGAGGCTTCGCAGTCTGGTGTTCCAGCAGCTTATCAATCACCATTAATCTTTGAGGCTCACCTCCCCCAAGCCCATTTGCTGAAGAGGAGTGACTCATCCTGACTCAAACAGCAAAGCTGACAGTTAATTGAATTCCAGAGCTAACGTTTCTTCCTACCTACAGCAATTTCTTCACAGCCCAGAGCTCAAGATTGCTCTAAGCAAGGCTGCTGTGTTTATGAGAGACAGAGGGAGGGGATGCCTTTTGCAAGTGATTGAAAGGTTGGGTTTACATGTAAGATTTCATTTTTCTCCGACTTTCAGGCTCGGAACTTATGCAAGCTTGGTCCAGGGGAAAATGGACCCGTTATTATGGCCCAGGCTTGCCATGTGCATTTCCCTACTGGGCAGAGGGCAATGACAGACCAAACTCTTTCCACTCCCAGCCTAGACGGCATAATAGGCGAGCTGCTGGTCCTCTTTTAGGAACCCTTCATCTTCCCAGCGATGAGCAAGGACCGTGGTTATTTGCTGGCTGTCTGGCTACTGTTCAGAAAGAGAAATTAATGCGTGGGTAGAAAATTTTATCAAAGAAAGATTTATTTCTAGATTCCCTTCACAACATGTGTATATTTCAAGAGGAGAGTGATTATGCAAAGTGGGGAAGGCAACCATATATAATTGGGACATCAGGTATTGGGGGACTGATTGATTAACTGATTGGTTTGATGAAAATTGAGTTGCTGTAGACTGAGGAGGAATCAGATGGTGAAAAAAATGGAGAGCAGTAAGATTGTAAATTCAAGTCGTTTAGTGCATTGTCTTAGAGATCACATGCACACAAAAGCAGATATACTTTTTGGGCGATTCCAAATTAGGCAGCCAGGTCTGGGAAAGGCATTCTCCATTCTCCTCCAGGTGGCTCTTCAGAAGCTCTCTTTCATAGTACATGGTTGGTCCTTGACTCAGTCCTGGTTACACAGGATTTACCTGAAGCAAAATGATGTCACAGACTTGGCCAATCTCCCTTGGAGTCCTTGGAGATCCCAGCTTAGCCCGGGGTCATAGTGTCCAGCCTGCCCTAGCCTGTCTGTCCAGGACTCAGCCCTCCCTCAGGCAGGCAGCAAGAGACAGCTTCAGACCCGGGGGTGGGGGTAGGGAGCAGGATACGGCCTTGCCGGGGCAAAGAGTTGTAAGCTGCACACTTTGCAGAAGGGACTTCCGGCCTCCTGGGGGCATAGTGGGCACCTTCCGGTTCTTAATGCAGACAGCGGCCTTTCTGAGGCTGGAACAAGGACAAATGTCCATACTGGCACGCAGTGAGCTACAGCTTCCACGCCCTCTTGCTACAGAAGAGAAACCTGAATCACACGTGCCCATAGTCAAAGGTGGTGAATGAGACCCCTGCCCTGCCAATGCCAAGGCCCCTCCCACGCCACCATAGGCCAACAGTGTGTTGGGGGTGAGGACTGAGGGAGCTGGTTTGGAAACAACTGGTTTGGTTTGGAAACATTGTTTATACAGCCCAAACCAGCCACTAGAAGCTTCCTGTTCATCCTCCAATGACAGTTTGTTCAAATCCATTCAAGAGTCACAGGTTTTAATCCTGGCTAATTAGTTACAGTTCTTTTACAAAAGTTAAAACCAGGAATGAAGAATAATAAATACCTGACGCTGAACGCTCCCAATTACTGTAAGGGTCTAATGACATAATGAATGAGAAATCACTTGAAAAGTATAAAGTTCTAAAAGTATCAGATAGCATCATTGATAATAATTTCATGGCATTTCATTCCTTTATAAACAAACATACGAAACAATTTCTATCTGCTGATAATGACTCTCTGATACCCACCGGGCCGGGCTCTCCTTACCTTCAGCACTCACCACTCATAAAGACCACACTTTGGCACAGAGTAAAGTTATCAGAAAAGCGGCTTTAAACCAGAGAGAGCTGGGGTTTAGAGCCTGACTCTGCCATTCCCCTTTGGTGTGACCTAGTCAATTACTTACCCCCTCTTGGCTTCAGTTCTTCCCCTATAACACTGGCATCATTTATATATGGCAAGGCTCTTGCCTTGCAGAAGGAGGAGGTTAAATTATTATAACGGGATCCCCATCATTACTCTTCAGTATCTGAAGGGCACGGCATGCATGTTTGTACTTGCACATGGTTTCCCTGGTGTGGCATCAGGGTCTCTGCAGTGTGAGCCTGACCTGTCTTCCCAGCCCGGGTTACTGTCCTTATACCTTACTCTCTGCTCAAAACTAGTAGCTCACTGCTTCCCTCGCGGGACTGATGATGCTTCTGTGACTTGGCTCTCCTTCCTCTGTAAGGAAGGCCATCCTCTGGTGACGTCTGCACTCCCAGTGCTTTGCCTCCATTTGAACCATATATTGTCAGTCCACCCTGCCTTCCCTGTGCCCAAATCCTGCGTGACTTCTGAGGCTTGTGCATCTGCCTCCTCTTTCTCTTCGAGGTGTTCTCTGAGCTTCTTAACACAGAGCATCACTCCCTTCTCTCAGCTTCTGTGGTGCCTCTTCTGAATGTCTTTCAAACCACATTGCACTCTCTGCTCTTTATCATGGGTAATCATGGCATGGGTTCCTTCCCATCTAAAAAAAGTACTTGCTGAAGGAATGGATGAATGTGTTTCCCTGTAGTAATTGATTTATGTTTATAGCTGCTTCTGTGATTAGATCATATGCTCTTAAAAGACAAAGATCACATCTTATTCTCAAATATAATTCAATTAACCATCACGTTTGAGGACTGGCCTGATCTGACAGGGGATAAGATGCTTGAGGGATGGGGAACAGCGTGTGGGAGACCCACCCCCGCCCTTACGGAACTCACAGTTGAGTTGGAAAGACAAAGACCAAAAAATGCATGGAGACAGCAACGTGAATGTCTGTTTTTAGGAGAATGGATTTTAAAAAGTATGATATTTCATGCAATGTGATACTACTCAGTAAAAATGAACAAGCTACTGATACACACAGTATTGATATATCTCAAAAACATTATGTTGGGCAAGAGAAAAGAAAGCCACAAAAGACTACATGCCATAACATGTATGATTCCATTCATATGCCATTCTAAAAGAGGAAAAATTAAGCTATGAAATCAGACCAGTGGTTTTCTGGGTTGTCTGGTTGGGAGGGTGAAGGGTGAATGAGGCAAAGGGCACAGGAACTTTCTGAAGTAATGGAGCCGTTCTGTGTCTTGTTTGGAGTGGTAGTTACATTTGTCTCGAACTGCAGGTAAACTGCAGCTCTAATTCCACGCATTTTGTTGCATGTAAATTATCCTGCAGTTAAATTGATTTGAATATGCACAGAAAATTAAATAACACTTTAAAAAGTAAGTAATAGTTCAAGACAACAATCGAAAATACATCACAAGTCATGATCAATGGCAAAAAGGAGTTACATTGGCAATCATTGTGTTGAAAGTTAGAAGGAGGGGGCCCTCAGCTCAGGCCACAACAGTCTTTCAACCAGGGATTAGAGAAGGAACTTGAGGATGATAGAAAAGAAGAGTGTGTGCCAAGCAGGGGCATCTTATACTTTTGACATTTACCGCAACACTCATCGTAGCCCTAGAACCCCAGAAAGCACTTAAAGAATGATTTTTTAAATAATTGAGTTCAAACGATGCGTTCCATCACCCTCTGTTCAGGAAGTGCAGATATGTGCCAAGCCAAGACCAGGTCCGCACACAAAACCAGTTCGTGGCGACATCATGTCTTTGCTCCATTGCCCAAGCTTTTCCTTCTGCCTGGAGTTCCTTCCCTGCCCAGCTGGCCAGTGTCAGGTGAAATCCTGTTCATTCCTGGAGGCACAGCTCCTCTTGACTCCCTGCTCCTGTCACTCCAGGCAGGGTTTGTCTCCCTGCTTCAGGCCCATAGTGATTAATTCATTTGTTTCCCTGATACTTTCCTATTGCACCTTGGTTAGTAGTCTGTGGCAGGTTTGTGAGCAATTTTGAGTAACAGGTTTGCCTCGAAACCTGTTCATTAAGAAAAAAAAAATGTGCGTGAGTGGGAATAACACATAATCAGGGCTAGCTAAAGGGCAATCTAGTTGCATTTGCATTCCAACCTCTTCTACTTGGTGGGACACCCCAGCCCCTCCACCTCTCTCAGCATTGCAGGATGGCTGATTGCTGTGCATTCCTTCAGCAGGCCTGAGGACTTGCAGAAGCAATTTTCCAGAAGGTTCCCTTTGAAGGTCAGCAACCGTGAACCCAGGAAGCTCTGAGTGGTCAGTCTGGCCATTAAATCCTTCTGCCAGTCATAGCCTTTGACTGCCTTGTGGCAGGAGCCCAGAAAAGAGGCAGCTACTCATAGACTCAAAGGATATTAATGGTAGAAGAATAAAAATTGACCATCTAGACCAATAGATGGGGAGACTGGGATTTAAAAAAAAAAGATGAACTGATACAGTCTTATGCTGGGGACCTTAAAAATGAACAGAGAAGCAAAAGAAAACCTTTTTGTCCCCCTTGAAACACAGTGGGTGGTGAGGGGAAAAAAAATAAATCAATCAAAGTCACCTGGAACAGAACCCATCAGTAAGGAAAGACATGCTATTTTCAGGTTTCTAAAAGGATATTAGTAACAGTCGGGGGGAAAAGAAAACATATAAAATCTGTACTTGATAGAGGCCCTTTGAAAGCAGATAAAGGTGTGTTTTGCTGCCTTGTGGCCTTGAGCCTTTTCGCTCTGCTTTGTCCAGCTGGGTTTGGAGATTGAGGTCTGGGAGCGTGATTGCATATTTGTTCCAACTGATACTGGAGTTGCTCGCTTTGAACAATGTGACTTTGTTCCTTTGTTGAATGTGGCCAGCAGCGTATCTGTTGCTTAGGAAGGGAACAGACACGTTAGGGAACTTGCGAAAAGTAATACGATGTTTTGTATGTTGAATATTGGTCAAAGTACGGCAGTGTTGGCCAAGGCAGGTTAGGGGGGCCAAAAAGATGGACATCCGGCTGTCCTGGGGGTGGGCTGGGGGGCGCCTCCCATGATTCCTTTTCCAGGGCCATCCTGAAGCATATGCACTGGCCCCGTGTTATTTCCAAGAAGGTGCTCAGAGCAATGCGTCCCATGTCACTGAGAACCATTGCCACCTGAGGATTGTCCCAGAAGTACGGGGGCCCGTGACCTGAGAGCCCCGCTGGTGTGAGTCACAGACTAACCCTCACATCTGCCATGTGCCAGGCCCTGTGCTAAGTGTTGTTGTCACGTTGCGTAGTGAAAGTCTCCCAGAAACCCCTTGGGTAGGTACCAGGCTGTGCTGGAGCCAGCCAACAAGAGCCCATTGTGTGCATTTCTTCCTTGACTCCACATTCAGTGACATCTTGGCAGTGGGTTGATGTCCGCCATAGTGGGAGTATTTACACCATGGGAAGTGACAAATGCTACAAAATCAGGAGTTTCTTTTTTTGTTTATATATGTTTTTTGAGGTGTGCTAAACATTTACCAGCACACCACTGGACATGTAGTATTCTTATCCTCATTTTACAGATGGGAAATTGAGGTCTTAGGTAATTTCTTCCAGAGGTCATGCAAGTTTCAAATCCCAGTCAGCCAAAGGCATTGGGCAATGTCTTCCACGGAGAACTCCTAGAGCAGGCATTTGGCTCCTGGGCGGTTAATTAGAAGATACTAGGAAAGGAATGCTTGCAGCTTAGTTCTCAGGAAGACTGGGGGGTGGGGTGGGGATAAATATGCAGGCTAGGTCATCTGCCACAGGACTCAAAGAACAGGTGCTTGCTTAGAGGCTTCCTGGCACCCTCACCAGGTGCTGGGGGAAGAGGCCAAAGAGATATCCTTGAAGTCTGGGCCCTGGGAGGGGCCAGCAGAAGTCAGGGGCCCGGGGACGTGAGTGTGGCCTGGCTTCATTAAACTTCCCACTACAGGGCCCTCACTTCTGGGGTTCTCCCCTTTCTCTTTGTGACAAGAAACTGGTATCTCATCACAGTTCTACCCAAAATGCTCTGGCCCATTCCAGGAATCAAACACCTCCGAAGTGATGATGAAGTTCAACTTAGGTGTGTCAGAAATAAGTATGCCCATCACTCTGGAATGCAAACTTCAAACCTTCGTGACTGGCTGGGGCGAGCTTGAGGGCAAGCAGGTTGTCAGGAGTCTGCTCCGTAGACCCAGGCAATGTGGATGCAAGTTCTAGGTCACCCACATGGACATGTGACACAGCGGGGAGACAGAGTGGTGGGAGAGAGTTACGGGGAAATGAGGAGCATTAGGAGAAATGGTAGGGATGAATGGGGTTAGAAAAGATGGGCAAGAATTCCTTGGCTTTGCCAATCGGATGGGAAAGAGGGGGAGGCTTCTCCTTCTCTATCACTTCTATATCCCACCCACCTCCTTCCTGCTGAAGACAGAATCCAATCTCTTTTATTCCACCTTGGCCCATAACTCAAGGAAAAATAGTGGCTGCCAAGGCTGGTGGGCAAACTTCTCTTGTGGTTTATGCCAAAGACACCCAAATCATCTCAAGAACCATCCACAGCACATGTGTGTGCTATTTGCTTTCAACTCAAAAGTGGCCTCTAGAAAACCCAGACTTGGGCCACAGAGAAGAAATCACTACATTTCCAATAATACATGTGACAGAGAAAAAATGCTGTGGAAACACTGTTTAACACCATTTTGCCCTTACTTGTGTAAATCAGGGCAGTCACAGGTACCATTATAAATCGCCTCTTATTGAGCATCAATAAACTTTACAAGATAATGGAGATGGAGTGGTGATGTTGTTGTTTTTTTTCCCCCCTCACTTCCTAACTTTCTAAATCTTTTCTGGCTTTATGGAATTGCTGCCTAGCACAGTAGTAAATGATGTATGAAATGAAGTATTGCTTCCCCCAGCAAGCAATGGCTTCGCTATCACTGCTCCAGTATTTATTATTTGGAGTCATGTTTGGGTTGGCTACAGTCAGAAAAGCCCATCACTGTTTAAAAAAAAAATCAGGCCAAGAAGAAAAGTGGGGAGAGAGGAGAAAAGCAAAAAAGGATCAGTATAATGAAAGAAATACCAAACTATTGGTTTGCTGAATTTCCTACTGGATATTTTCGGATCATCAAAGCACAGCCAAAGAGAAGCCATATCCATCTCTATTCTGCACGCCCTCCAGTGGGTTCTCTTCATTTATCTTGCTCATGTCAGTCTCATCGCATGGTTTACATTTGGGGCAAACACATGCAAACCTGTTTGTGCCAGTTGTTTAGCAAAATAGCACAAAAATATGTAACTGTCCATCAAGACTCAAGGAAAATGCCGTCCTCATCCACGGTACTTTCTCCATCAATGGTTAGCTCATGGTGATTCCTGCGCCCTTTAAATCATCCTGCAATTGTTGTCCATCACCACCTAATTAGTCCTTTTGTCCATTATAATCTATGTAAAAAATATAGGTCTTTTCATCCTGGGGTGAAAGTCTTCCTGGTGGCATGGGAGATGACTCCCAGGGATGAATCCAGCCTGGTACCGTGGGATCAACAATTCCATCCTAACCAAAAGGTGGAAAGGAAGTATAACTAGTAAAGTATCAGTGGCAGAGGGATTCAAATAGAGTCAAGAGGCTACTCTGGAGGTTGCTCTTACACAAGCTTCAGTTAAACATTGCTACCTATCATAACCTGCCAACCCCCAACCAGAACCATTCCAGCCAACCCTAAAGAACACCTAGAGGCAATGTATAAGATTCCACAAGGGCTCCATGCACTAGTGTAACTTTCCAGAAACTTGCAACTTCCAGATGAGTCCCTGGACCTGATAAATTCTGAAACTTAGAGGGCCCAGCCTCTCCAGAGCATCAGATAGTTCCATCTCCCTACCCCATATTAGTGGCAGACCCTTTCAACATGAAAAAGAATGGCCATAGCCCAAATACCCCTAAAGAGAGGAATAGAAAGATCAAAGGTGATGATGGAGTTATACAGAGAAGGTAGGATTTAACAAATGAATATGATTGCTGAATCATTAAGTTGATATCTTTTTTAGTCTCCAGTATCTTGGAGCAACTGGAAGTAAAAACCTAAAATTGTAGAATTGTAACCCATATCAAAGTCTGAAATCTGTTCTACAACTAATTGTTGTGCTTTGAAATTTATTGCTTTTTTTATATAGTTATTTTTCACAAAAAAGAAAAGAAAAAAGTCAATTGTGGTGACAAAAAAAAATATTTAAACCTTCTAGCCTTCTATATTCTGGAACAGCTAGAAGGAAAACTCTGAAAGGATAGTATGGTAGCCCATGGCAAAGTCTGGATCTATCCAGTAGTTAGTCTGTAACTACTTATTGAAGAATGCTTTGAAAACTATTGCTTTTTTCTTTCTTTGCTTTGTATATATGTTATACCATACAATAAAAAAGTAAAAAAAAAAAAAAAAAGAAAGAAAGAAAGAAAATTAGAAAATGCAGGTCTTTTTTAAAATGTCATCATATAATGCCATCTTTTGTTTCCTAATTACCCTTGGAAAGACCTGTAGAGTTAAGAGTCTAGGCTAGAATCCCAGCTTTGCTACTTACTAGTCCTGCAACCTGAAAAAATTTTACTTCACTTCCTTCTGCCTCTACTTCTTATATGTGAAAGTATATTGCAACAGGGTGGGCCACGGTGGCTCAGCAGGTAAGAATGCTAGCCTGCCATGCCTGAGGACCTGGGTTTGATTCCCAGTGCCTGCTCATGTTAAAAAAAAAAAAAAAAAGTATATTGCAACATATGCTGTGTATACAAAGTTAATTATTTGTTTTTTTATGTTACTTCAAATATGTGTGCCTTGTCCCCCTTGTGCAAGCTATGAGCTTCTTGAGGGCAAGAGTAGTTTTCAGTATTTCCTGTATTAGTTGTTGGATTTACTGATCGACAAGCCGCCTCTCTGCTGAAAATCATGAAAACTATTTCTGAGGCTCTTGTTTGTCTGCTTTGAGATTTAGCCAGCCCATTCTTAAAAACCAAACAATTATCTGAGTCACTAGAAGCTACATAAAATATGTTCCCAAGTTCGATAAGCAAAAGGAATAGAGCCAATCACAAGCTCCATGTACTTGAAGAGGCTATACATTTATCTTTCTCTGTGACCCATTTTGGGCAGATGTGATATTACTTTTCTTGTAAAGAAGCAGCGATTTTGCATTCCATGTAATGGATGTCTCCTATTTCTACATTTTGAATTAACATGGGCTTGACCTGAGTTTACAAGTAAAGCTACATTTATTCAGCGCCTACTAAGTAGTGGTGTGTGCTGATAAATAGACTCTGGAAAAAATTCAGCCCTGCTTTGGAGCATTTGCTGATTTTCAGGGTATAAATCTTGTTTCCATGACCAACTTCAAACTACAAATGTGCAGCCAGTGAACACACAGTCAATCCTAAAATTACATAGGTAATAAGAGATGAACTTGGGATTTTAAACCCACATTTATATGACTCCAAACCACCATCTTTCCATTACACTACACTTCCTTGTGCTACCACCAGGTATGAAATGAGGAATGTGGTGGTGAGCTGCTCACAGATTCCGGCAGGACTGGGTAAGCTCCAGACAACAGTCCATGACTGCCCAGAACATCCAAACTCAACCTTGAGAGAAACTTTCTCACAATCTACAAGAGCCATAGCTGTTGGGTGAGTTGGGCAGTTGTTATTTGGCTCAGTTTCAGCACATTTCCATGGGATGCCATCAACCTGGTCATGTGGTATCTATAAGTGTCCGGGGGCACCAAGGAAGGAGGAGCATGTGGGAGGGGTCCGTCTTGACAGCGGGGCTCAGAAGAAATGCTCACTCCTGTCCTTCCAAAAGCTGCTCAGCTGGCAAAGTGTGTTGGCTTTCTATGACCCTGTTGTCTGACCAAAAGGGACACTTTCAGAACATCCTAAAAGGCATTGAAATAAGTCCTGCCGGTTAAGGGTTCTTTTTTCTGGTAACACCAGGTCTGCTAACTTCTCCCTGTCTTTATAACAGAGGACAACAGTATTCATCTCTTTATAACCCCCAGGGGATTAATGAATTCCTCCTGTGACTTGGTTTTCTGGATGTTGCACCTTGCTTTCATAAAACCCTGATGCAACCAAAGCAAACAAAATAATTGCTTTCCACATTTATTGCAGTTTTAAAGGGGTCCTGGGTTATGAAATAATGGTAATGACAAAAATAATAATACCTTGTACCAGGTAACACCTCTCTTCTAAGGAGCTCAAAGCACTTTGCCGACACAAGAAAAGTTGTCAACAGTCAATTTATAAGGAAAAAATTGACTCATATTTTAAGCAGCTATTCTGTAGGGGATAATGGTTCTGTTACTTTCACAAATCAACTGGCAAACACAATATCTATTTCTGAATCTAAACCAGGAATAAAAATGCCAAACAGGAGGCGATCAAGGGGTTGTCGGGTCAGCAATGACATCAAGAGGGCTCCCCTCTTGGTCCTTTACCTGGACATAGTTTAGACACAGTCTGGGATAATTCTGAGCCCAAGTGACCCTGTGACGGGAGCTCAATAGTCTGGACAATTAGTAGGAGGGCACAACTGCCTGCTTTCTAGTCCTTCCTCGGAACCTCTCACTCTGAGACCTGGATGGAGCCTTTTGGATCGTCTCAACAGACGCGCAGAGGGTGGGTGAAGTTGGGGACCTGTCCCCAGAACACTGTTCATAGATGAACTGCAGGATCCACCCTGCTCCTTCCCCACTTCCCTCCCACCCAGCTCACCATGACCTCTAAGTTTACCTCCCAATACCCCCTCCAAAACCACAAGCTGTGGTCAACCAGTCACAGACCTGATAGATGACTCTGATTAAGTTGTACGTAATCATTAGGCAAGAGCATTTATTGAGAGGCCACTATATGCAAAGCACAATACTAGGTACTCAGGGAGGAGACTGTGCTAAAAAGGAAGGAAGGAGAAAGGATGTCACATTTATTAAATAATTTAGTAGGCAATGTTATGTATACATCTCATTTAAGTCTCATAAAATACCCAGTGTTGGAGGTACTCTTCCATTCTCAGAAGAAGAAACATAGGCTCAGGCAGGTTAAGTAATTTGTGAAAGGTCACCCAGTTCCCACTTCCACTTCAATAATTAGGAAGGGGAGTTGAAGGCAGGTTGGGACAGAGATGGCATTAAAGATCTTAATGAAGAGCTGGAAGTTGATTGCAGTGTCACAGGCAACTGTCACAAACCTGGGGTGTTTGAGAACCAACATTCCAGCAGTAATTTGAAGGGTGAACTGAATTTGCGAGACTGAGAGCAGGGAAGTCAGTGGGATGTCTCTGCAGAAGAGACGATGCAGCGAGACATTACCTGGTATCACAGAGAGAGAGGGTGGATCCAAGGGACATTGTGGAGAAAGTACTCTGGGGATGGTTTGTCTGTAGGGGAATGAACGAGAGAAAGAGTCAAAGATGACCCCAGGACAGTGGGTGTTAATCTTTGTTGAGTCAAGAACCCCTTTGGGCATTCAAATGAAACGCTTCCCACAGAAAATGTACACGGACAGCTCAGGAACATTCATGGATAGTTTTGGGGGGCCTCTGGGCTCAGAAGGATCCTTGCTTGGGGAATGAGTGGGAGCATGAGCTAGAAGGGTTGTCAAGACAATTGTTCATTTATATTCAGAAAAGAGAGAGAAGATCTCTTAAATTAGAAGTTTAAAATCTTATATATATATTTTAAAATAAGGTGTGTGTGTGGGTGGGGGGTGTCTCTTTCTTTTTCTACAAACCTAATAGCATAGTCTCAGATACCACTTGAGGTTACTTCATGAATTCACACATTCTTCTAGGCTGTAGATGCTTACTCACAAAATGGTTGAAAATCCCAATTCTTGGAAGTCAAACATTTTGGGATGAAGGTCAAAAATGAAGGGAACAGTGTGAGTCCAAATCCGCCCTGGAAAAGCTCAAATCTAAAAAACTCCAAGAAGCTAAATCTTTAATATAGTCAAAGAAAGAGTGTGCCTGGTATAGATAGAGTGTTAAGAAATCTGAGAAGTGAAATAAGAAAATGTCAACCAAATACCAGAGAAAGATCCAGGGTAGGGCAGAGATTGAGTGGGAAAAGAAGTGCCTTGATTCCCTAACACCAGGGCCTCATCCTACCCTTCACGCAAAGACAGAGGGAAAGACAAAGAAAGGAAGGTAAGGAAAGCTAAGGGGGGCCTGAAGAGGAAGGCAAGGACACTCAGGATAGCAATTTATATCTAGGTAGGGGAGAAATCACAGGTGCCCCAATCAAACTTTGAACCCAGTTAGCTTGGAACCTGCTCTACTTTGCTTTGAGCCCATTTGGCTGTCGATGTGAGAATAACCAGCAAACCCAGGGGAATAAAATCTACGGACTGATGGTATCCAGGAGGGACTACCCTTGGCTGAATCTCACAGTCCATTCATTCGACTGGAAACCTTCCTTTCCCAATGCTTCCCATGGCATTTTCTGCCGAAGCTATGGGCTGACTCCATCAGTTTATTTCTCAAGCACGTTGGCCAGGTGGATGTGGCTTAACATGAGAGAGTCTGGATGGAAAGATGAGCCTGGTAAATAATTCCCAATTACTGTTTCAGTGTTGCACTCCAACAGCTGTGTGTGTGTGTATAAGAAAAACAGGGTGTGTAAGTGTGAGCGTGTGTGCACTGGTGTATGTATGCAAGCAATCAGAGTGGATGAGGCGCTGAAGTGATGAGCTCCTGTTGATACACATTTGCTCACTGTTTATATATTTGGGGAAATTAACCACAAAACATAACCCAAGATTTCAAGCCCTCCATTTTCACACTCATGATATCACATACACTGTTGGCAGCTTTCTCTCTCTACCTGAAATCCCACTGAAGAGAAAATACGTATCTACATTGAAGCTAAGCAAAGGGTGGAATGAACAGAGAATTCTCCTCTGCATAGACGTGGTGGGATTCTGAGCAGGTGGTGAGACGTGGTGAGACATAGTTGATAACTGAGCTGTGGTGCTAACCCTGAAAAAATGTGTCGAATGGGCAGAATTTGTGTGCCTTTTGGTTAAGTAGCCCTATTCACACATCCTCTTGCTAACCCTTTTTCCTCCCCCTCCCCCCAACTATTGTGTGAAACTCAGTTGATTCTTATTATTCATTGTGTTATGTCCATAAAGTTGTTGTGAACCCAGAATTAGTGAATACTGAACTATTGCTCCCAGGGGAAATGTAGGATAAGGTTCCTGTGAACTCATATTTCCATCAGAAATGGTCACAGCAGTTTTGTCAACCGATCAGCACAAAAACTTTTAAAATATATATATCATGGATTCATTAAAACTGAACTCATGGCCAACAGCACCATAACTCATGCCTGGATGAAGCTTTTCTAAAAAATACACATATTTTCTCCCTCAAGTGCATCGTGGCTTTCTTACACTGAGGAAAACTAGACAGCACTGCAGCTTTACATTTGGGGGCATTTTAAGCAGTGAAGTCAGCCAGACAAAGCACAAAACTGTGAAAAACAAGGCACTAAGTATATTTCGAAAAGAATACTTGTTTATGCCGTGAGAACCGAAACAAGAAGGCAGAAGTCGCCTTGTCCAACCTCTGCCAGGAACACGTGCATAGGGTGACTCAATTTTTTTCATGGCTCTGCACATGTCTGCGAATGACCATGGAAGTGCTGGCAGAAACGTTGGTTTGGGGTTACAAGTACATTTCAGCAAGTAGGTGAATTGGCAAATACAGAATTCACAAACAATGAGGACTGACTGTGCCCTATAGGACTGGGGCAAAGACAATTTTGTGGTTGACAGTTGGCCCAAGGCATTACTCTTTCCATACCTTTTTCTAGTCCAAAAAGACTTGAGGCCCCAAACAGATGTATCTCATTGGGATTCCAGGCATCATCATGGACAGGGAGGTCAAGGAGAAGTTTGCATGAAGAGAGAAGTAGAGCTTCAAACTGAAGCTGTCTCAGACCTACTGGGCCCTCAGCACTTTCAAACAGTATCACTTAAGTAGTTCTTCCTTCTTGGGCCAAATCAGCTCTGGTTCCTCCAAATCAGCTCTCCACTGCCGCCATCCACCATGTGTTTTATAGGAGACTGGTTGAAGGCAGGACCTCACATTCAGCTCAGGAAATCTTGGCATATTTGACCAAAGAATCCCAAATTGGGGCTGCTTTTCTAGAATGCTTTGTTTTTGCTCCTTAGCTCAAAACTGCTTGATTTGGATGCACTAAAAAATAATAAAAGCCAATATATACTAAGTATTTCATGCATGCCAGATACGCTGCTAAATGTTTCATGTTCATTGTCCCATTTGGCTCTTCAAATAGCCCTATGAAGGAGGTACTTTGGTTATTCCCATTTTTATGATTGAGGGAAGTGAAGCTTGGAGAGGTTAAGTAATTTGCCCAAAGTCACACAGTTAGTTAGTGGCAGAGCCTGGACGTTGGAGGTGAACCGAGGGTCTGCCTGATTCCAAAGCTTCTGCTCTTAACCACCACATTGCACATATAGATATCACTTCTTGGAAGGCTCCAAATCTTCGTTGCATTCAGTCAGAGATAACAATAGCTGCAAAGTCTCTTCCATGGAAGGCTGAGCCTGGAAGCACACCAGCATGAAAACATGCAGCAAATAGAGGATCTGTGGCATCAGGAAAGAGTCAAGAACTCAAAACATCACAAAAGGCCTCTTAGACCTCCTGTACCCCTGAGCTGACCCCTGTCCGCGGGCAAGTTGCAGCAGTCTTCCTCCTTTCTAGAAGGGACTATGTATTTGAAGGCCTTGCTCAGTATGGATCTCAGTTGTTTCTCTGAAATGTTTGCAGCAAATGCTTCTGAGTTTGGGCTTGCTTTCTGCCTTCCATTCTTCCTGTCTGCCTTTCCTCCCTTTCCCTGCCACAGAAGGGGTACAGCTTTACCACTTCTTGACTGTTTGGCCAGAAAAGTGAGCAAATTTATCCCCCTCCTTATACTGTATATATACTAGTTCTCCTAAGTCTACGTTTAAATCCTTAAATAAGGATTAAATGCATGTTAAGGTGCCTGACACAAAACAGGCGATCCAAGAATACTAATTCCCTTCTCCTCCTCTTCCTCTTTCCTCCTCTCCCTTCCTGTATAGCTTCCTTTCCTTTTCTGGGCAGCAGATGCTAATAATAATGTGTGGCCCTCTGGATCCTCAAGTCACTTCTGCAAGGCGTGCCATAAGCCAGGGACAGGTGGTGTGGACATGATCACCATTTGGCCCTTTCCTTTTTTTAACTCACCAGTCCTGCTCTCTAGGTACTAACTCAGAGGCAGAATACACATGCTGTCATCAAAGTAAAATTTTGAATTGAACCATCCTTTAAAATAATTTAAAATTTTGAACCTGGAAGGCAACAGCCATGTGGCTTCACCCTCCTCAGTGCCCTGCTGGCAAAGTCTATGGAGTTATTCGTCAATGCAGTCAACTGTTTCAAATGCAGCAGCTCCTCATCCCTGGAAAGTTTCCAGCCAGGGCTGGATGACGCAGGTTCTGCCTTGGCTCTCGCTGATCACAGCCGAGAGTAGGGAGTGCTGTACCAGGTGGGAGGCGGGGGTGCTCCTCAGGTCCTCACTGCTTTTGACCTTCTCCAGCCTTATGGCGGGCGCTGAGAGGGTTTAATATCTCAACAGCAGTCATGCTGGTGCCAGGGGAGACAGTTGGCATTTGTAAGGGCAGCTGGCTTGTCTCTGGAGACTGTGATGACTCAGGGAGAAGGGGACTTGCCAAGTTCACCCCACGATGCAGAGTGAAGCTGAGAATCTGGGAGGAGAGGGAAAGAAAGGGGTTAGTCCTGGTGAGGGATTTCCGGCTACCCAGGGAGGGACCAGAAGACAACCTGAGGAGACTCATTATCAAGTGATGGTGGTTGTTGGTTTGCTTTGAGGCCCGTCGTTGATATTATTTTTTTTTTACTTTTTTTTATTAATTAAAAAAAATTAACAAACAAAACATTAAGATTTCATTCCATTCTACATTTACAATCAATAATTCTTAATATCATCACATAGTTGCATATTCATCATTTCTTAGTACATTTGCATCAATTTAGAAAAAGAAATAAAAGGACAATGGAAAAAGAAATAAAATGATAATAGAGAAACAAAAAAACTATACGTACCATACCCCATACCCCTCACTTTCATATATCACTAGCATTTCAAACCGAATTTATTTTAACATTTGTTCCCCCTATTATTTATTTTTATTTCATATGTTCTACTTCTGTTGATATAGTAGCTAAAAGGAGCATCAGACACAAGGTTTTCACATTCACAGAGTCTCATTGTGAAAGGCTGTATCATTGTTCAATCATCATCAAGAAACATGGCTACTGGAATGCAGCTCTACATTTTCAGGCAGTTCCCTCCAGCCTCTCCACTACATCTTGAACAACAAGGTGTTATCTACTTAATGCGTAAAAATAACCTCCAGGATAACCTCTTGACTCTGTTTGGAATCTCTCAGCCATTGACACTTAGTCTCATTTCACTCTTCCCCTTTTGGTCGAGAAGGTTCTCTCAATCCCTGATGTTAATTCTCAGCTCATTCTAGGGTTTTTCTCAGTCCTTTGATGCTGAGTCTCAGCTCATTCCAGGACCTCTGTCCCATGTTGCCAGGAAGATCCACACCCCTGGGAGTCATGTCCCATGTAGAGAGGGGGAGGGTGGTGAGACTGCTCGTCATGTTGGCTGGAGAGAGAGGCCACATCTGAGCAACAAAAGAGGCTCTCTTGGGGGTGACCCTTAGGCTTAAATTTTAAGTAGACTTAACCTATCCTTTGTGGAGTTAAGTTTCATATGAACAAACCCCAAGACTGGGGGCTCAGCCTATCGCTTCGTTGATATTATTAAGATGGTTCTCTCTTGAAGGGCCTGAGCTCAGCTGACCCCAACAGCAGCAATGCAAGTGTTTTGAGAGAGATACCCTACAGAGCCCTAGGATGCCTGAGTTACCTCGGGGAGGCCTTGCCAGACTGTGGGGGGACCCTTAACTTCTGAGAGCCCTCCCCCATCGGGAGGGGAGCAGATGACCTTCCATAGGCTTTAGGTATTACAGCTTTTTACTGTGTTTCACAATGGGAAGAATTCAGTAGCCAAGAAAAGTCTGGAAGCCTCTGACTGGATGGGATCCAAGCTCTGCGACGCCAACGCGAAGGTGCTACAAGCATCTTGAGCCTCCACTTCTTCTTATCCTGAGCACGCAATCAGTCCCCAGAGGCCTCCGGGTAACACAGCCAGGACAGGCTGACCCACCAGGGGGAGAAAGGAGAACCGAGAGGCTGGTCAGCAGTTCCAGCAGGGCATCATGGCCTAAAGGCACATTTTTCATTTTAAAAAGCATAAGGACCAAATGAGCAAGGACCAAAATGTGAGGGAGCTGCTTGGACTCCAAAGGACCATGACATTAACCTTGGGCTCGTGTGCTCAGTCAGCCTGAGATCTGAAATGGATTCTTGGAGGAGAAAAATGTATGTATGTCTAACCGCAACTCCTTATTAGTGGAGTGTGTTTTCCTGGTGGCAAACTCCCCATCTCCACTCCAGACAGCCGTGGGGGTGGGAGGGGTCACCCACCTTTGACCCTAGTATAACAAGGGTGCTGCCAGCAGCCGCCAGGCTCTCGATTAGGAATCCCAGACCCCAGGGAGGATTTGTTCTGGGATGCTGCGGCTCCAAATGGTGCTCCCCATGAGTCCTCCTTCCTGAGCTTCTGCCCCAGAGTCCAATCCAGAAGCCGCATTCATCAGCATAACCATAGCCAGTCTGCGCCAGGGCTAGAGAGAGCAGCTGGAAGGAGAGGCCTGTGAAAGGCATCCGCCCACTGCCCCCCACCCCCCAGAGCAAACTCCCTCTCACTCCCCTGGGGCCTGCAGCTCTCCAGGAACCCCAGAGATTAAGAAGTCTCAGCAGCTCTGAGCCCCCACATGCTCTCCCTGCTCCTGCCTCCTTCCATGTGACTCTTGAAGTTCTGCCCCTGGTCCATGAACATACGGGATCTCAACAGGCTTCTCACCCACACCTCTTCCTTCCTTCAAAATGAGCAGCAGATCGAAATGCTGGGTGCCCGTTTTGTAAAATCAACGCGGCGGCAGACAGCCGGGAAGGGGTGCGCCGGGGAGGGTGGGTGAGAGGAAGGGAGAGGATGGCATTCAAGGGCTGGACTTTGACAGGCTAAAGGGGAGGCCCGGGGAGCCGAGGCTCATGCGGCAGCCAGCGGAGAGGCTGGGCTGGGGGCTTTTTTTGGAGACTTCGGTCTGCAGCCCCCAGTGGGCTGCCCTCAGGGCCGCCGCTCCTGAAGCACCGTCGTCGGCATTGGTGAGGTGGCCTCGTTAGGTAGGTGAGGTGCGGCAGCAGGTCTGCCTTTGAGTGAATGCGTATTTTGGGTGCTGCTTTCTTCCTGCTCATTTCGGTGTGTCCCTGAGGCACACGATTCTGTTCCCAGAGCGCTGAGCCAACCCCACTCGTTTCTCCCACCCCCACTGCTCACGGATCTTCTCCAGAGAAGATATCAGATAAATGTCACTGTGGGCATTTACCACCAGCATCAGGGTATTTTTCATCTTTCCCATTACTTCTGCATAGCAAATATGCGTGCATAGCTACACATATGGAGACAGATATGCATATATATATATGTACACGTGTATCCTTACAATCAGAATCTATCCCTTTTTATTAAAAATAGAAAAATTGTATTAATTATGCTTTGGGTTGACTTCACAGAGATTTTGGAGAACAACTTAAATAAAAAACACACTCACAGCTACCAATGTTGTTATTCTTATTTGAATTTTAACCCCCAGAATTTTCCAGCCTGCCAGCCAAACCCACACTTGGGCAGATTTACGGTTTAGAAAAGCTAAAACATTTCCAGTCTCCCCTTACCTATTGGAGATCAAACTTGACACTGGTTCCCTGCACTCCCCCTCCTTCCCCATTTCCTGTGGTTTCCTGATTCCCTTTTATCACTCAGGTTGGTGAGGTGCAGCCTGAACGTGTCAGCAGATCTGCCTTTGAGTGAATGTGTATTTTGGGTGCTGCTTTCTTTTTGCTTTTTTCAGTGTGTCCCTTGGGGCACACAATCCTGTTCACAGAATGAACCCCACTCCTTTCTCCCACCTCCGCTGCTCTCAGATCTTCTCCAGGCAGGTGAGGGGCTGCCTGCCACCTGGGCCGTCTGATCAGAGTGACTCAGTCAGCGCTCTAACTAGTAACCGCCTTCTAGGAAAGCTCAGACAGTTCCTGAAACCACCCACGGGGGCAGGGAAGACTCTCCCAGTCGATGGAAGGAACAGAGAATCCTAAATTCTAGAACTTCTGTGATAACCAAACCATCAGATTTCTCTTGACTCCTTCATTGTTAGGGAATGAAATTCAATGTCCGCTGAGCTCCAGATTGGGGTTGTCACAACTGGAAAAAATAGCCTAAAATAGACATATGGCAGATCCATGTATGTATATAGTATTTTTATACACAGTGTCTTCTATCTATACTTACATACATTCATATGGATTTATATATACACATACACATATGCATATGTGTGTGTGCCCAACACTGTCATGTGTGCTCTAAACAATTGCACAACCACATCTTCTCCAAGGGCTCCACAGCCATCTTGTGTCTCAACATCTCCATCAGCTGCCAGAGGCTCCCTGATTTCTTCCGCGCCTTTCTTCTGTGCATTTGTAATTGTACTTGCTGCTTTCTTGAGTATATTCCTGACAGGAGAGAGCTTCCATTTTGACTAAGTGTCAATGAAAACACAATCTTCTCCTTACAGTTTTACACATCTGAAATCTGAAAGAATTTTCCACAGACCAGATTGTGGCTCCACACATTTCAAATTCTATTTGCACTTCCCTGTTGGTCTAGCTTGGGGATGGATGCCAGGGGACACGCCTCTATTGCAGTCTGGCCTCAGGCCCTGTACCTGAGTGTGACTGTGCTGCACGAGTCAGCACCTGTTGGCAGGAAGAATATTCCTGCAAGCCATTTCTGCATCAGAACAGCCAGCAACGGCTTAATTATATGCAGAAAGACTGCATAGATATCTCATGAAATCCAAATGAAATGAGTCCCAAATTTAATTTTCCCCTTAGCAGACCCCCCAGAATTCTCAAAGCCATTTCAGTACCATGAGAACTAGTGAAGTGTGTGGAAGCAAAGTTGGAGTGGAAAGAAATGATCATCTTAGCCTATTTTCAATGAAAATATCCTACTTTTGTAAACCTCCCAAACTGCATGTCCTGGTGAGCCCATTGCTATGGTACCTCCTAAAACCATGGAAGGGATGCTCTGAAATTTTAACTTTACTAACCTGATGGTAAATCCACTTCTGTGCATAAGATTTGGCAACTATTGATAGACAGGAAATGGGACAGCAAGTATCCAGCTGAAATGAAAAGCTTGCACAAAAAGAGCTCAGGCTGTCTCAGGCCCAAGAGCTCATGGTTGCCTGACTGGAGAGCAGAAGGAAGTTCACGGGTAGAAGGGCAGAAATGGGCTTAGACCTGGCAGACAATCTAAGTCCAGATCACAGAGGAACATGAATGTTAGGGCAAGACGTCTTGGTGTCAACTGCACAGCAAGAAGCCTTGAAGATTTGCACAATCCAGACCTAAGGCAGGGAGTCATCCTTTGGAAAAATGAATTTGCTATGGATGGACCAGAGGTGGACACAACAACCCAGGCATCAGCTACATTCTGCTGCATTTTGAAACTCAAGGACTGGAACAACTGGATATATGACAGAAACACACACTCACACACACACATACTCAATAGCCTAGAGATAGTACCTGACTCCTCCTATTTCTGACCCAGGTTTACCCCTAGACTTGACATAAATCTTTTTCTCTGAAACCTGGCCGCTCTGATCTGACCTCAACCCCGCTTTACCTGTGGAGTCACAATCTCTGGAACTGTGTTGCACACCCTAGCATTTTGTTCTCCCATCGTGCCAACGCCTGGGTCTTGAGCAAAGCCTGACTCTCAATAATAATGTCGGGTACTGACCTTACATTCGCTGGGCACTATTTCTGACAGTCATCTCCTGCCAGGATGCAAAAAAGAGCTGTTGACTTAGTTCAGGCAGGAAGGAAATGCAGTTCCATTAGAGCTGGTAGCCTTGAGGGCAGAATAGAGTGGACTAATCAAAGAGAAAGTAGATTTGGCAACTACTTGTATGCAGAAGCTAAGAGGAGGGAAGAATGAAACAGGAGGCTATTGTGAGTGGGTGATAGAATGCTTGAGTTCTTAAGAGAAGAAGGGGAGTCGAAAGAATAGCACACTCATGTGGGACTCATGAGTTTCATTGTGGTGTGTTCACTGGAGAAAAGCGGGTATCTCAAATTTGCCAACAAGTAGAAGGTTTCTTTTTTTTTTTTTTTAGAGTTCTATACTCTCAAATGAAGCTTAACAAGTTCTTGAGCCTTAGCCATGGAGAGGTTGGGGTGTCTGCTTTACCTTTTCCTGCCTCCACCTACCTATCTCCCTGGGTGATCTCATCAGTTTCCTGATTTTAACTGCAGATTTGCACACACACAGTCAGGGCTTGTACAGTGACATCTATACCCTAGCCAGGGCTGTCATTTAGCACTGCACACTGCTACACTCAGGTCTGTTCTTCATGGTCAGTACCCCTACCCTATTAGCTATTGCATATTTTTCATATCGTACTTGTAGACAAGTGTATACAACTGCTACTCTACATCTCCACATGAGTGTCGAAGTAGCATCTCAAACTCAAATATCCAAAACCAAAAGCTTGCTTTCCCATAACTCTGTTCCTTCCCCCAAATTCCCTATCTCCCTAAATGGAATCATCATGCACCCAGCTCTAAAAGCTTTGGAATCTTTGGTGACTCCTCTCTTTCTCTTTCTCCACACCCAACCCATCAGCAAATCCAATAAGCTCTATCTTCATTTCTTACCTCCTCCATTTGTACCACTGGATCCAGTCCACCATCATCTCTTACCTTGGCTATTTGCACTAGCCTCCTAAACTTCTTATTTTACTCCTCTACAGTCTAGTCTTCATACAGCTGCTAGAACGATCCATGTAAAATATCAATCAGATCATTTCACGCCTCCTTTCAAAACTTACAATTGTTTCTCATCATTTTAGGAAAAAATAATCCAAAGTCCTTTCCACGATGGACAAGACCACTCATCATGTGGTCTGATATTTATCCCCACACCCACTGCCTCCAGCCACACGGGCTTCCTTACTTTTCCTCAAGCAGTCCAATCACCTGCCAATCACCATCCTCCCTCTGAACTCTGGTTTCCCTTCCCTGAAGGTGCTTCCTGCAAATCATCACATAGCTCACTCGGAACTTCACAACGTCCCCTACTGCCCCCCAGAATCTACTTACCTGACTGTCCCATCTAAAATAACAGCTTTCATCACTTCCAGTCTCCTAATTCTGCTTCATTTTTCTTCATAGCATCTAGCACTACCAGACCTTACATTACCTGCTTATTTATTGGCTGGTGCCTAGCACCCCCTTTAGAGCTTAAGCTCCATGTGGGCAGGTAGTTGATTTTCATGAAGGCTGTATTCCTCAGGCACAGAAAAGTTCTGGGCACAAAATTTCCAACTTGATGCGGAGAAAACACTTTGCTTTGTTAGAAGCACTACATTTCTCAAAGTCTCCAGGGCCAGCTCAGCTCTACAGAGACAAGTAAAGGAGGAAGTGCTGACATTCACATCCTCAATATGTGGTGGTTCAGCGCTTTTGGATTCCCGGAGTCTGTGCTCGGTTCCCCTTAAATAGCATGATCAGAGCCAGCCTCATCAGTAGAGATGGGAGAGCACTGGGAGATGACCTTGAGTGCTTTAGGAAGCCTCTCACCCATGGGATATCTGCACCATTCACCACTCGCTGTATCATAAATTTTACCATTAGTAGCTGGTTTTGCTTTTTTGCACTGTCTTTTTGTTTGTTTGTTTGGAGAGAATTGAAATGCACTGAGTACCTACTAAATACCAGGCACAATTCAGGATGACCAGCCATCTCAGTTTGCCAGGGACTGAGTGGTTTCCTGGGAGTTTCGTTTCTAAAACCAGGACCATCTCAGATAAACCAGGGCTGCAGGCACCCTACTTGGCTTCTTTGTTTAGTCCTCTCATAACCTTTTCTCCATTTTACTCATGAGAACCTGAGGCTGTCAGTCATCCGCCCGGAGGGCCATGTCCTCTCTGCCAGATTGGGTCTCATGGGGAGCCCTTCTGATTTCCTTTGAAATCCAGTATTCTGGGACAGCCTGCACAGCACTTCCCTAATCTAATGAGATCTTTAGAGCACTCTAGGAGTGTGAGACACCAGGGGAAACCCTTATGGAACCGAGTGGGTGGCTGGGGTCTCTTCTGGTCTTGCCTTCTTCATTCCAGGTGGCCTCTGGACAACCGCAGATGAGGAAGGCGAGGCAGGGTGGAGGGGAAGAGTGACTGGTGGAGCAGAGGCAGGCACCCTGCAGAAGCCCCAACAGTGTCCAAAGGGGCTACATGGTTATTTTGTTTTCAAAAACCTTTCTTGTAAAGGCCAGAACTTGATGTGGTCCTGGCATTGAGAACTGATGAAAGATGGTCACGAATGACAAGCACTTTGAGCTTCTTGGAAAGAAATGGCTACATTGAGGGGAGTCTGGTCCCCAGTCACTTCACGGAAGCTGGGCACTGGGCTTTCAAAACCCATCTCCCCGATTCTAGTCAACTTGAGCTTTCAAAGTAGATATTTGGTTTGGCTCTTCTAGGGTGGTCATATATATTGTCCAAACAAGAGCACCTTTGAGAACGGAAGGGCAGACTATTAATAATTCTGCTAGCACACATGGGGAGCAGGGCCACTCCGACTACCCAGCAGTTTCTTCTAACTGCGAGGGGAATTAATTGAGCTGTGAACTAACATTTTAATGCACCAAGTAAGGTCAGGAAAGCTATTGTTCCCAGCCCTAGTGGAAAGAATGGCTTCACCATCATCGGGACTCCTTCAGCCTCTCTCTCATCTTTCCATGAATAATCTGGGCTAATTAGTCCCTTTTTCCCTAAAAGTCTAAAATTTCCTTTTAGTCATTTACATACATACATTACATATGGTATCATCCTAGAAATGCCTATTTTAGTTGCTCTTTCCTAACCCCCCACCCCCCACCACAGGTTTTCCTAAGCACTCCCTTTTAAGAGGGCCTCCTCTGGGTGTTGTGTGTGTTTTCAAGGGAGAGAAACTTGGCCACAGTCCCCCAAAAGCAAGATGTGTAGGAGGTGATCCTGTCCTTACTGATACTGCCCTTAAGTCACTGACCACAGTGTTTGGAAAAAAAAATCTCTTCAGCAGGGCACTGTCTGCTCTCATCTGCTTGAAAACCAATTCCCCCCACCCACCACTCCAAGGGGGAACTGAGCACACCACAGTCACAGAATGCAACCTTGTTCAGATCAAAGTGAGCGCTTGCTGAGACTTTATGTCTGCACCTACCCAGAAATCCCTTTGTGCTCACCAAGGGAGCAGAAGTGGCAGTGGGCACACGGGTGTGCACGGCTGGTTAAGAACTTGGCACAAAGAGGGTCAGTTTCTCCGGCTTGTTTCTCTACCGTCCTTTTGTGGGAGCCAAAAACCGTGTCTGCTTATATACCACTTTTACATCCCCAGGGCTCAGAAAAGTACCACACGCGCAGTCGGTGCTCAGTGAGTATCAGTCGAGTTGTTGAATGATCGGCACAGACCAGGCTGAGACAAAGTGGTTAGAAGATCCAGGCAATGCAGCAGGCTGTGGGATAGGGTTTATGGCTTCACAGAGAATTCTGGAGTGTTAGAACAAACCACCATCTTAGAAATCACCAAATTGGATTAAGTTTCAGATGAGATCCAGAGAGGTAAGATGACTTGTCCAAATTTTGTCAATGTCAGAGGCAAAAACTAGAATCCGGGTGTTCAGAGTGCTAACCCTTTGTTCCCCTGTCTATGCTGAATGGCCCTCCAGGCCGGCTGACCCTTCTGACCACCTGTGATTTGGCTGAGGCCTAACCTCAACACCGTATACCTGCACTCTGTCTCTTAAACCTTAGTACTAGGGCTGACCACCCCTTCTCACGCACCCCATCTCCGGCAGAATTCATCTCTCTCTCCCGTTTGTTTGATTCATACTTTGCTCACACAGTTACCCTATCCCTTACCCTACTGTATTCCTGTTAGCTTAAGTTGTATCTGCCTTCCATGCTGTTTACCCAGAACTGTGTCTTTTTCATCTTCATTTCTCCAAAGCCTGGATTTGTGCCTGGCAGTTATATATTATACGAATAAATAACCTGTTGTATGACCTTGAGCCAATGGCTTACCATCTCTGGGGCTTCTCTTGAATCTATAAGATAATCTACTACTGAGCTATCACACAGCATTATTGTATTCTAATGCATATATCAATGCACAAATATCTTGGAAATAGAGAGTCTGACCAAGGTGCTTAATAAGATATTTGGTGTGCTAGGAACAATTTTAGGGTAACTTTAAAGGGGGCTTTTCTGTCTACAATGAGAAAAAAAGCAAGATGGTTTGGAGCAGTTTTTCAGATGCTACATGCTTTGTATCTGAGCACTGAGCCCAGAGTCCAGTGTCAGCTCTGGTGGGGGATCTCTGAGGGTGGAGAGACCTTGTGAAGAACTTTTTTTTTTTTTTTTTTTTTTTTTTTTTAAAGGAAAGACAGAGAGAAGGAAGGAAGGATAGAAGGAAGGAAGGAAGGAAGAAAGGGAAACATCTTTAAACATTTTCTTGTTTTATTGTATTCTGTTTCTCCGTATTTGTTACATGGGCTGGGGCCGGGAATCGAACCAAGGTCCTCCGGCATAGCAGGCAAGCACTTTGCCCGCTGAGCCACCGCGGCCCGCCCGTGAAGAACTTTTTGACAAAATCCCAAGCCCTCCTCTTTGTAGCACTAAAAGTGCTCACAGGCTGGGTCTGTTCGGGCTGCCTTCTCAAAGAGCCAGCCAGCAAGGCAAACAACCTCAGGTGAACAACTTCCCCTTCTCAGTTGGATTCCAAGCACTGCATATGGAGCTGGGAGCTGACTGCTTTTAATTAGGGGCGCTCCTTTCCTGTTTTCCATGGGCGGCCAGTTTCTGAGTTTCCCGCACCCTCTGCTGCTTCCCTAAAGTCATTTTTTAAAGAATCTGGAATAAGAAAGGGAGAAAGCTATCATTATGCAAACTGCCTGGTGGCTTCTGCTGGCTTTCCAGTCAATTTAGATGTTGTCAAAGGAGTGGCCTCCACTGTCCAGACTTCTGCAGGCCTGGCTGATGCAGCCTGGTGCCATCCCCTCCCTTGCCACCAGCTCTGCTCACGCGTATTGAGTTCCTGCTGTGTGTCAGGCCCAGAGGAGGCTCTTAGGTCTAGGACCCTAAGACAAAGTCTCTGACAGTGGTGTGAACCCAGGTGTGAACCCAGGTGTGAACCCACGTGTGAACACAGGGCTCCTGGTTGCATGGCAGGAGTAAGGAGGAAATACAAGAAGAGGGAACATCTGGCCCAATAGGTTGCCTTAAACAGGGTTTTGGAGGGAGATGCAGACCCATTGGGCTCTTTCCCCACTTAGAATTCACTCATTTGCCAGGACTCTTGGAACCCACATTCATTCAGAACACAGCAGGCTCTGGTAGGCTTGCCACGTTTAGCAAATGAAAAGCAGGATGCCCAGTTAAATCTGAGCTTCAGATAAACAACAAATACTTTCTTAGTGTAATTGTGTCCTAAATATTGCATGGGGCACACATTTTAAATACAGGATTTAGGACATATTTACACAAAAAAAGATATTCATTGTCTATTTGAAATTCAGATTTAGCTGTGCATCCTGTATTGATTTCATCTGGTAACCTTTCTCTGGAGTCAAAATAGAGTCCCCCTGGCAATCGACCCAAAAGTTCACTCTGTCCAAAACCGGGTTGTATGAAATCGACTGCATTTGGGGGGGAATTAGCAAAATCAGAAGGAAGGAAACAAATGACATCTCATGTCACCAGCGTAGAAGAAGAGAGTGTTCTAAATCCTAAAAGCACCATGTTATGGATACAAAGAGCTCGTTTTTTTAAAAAATCTTTTTTATTGTATAATATAACATATACACAAAGCAAATAAAGAAAAAAGCAATCGTTTTCAAAGGACTCTTCAACAAGTAGTTACAGGACAGATCCCAGAGTTTGTCGTGGGCTACCATACCATCCTCTCAGATTTCTCCTTCTAGCTGCTCCAGAGCATTGGAGGCTAGAAGGAATATTTTTTTATCATCACAATTGACTTTTTTTTGTGAAAACATGTATACAAAAAAGCAATAAATTTCAAAGCACAGAACAACAATTAGTTGTAGAACAGTTTTCAGAGTTTGACATGGGTTACAATTCCACAATTTTAGGTTTTTACTTCTAGCTGCTCTAAGAGACTAGAGACTAAAATAAATATCAATTTAAATGATTCAGCAATCATACTCGTTTGTTAAACCCTACCTTCCCTGTATAACTCTATCATCACCTTTGATCTTTCTATCCCTCCCTTTAGGAGTGTTTGGACTACGGCCATTCTAACTTTTTCATATTAGAAGGGGCTGTCAATAATATGGGATTGGGGATGGAACTATCTGATGTTCTGGAGAGGCTGGGCCCTCTAGGTTTCAGGACCTATCTGGTCCAGGGACCCATCTGGAAATTGTAGGTTTCTGGAAAGTTACCCTAGTGCATGGTGGCCTTGTGGAATCTTATATATTGCCCTATGTGTTCTTTAGGATTGGCTGGAATGGTCCTGGTGGAGGTTTGGCAGGTTATGATAGGTAGCAAGGTCTACCTGAAACTTGCGCAAGAGCAACCTCCAGCGTAGCCTCCTGACTCTATTTGAACTCTCTCTGCTACTGATACTTTATTAGTTACACTTCTTTTACCCCTTTTGGTCAGGATGGACTTGCTGATCCCAGATGCCTGGGCTGGACTCATCCAGGCCTCATTTTAAGGGATCAGCGTCTGAGAGAAAAATGTCAGCGATGGCCCCAGGCCCCAGGGCCTGTTTGAATGGGCCTGGTCTGGAAGGAGGCAGTGGCTCGACGCCAGAAGGAGGAAGGGCTCTGACCGCCTTCAGAGCCCAGTACTCAGGTTAGTACTTCCCGACCCATTTGATACTGCCATAGTCGCTGTGGCCTGCTTTTATACCCACACTGGCTTCACCCCAAATATGTGTTATATGGCTGACATGGATTTTTATTATTATTTATTTAATTAAAGCTTAATTCCATCTGAAACATTTTAAGAATATAGAGAACGCTCAGACATCAAAAGAACAAGATTAGAAACCTGCGCACAGGGAAGTAGGAAGTTTGTTCTAAAAGACCATTTAAGGCGAGGCAAAAATGGGAACTGAGACCCGGGAGGGCAAAGTCTGAACCACTGAGGAGATGAACCAAAGAGGGAGGGAGGACCTGAAAGCCAGGCGACTCAGTGCCGTCTGCCCGAGAGGGGAGGCCCCAGGCCAACACCTCGGTTCTGAAGGCGCCCAGAAGTCCTTGTCTCCAGGCTCCTTCTCTGCCTCAGAGGGCGCAGCCTGCCTGTGTTTACAACCCTCCTGTTTAGACTGTGGGACTCTCTACCAGAGTTCCTCCTGTGTAAATTATAAATAACAATGCGCTGGGTCGACACATAAACCAGATCTGATATTTTAAACCCTCCCCATTCAAAGGGAGCATTTGGTGCTTTCCTTTTGTTCTCCTCTCCAGTTTCTCCGACTTTGCGAACCTGGAGCTGAAGGAAGACACGTGGTTGTTAGAGAAATGTCGCTGAAGCCATGCCGAGGCCAGCTTCCTTTCCTTCCCACACCTATGGCTTCGTCTCGGATATCAATTATTGGCTTTTACCTAAGAAGGCTAATGCATTTTCAAAGCAGGCAGATCACCCTCCCATGTTTTGACAGTTTGACTTTCATTGAGATATAATTAAACTTTTCAAAAACAAGGGCTTTGAAACTCAATCTCCACACTGTTTACACATTTCTCCCCCCTCCCCCCCATTGCTCGGTTTTTACTTGCTGCAGCACAATTAATTCACCCTTCACTTTCTGTGCTCAAAACAAACACTGGTTTAAAGTATTCAGCTTTTATAGCACTGCATAGCTGAGAGTGGAAAAAATAACATCTGAAACAGGATGGGTTTTTGATGATACCTCCTCATGACAGACACATTTAAAAACCACCACTGGTGAGTCACTCGCATTCTGTGCATACCCTCTGGAGGAGCAGGAAGTGTGGGCATGTGTTGTATTTTCAACCCTCAGGCAGGGCTCTTAAATACGTTTTAAGGCACTGGGGCACACCCCCCTCCTCCCCGCCCGCCCTGGTCTCAGCACATCTGCAGCCCCGAAGCCATGTGCTGTAGGAGCATTCGTTAGCCTTCTGCCAGCCGCTCTTTTGTTTATTCTCCTTGCCCCGGCTTGGCTTTTATGCTAGCAAGTCGAGGCTAAAAAAAAAAAAAAAAAAAAAAAAAATACAGAGCTAGCGAATTTATAAAACCAGCAGAAACTTAAAACAAATAAAACCAACAGCAACCGTCAGAGCCGGGTGGCTGGTGGGGGCGGGAGGGCGCAGGCAGATGGCGCAACAACATGTCCACGGGCGGCTCCCTGGGACTGAACGTTGTGACTCTGGGGCCAGAAGGAAAAGAATAAGTCAGGCCACAGTGCGCACTTTCACTTCTAACCCTGGTCATTACGCATGGGTAGTGAGTGCCCTCACTCCTCTGCTCTGCTGTCTCCAAAGGCCAAAAGAAGAAGGGAGGGAGAGGGACGGGGTGAGGGAGAGAGAGAGAGAAGGAAAAGGGGAAGAGGAAGAGAAAAAAAGACAAGGGATTGTACTGAACTGAAATAACTTTAGATGAAAGATTAAATTAAAAAAAAAAAAGAGGGGGGAGGAGATTTGAGGGAAATGAGCCAGATGTTGCCATGAAAGAAGTTATAAATCCTAACCTTGTTTGGTAAAGGAAGGAGGCCCAGGGAGGGATGCTGGGACTCTCCAGCGCTCAGAGCTGCTGAAGATGGCAAGCCCCAGAGGGAGAGAACAAAAAACAGTCTGGTCATCTGTCGGCACCCATAGAGAGAGAAAGAGAGAGAGAGCTTGCTCGATGTCATGGGAAGTCTTTCCAGAACATCAGTCTCTACTGTAACCAGCCAGTGGTGCAGGAGGGCAGTGGACTCTCACATAAGACTCCATTTTGCTCGAATGCGTTTATTGTTATCGACAGTTTTCTTAAAGAGATGGAGTCAATTGGGAAATGAAAGCCCAGCCTTGAGCGGTTTTAGTCCAATAATGTGGTGAGACAGCCGGACAGGCTAGGAGCTGTGTAAGCTTGAACAGCCAAAGGGGTGTCCCAAATACTACACAGTGAGTCTACCGTCTCAGAGGCCAGCCCCCTCCCAACCCTAAAAGAACCTAGAGTAAGCAGCTCCAGAAGAGATCAAACGGCTGGTAGCATCAGATCTTCTTGGAGGGAGTGATAACGAAACGTGCATTTGGCAGGGTGGCGCTGTGCAAGGACCGTAGGTGAATGCAACGCAACGCACAATTCTAAGCTTCTGGGATCCGTCAGAGGCTGATTTGTTCTGCTTATGCGTCCAAGTTACTGCTTATGAGTCCATGTGGATTTCTATTGTTGTAACAAATTACCATAAATTCAGTGGCTTAAACAACACAAATTTATTATTTTATAGCTCCCTATGATAGAAGTCCGGCATGAGCTTCGCTGGACTAAAGAGAAGGTGTTGGCTAGGCAGCATTCCTTCTGGAGGCTCTAGGGAAGAGAACCCCTTTCCTTTCCCTCAGCTGGTCCCCTCCTCCAATTTCAAAGGCCACAACAACGCATCTCTTGGATTCTTCTGGAGTCATAGCTCCCTCTGATTCTTGTCTCTTTCCTCCCTCTTCCATTTTTAAAGACCCTTGTATTACACTGGGTCCTCCCAGGTGATCCAGGATAATCTCCTTACTTTAAGGCCAGCTGACTGTCCATCTTACTTCCATTTGAAACTTTAATCTCCCCCTTTGCCATGCAACCCAACATAACTCCAGGTTCTGGGGATTAGGATTTGGACATCTTTAGGAAGACTATCCTGCCTGCCACACTGTCAGTGGGATCTTGTCAGATCCCACTGCTTTGGGGATCTGTGGTGCCATTTAACCATGGATCTCACTGAGTATTCAAACAGTGTTTCATCTATTCCCACGGTTCATTTGTTAGAAAATATAACTGGGAAAAAAATGCTCTGTGGAGCAGAAGTAACAGTAAAACAACAGTATTATTCATAATAATAAGCGTTTGTTATCTACCAGCCACAGTTCTGAGCACCTCATGTGTATTAATTTATTTAATCTATAAGGCAGGTACTATTATTACCTACTATTCAGATAAAGGAAACAAAGTACAGAGAGAGGCCATGGCTGGTAAAGGACAGAGACAGAGTTAGAACCTAGTATTCTGCTCACCAACTCCAGGTTCTTAACTATTGTGATTAGAAAACATATAGAGGCTTTGTCCTCCAAATACCAACTACAAGAAGCAAAGACTAAGCCTCCCAGCCTCTCATTTCCCCTAAGTCATCCTGCAGAGGGAAGGGGGCTCCTCTATTACACCAAAGGCCCTGCACAGCAGGAAAGGGAGAGTTATAAAGTTCTGTCCATCTGCTTGGTCTTGACACTGTCAAAGTCCTGACCACATGAAGTTGAACATCCAGGGGAGCTAGAAACACACCTAATCTGGCACAGCTTAAGCTGTGACAATACAAGCCCAATGGTGGCTGATGCACGGAAATCATTTTGCTGTTGTTTTCCATGAGTGGAGAGAACCTGCAAAAGAGAAAAGAAGGTATAAATAAATTGGAGTGTGGTCTCACCCTTCAAAGGACTCTGGAGTCATTTCATTGAAGAGGAAAAGAACAAACTCACACAAGGGGAAGTTGGTTACTCATTTATGTCCTACTCAGCAGTTTAACACTGTAGAAACAAATAAGGCTGATTTCTGCAAATAGGACCACCCTTCACATATGGTCAACTGGACTTTTTCATAATAACAGAGCAAAGGCAGGGGCTGGAAATCCCATCGGGGGGTAACTGTGCTCGGGTCCCTCGATTGTCTTAGAACACACTGCCTTCTTGGTCCGAGATGCCATGGCCAGGCCCCAGTTGGCACCATCACCACTCAAACAGGAAAATAAAGAGCCAGCTTGAAGCTCCTTAGGGCCCCAGGGAAGTAGGACTGAGAGAACCTCAACCACCAAGTTCCGCAAATTTCACAAGTTTATTACAAACCCCAGAAGTGTTTGGTTGCCTAAAAACGATTTAATTTTTGCAATCTCCCAAAGAGAGAGAGTGCCCCAAGTTAAGACTGATGTTTGAAAAATAGCAGCTATGAGGAATGAAAGATGGTTCTTCTTAAAGTAGGCGTGGGGAAGAGCCCCATTGTCAAAGTTGAGGGAAACTTTTGTCCCGACTTCTTAGTCATAAGACTGCCTGCGCTGGTGATAGATCCAAAACTCCTGTTATGCAACTAGAACAGTCGTCTTCTTGAGATTCACCTAGAAATCCATCTGACAGGAATAACTCAAATTTTGAGCAACATGAGGGAAGAGGAGGTCTACAGTCACAGAGGATAAAATGATAAGCTTTGACATCACACAGACCTGGGCTTGAATCTCAGCTCAGCCACTTACTTAACTTGTGCCTTCCATGACTTACTTCACTTTGCTGAGCCTCAGTTACTTCATTTGCAAAATGAAGATAAATGGAACCTATCTCCTGTGGTCATCATGGCAATCACACCAGGTGATTATGCTACTGGTGCTAAGAATTTAGTTTGGCAGCTGATATATATTGGGAGCTGAATAGTGGTAACTACTACTACTGCTGTTTTTCATGTAATTACTGCTGGCATTAGTAGCAGTAAACTGGCATCTCTTTTTTAATTTAAACAGAACAACATACTTACCATATCATCATTCCATTCTTGGTATATAATCAATAACTCACAATATCATCACACAGTTGCACATTCACCACCATGATCACCTCTCAGAACATCTGCATCAATCCAGAAAAAGAAATAAAAAGAAGAAAGAAAAAATCACACACACCACACCCCCCACTAAATCCATTTTAACATTTGTTCCCCCTATTATTTATCCACTTTTAATCCATATGTTTTACTCATCCATCAATAAGATAGACAAAAGGAGCATCAGACACAAGGTTTTCACAATCACACAGTCACATTGCAAAAGCTACACCACCACACAACCATCTTCAAGAAACATGGCCACTGGAGCACCGCTCCACATCTTCAGGCAGTTCCCTCCAGCCTCTCCACCACACCCCAACTAAAAAGATGATATCTATATAATGTGTAAGAATAACCTCCAGGATAACCTTTCAACTCTCTCAGCCACTGACACTTTACTTTGTCCCAGTTCTGTCTTCCCCCTTTTGGTCGAGAAGGTTTTCTCAATCCTTTAATGTTCAGTCCCAGCTCAGTCTAGGATTTCTGTTCCATGTTGCCAGGAAGGTCCACACCCCTGGGAGTCATGTTCCACATAGAGAGGGGGAGGGCAGTGAATTTGCTTGCTATATTGGTTGAGAGAGAGAGGCCACATCTGAGCAACAAAAGAGGTTCTCTGGGGATGATGCTTTAGGCCTAATTATAAATAGGCTTAGCTTATCCTTTGCAGGATTAAGTCTCATATGAACAAACCCCAAGATTGAAGGTTCAGCCTATTGCTTTGGTTGTCTCCACTGCTTGTGAGAATATAAGGAATTCTCCATTTGGGGAAGTTGAATTTTCCCCCTTTCTTGCCATTCCCTCAAGGGGACTTTGCAAATACTTTTTAATTCACTGTTCAAATCACTCTGGGATTTATCAGAGCATCACTCTGGACAAACCTACAAAATCTCAGGCCCTACTCAAGGTTCCATGTACTTATGGTGTTCAATTAAGCTGTCCACATAAGTTATATTAGGATATCCACTGGTCAAAATATAAATTTTGTACCAAGTAAATTTTTTGCTTTAGTCTCACACAGAAGTTTAAGTTTTAAAATGTGAATTACCATCTGTTTTCAACACCCTGCAATATTGACACCCCTTTGTTCTTTCTCATGCAAAAGTATTTAAAAATTTTTACATTTAGTCACTATCATTATACACTCTAGGAATTCCTAGATTATACCATCTCAGTCTTTATCATCTTTATCTTTCCTTCTGATTTCATTTGTGCCCCCAGCCTTCCTCCCTCTATAATTCTCTCATTCAGCTTCATTCAGTGTTCTAACATTATTGTATTACAGTTAGGTGGTATTGTGCTATCTATTTCTGCATTTTTACAATCAGTCCTGTTGCACAATCTGTATCCCTTCAGCTCCAATTACCCAATATCAGCCCTATTTCTATCTCCTGATGGTCTCTGTGCTTAACTGAAATTCTCCAAGTTCATTTACTAATGTTAGTTCATATCAGTGAGACCATACAGTATTTGCCCTTTTGTTTCTGGCTTCATCTCACTCAGCATAATATCCTTAGGGTTCATCCATGTTGTTACATACTTCATAACTTTATTCTGTCTTACAGCTGCATAATATTCCATCCTATGTATATACCACAGCTTGTTTAGGCACTCGTCTGTTGATGGACATTTGGGCTGTTTCCATCTCTTGGCAATTGTAAATAATGCTGCTGTAACCATTGGTGTGCAAATGTTCATTTGCGTCCTTGCCCTCATGTCTTCTGAGTCAATACCTAGCAATGGTCTTGCTGGGTCATATGGCAATTCTATACTTAGCTTCCTGAGGAACCGCCAAACTGCCTTCCACAGCAGTTGTACCATTTGGCATTCCCACCAGCAGTGGATAAGTGTGCCTCTTTCTCCACATCCTCTCCAGCACTTGTCATTTTCTGTTTTATTGATCATGGCCATTTTGGTGGGTGTGAGATGACATTTCATTGTGGTTTTGATTTGCATTTCCCTAATAGCCAGGGAAGTTGAGCATCTTTTCATGTGCCTTTTGGCTATTTGTATTTCCTCTTCTGAGAAGTGTCTGTTCATGTCTTTTGTAAACTGGCATCTCTTAATGGAGCAGTCACCTACAGGCCAGGGTCCTTTGTGATCACTAATGCTCTCCATATAATTCTGACACGTCCATCACATGCTTTTGCAGAGGGTAAAGAGACCGACTACATGAAACTTGACGCAGGACAGCTCTGTTCCAGGCCTAGCAGTGGGAGTGCTGCTCTGGTTTGAATTGAATCCCCCCAAAAGTCATATTCAAATCCTGACCCCCGATCCAGCGAATATGACCTTATATGGGAAATAGGGTCTCCCAAGATGTGATTAGTTAAAATGAGGCCAAACTGGACGAGGGTGGGCGCTAATCCAATCTGACAGATGTCCTTATAAGACGGGGATAAAAAATACAGAAGGACACAGGATGATGATGACCACATGAAGGTGGAGGCTGAGACTGGAGGTACACAGCCACGGGCCAAGGAACATCTGGAGACACCAGAAGCCAGAGAGACACATGGGACAGATGCTTCCTTAGGGACTTCAGAAAGAGCATGGTCCTGCCGAAGACTTGGTTTCAGAGTTCTGGCTGCCAGACTGCAAGAGAATAAATTTCTATTGTTTTAAGCCACCGGGTTTGGGGTACTTTACTATGGCAGCCCCAGGACAATAAGGCACAAGCCTGGAGCTGGAATTCACAGGCTCTCTTTGGGTGCACGCCCCTGGGCACACGGGATACAGGCCTGACTGGCGGTCTAACTGCATCTGCGGGAGAACTTTTCTGTATGTCCTCAGAGCCTCTCTCCTCTGCCTTTTACATTAATGGAAAGATGGTGTGCAGGACAGAACCTTATTTCACTTCTACAACTGGGAGCTGGAAGATGCCCAGAAGAGAGTTGTCCACTCCCATCATAAGGTCAACACGAGTCCAGCTGCGACTTGTTGCAAGGTCACCGGTTCTCCCTGCAGTCAAGGACACCATGGGAGGGCTATGCAAGAGGTGTCCTTTCCCAACCTATTTTGCTTGCATGAAATGCTTATGGAACATAACCTGGCCTCGCATTTTATAGCTTCACACTAGTTGGCTTGTGTTGATCGACATAATGCCAATTACTCCGGGTACCTACCGACATTCAAAGCCCCTCATTTTCCCTAGCACAGGCCAAACACACACACGTATGCACACACAGGCTCAGTTATTTACATAGGGACAGCCACCCCCACCCCTGACCCCGTGCACTGTGAAGCCACTGCTGTCAGCTTAGCAGCCTCTGTGGATTGACTTCAGCACCAGAGGCCAGAACACGGGGTCACTACAGGGGTGAGTGAGGCAGCAAATCTCCAGCTCCCGCATGGGAAACCAAGTCATTTTCCACTTGTGGGGCACTGGGCACCACTGACCTCTCACCCAAGCAGCAGACGTGATAGCCGAAGGCAACCATGATGTGAATGTACAATAAATAAAAATGACAACATGTGCTCCTGAGAGCAATTGCAAGCCTTGCATGGCCACAAGGGTCTCTGTAACCTGTTTCTGTTTGCTAAATGCTTCTCTGCCAGGAGCAGTTAAGACTACATTCATCTCTGTTCATGGAAAAACTTGGTAGATGTTGCTCAGTGCCAGAGAGGGGAATATGTACAGTACGCACGTATTGGCAATGAATCGTCAGCCTGACAGGCCACTGAGAAACTGACACTCACCAGTGTCTCCAAACAACTGTGCAAAGTAGAGACCAACAGAAAGAGAACCAAAGCAGAGGCTAAAAATGGCAAGTTAACTCAACTTAGTTCTTATTGCAACCCTATGAGGTAAGAACTATTATTACCCCCATTTCACAGATAAGGAAATTGAGGTAAGGTAAACGACGGGGCCTGTGTTCCAAAGCTAGTAGGTGATGACGTTGGGATTTGAACATTTACATTCTGATTTCTGGCTCCAACGTCTGTGTGCTCAGCCATGACACTATACTGGATAAATAGGGGACAGCTTACAAAGCAAAGACAGAGGAACCTAAAGATGTAAGGACCTTTAAGCAGGGGGAGAAGGAGTCATGGAGCCGCACAAGAAAAAACGAGAAAGGGCAGGCTTATAACCTAGCTCCCTCCCAAGAAAATACCCAAGTCCAAGAGGTGTCAGTAAAATGCTCTTACTCCACGGAAATGGATCTCACCAGTGTTGAAAAAGCCCGGTCACTCCCCTCCTGTTTCCTCAAACACCATCCCCAACCCCATTATGCAAGTGACTGTTACAGTGAGTTGTGGTAGTCGCGTTAGCGGTCGTGGTTTTAACTGCAAATGAAAGAGGAAACCGCGTCAGGAAGGAGCGCATTTACCAACCCCACATTTAAGTGTGTGGGAGACCCCAGAATGTGGAAGGGGTCTTTGGAAGTTTGGAGTGCTCCAAGGGAAGGGGCCGCCTTTGTGAAATCGGCTGGCGCGGCGAGGTGTGGAAAGGGCCAGGTGTGGCAAGCCCTGTGAGAAAAGCCTGAGAAGAACCCGGGAGAAAGGCTTGACCAGGAACAAGGAAAGAAAGAGCGAGCTTGGTGGTGCGACGCTGCTTCTGGAAGGTGGACGTTGCCCTGGAAAGCAGGGCTGGCTGCACGCGGACCCTGGAGCTGGCGTCTAACCCTAGTAGCAATTTCTGAAGAAATGCCCAGGGTCCATTTCGAAGCTTTCTCACTGGGCCTCCTCACATGTGCGGCCACCAATCAGCCCTTCAGCTAGTGACATGCTGTCCTACTCCTGACTAGGTGAGCTGGTGTTTACTCACACACCACCAAACAGAAGCATTCGTGGGAATCCCTGCCATCCCTGGGGGCTGTGTGACCTCTCTGAATCTGCTGGGTATCTTGACTGAAGACCATTTGTACGTGAGGCGGGGAGCAGTCCTTGTGGACCCCACCACTTCGAGCTAATACCAAGCTAAGTGAGGAGCAACTTGGGGAGCAGAAAGCAGGCGTCTTAGTTTGACTCCCAGCTCTGTAATTTGCAGGCCATGAGCCCACGGGCACATCTGCCATCCTTCAAACAAAAGGATAATGGTGGCACCCAATGTATGTTGAGCCCTGGGCCAGGGGCTGCCATAGAAATGAAAGGAATCAGAACAACACCATGTGGACTGGGGGGGATGAAGGGGACAGGGGAGAGGCCCAGAGGGACTTCTCCTCCAAGACGTGCAGGAATTGGGGGCCTACCACATCCTTGGGATGCCCAGGGGCCTTTGCTTCCCTTTCCTTCAGATAGCTCCCGTGAGATAAGCAAACTGCACCCCACTCCCTCAGAGCAGCTCCCCAACCAGCTTGGGGAAGACCCAAGTGTATGAAAGGGGCTGACCCCTGACCCATGCCACCTGCCTCCTAACTCAGCACCTGTGCCACAGCCACAGCCGCCAGCTCAGGCCAGGACCCTGCTGGGGTTGGGTCGGCACCTGATAGCAATCTCATTGGGCTGGGTCAGGAAGCTTTCCCTGGCTATGTCCATGTTCCTGAGATGGCTTATAAGATCGTCCACAGCTGCAGTCCAAAGCCTCAGCAGAGAACAAATCCCAGGCTGCAAGACTTCCTGTTTGTCCAGGACATCACCTCGGAGATTGCCACCTTTTCATGCTCCAAGTTGACCCGGACGAAAGCTTGAAGATGTTCATGATCTGGGAGGTAACAGAAATCATCACTCAGCCCAGACACTGTCTCCCTCTCCCCATCTCAGTCGGCTCTTCCCCATGGAGCTGGCCAAGTGCCCCTGCAGATGACCTTGCATGTGGTTCACCAGAAGCCACCTTTTCTCTGGTGGCAATCCCCACACCTGGGATACAACTTACCAAGGAGCTAGGGTTGGCGCCTGCACAGAGGAACCATGTGACTGCAAAAGAGCATAGAGTTAAGCGCCAAAGCAGGTCAAGGCAGCTTTCTGGAACAAAACTAGGTAGGCTCCTCAAAAGTCCCATTAGCCTTTTGTCCTTTGGCGGACAACACATGTAGTAAAATGAATGAATTCAGATATAATGGAGAGAGTGCTGGAGATCTGCATTTCTCATCTTCACTGCTCTGTGATTCTGGGCAAGGCCCCTAACCTCTTCGTGTCTCAATTTCCTCATCTATAAGTTGGCATAATAATACTGACTCTTCCTATTTAATAGTTATGGGGATTGAAACAGAGCCCTCTGTGTGAAAATGCTTTGAAATTATAAGGAGATATATGAATGTAAAGTATCATTGTTATCTATAACTTCCCTAGAGAGAAGAAGAGGAAATGACAGAGAGCATTTATATTTATTGACAAATCTGAATTCCTGGACTCATAGCTTGGTTTTGCATTTTCCAGCTAGCCTATGATAAGATCTTCACTAGAGAACATTTAATCTCCGGAAACCATTTCCCATTCTGAATTCAAGACCATGGCTGACCTCAGCCCCCAGTTCTACTTCACAATTCCAGGGTGGAAACTGGAGTAGCACTTAAGCATCTCTGGTACTTATATTTAGAGGCTGAAAAAAATTAGTTGGAACCTAAAATGAATTGGGCCTTGGCCAGTGGCTATTTCAATGTAAACTGAAAAACTCTTATCCACACCATTAGCCCTGTGCTTCTTCAACCTAGCCATGTCTCCTCGCTGTGATGCAATGAATGCCTCAGTGCTATCCTACAAAGTGCAGGGGGGATTTTACCAGCTGGTGAATTTTGGCAAGTTGATAAAATTTTGGAACATATGGTGCCAGCCTCCATTAGGGGAAATCTACTCTGACTGATGGACTCTTCTGGGTAAGGGTTTCAACAAAATGAAGGTCTTCTGAGTACGAGTCTAAGAGATAAGGCATTCCGATTGTGTTGGGAAGAACATGGTTGCTGGAACCACACAAATCTTGCTTTTGTATGGACCCCAGAACGTCTGTGTAAGCAGGGCTTGGAGCAGCAATAACCACATTGAAAGGAAGGAGCTAGAGGAACCCAGCCTGAAGCTGCATTTGTACCATGCATGCTCTTTTTACTTAGATTTTGTGTTTATTTGGGGTGGTTGTGGGGAAGAGACATAATGCCAGACATTATGGGGACAACTAAAGTCCCCTAAGCCCCACCCTTGACACTGTCATGATTCAAGTTCGGGAACTTACCAACTGTGTTATCTCAGGCAAGTTACTTAGCCTTTCCGAGCTGGTGTTTCCTCATTCATAAAATGGAGATAATAATTCTACACTGGAAGGATTTGGGGGGAGAGGAAGATTAAACGGGATAACATATGGGAAAGGGCTTTAGCACGATGCAAACCTATAATAGGTACCTGACGAATGCAAGTTTCTTTCTTTTCTTCCATTACTGGTCCCCAGATGTCTTAGGTCCTAATGAAATATCCAGATGGGCACTCAGATATGGGAAGTAAGGAAAAAGTTAGTTGGATCTAGTCATGGAGATTTGCCTTAGGATTTTGCTACCCCCCAACAAGTGTATTCCAAGAGTGCACCACATCTGCCCCCCACATTGTTAAGCCCAAAACGTTGAGCATCTGGTCTACTTGAGAGGGAACTTTCGCAGACTGAACTATAGAGACAGTGCCAGCCCTGAAGATGAAAAAATCACCATAGCAAATGGATTAGACCAGTGGTTTTCCTAATGTCTGGAGGTAGCAGAATTTTCCTGCGGTAGATTTTACTTTTTAAGTTTTCTCTCTCTCTCTCTCTCTCTTTTTCTCTCTCTCTCTCACACACACATACACACACAGGCATCTGGATAAGACATAGGAAGATGGAGGGGGGCATTATAAGTATATATCCTAGTACCAAGTTATTTGCAAGGAATCTTCAGAATCCTTGAGGAATTTGCGGGGTTTTAACAAAAAGCTACTGAATATGCTAATGGCCAAGTCAATGAACTCATATGTCATTCACTCATTCATTCAAGAAACATTAACTGAGGGAGGCCCGACAGTTCTCTGAGAGATAAGATAATACACAACATAGGCCAAGTGCTGACATTTTAATGACTCATTCCAAATAACAAGGAATTCTGGTCAGTTAGGAATATAAAATTGCAAAATTATCAAGTGTGAGACCTAGGCCAGTAGATGGAGGAGCCACACGCACAGCACTTTCTGTCTTTGCCCCAGCCAGCTGCCCCACCCACGAGTGCAGGTAGCTAACTTCTGGTCTGACCCATCCCCTCGGGGGGTTGCAGTGTCAGCCCAGTGTCTGGCTCACAGCAACCAGTACTAAGTGACTCTCGGTGAGTTCCCCTTACACCTGCAGATTGCAGCTTCCCATTGTGTAGGAATTTTAATTCAAATAAGCCATTAAAATGCAATTGCTTTAGAAATACAGATGATTCCGATATTCACAAGAAAGTGTTTGGGAGAAACTTTGCAAGAAATGTTTGGGAATATGACTGATTCTGAGTCTAACCATGGTTTGATAACAGTGTCCATAAACCAACTGTTTCTACCCATTTCTAAATATATGCTTTCAAGAGAGCAAGACTGCCCTGGGCTTTCCCAAGCAAGGCACAGTTCCCTGAACAACATGTCTGGCTTCCAGAGGGTTCCTCCAGTCACGACTCAGCATGCAGACTCAAGAGAGGTAGCAGCCATTTAAAGCTTTTTACTTCCCTTCTTTCCCCAAATCACAGGAGAGAGTCTCCATGGTTTTCGCAATGACAGGTTCTACACTAGCTGACAATAACAGTTCAATGAAGCATGTTTCCCAAAATCCACACAATAGATCCTACACCAGGGAGTTCAGAAGTCTCCTAACTGGGGTCTCCAGAAGCCCCCAACTCTAAGGTACCGTTGCTGGCTATAACATGAGGCTCTTCTCTTACCAAGGGAAATTCTTCAGCAGTGTGTCCCCCAGCCTGCCCTCCCCATGCACACCCTACCTGCCGGCACCCAGAGAACCCCAAACCAAAAAGATACTTTGCCCTCACCTTATCTGATTCCAAGATTCTTTACTCCCAGTTCACCACCAGTTCAAAGGAAAACACAATTAAGACCTGCCTTTGACTGGCTGTGATGCTGCCGCAGGATGAGGGATCCGAGTGGGATTTTTATTTCATCAGTCCAAATGAGATCAGAGGATTCTGGATAAAGGTATTTCAAGCTCAACAAGACTGAGCCAAAGGCTCACAAGGAAGGAGGCTGCAACCAGCTCCAGGGTCACTTGGGGAGGTCCGAATAAGCATGAAAGAAGCATGGCTCCAGTTTGCAGTCTGCCCACCCCATTCTGTGTGGTCTTAAAGCCTCAGGATCAGAAAGGAGGCCCCAGGCCAAAATTTCTGGATTAGGCTCAAGGGCCTGTATGGGTAGGCTTTGCCATATAGTGAAAAATGGTTTAAAATTTAGTGTGTGAGTCTGTTTTTCAAGAATATTGATTCAGTTTAGAGAGCTGTTTTGACGGGTTGGAGTAGAATAACATACCTAGCATAGCTCTTGGCACCTAGGAAGAGCTCAGTCAATGGCAGCTATTGATTCCCCCCCGCCCGGCCGGGGGAGGGGGGTGCGGTGGAAGGGGGGTGCGGTGGGAGGGGGGCCCAGAGGATGCAGCCCTCCCCCGACTCGGCCTGCGGGGAGGGCTGGTGGTGCTCCCTCCACCTGTAACTGGGTCATCTCTCACTTATCACTCACGCGCAGCCGAAGAAATCAAATGAGGGTGTTAATTGAGGTTAGTCAAAACGACTGCTCTTTTCTGGTGAGCTTTATTAGAGTGTAAGCCAATCCCAGCTCACCGGGGGTTTCGGCGTAACTGAGACTTGCCGGCGCTCCCGCGGCCGCGATCAGACAAAGCCCAGCCAGCCGCAATCTCCCGTTACCTGGTCACGCGGAGGCGGCGGGCCGCAATCACAAAGCTTTGGGTGCTTGTCGGATGCGCTCCATCTGCTGAGCTCAATGGGCTTAAAGAAAACCCTTTCTCTATTGGGGAAGTATTATGATCTGGGTTTTCCAGAGAGGGAGACTGAGAGGTTAAGTGGCCTGCTTTGAGACCACACAGTAAGAAGGAGCTGGGCTGAGAAGGGGCCCAGGCACGGCCGGACTTGGGCTCCTTGGCTGGGCCGTCACACAGATGAGACACAGCCTCGCTGGGCGCACATGTGCGTCCTCATGTGTCCTCGCCAGGCCCCGTGTGGGGGACCCAAGGACACTGACCTCGCAATGACAAGGGCGAGGGCTGATGAGAGCCGAATGCAGACGTGTTCCAGCGAGATCAAGTCATGAGAATTCAGTTCAACAGATATTTCTTCAACACCTCTCAGGGCGCAGGAGCATGTGTGGGGCGTTGCTACCCAGGGTAGAGCATTTCTTTCATCCTGCTTCTCCGTATGACAAAACTATTTTCAGTATTAATGATGAAATGAGACAAATAATACTAATGGATAGAAAAGAAAAGCAGGCCGAAGTTTCTCTTCTACCCTCGTGGGTGTAGGTGACCATGCCTGTAGAAAGCATTTAAAAATTAGAAAAATACAATAAGTGTTACCGTACAAAAAAAAAACCCCAGTAATGATCAATGCTTTTAGTTACAGTCAATTATTTTTAGTTACATTAATGTATTTTTTTGAAAAGAAGGAAAAACACTTGAATCTACATATTGACCTGTCGCAGTAATTAAGAATAATATTACCGTTTCTGTTCCCATCACAGTTTCTTTCATCTGTTCACGACTTCACAAAATTGATCTTCACATCTTCTGTTCAATAGGCAGTGTGGCCAGATTTGCCCATCTGTCTTTGCTCCCGGTTCATCGAAGGACGCTGCTTATTCATTTTAATTTTGAAAAGTGTCTTTTTTATGAAGCAACAGATAAATAAATAGTCGTGGAAAATCTTAAACAGGATACGGTTGGCAAAGATTCATAAAACTTCCATTTCACCATAAATTCCAGAAATTGCAACGCTGTCCATGTCTTTGTTCTCCAGGATCGATTCTGTTATCTTTAAACATCTCCTTGGTTGCAACGTTTTAAATGCATATTACAATTCGAAGGGGCCACGTAGATTGACAGAATTAATTATAATTAATTATACAAGTTTCATATAACACGCACATACACACACAGATAATAACATAGTAAAATATTATAAAGAACAATTCAGAACTAAGAAAAAGGGAAACAAGAGTAAAACGTCAAGCGATAGAGGAGAAAGTACCGTCAGACACTGCACACGTACATAATTACTGTAGTTGACCTTTAAATTTGGCTCTAAACTCTAGGTTCCCTGGCAATGAAAGAAAAAAAAGGGAGATGTGGCCAGTCGTGACATTCATATTGGCAGAAAGAAACCCACTTTGGGACATAAAAAGTGCGTCCCGGATGATTCTATTTGTATACAATTCGCAAACAAGTAATCTAATCTTTGGTGATGGAAGTGGTCACATCGGGGAAGAGGTGGTTATTGGGAGGGCGTGTGGGGGTTTCTGGGATGCTGGCAGTATATTCTAGTTCCTGATTTGGGTGGCAGACACACGGATGTGTTTGCTTTTGTGATAACTCATTAAGCTGTACACAACAGGTTTCTTTAACTATACTCCCATTTAAAATAAAGTTTATTGGCCACCTGTGCCACAGTGGCAAGAAACTGCTTCAAGTCTGTATCCTCTTCTGTAAAAACAGGTATAATATTAACCACCTTGAAGGATTTCCCTCAGATATAAATGAGAATAAATTGCATGTGACAAGCTTTGCATAGGACTGGCTGGATAAATGGTAGCTTCCCTTTGGTCACACTGTCAGAGATTTCACGCAGTTTATTGTTTGCTTCTGGGACCATCCAGGCTCGACTGCTTGCAGGGGGTATGCTGCTCAGTTCCCTCCTTGGGCACACGAGGCAGCAACAAACCTGGGATTTCTTGAGGCTTTCTGGGAGAGCAAAGCATTGACAGACCACACTGCCTCGCGACCTCCAGAGCTCTCCTAACGTGGGGTGGGGTGTGGTGTAGGGGTCAGGCGGCGTGGAGCCGTGGTTGGGATGGGCATGGAATTTAAGCTTCTGTCATGTCAGAGGAACTCCTGAGTTCCTGGCCTTCACGCCAGAGTTCCAGAGCCAGTCCTTCAGGAGGCCCCAAGACAGGAAAACACAGTCATTTGATCCAGAGGAAGTCAGTAGAGCTGAAACTTTAATGAGAGGAGGGAGGGCAGGCAGAAGCCCACAGAGCCTGCCAGCCTCAGAGGAGGGAGAAGGGACAGCATCCAAGGAAAACCAAACCTGGGACTTTGCGTGACGGGGGAAGCTCAGGACGAGCAGCTCGCTGGAGCGCGCTGGTAATAATCTAAGTATTGTTACGGTGTCTCAAGTCACACACAGGCTCCATTCATCCTGTACGCAAACAGGAATCTGCAGACTCAACTGTTTTCTGGAAGTCATGGGAAAAGATTAAATATGGACTAGACTGCTTTTGGCCAATTCATTTTTTTAAAAGGGTTCTTGTTGTGTTCGCCCTGGTTTTTGATTCGGAGCCCCTTTCTTGGACCCAGCTTTTAAAAGGAGCTTCTCCACGCAGAAAGGTAGCATCTTCTAGGCCAGAGTTACCCCGGATAGTTCCTGATGACAAAACTCGCCCAGAGTTCTGTTAAAAATACAGTTTTTCAGGTCTCAACCCAGATCCACTAAACAGAACCGCCTGGAAGTGAGGAGAATGGGGAGGGGCCTGGGAATCCATAATTTTTTTTTTTAAAGTCCCAGGTGATTCTTATAATCATTCAAGTTGTAAAAACCATCCTCCAACTTGATGGTTCCTTCCGATACCCTGGAACTTCCTGTGGAAACACTTTCCATTTGGGCTCTGTTCCCTTTTTTAAAAAACAATTTTTTTAAACAAGTTTTTCTATTTCTGTACCATAAGCTCTCATTATGAGAGCTCCAAGCTCTTTCCCTCTGTCCACCCCCAACTCTCGAACCCTTTCTTTTGCTCTGGGCTCAGAGCCTCGAGCCTTGGAGCTATGGTACCCTGTCTGCATTTTCTGATGCAGAGACAGTATCTTTCACACCTGCGTCATATACCTACCTAGGGAAGATAATCTCTAATTTAGCTCCAATTAAAATTGACTTCTTTCGAGAATTTTGAGATGTTTGGTAACACCCTGGGGGACCTTCAAGTCATCCTGCAAAATCAGTACAAACTTCCAAAACAGTATTTCAAGACTTACAAACACGACCACTGATCCTGCCCTAAAATACCTCTCTGTGCCGGGTAAGGGTACATGTCTTAGCCCGTATTTCTCCATAATCATTCACCCGATGGCGTCTGTTCAATATTAGGAGTTAGAATATCTAAATCTTTGCACAAGCTGTGATATTAGCAAGCTGTGGGAGATAATGCCTGTCTAATTGATGTCCTCACCTGCTAATATATACAGATGACAATAGCTTATCAGACTTTCGGGTTCTTGACCAACTAATGGGTATGAACATTTCCAGCCCGTAGATGATACTCAACGAGGGATTAATGGAATGAATAAACTGATGGATGGTGTTACATCAAGGAAGAAAGTTTTATTAAGAATAATTAGGAACAAATGTTGGCTCTTAAAAAAAAAATAAATCCCATAAGGTATGAGGCTGAGATCCTGTGAAGTGGTGCCTAATTTGGAGGTGGACTCCTGCCAGGAGAATTTTCTTCTCTGCCGGTGTCTGTGCTGACCCTCTGCTCAATCTGCTGGTTGCCCGAAAAACACGTGGGCCCTCTTCATATGGCTTTCTACTTCTTTTGTCTCAGCGCATTGTTGGATTAGCACAGCCAGGAAAGCAGAATTTGGTGACAGCTTCCAAGTTTGATTTGCCAGTGAGAACGTTTGGCTGGGTGTGGGGTTTCTGTGGTGTAGCTGGCCCACGGCCTTGAACTTCTTCCGGTTTCAGTGGGCCCACTGAATTATCCAAACGGCCTCTTGCAAATAATGACGCTCGAATCTAAATATGTGTATGTGTAGGGGTGTGTGTGTGTGTGTGTGTGTGTGTGTGTGTGTGTGTGTGTGTATGCATACATGTAGTAAACCAGGGCATCAACAGAGCGCCCAAACTCTTGTGTGCCCGGCCTTTAAGATCACATTAGATCACCCTCATGCGCCATCTGCAAACATGCTTTGATCACTCATTCTCTGCAAAGCACCATTTTAGATTCTATGAGAAACACAAAGAAATATGGCGCCTTCAGAAATGTATTGTCTAAATTAGGCAAGTAAAACATACGTATATACGGTTAATCAGATATATTCTATTACACCTGTCATGTCTCTTGTTTGCATGCCTCAGAAACCAACTGTGATAATTTAAGCAGAAAATGGGAATTATTGAAAAGGCTAGGGGACTAGGCTTACAAACTGGGCATAAGTCAAGTGAGTCAGAGAGTAAAAAGGACTACGCACCAATGGGCACAACCATGGTTGCTGGGCTGCCTCCACCACTTGGCCACCGTCAATTCTAAGTGCCCCATCTTTGCATCATTTGCTCATTCATTTAATAAAAATTTTGTAAGAGCTCAGTAAATGCCTGGCACTGTTCTAGAACTGGGGATTCAGGCATGAACCTAAAAGGCAATAATTTCTGCCATCAGGGAGTTGGCATCCCTGTGAGATCATCTCTCACTCACTCAAATTTGGCCAAGCTTGGTCATATGCTCTTGCTTTGGCTGCTATGTTCCCACAGTGAGTTCCTTCAGTTTAGGAATAGAATGTAGATACTGGGCACCTAAAAAAAAAAAAAAAAGACAGTTTTCCATTATACCATAAGCTGAATTCCATGCGCAGTCTAGATAATAAATGTAGAGACAGTCAGAAGAGATTAAGCTCGCTTCCAAGTTGGGTGATCTGTAAGCCATCTTTCAGGTGGGATAGCATGGTGTGGCACTGAGTCTGAAAGAGCCTTGAGGCACTTGTTCATCTGGGGAATGAGTGTGTTTAAAGGCCCAAGTGGTAAAGTGTGCTCCAGCCTTACTGTATTAGAAGAACTTGACGATGAAGATGATTAGAACAAAATGACTATCTGTGCAGGATTGTGAAAGAGAGCACTTTTCTGGAAGATTCTTGAGGTTTCTGGAAGATACAGAGTTGAAAAAGCAATTTTTAATAAAGGTGAAGGAATTGTCTATGTGTGACCTTATCCCTACCCAGAGTGGCAGGTGCAGGATGCAGAGGGCATGGTAGAGCCAATGACAATGTCGACACTGATGATGACAGTGAAGATCCTTGATTCTGACAGCAGAAATTAAGCTATCTGTAAAAAGAAGTCCTTGCCCTTTGAGAGGATAGGAGCATAGTGCCATCAGAAAAGAAGAAAAAAAAAAACATAGTCTGAAGTCAATAGGTTTAATTACATCTTTGGGTCAATTTACCTGTAAAATGGAACTACTACCTTCCCTGCCAAAAGCAAACGGATGTTGATGATAAACTGAGATAGGAGAAGTACAGTGAAAAGGGCACAAGATACTGAGAAGATATGAGAATAGGTTTTGCATCCACTCTTTCCTAGCTGTGTGACCTTGGACAAGTCACTTAATTTTTCTGAATCTGTTTGCTCATCAGTAGAATGAGGATAGTAATTCTTGACAGAAGTTGCAAAGAGCAAGAGAGATAATATACATGAACATCCTTTATAAACTGTAAAGAGCACTGAGGAGCTATGCTTAGTATCTTTTAATAAATGCATGTGACTTGTTATCAGAAAGCCATAGGGAGAGTTTTGAAAATGTTCATTAAAGAAGTGATTCCTAACATTCCTTCTACTGCGTTATACCCAGACCGCCAGCCTTCCCTGCAGACATAGGAACTGGTTCTCTGCTTATCTCTAAAATAAGGCAGTGACCAGAGTACCCTGGAACCCTTGAGCTGTATGCTCCCCAGACCAGCATGGAGGTGATAAATCTTTTGTATTGACCCAAGAAAAAGCCCCAGCAACAAAGCTCAATTTATTACATTAATAAATCACAAATTGTTCCTGCAGCAAATTCCTAAGACTATGCAAAGCATCACAATCCCCAGGAATAAAAAGGGAGGGCCTGGCTAGACCAGAGCTGAACTGTGCCCACCGGGCACAGGCCAAGTTAGAGTGCACCCCAGCTGACCACATGAAACAGTCTGTATGCAATACAGATGTTTGGTAGGGTTGGTGCTGTTTTCCCACCATGCTTTAAAAGACTTTCATGCCTGCTACTTGCATCCAGACTCCTCCATCCCCAGACTGTTTGGCTCAGTCGATTAGATAGGGTAGGCCTTTTGAGTGACAACGCATTCTAGTGGCTGGACTTCTTGACATCCGCTGTTCTCGTCTACTCTTGCGAAGTGCTGCCTGTGTGGCCCATATTTAATGTTTAAATTAAAATTAATTTTATTTAGAAAATTATGCAGCACCCTCTTGAGATAAGTAGAAACACCCTGGGGTGTTGTAAAATTGAGGTTGGGGATTGCTGCATTGGAGTGCTGTGCTAATGAGGTGAAGGTCAGGGGTTCAATCCCCAAGCGAAGGGAGCAGTTAATTTCACTCTGCCTCCTGGCCTCAAATTCCACCCTTAACCCTGGCCATCTGCCTCAAAGATGAGCCACTGGTCACCAGCAGGACAAGGTGAGACAGAAGAGCTGGGCCCATGCAAATCCATCAATCCCATGAGAAAGACAACTCAACTATGACCCACGGGTAATGTGCCAGGATTGTACATTTTGCAGATGAGGATGCTATTACATTGTGACGTTATGTTAGAGAAAGCACATAAAAAAAGGGAAAGGTCCAATCGGTCAGATATCATGGGGTCCTTGTTCTCTGAAACATCGCTCTTGGTCTGCAAGAGTTTAGCTAGCTTGTTAGAAAGACAGCTTAATAAATGCGATGTGTATGTGATGATCAAACAGTCCATTTTTGTTTATTCTTAAGAAGGAGAGAAGTCATGTAGACATCTCCAAACAAAAGATAATACAAATATCATCAATGTTTAGTTTGGAATATATCATACAATTTGAGGACAACAGATTGCCCTCCTTAATTATGTTTTTCTTTAGCTAATAATAATATTAGTTTGCATTCCCTGAACATGCTGACTGATGGCAGGAAAGCGAGCCCAAATGTTTTGCTGCATGAGGAAAGGGAGGGAGTCCAGGATTAAGCATGTGTCAGGGATAATCCACAGAACCCAGATAATCCATCTCCATAAATCAAGAGTTAGCTGTAGCCTGCTAATTGTAGATGTACCATTGTCCTCGTTAGAAAATAGAATTTGGGGTCCTTAATTCTCTCCTCCACTTTCTCTCTTGTGTATCCAAGTCCTACCCACTCCCAGAGGTCAGTCTAAGTGCTACCTTCTGGACTTCTCTCTTTTGGGGCTTCTGGGGCACTTACAGTATATGCTAAATTGTGCAATGGATATCTTGTTGGCTTAGCGCTTGAAGACGAAGGCCAAGTTTTTCGGCTTCTATATGTCTCACAGGGACTAGCACAGCACTGAACATCCAGTAGGTGCTCAATAAATAGCATACCCAGTGACTGACTGATTTCACTAAGAGATTTGTAATAATAAAAGATCACCTTCCTCACTGTCCCCCAATATGACAAAATTCAATAACCACTCGTGATTAAAAAAAAATAATAAAAATAAAAACTCTCTGAAAACTAGGAATAGAGAAGAACTTTTTCAACTTATTAAAAAGCACCTCTAAAACTCCTGCAGCTAACATACTTCATGAGAGAAGTTCTAAAATATTCCCTCCTAAGATTGAAACAAAGCAGGGAAGTCCACGCCCACCACTTCTAGTCAACATCATACTGGAAGGTCCAACCATCACAATAAGGCAAGAAAAGGAAGTAAAAGGCATAGAGTTTGGAAACAAAATTCCCTATTTGCAGATGACATGGCTGTCTATGTAAAATTCTCAACGACTCTACCAAAAAAAAACAAAAATCCAAAACCCACGACTCTTAGAACTAATAAGTGAGTTTGTCAAGGTTGTAGGGTCAAAGTTAAGCATGCAAACTCAATTTATTTTTAGATACTAGCAATGAACAAGGGGACCCCAAAATTAGTAATACAATCCCAATTACAATCACTCAAAAAAATTGAAATACTTAGGCGTAAATCTAAGAAAACATATATAGGATTTGTCTGCTGAAAACCACAAAATCCTAATGAAATGAGATCTAAATAGATGGAAAAACATTTTCATCCTAATGTATTGGACGACTCTATAAGTAAAGATGTCAATTCTCCCCCAAATTGATATATAGGTTGCAAAAATTCCTATCAAAATCCCAGCAAGTTCTTTTATACATATAGGCAAGATTATTCTAAAATGTGTACAGGATGGCAAAGAAATTAGAAAAACTAAAACAATTTTGAAAAAGGAAAATGAATGGGAAGAATCAACCTACTCAATGTAGACTTACTCTATAGCTATATCAATCAAAACTGTGTGGGACTGGCAAAGTATTGTATTGGCAAGGTATTGATACATAGACCAACCGAACAAAACAGCAAACCCAGAAATAGACTCATACAAATGTGTCTAACTGATTTTTTATAAAAATGCAAAAGCAGTGGGGGAAAGATAGCCTTTACAACAAATGCTCCTGAAGCAATTGGATGTCCATAGACAAATAAAAGAGAATCTCAACCTAAGTTTCACACATTATATTAACTCAATTAACTCAAACTGAGTCACAAAATGCAAAACAGAAAACTATAAAGCTTTTAGAAAAAAGAAGAAAAAATTCAGCACCTTTGGTTAAGCATAGAGTTCTCAGACTTCACAGCAAAAGCATAATCAATTTAAATAAAAAATTGATAAATTGGACTTCACCAAAATTAGAAACTTTTGCTCTTTTGAAAGACTCTATTAAAAAGAGGCGAAGACATAGTATAGACTGGGAGAAATATCTGAATACCACCTATATGACAAAGGATTAGTATCTAGAATAAAGAACTCTCAAATCTCAACAGTAAAAAAACAAACAATCCCTTCTCCCTAAGATTGGAAATGAGACAAGGATGCCCTCTGTTACCACTATTACTCAATTTTGTATGAGAAGTTCCAGCTAGAGTAGTCAGGCAGGACAAAGAAATAAAAGACACCCAAATCAGAAAGGAAGAACTGAAACTTCCATTATTTGCAGATGACATGGTACTATGCTTGAAGAATCCTGTGAAATCTGCCACAAAGTTTCTTGAGCTAATAAACAAATCCAGCAATTGGCGGGTTATAAGATTAATGTGCAAAAATCAGTAATGCTTCCATACACAGGCAATGTCCTAACTGAGGAGACAATGAAGGGAAAAATTCCATTCAAAATAGCAACTAAAAGAATCATGTATCTAGGAATAAACTTAACCAGGGATGTAAAGGACATGTACACAGAAAACTACACAACATTGATAAAAGAAATCAGGGAAGATTAAAATAGGTAGAAAGACATTCCTTGCTCATGAAAAAGAAGGTTAAATGTAGATAAAATGTCAATTCTACCCAAATTGATCTACAGACTCAATGCAATACCATCAAAATTCCAAGAACCTACTTTGAGGACTTGGAAAAGCTAGTTATCAAATTCATTTGGAAGGGAAAGAGACCTTGATATAGCTAAAAACATCCTAAAAAAGAAGAACAAAATGGAAGCATTAACAATTCCTAATTTTAAAACTTATTATGAAGCCACAGTGTTTCAAAACAGCGTGGTACTGGAACAAAGCTAGAAGTATTGACCAACAAAACTGAATCAAGAGTGCAGAAATAGACCACCAAATCTACGGTCAATTGATTTTTGACAAGTTTCCCAAGTCCATTGAACTGAGACAGAACAAATAGTCTTTTCAATAAATGGGCATGGGAGAACTGAATATCAATAGACAAAAGAATGAAAGAAGACCTTTACCTTACACCCTATACAAAAATGAACTCAAAGTGGATCAGAAGCCTAAATATAAGAAGAGCCAGTACTATAAAATTCTTAGAAGAAAATATAGGAAAACATCTTCAAGATCTAGTAATAAGAGGTAGCTTCTTAAACTTTATACCCAAAGCACAAGCAATGAAAGAAAAAAATAGATAAATGGGAACTCCTTAAAAATCAAATGCTTCTGTGTCTCAAAAGACTGTTTCAAAAAAAGTGAAAAGGCAACCAACTCAATGGGAGAAAATATTTGGAAATCATGCATAGAATAAAGATTTGATATTCGTATATTAAGAAATCGTACAACTCAACAATGAAAGGACAAACAACCCAATTATAAAATGGGCTAAATATATAATAGACATTTTTCTGAAGAGCAACTACAGGTGGCTAAAAAGGATATGAAGAGACGCTCATTTTCATTAGCCATAAGAGAAATACATATCAAGACCACAATGAGATATCTCACACCTGTAAGAATGGCTGCTATTAAACAAAAAGGAAACTACAAATGTTGAAGAGGATGTGGAGAAAGTGGAACACTTATGCACTGCTGGTGGGAATGTATAATGGTGCAGCCGCTGTGGAAGACAGTTTGGCAGTTCCTTAGAAAACCCGAGTTGCCCTACAACTCAACAAAACCACTACTCATTAAATATGGAAGAACTGAAAGCAGTGACACAAACAGACACGTGCACACCAATGTTCATAGCAGCATTATTTACAATTGCCTGCAGTTGAAAACAATCCAAGTGCCTATCGACAGAAGAGTGGATGAACAAAATGTGGTACATACAGCTGATGGAATATTATGCAGCAGTAAGACAAAATGAGGTCCTGAAGCACATGACAAGATGGATGAGCCTTAAGGGCATAATGCTGAGTGAAATGAGCCAGACACAAAAGGATAGATATTGCATGATTTCTCTTTTATGACCATGATGAAGGTAATCTCAGAGGCTTACAATGTTGAATATAGGTGACCTAGAGATACAAAGAAGCTAGAGATGGGTGAATGATTAGGTAATGAGGTTGAACCTAAATGTAAGGGAATGGATAGTAGTGAAGGCAGTTCAGCAGTGGGTCTATAAATAATGTTGCCATATTGAAGGTGAACATGATTGAAAGGGGTTGTATAGACCATGAATCCCACCGATCAGCACTGCAAAAATAAGTATGTTCTTGCATGACTCATACAAAGGTATGAATCTTGTACAAATAGTAAATAATATTAGGGTATAAGGGGGGAAACTACTATTGCATGCTACGGTTTAATGTTTAACAGGAAGACGGCAAAGTAGCACGACAACACCAGGGGTAAACAATTTGGGGGTAGGGACAAGAATTAAGGGGAGGGATTTTCTATTTGGTGAGGGAGTGTTTATCAGTTATTTTTCTCTTCAGAGCAGTGAAAATTGTCTAATATTGAGAGTGTTGATGATTGTACAAGTAAGTGAAGATAATGTGAGACACAGAATGTTGACTCTGAACATTACACATGATGCCCAAAGGATAGAGGTGGCTGAAAGATACAATGACTGAGAAGTAGAATGACGAACTGTGGTATACACATATGATCGCATCTTGTGCGGCCACAGAAAGGAATGGAGCTGTGGGGACTGCAACGATATGAATGAACCTAGGGGACATTATTGATGCAAAATAAGCCAGAAACAAAAGAACAAATAATTGTATGGTCTCATTTAGAAAATACTTAGAAATTGAAAATGAGATCAGCCTTCAATTAAAGATAAGAATGAAGCTGATCGGGTCAGGACGAAGGTAAATCAGAATATAAGGGTATGCAGGACACTGCCTGTATTTTAGAACTTCACCTACAGCATGAGACTAAGGAAGAGAGGCTTATTTTGTCCAAAACCTAAGTTTTCTGGAGCACATAATCTAACTCAACCTGTCTGGATAGATCATTGAAACAAGCCAAATACATGGAGCTCAGAATAGGAATGAGGGTTTGTAATTCTGCATAGATTAATGTAATGCCCAGATACATCCCAAAGTACGTTGAGCAAGTAATTCAAAAGTATTGGCAAAGTCCCTTGTGGGACAGGAGAGAAAATATGGAACTATAAAACTTTACCACTGGGGAAACCCCTGATACTATCTCAAACATTAGGGACTTCCAAGTCAATAGGCCAAGCCCTTCATCTTGAGCCTTGATCTTGCGAAGCTTATTTATATAGTGGAGAGCTAAACTTACTTATTGATATGCTTAAGAGTTACTTCCAGAGGACCTCTTTTATTGCTCAGATGTGGTCTCTCTCTAAGTCCAACTCTGCAAGTAAAACCAATACCCTCCCCACTAAGTGGGACATGGCATCCAGGGGTGAAAGTCTTCCTGGCAGCATGGGATATGAATTCCTGGGGATGAGCCCAGCCTTGGCAAGGTGGGATCCACAATACCTTCCTGACCAAAAAGGGGGAAAGAGTCATAACAAAATAAGGTAAACAGTGGCTGAGAGATTTCAAATAGAGTTGGGTGGCTATTCTGGAAGCTACTCTTAATGTAAACTTTGGCTAGTTATTGCTATTTAGTACAGTTCGCCAAACCCTAACCAAAACCTTTCCTTTCACCCCTGATAAACATTTAGGGCTCTACCGAGATTCTATAAAAGTTCCATGCACTATGATTATTTTCCAGAAACCCACAACCTCCAGATAGTTTCCTAGGCCAGATAAGACCTGAAACCCAGAGGGGCCAGTCTGTCCAGAACATTGACTAGTTCCATCCCCCTAAACCACATTATCAACAGCCCTTTGCAATGTGAAAAACTGAGAATGGGCATAGCCCAAATACCCCTAAAGATTGGGAGAAGGCTCAAAGGAGAGAGAGGAATTATAACAGAGAAGATAGGACAAATGAGTATAACTGCTGAATCATTATATTGATATTTCTTTTCGTCTCCAGTGTCTTGAAGCAGTTAGAAGGAAAAACTTAAAATTGTAGACCTGTAGCCTATATCAAACTCTGAAATCTGTTCTATAACTACTTGTTACAATGTACTTTGAAATTTATTGCTTTTTTAAAATATATGTTATATTTCACAATAAAAAATGTTAAAAACCAACAAACAATCCAATTAGAAAATGGGCAATAAGCATGAAGAGATATTTCACCAAAGAGGATATACAGATAGAAAATAAGCACTTGAAAAGATATTCAGCATCATTAACCATTACGAAAATGCAAATTAAAATCACAATGAGATATCACTACACACCAATCAGAATGTCAAAAACTACAAACTGTGACTCTGTGAAATGCTGGCAGGATGCAGAGAAACTGGATCATTCATACATTGCTGGTGGGAAAGTAAAATGTCATTGCCACTCTGGAAAACAATTAGATAATTTCTTATAAAACTATACATGCAACTCCATATGACCCAACAATCACAGCCATTTATGTTCTCACACAAACCTATACATGAATATTTATAGCAGCTTTATTTGTAATAGCCAAAAACTGCAAAGAACTCAGATGTCCGTCAATGGGTGCACGATTAAACAAACTGCGGTACATCCAAATCATGGAATACGACTCAGCAGTATAAAGGAATGACTGTTAATACATCCAACAACCTGCATGAATCTCCAGAAGATTATCCTGAGTGAAAAAGTCAGTTCCCAAAGGTTTTGTACTTCTGATTCCTTTTATATAAAATTCTTAAAATGACAAAATTATTGAAATGCAGAACAGATTGGTGGCTTAGCGATTGCCAGGGGTTAGGGACAGGCAGTGGTTGGTTGGGGGGAAGGGGAGGAGAGGGAAGTGGGTGTAACTGTCAAAGGAAACCTAAGGGATCTCTGTGGTGAAGGAAATGTTCTATATCTTGACTATACCGATGTAAATATCCTGGTGTGATATTATACAATGCTTTTGCAAGATGTTACGATTGGGGGATTTCTTTATATTATCTCTTAAAACTGAATGTGAATCTACAATGATCTCAACATAAATGTAATTAAAAAAAAAAAAAAAAAGAATCACCCTTACCTGCCCATGCTGCAGGGAGGTATTAGACACCCAGAGATTTGCTTCCACTCAGAATACCATGATCTGGCCTTACTTCCACCCTAATGATATGTTCTGTATTGTACTCCTCAGATAGAAACAATAGGCATCTCTGTTCAGGCAGGCTGTACCCAGGAGTTGCACCAAAGTGGTAATATGCCAGGTGGGGGAAGTGGCATTTGGGTGGCAGCCATGAGGGGATGCATTCAGCATAAGGAGCTGCAGTTTGCTGCCGGGTTTGTACTGGAGTTCAGAGGACTGGATTAAGAGATGGACCTGCACATAAGAAAATTACCAGGAGTCTAAGGGTGTTTACTCATCAAGAGTAAAGGTGGGAATCTCACTGGGGACTCAAGGCCATGATTTGGCTAAGCAACAATGGTAAAATTAAGGTCAGACTAGGCAAGAAGAGGCATTCATTTATTCATCTCCTCATTTGTTTAATGAATAGTTCATGAGAAACTCTGTGGAGCTAGGCACGTGGCAGGAGACCATGACAGAGGTCATTTACAGCTCGCTGTCTAACAGAGGAAAAAGATTAGCAAGAGTGCTTGGGAGTACTTTGGAGGAACAGCTGTGCCTGACTTGGATAAACAGGTCACTGGAAGGTCCAGTGACATTGAATGAGGAAATGACATTGAAGCCAAGATCTAGAGGATGAAGTGTGGGCTGAAGTGGAAATAGGATTCATGCACAGGGGAGAACAGGATTCTTGTGGGCCCTGAGCTGAGAGGTTACAGAACTTGGTTGCTGTCCCGTTAGACAGACCTGGTTAGTCTGTAGAGGCTATAGAGGTCACTCATGGTCACACCAGTGTAAGGTTCAGGGTATATGGCTGGTATTCATGGGTTCCCCTAGTCAGAAGCAAAGTCTCAGGAAAGACAGAAGCTACAGAGCAGGCAATTGTTGGGAACTTTCATTAGTGGATCAAAAAGAACTGCATGCCAAGGCAGACCAGAAGTCTGGGTTGTTCTTCCCTGGGCGAGTCAAAGCTTTGAAAAATCTATAAGGCCTTAATTAGTACTTTTTCCTTCGGAGTTCCAGGCCTTCTGGGACTCTGGCTGTCAGACAAACCTTCCACAACAGTGAGGGTGTCATCTTCATGGAGCTGGAAGATCCAGTGAATTATCTAAATAACTTTTGCTTCTACAACATAAATCTGCATCTTCTCACCTAATTGGGGATCCTTCTCTGTAGAAGTTCTTTGGCTGGCCAGGACTCTTTCCCTCTGACACTTCACTCCCTGGGTTCATGCCGTAGTTGGCTCATGACAGAGACTGCAGTTGTCAGAGTGAGCATTGGGTCAAGAGCCACCCCTTCTGGAAATCAGAAGTCAGTATGCCAGAGTAAATAGCAGCTCATTCATACATCCAACAAATATTTATTGAGCATCTACTATATACTGGGCTCTCTGTGCTAGCCCTAAGAACCTAGTGGTAAGAAAGTCATGTTTCCTGTCCTCAAGTAACCAAGGATCTAATAAGCCAGTCAAAGAGACTAAAGATTATATTGGTAAGATTATATAGGTTCCATGGTTCTAAATGAAACTCCAAAAAATAGGATTTAAGTAAGGTAGAAATCATTTCTCTCCCACATATCCCTTCAAGTATAAGCAATCCAGAGCTCTTATGCCAAGACCTAGGCACCTTCCATTTTATTGCTCTGTCATTCTAAGTATGTGTCCCTCATCTATTTAGTCTAAGATGATTCGCCATGTATCACATTCCAACCAGTAGGAAGGAAGAAAAAGGTAGAAGAATGGAATGCATAATTTCTTCCTTTTAAAGACTCAGAAATGACACACGTCACTTCGGTGCAAACTCTATTTACAGAAATTAGTTACATGACCATACCTGACTGGCAAAGAATACTGGCACATTGTAAGGGCTCAATAATTGGTAGCTGATTTTGGCTAAACGAGCAGTTCAAAGCTGAACAGGAAAGTTGATGCAAAGTTCTTGATATTCCTAACACTTGTCTCACTATCAGGGCCCCCTTTGTCTTTTGGTACTGCTCCTCCTCTCTTCTTATAGTTCCTGCTCAGCTTTGAACTGCTCATTTACCCTTGGTCATAGAGAACTGTGTCCTCTTGCTTCACTCCTACCTGCTTAATTAGTGTGGCACAGATTCCTCCTTGTCCTCAGTATCCATTCTCCCCTCCTCCTTCTTCTCCTTCTTTCTAAAGAAAGTATAGCTGGACACATATCTTAGTTAAAGATTACATTTTCATATTTCATGTTTCTCATATCGGAACTATTGGCCAAGAAGATAAGAGGAGCAGTACCAAAAGACAAAGGGAGCCCTGATAGTGAGACAAGTGTTTGGAAAGACAAACACTTTCCAAACACTTGTTTGATACAAGAACTTTGTATCAATTTCCTTCTGAAGTCAGCATCACCCCCCACACACTTACAGCCCAGCACTCACAGGTGAGAAAGGGGTGAAGGGATGGCAGCCTGAGGCCGAGCTGATGAAATGGGCTCCTCAAGGGTTGATGCTTTCAGTTCCACAAATGTCCATCATGAAAAATCATCCTCAAAAAGACTCGCGGTGCTGCCCATCGGTGGGGCCAACACGTTGCCTTGCCAACCGTCCTACTGGCCACAAGGATGCTAATGACAACGAGAATATTAATTCTGGAAGAAATATTTCTGTCTCTGGACAAGTGACGGATTCCTTCGGCACCATCGCAGTAAAGTGGAAACCTTAACTGGAGCAATACTAGCAGGCAAGGGAGAAATTCACATTTGTGGCATCCAAAGCAAACCCTTCCTCTCTAATAGTAAAATCAGTCCCACTGTGTACACGTCTTGGACTCTCAGGATGTGTTCGTCTCCCCCCCCCCCCCCCCCCCCCCCGCCACACACAACTCAGTCCCTGTAGTGCTTCAGATTTATCTAGCTTTTCATATTTTTCCATAACATGCATGATCATAGTCAAAAACAACTGCCAATTATCGATCCCCTACGACGGGCCAGGGACTGCGCTCAGCCCTCAGTAACATTTACATGCCTGTTTTCCTCTTTACAAAATGCTCTTCCACATCTTCATTTGACCCTGACTCTGTAAGTGTGATAGGTATTGGTTAGTCCCATTTGATAGATAGGGAGAATGTGCTGAGCAGTTTCCCTAAGAATATGCAGTCAACTCACAGCCAAGTCAGGTGTGACCCAGATTCCATCCTCTTCGTCACCTACTTCCATTGAACCTGCCTCTTACTGTGAAGGCCAGTTTATTTCTGGGATTTCTTCTAAAGTACCATTCGGTGCACTGCTGCAGTGATTTTCTAATATAGGTCAAATCCCAGGACAGGTATATTCCACTCATTATCTAAAAACCCTATTTTTAAGAACAGACAATTTGGAGGGTGACAATCCTTTTTAAAAGGGGGAGGGGGAGGGATTCGCAGTAGTCTTCCTTTAAATAGTGAAGTGCTCTAGACCAATTCCAACATAATATACTTTAACATAATCCCCTTTGCGTTTCATTTCGCAGGAATGTTTCTACTGTCCAAGAGGAAACACACTTAACAGTGAACTTTCAGGGAGTTCTTTGGTACTTTAATGGCACTGGAATCGTTTCATGAAACCAAACGTTAAATAACTAAGCTGTTGTTTGGGGCTTGGGTTTTTTTCCCTTTATAAGCCTCAGTCCCTGTCATCAGTTAGACTCTAAGGAAAGAGAAGTGGGGAGCAGCTTTGGAGCTGGCTGGGGTTGGGTTGGAATCTCTGTCCTTATCTTCTGTGACTTGGCAGCAGCATTTAAGCCAGCCAATAGCTGCCTCCTCCTGAAACCTCTTCTTCACTTGGCCGCAGTGCAGCCACCTAGCTGTCTTCCTGCCTCCCTGGCTGCTCCTTCTGGTCTCCTTTGCCATTTTCTCTTCTTCCCAAGAGCCTAAGGTTCAGTCTTCAGAACTCTTTGATGATCCAATCCAGTGTCATGGTTTTAAATACCTTACTTATATTGCTGATAACAAATTCATTTCTTCAGCCTAGATCCCTCCCCTCGACTCCAGACTTCGAGATGGAACCCTGTATTTGTCTTCACTTGAATGTCTAAATGGCATCTCCAACTGAATGCATGAATGCATGCAAAAATAAAGCTCCTGATTTCCTCTTCCAAGAATGTCTTGCACCGATCACGCCCATCTCAGGAAATGGCAACTTCATTTGTCCATTTGCTCAGGACAGCTCTTTCTTTAACATCCCACTTCCAATATGTCAGTAAATCCCATTTTCAAAATGTATTCAGAATCTGACCCTGCTCCTGTCCTGCACCAAGCCACCGTCACCTCTCCCCTGGATTATTTCCATAGCCTCTTGGTTGGTTTCGAGGCTACCATCCTTGTCCTCTTCCAGTTCATTTGCAGCCCAGCAGCCAGAATGATACTGTTAAAATCCTAATCCAATCATATCACTCCAATACCCCAAACTGTCCAATGGCTCCAAAGCAAGACCCTAAAAATGACTTACATGGCCCTTCCCTGCCTGCCCCCACAGTTCCCCCAGGGGCGCCCCTCCGGCACCTCACCTTTCCTGTCTAACTTGTTCTCATCTTTCCCCTGTTTCCCCTTGGCTTACTCCACTTCAGCAACACCAGCTTCCCTGCTGCTCCCAGAACCCGCTGGGAACACTTCCACTTCAGGGACTTGAAATTTGCTCTTCTCTTTACCTGGAACACTCATCTCTGAGATATCTGCTGGGCTAGTTCTCCTACCTCCTTCAAGGTTTTATTCAAATGTCATCTTCTCAGTGAGGACTTCCTTGGCTACCTGCTTTAAAATTGCAGAAGCCCCTTCCCACTCCTCACCAACCCTCCTTTTCCACCTTCTCTGCTTTACTTTTCTCCTTAGTGCTTATCAACCTCTGATCATCTATTTTATTATCTTGTTTACTGATTTGTTTCCCCCTACACTTGAATTTAAATTCCGCTAGAGCAGGAACTTTTGTTGATTCTGTTCCCTCCTCCTCTCCAGGCACCTGGAGCAGTGCTTGGGGCTTGGTATATAGTAGGGACACAACAAATACTCTTAGAGTAAAAGAATTGATGAATGAATGGCACTGCCAGCTTTAGTCTTGAGCAAGTATTTAATCTCTCTGAATGTGGATCTCCACAATGAATATGATTATGTCTACACTGCAGTGTTATAAGGACTATTACCAAAAAGCCAGTGTAGGGCTTGGCAAGTAAGTGCTCTTTGCTATTATTGTTGCTGTTTCAGAGGAAAGTTGAGCCACTTAATGTGCATACCCTTAGCCCACTAGATCAAACTAGATCAAAATCTTCTACTGGATCTCAAATCTTCTTTACCTGATCTCCAGATCAGTTATTACCACTGTCCCACTCACCACCCTGGGAGAGGATTCAAGTTACTAATATGGAGTAAATAGCTACTGCCATTCTGTTCAATACTTTAATTGTAATTCATTCACTCATAGAGTCAACAAATATTTACTTTGGGTACATCAAAGGCTGGGGATACAAAGGAAAAATAAGGCTTGAACCCTAGCCTTATTGAGTCCATTGTCCTTCACAGATGATGAATAGATGAACAACTAATGTTAAGAGAGTGTGGCCTGTGCTAGGAAGTTTTGGAGCCGGTTTGTTGTTTGCCCAAAACCTCCCATCCCCATTCCATCCTATACCATCATACAATAATCTCAAGGTACCAGAAAATCATAGACAAAACAAGGCTAAAACAAAAAACACATTGGTGGGTTCTGGTAGCAGATAGCATAGCCCTATAGCAGCAGCACAGACTCCTCAGGATTCCTCTGTGACACTAAAGGTTGTGTACCTCTGATTTACCATCCAAAGTAGTCAGCTGCAGCCTTGTGCTGAGATGAGCTGGTCAAGAATGGAATGAGGAGCGATAAGGACAACAGGCCTTATATGCCTGCCACCCCCATCCCAGGTCAACCAAGAGACTTTAAGAGTGCTTACTTATACGAAGATCAGGTGAGCTCCTAGCCCCATCCCAATCTCCCTAGTTAGATGAGGACACCTCCTGAACACAATTCCCTTCTCTTCACCTTCAGAAGAGGGACTCCTTGCCTGGTTCCAGAGAAAGGTTGTTCCGGATGATGAAGAAACACAGGCTGTGAGCTGGTGTCCACCACCACCCTCACATTTCTTGGCTCTGCTCCAAAGCATACCTCCACCCCTTCACTTCTCAGCTGCGATTTCACCTGTAGGGCTGAGGTCTTCCCTCAAATGGATGCTCCAGGGCAATGATTCATCTGAAGGATGTGGCAGGATCTTTCAGTAAGAGGGCAGTTGGCTCCCCCATAAATGTTTGAGCAAGAGGTACAGTCACAAGGCCATGGCTGGGAGCTAACTCTTCCCTCCACGCCAGAGCCCTTTGCAGGGAGAGCATTTTGCTCCACTGGTGTGTTCTGCACCCACCCACCCCCTCCACGGGGATTGACAAGGCAAGGCTGAGAGAGGCAAAGGGGAGTCCAGGGTTTCCGGTTGGCAGGCAGGATGCAAAATGCTCTGACACCTTCACCAGCTCCTCCTGCCAGGCTCAAGTGGCCTTCCTACCATCTGGCCACAGTGAACCCTCCTGCTAGTAGTAGAGGGGAAAAGAGCTCCCTCTGGTACCATCCTCTGGTCATCAATCCTGCCAAGCAGATTTCCTGATCTGCCCCCAAAGTGACCAGTTATCCAGGGATATACGGTCTATGACCCTACGCACCAAATTGTAGGGATGGTCAGTTCTGAACTCACCAGGGTTTGGCTCCGTTCTGAGGCAGGCACATGAACAGGCGCCTACAACCAGGAAATGTGCCTCCAGAAAATTTTGGATGTGTATATTCGGGGGTGGATGGGGGGAGATAGGAGGGACTCCAGCCTGCTCTGATCTTAGCAGCCATTATTTTAACTCTGCTAAGTCATATTTGAACAAATAAGATGTTGATAGCAATTTGGCAGTGTTGCTGAGAGAATGAAAGGAGAAAGTATATGTTCAACAACTAACATTGTATCTGGCATTTAGAAAGTGCAAAAGGAATGGTAGCTGCCATTGTTGTTGGTGAGAGGAGAAAAAAGAAGTGGAGGAAAGCTGTGCTCCCAGCCATGTATAACCCCAAAAGTTTGGAGAACCTTTGCTCTTGCAGACCCTTCCACCCACCACCCCCAATCTGCCCAGAATGCACTTCCTCTCCTTCATTGAGGAGCTCCTACTTATCCTTCCAGATGGATGCAATTCAGATGTGATCTCCTCTAGTTTCCCCCAAATTCCCCAGGCACAGTTAATTGCACCTTCCTTTGCTCTTCTGTTATAGCACTCCCTGCTTTGTATTCTAAGTGTCTGCATTTGTTGCTCCCTCTTGTCACCAACTGCTTGAGCCCAGGAGAGTACCTTCTTCATTATTATCTCCTCAATTCTTGCCCCCTTCCCCGGAGAGGAGATCTCCAGTAAATGTTCGTCTGTCCCTCGGCCTAGGAAAGCCCCCAGCTGCCCAAGGAGCAGGCTCAATGCATCGCACAATGCCTTATCTCCATGGAATGGAGCCTCAAGAGACCCTGTGGAAATATGAGCCTTGGCGCTTGCCATCTTCATTTCTTTCCTGCAGAGTTGTGGTGAGATCATCGTTCATCAGCTGGAGAGCAAATGGCATGCAGGGAGGGCAGGAGAGTTATTGAAGGTCACTTACTAAATTAACAGCAGAACTAAGATGAAATGTATCATCACCTCTAAGCTCAAAGCCAGGCTTAGCCTACACCACATTTTCTTCCATGAACAAATGACAACCTCAGACCTTTCTCAAAAAATGGTGGGCACGTTGAAAGCTGAAATCAGGTCACCTCCTTGTGCAAAGAAAGTCTCCATCTTTAGAACAGAGAGGGTGTGTTCAGTTCTCATTTCAAACTATGCTTGTCTCCAAAAAGACTTTGCCTGACCCCAGAAACGAAGTTAACTTTCCCCTTGTTAAACTCTGTGGTCATTTCTTGGACTTTTCTATCACAGCGCTTGCCACGTAAATTGATGTATATGCTATTTGTGAAATCATTTGTTTGATGTCTGATTCCCCTTTAAACTTAAAAATGAAGACAGGGACGCATCTAAAGGGCCTACCATAATACCTACAATATCCTAAGTATCAATTTATTCAACCAATAAATGGGTATTAAATGTCTTCCACATGTGCCATATTTTCTAGATGTTGTGAATAAAGACATCTGGATAGATGGAGAGCTTTTTAAATGAATCAAGAGAGTTTTTAAATGAATCAAATACATGATTGCACTTGTCTGCAATTCAAAATCAGTCTCAGTGGGCTAAAGTCATAGTATCAGCAGAAGTGGTTCCTTCTGGAGACTTTCTTGAGGGGAGAACCCCTTTTCTTTGCCTTTTCCAGCTTTTAGAGGCCGCCTCGTTCCCTGATTTGTGGCCCTTTCTTCCACCTTCAAAGCCACCAGCACCTTCAAATCTCTTTCTCTCACTTCTGCTTCCATTGCCACATTTCATTCTCTGATTCTGACCCTCCTGCCTTCCTCTTGTAGGAATCCTTGTGATTACATTGGGCCCACCTGGATAAACAAGCCACTCACCCAGTCTCAAGATTCTTAACCTAAATCACACCTGAAAAATCCCTTTAACCATGTAAAATGACATATTCACAGATCCCAGGGATTAAGATATGGAGATCTTTACCGAGCCACGTATCTGCCTACCCTGGTGATCTATGTAGGATGTGTTTAGAAAGCTTTGACTGCAGGAAGTCTTCCTCAATTCCAGCAGACTCTTACCTCAAGCCTAAAATGTTTTCATAAATTAGGTACCCGATACCTTGGAATCACATCTTGTTCAAAGTGGGGTTCCGTTTTCTCATCAGACTAGTGTGTGAGTGAAGCGTACATATGTCATGACTACCTGCATAGGAGCAAAGAAACCCACCTCCAGCCCCTATGCCATGGATGTCCATAAAGCATGCCCTGAAGACTCTGAGCTGAAGACCTTGCTAGAGTACCAGCAAAGCACTCCTGTTTCCCAAGCTATGGCCCATTCTTCACTGACACAGCCACTGAGCAACAAGGAAAGGCTTTGCCCTTGGGAATGACCCATTGACTCCCCCTTGGCTCAGATGGCTCTCTCCAGAGAGAGACTCAAAGTCACCACTGTGAATTCCGTTTTTTCCTTGATTCTTGGAAAGCACCTCCCAGGACCATTTCAAAACAAACAAGTCGTGAGGTTTGCTCAGTATCTATTTAAAGGGAATCATGTGTTCCAATAACAAACCAGAGGCCAGTCCCAGGCTTTGGGACAAGACTGGAGCTACTGTGCATGTAACTGCAGGTCAGGGGCAGGCAGGCCTTCCACATATACATCGCCTGGCACGGCCCCCGGCTCACCCAGCAGTCTCGTTGCCTCGCCAGTCCTTTTACCCCAAAAAGACCCAGAACAGAATGGGTCACCAAATAAGAAGTTTTAAGCAGTTTTTATATAATGTTTACTACCTTGGCAAGCTTAGCAGGAAAGTTTTGAACCCATGTAGGCCTTTTCACCCAGAAATCTCAAATAGCTTGGTTATGACTAGTTTTATGTGTGCAAAGCATCCTGCTATCCTCCAGGAGCTCTGTTCATCAAAGTCAGTGGTCTCTCTGATCCTGGGTGTATAACAGAAGCCTGTGCCCAGCTGGGATTCTATATAAGTCAAGTGCTTCTATTATCCCTGCATTGCCTAGGAGTTCTCCTGTGGATAGTGGCTACAAAATGGACTAGCAGACTGACTTCTTCATCTATTCATTAACTATTCATTTGAGCAACATTTTATGCCAGGCACTGGCAAGACACTGGTGAGCCTACATTATGTGAGGAGAAGTCATCTGAAAAGTAAGAAAAAAAAAAGTAAGCAGACAAATAAATAAAATAACTACAAGTTGAAATAATTGTCATAAGAGAACCCAAGAGTGAAGCTAGAGAATAACAGAGGGGGACCTACTGTACATCAGGTGAACTGGGATGTCTCCCTGAGGTTACACTCAAGGTGAGACCTAAAGGAAATGAAAGAACCAAACATGGGAAGATTCAAGAAAAGAGTTTTCTTGACTGCAAGAAGAGTATGTGCATAGGTCCTGAGGCAACAAAGAGCTTGGCCAATGTTCAAGGAACTGAAAGAAGACCAGGAGGGCAGGAGTGCTGTGAGCACGGAGCACAAGGGACTAGAGTAGTAAGCAGGGATCAAATGATGAAGAACTTTGTTCAAGGTTTGGGTTTTGGATTTTTACTCTAAAAGAATGGGAAGCTGTTGAAGGGTTTTAATTGAAGGGAAGGGACATGATATATCTTTCCCTTCTTTTTTTCCTCCTACTCCTCTCTCTTCCTCTTCCTCAGTCTCCTCCTCCTCCTCTTCCTTAAAAAAAAAAATCACTTTTGCTGCTGTGTGGAGAATAGCACAGAGACAAGCAGAAGGGAAGGGAAGGAGGCCTATAGGGAGAGGTGGACTTGGGTAGTAGCAGATGGAGGGAGAGAAGGGCACGCTCATATGAACACTGGAGATGGAGTTGACTGGATTTTCTGAGGGATCAGATAAGTTGGGGAGATGATCTCAGATGGTTAACTGTGCCTGCCCTTGACAGGAGTTTCTGCCTGATCACAGAGTGGCACACGTAGCTAATGGACTCATGCCTGACCCTGAGGAAACTGCTCCAAGATGCCGTCAAGGGCACATATAAGCCTCACCACCATCAATGAAGTTGGACAGCACTGCCGTTCTCCGGAGCTCACCCCAATGTGGCACAAGATGCCTCCATGACACTTACCTCTCATGTGATAGGCAGCATTTCTATACCAGAAATGGAATGGCTTTTAAAACGGGGAATTTATTAAGTTGCAAGTTTACATGTTCAGGGCCATGAAAATGTCCAAATTAAGGCAAGACTATGAAAATGTCCAACCTGACTCCATCCAGGGAAAGATACCTTGGTTCAAGAAGGCCAGTGATGTTCAGGGTTTCTTCTCAACTGGAAAGGCATACGGCTAACATGGTAAAGTCTGCTAGCTTTCTCTCCAGGCTTCTTGTTTCATGAAGCTGTCCTAGGGACGTTTTCCTTCTTCATCTCTAAAGGTCTCTGGTTGCTTGTGCTCTAACGTTTTTTCTAAAATGGTTCCTTCTTAAAGGGTTCCAGTAAGCAACCCCACCTTAAATGGGTAGAGAAGCATCTCCATGGAAACCATCTAATCAAAAGTTATCACCCACAATTGGCTGGGTGGCATCTCCCTAGATAATCAAATGCTCACACCCAGCAATATTGAATGAGGATTAAAGGACATGGCTTTTCTGGGGTACACAACAGATCCAAACTGGTACACTGCCTTAGGCTGGGGTTCTACATCAGAATTGGTGGTATGCTGGGGAGCCAGCTCTCTGGGAGTGAAAATAAAAACAAGCCTTGATTTTAGCATTTACCAACCTCCATGGTACAAATACTCCCAGTTAACTGAGTTCCTAAAATTCCTTAATAGTTAACAACTGGTTTTTGCCAGCTTGCAAGAGCTGGCTTTCCCACAGCCCTGCATGACTGCTGGTCCGGAATGCCATGCTAAACCATCTCCTCTGACTCTTCACCACTTAGGGTTGCCCACGTCAGAAGCAGAAGGAAACTTTTGGTGATGTGTTACATCCATTGGCCTGAGAATATGCTCAATGACCCAACACTCAAATGTGTCTGTATAAGTCAGCTATAAAACTGAACTGATTGCTCAACTCAATTTTTCTCCATTGGAGAATGGTCAAAGAGGAGGCTATCATTCAGCCCCATGGGTAGATCTGAGGGAGCACGAGGAGTGTCAGATAATCTGGGTGCCAAATAAATATCTCAGACAGCTCATTTATCCTCTCTGAGTCTCAGCCTCTAGGACTACAAAAAGAGCAAGTTGGTGATCTCTAAGGGCCCTTTTTTTATTAGTCACTTATACCTGAACTCAGGTAAAAGTCAGGGGAATGCAAAGGGATGGCATATATGAGAAACTCAGGGAAGATTGATGAGATTTGGTGACTGAATGGATATGGGAAATGAAGGCAAATAAGCACTCAATGATGATTCCCACGGTCTGAAACACTACCAAAGCTTCCCATGCCATGTGGAATATTTGCAGCACCTTTTGGATTTCTCTGGATGGGAAAACTGTTCAATAATTACAGAGTCAGTACATTCCAAAGTTGATGAAGAGCATCATAGAATGGCCCCCTGTAGCCTACCTATGAGGTGATACCTATTCAACTCTGTGAATTTGCCCAGAGGCTGGGTGTGTCTAGTTGCCTTCCATGGGAACTGTGAGAGGTCATAAGGGTGCCAGGTTCAGTTCACTCATTCACAGATGGCCTAACCACCCCTCACAGACAAATGTCCCCTTCCTTCATCATTCCACCTTCTCCCTGCATGCATCCGAAAATGCCTCCTTCATTCTATAATCAACAACCTAATAGCATCCTCTTCTACAAAGCCACAGAGGCAAAAGTAGTTAAGAGAGATCAGGTGAGGGGACAGCAAGATTTTGAAAAACACCTAGAAAGCAAGGACTGAAACGTCTTCCTTTCTTGTTCTCAAACTTTCCTGAACTCACTGGAACATTGGCTGTTGACACATAAAAAATTGAGGCAAACTTGTTTTTGTTTCTTGATCCTTATTTGGGTGAATATGCCTTTTCAAAAATCAAGATGTTCTGTTGTGTTGTTTTTTTAATAAAAAATACGAAAATCTCCTAAAACAGAAAGGAGCACTGGAGGTAACCATATGAAAACAGTTTATGCCAAGAAAAATAACCAGGTCCTGTAGAGTCCCAAAGAGAACCTTGGTTTCTATGTGATGTCAGCAGAATGCTAGGCTCCTAGCAGTGGCTGGGATGGGATGCTTACTCTTAGTTCCAATAAGCAAACATTCTCCCTGGATCCAACTTCAGTGCCCCACATGCAGTTGTTCTAATTTGTTTCCTGTTTTGGACCCTCCCAGGATTACATCTCACGGACTTTTTATTTTCATCTCCCTACCTTGAAAAGCAAAGAAAAAAAACAAGTGTAAGTATCTTAGCCAGGAAACCAATCCAGCAGGCATTCAAGACATTCAGGCAAGAAGAAATGCATCTCGTGGAAAATTTTCCATCACAAGTACTTTTTTTTTTTTTTCCAAATTCCCAAGATAAATAGATTTTTACTTATAGGACTAAGAGCTCCATTATTCTCCAAAGAGCCCAGGAAATTGGCCATGTGTCTGGCCATCTGATCCAATCTCTAAAATATTCTAACCTTAATGAAAAGGTCCTAGTTTTTCCTCTCCTTTAATAAATGTTTCTTCTCTTCTTCCCCAGTAGTATTCAGCAAATGGGGTGGCCAGGCTGAGTGCCTAGTTTATGTAAACAGGCAAGAACAGCTGATTCATCAGAACTCTTTTCACTGCTTCTCATCCGGGAGCTTGCTCCAGAGGGCCTTGAGAAGGGGAACCACTGACTCAAGAACCCATCTCCAGGAGGCTCAGAAAACAGCTACATTATGACTTGGATTTTAATGTTTATGTACGAATGTGTGAATGCATGCGTGTCCTAAAAATCCAACTTCTTAGGGACTGCTTGAAGTGTTGGAAAAATGAATGCAGGTGGAAACCACTTCCCTACTCTCTAGACACCTCCATTCTGTCTTCCAGAACCTGGGAAGGAGTAGCAAGGACTTGGACTATGGCCTGGAGACACAATTTGCAGTTCTCTTTCCAAAGGAATAAATCACAGCCCCTCAAGCAGGTGCTGGGCAATCCGGCTAACAGGTCAACGCAAGGTTATCTGCTTGCCGAGTCTTCTCTCTGTTGGGTTAAGGGGCCATCACACTCTGGTGCCTAGTAAAGGTAAAGAATTATGACCAAGTATCTGAAAGCAGGAGGGTCTATGCACATCTGTAATTACTGCCTGACAAGTCTCTGCAGGGCCTGAGACTTTCCAAGAGAGCTCAGTGGGGACTCTTTCTGTACCTGGTAAGCCAAGGTGCATCCTCTGGGTAAAATCCAGGTGAAGGAACCAGAATTCAAACTTACATAACTGGGTGGGTGTTTTATGACATGGCAGGAAGACTCGGAGTAAAAGTTACCAGGATCCTAAGCTGTTACAAACCTAGTTGAAAGCTCACATCCATCTTTAAGTACTCCCAAAAAATAAAGCATGATTCTTTTCCAGCACTGCTGTCTCCTAACATAAGCCACAAATGTGAGCTGCATATATAATTTTAAATTTTCAAATAGCCATGTTAAAAAAAGTAAAAAGAAACAGGTGAGATTGGTTTCCATAATACCGTTAAGTCAATTAATTCAAAATACTGTACTGCATCATGTAATCAATATAAAAGAATTACTAATGAGATATTTTATGTTCTTGCTTTTTTGGTAAGAAGGCTTCAAAATCCAATGTTTGTGTGTGTGTGTGCACGTGCTGTATGGCAGGGTCACATTTCATTATTTTTCCATGTTTGTATCCCGTTATTGCAGTGCCATTTGTTGAATTTTTGTTGTTTGTTTGTTTTTTCCTTTGTTTGCTTTGCTTATGTGTTTGTTTTGAGGAAGTGCATGGGCCGGGAATCGAACCTGGGTCTCCCACATGACAGGTGAGAATTCTACCACTGAACCACCCATGCATCCCCAGAATCCAGTATTATTTTGCACTTAAACCTACCTCATGTTGATTTGAACGAGCTACATTTTAAGTGGTAACACCCACATGTGGCTCCCAGCTATCATATTAGAGTGTGAGGCATCTAGAGGCTTCTAGAGCCTTAGAAGTTGAAGTTTTTGCTTCACATTTTGAAGAGCCTCTGGCCAGTGGAGCCATTCCATAAACTTGGGATGTAGAGCGAATAAAATTGTTATACATGAACTTTCAGTTTATGTAAAATACTAGTACTCTTAATAAATAAGATTTTCTAAAGGACTTCTTTCAAACATTATCAAGCAGGTCTGAAACCCTGACTTCGCTATTACCTTCAAATGCCAATAGTTGCAACCGAAGCATTGTGACTTTGGTTAATAATTTATCACACCTTCACAATGGAAAAATAAATAAAACCGGATTTTAACTGCTCCACTCGTCTAGGGTCACCTGCGAGTGTTGGGATCAAAACACACGCATTCCTATGCTTCTGCTCTGGACAGAAAGACTTCCCTGGAGCAGAGCTTGTCTAGTGACAGACAAGCAGCCCAAGAATGGGCTAAGGCGGCAATGGGAGAAGGGAAGGTCCCTGCTCTCCCTGAGAGGTTTCTCACGATGGGATGCCAGCCCTCAATCCTGAAAAAACACTGCAAGTTCGTGGGGGAGAAAGAAGGGAAGAGGGGGGACAGGAAGGGGGCATCCAGGCAGAGGGAGCAGTAGGGCAGAGACAGAGCCCCGTGCTGCAGCAGCAGCGCTGTCCAACGGAAGCACAGCGCACGCTGCATAACTGAGTTAACAATTTTTAGCACCCACCCCTACAAAGATCATTTAAAAGCAGATAAAATGTATCTTAACATTTTATTTAACCCACTTTATCTAGGTTGCCATCGATCTGAAAACACACTCACAAAAATGTTTACATTATTTCATAAATCTTCAAAATTCAGCGTGTGCCTTTCACCTACAGCACACCTCAGTTTGGACCAGTTACGTTTTACCTGCTCCATAGCCCGTGCGGTTTAGGGACCACCACGTTTGACAACGTGGGTCTACGCTGGGGGTGGGCGGCGGCGGTGGTGGTGTAACATGATCAAAGTCTTACGTCCAAAACAGACGTCGGGCCAGTTTAAAAGGAGAGGGTTAGAGATGAAAACGAAGATTCAGTCACCAAAACATTTTGGAGGGGCCCAGGCTGATGAAATCCCAGCCTGTGGTGCTAAATGCAGTAACCAGCTCATGAACAAGAGGCAGCAGGTTTTCTGACGTGTTCCCCAGGGTGTCTGTGTAAATAATGCAGCACGGAGGAACTCAGGCTAAATTTTGCCAAGTGCCTGGACACCAAATCACAAGGCTGACCCAGAAAAGCGCGAGTGCACCTGCGGAATTTGGAGGCAGGCAGCCGGATCCCAGCGAGTCCGCGGGGGTCACCTGAGGTCACTGGACAGCCTCCCCCTCCACTGCCGAGGGAAAACTGCAGGGGGACGGGGACGGCAAGCAGCGTGAGACTGCCTAATGTGGAAATGTTTGTATCTGGGGCAGTGGAGGCGCTCCGGGCAGCTGCACAGGCCGCGGAACTGAGGCCAGGGCAGCAGAGCTATTAGCGCAGAGCTTGACAGTAACCAGATTCATAGAGGAACAATGTGAGACTGCTACGGCCCCACGCGCTTGCCAAAATCCCAACAATATCTTTCCTAATAAGTCTGGCAGTGCCTGATTCCTCTCTCTGAAGAATAACCTCTCCCCTCCACCCCCGGTCTTATTTAAGAAGAGGGGGTGGGGTGGGGGTGGTGGAGAAGGAGAGGAAGCCAAACTGAACAAGAATTTGGAAAACAGCCCTCCTGTCCCCTGCCCTCCCTCTCTCTTCCACAGATCTGTTTTGTGAATGAAGTGGGCACTTTCTCCAAGATGCTTCTTTACCCTTTGGACATTGAGCCTGTCCCGCACTCTCCTGGGGGAAAGAGGGGGTGCGCCCCGTTGGGGGCTTCCCTCCACCTGTTTCCTCCTCCTGCCGCCTCCTCCTCCCCAGAAGGCACCGGCCACCTAACTTCAGAAGGCGGTCATCTCTCCCGAAGTGGGAGCCTTTGCATTGCCGAGTCCAGAGCTGCTGCCTCTGCCCGGTGGATCCCAGCTACTCTTCCCTGCTGCTCTGGGGAGTTGGTTTTTGTTGTTGTTGTTGTTTTTTTGCCTCCTCCAGCGTTCCAGCGCCACACAAAGGGAGCTCAGGATTACGCCACGTGTGTGTTTGGGTCAGGAGCACTTTTGAACTGTAGCTCCAAGAAAGAACAGCCTGTACAGCCACTCCACGTTTCCCAGCAACAAAGAATGCACAATAGATCAGCCCTCACTTGCAAAACAATTTTTTTTTTTTTTTTTTTTTTTTAAAAAAAGAAGTCTAGCCGGGTCTCTTTACAGGGTCCTGGAGAGGCGGCGGCCGGATGGAGCACCACTCCAACGGCGCCGCCCACCGCCGGCGTCCCTCCCCCCCGGGTTCCATCAGGGTTTGACCTTGGAGTGGTCCAAGCCCTTGTCATAGGTTCCGGTCAGGGTTGTGCAAGCGTCAGGGCCCAGGTGTGGTTGAAGGTCAGCTGCAGGCGGACCAGAGGAGGGGTGGGGGCTTTCCCGCCCCGGGGAGAAGTTTGCAAAGACTAAGTTTCTTGCCAGAGGGCTCGTAGATAATTAACATGTTTCTTTGTGTTAACCAGAGAGTTAATAGTTATTCAAAAGACTCTTTGATACTGGGGGTGGGGTGGGGGGTGAGCGGGGCAAAAAATAAGTTAACCATTAATCCAAGGAAATGCCATAAAAATTAGGCTGGAAAACACAGTCTGGGAGAGGAATCCGAAAGCTGGAGGGTTAGGCTGGGCAGATCTGGTGGGGACGGAGGAGGGAGAAAAGCCTGTGAGATGGAAAGTTCATGCATCTTTAGAACAGAGGCGTTGCTTTTTTTTTTTTCCATTTTTGTTTTTTTTCATTGCTCTGAGGAAACAGACAAGGGACAACAAAACAACAAACGTGGGAACATTGCAAATAAAGCCAGTTTTATTGGCCTTTTTGCTCAAGCCTCCCATAACTGAGCAGGTCCCCTGAAAGGCTTGTTCTCCCAGCCTCTGAAAGGTCCATGATTTTCTTCCTCCCTCCTACCTCTTTGGGGAGCAGGAGGGCAGCTGAGACACTTCATGCTCTAAGAAGGCCAGCAGGGTCGGGCGTTGGGGAAGGGCGGGAGTGCAGGCTGCAGGCACAGGAGGTGCCGCTCCTGAATCACGGCCCTGGGTCCCAGGGCAGCGCGGTCGGTCGGTTTGGGCTGTGCCAATGCCTGGAGAAGGCTGATGTTCACTGCCCTGGTGGGCCCTGGAGAAAAGCAGCATTGCTCTCAGTTTCTTGCAGTCAGGCTATACCACCAGGTCCTGGCTGCCCACCAATGCCTTTGCAGGAGATCTGCAGGGTGAAACGCCAGCTCTGCCTGGACCACCCTAGACGTAGCCAGGGACGCCTCGTGGCAGCCTCAGCAGGGTGGGGAGAAGCTTGGAGGAACCGTAGCCCCTCCCTCATCCATCACACAGTGTTCGAAGGCTCTCTAAGTGCAAGTCAGTGTTTGAAATGCTTTCAGAATATGAAGACCCCATCCTGTCCTCAAGGGGTTCATGGTCTAGGTGGGAGATAAGACAGTTTATGGGGAGGGTCCGGAGAGCAGCAGAAACAAACTGCTGAATAGATTCAGAGAAAGGGGAGCCCATGTGACTGCTGGAAAGGCCAGCAAAGCTTCAAGGAAGAGGCTTCTCCTGATCTGGGCTTTAAGATGAGATAAGGTTTTGACGGGAGAAATGGAAGTGGGAAAGGCAGAGAAAGAGAGAGAGAGAGAGGGAGGGAGGGAGGGAGGGAGGGAGGGAGGGAGGGAGGGAGGGAGGGAGAGAGAGAGAGAGAGAGAGAGAGGAGATGTTGAAGTAAGAGGCCTATTTGGAGTAGAAAAGAGAACATTTGAAAGGTGGCTTTGGGTCTCTTGGTGAGGAATCCTGACTGCCCTAGTGCCCTCCAATTGGTGTGCTGGAAACCCTAGAAGGTTTTGAGAGGAGAGTGCAATTATCAGAGTGGGAGATGGTGAGGAGCAGGTGGGATGGTCGGAGGAAGTTCACTGTGAGGTAACTTGGGTGCCTGATGTGGTGAGGGTGGGTGTGGAAGACAGACGCAGGAAGAAAAAGAGGCTTTCTGGAGGGAGCACCTGGTTCGATCTGGAGGGGAAGGAACAGGGGACATCGGAGGGGAGGGAACCCAGGAGGCTTCCAAAGAGTGCGTGGTGACTGATAGTATGGGCCTGGAATCGGGATGGGGCTGTCCCTGGAGCACAGGGGGAGGAGGGCAGCAGGAGGGCAGCAGGAGGGCACTGCTTCCGATGTGCCCTGAAAATAGACATTCAGAAAGTCTGAAGATTGGGAAACCCTTGAAAGGGAGGGGGGAGGCCAGTGAAGCCATCTTGCTGCAAGTGACCATGTTGTCATTAATGTGGTGGCAGGTCATTGGCTGGGAGCCAGGGGGCAGGGGAGGGACAGGGCTCAGAGCTAGCAGGAAAATCCAACCGGGAAGGAAGTCAAGCTGTGAGGTGGGGTGGGCAGCTGAGGGGAACAATTGTGAATTTGTGGGCCCAGTGGGCAAGGTTTTCTGGATCTTTCTATGACTGCGGGAGTTCGGAAAGCACACAGTGAAGTCGTATTCATTCATTCAATAGTTATTGAGGATTTACCACATGCCAAGACGTGTCTGGGGCACTGAGGAAAAAGGACAAGCACCAGAGCTCCATTCCCCATCCTCGGCAAGTTCATTGCACGGTGGGCAAGAAAACAGGCCGCTGTGAAATGGCCTAATGGGGCTCGGTCCTGCAAGTCAGGACCACCTGTGCAGGTTTTTAGGAATACAAATTCCTGTCAACTCTCTCACTCTTCCCTCCTTACAAAAACTCTCCTGCTTCAGGCCACAGGCCTGTGGATTTTTTCAAAGGCTGATTCGAATGCGCGGCCCGATGGAGGCTCACTGTGATGTGGCATTGTGAGACCACCTGCCCATTTAGTAGCTATAGGTGTGTGCAACTGCTCTTGCATCTGTCTCTGCATCTGTGAAATGGGATAATAACCATCTCTAATTCATGATGGGGTGAGAAGCGAATCTAACCTGCATGTCCTTATTCTAGATATTTCATATAAATGGAATCAAACAATATTTATCCTTTTGTGTCTACCTTCTTTCACTTAACATGCTTTCTCGATTTATCCATGTTGCAGCATGGATCAGAACCTCAGTGCTTTTTATGACTGAATAAAAGCCCATTGTATGTATATACCACATATTGGTAACTTGGATTTGAGGATCAGGAAAGGCTTTCTGGGGAAGGAACTTCCAAGCCGAGACATGCAGGAAAGTTAGGGGTTGACCAGGCCAAGGTAGGTGAAGGGTGAAAGTGAGGAAGGGGATACCATTTCAGGCAGAAGGAACAGCATGTGCAAAGTTCCCAGGCAAGAGAGCAAAAAAAACATTGAAGGAAAGGAAAGTGCTCTGATGAGACTGGAGTGCAAGGAAAAGGCAGGGTGGCAGAGGTGCCTGGAAGGTGGCTGGAAGTCTGGTAGCATCTGACTTTTATCTTAGGGCAAAGGGGAGTTACTGCAAGGTTTTAAGCAGGAAAATGATCAGATCTGTGTGAAATATCCTTCGTGCTGCATTTTGGAAAATGGATTGGATGGGGCAAGTCTTGAGGAGGAGGCAAATTAAGAAGATGTCTCCATAATGCTAGCAAAAGATAGTGGTGACCTGAAGGAAGGAATTGGCAGTGAGGGGAGAGAAACGGGCAGATCTGAGGAACACCTGGATGACCGAGAGAGCTGAACCCAGTAAGGATGATCCCCAGGTCTTTGGCTTGAACAAATTGCCAGGTGGATGGTGGAGCCATTGTGTTGAGAAAGAGAACATGGCAGGAGGGCACGTTTTGTGATTAAAAAAAATAATAAATTCAGATTTTTCAATGTGTTGAATTGTCAGTGTTTATAAGACCATCTCAGTGGAGCTGTCAGTGAGTTTGAAGCTCAGGAAATATGACTAGTTGTAAATAGGTTTTTGGAAACTATGAACAATGAGAACTATTGGGATTGACATGATGTTCATTGAAGAGCAAAGGGGAGGGAGGAAGGCGTTCCAGGTGCTCAAAAAAGCAGGCTCTAAACTGGCTGACTTTGGGCCTAAAGTGGAGATGCAGGTGAGTATTCTAGGAGTTCTTGACAAATGGCTGGAGGAGTGAAGAGTCTGCAGTCAGAGTGGAAGAACTCTAAGCTAAACATGTTTGAAGTGAGGTAGTTCTGAGCTCCAAAAGCAGTGCCCTGTGTATGGCTAAGGAAAGGCCGCGAGGAAGGAGAGTGGTTGAAGAAATTGTAAATTGGTACTGTGAGGGGGTGCCAGGGTAGTTCGGTGGTAGAATTCTCGCCTGCATGTGGGAGACCTGGGCTCAATTCCCAGTCCATGTATTTCCCAAAAAGCAAACAAATAAGCAAAACAAACAAACAAAAAATTCAACAAATGGTGCCGCAATAACAGGATACTCACATGGAAAAATAATGAAATGTGGCCCTGCCGTACAGCAAAAAAAAAAAAAAAAAATGCTACTGTGAAGCTGCAAACACTGAGACTACCAGCAGATACAGCAGGAGGGAGGGAGCAGGGGGTGGTACTCAGTGGGGCAAGGTGAAGTGTTTCTTGGTGGCCAAAGAGATCACAGCAAGGATGAAGAGTATGTGACAAACATGAACGGCCAAAAATGATGTAAAAATGATCATGGCGGTGAGTGCACAACTATGTGATAATGTTGTGAGCCTTTGATTGTATGCTTTGGATGGACTGTATGTGTGTGAAGCTATCACAATAAAAATACTTTCTTTTTTAAAGTGAATGGCAAGGACCTGAGTTTGATTCCCCACTCATGCATGGTCTGCCCCTCGCCCTCAAAAAAAGTGAATGGTAAAGAGGCTGTGGGCTAGCTGGGCAATGCTGTGAAGGCTCCAGTCTCCTCCCTTCCTTGGGAGTGAGAAAGAACTGGGCAAAGGGGTAGATGCCTTTAGGTCCAACTCCATTACCTGACTCCTGCAAAGGCACTGACCGGGGAAAACTGACTTCAGGGAAGACAAATTCCCAAGACCCACGTTACCGGATGTTCGTGTGCAACTCACCTACTTGCCTGGGCACAGAGAGGCTTGGCCTCTCCCCCAAGCTCTACTCCTGACTTGCCCCATGAATGAAGGCCTTAGTTTCTCTGTCTGTTTAATGGAATAATAATTCTTGACATCTATTTGCCTCATATGGATACTATGAATACAAAATTTTTCCCTAGTGCTTTGGGCTCCCCCCTAAAAGGAACTACCTAAATATTAGTGCACTCACTGCTGGATTTTCTTGGACACTGATCAACTTAAGTGGATAATAATAAATCCTTCTTGTCTATCTTCGAGAGATTAAAAGAGAGAGTATCCCATAAGACCTTGTTTCTAGAATCCTCTTCTCTATAAAACCACTTTCAGGAAAAGGGTTTGAGGATATACCCATGGTTGACAGATGCAAGCCCCTGAATTTTTTGGTTTTTAAAATTCCCTTCCTCCAAAAAGTTAAAGGGGAAGGAAGAAAGAGAGATTGAATATTTACCGATTGTAAATATGTTTTCTCCAGTGGCTGAGAGATTTCAGAGTCCAGAGGTTATCCTGGAGGTTATTCTTATGCAATATATCGCTATTCCTTTTCAGTTTATGGTGTATTGGAGTGGCTGGAGGGAAGTACCTGAAACTGTTGAGCTGTGTTCCAGTAGCCTTGACTCTTGAAGATGATTGTATAATGATACAGCTTTTACAGTGTGATTATGTGATTGTGAAGACCTTGTGTCTGATGCTTCTTTTATCCAGGGTATGGACAGATAGGTTAAAAAAAAAAAGTATGGATAAAGAATAAATAACTAATAGGGGGGACAAAGGCTAAAATAAATTAGGTAGATTGAAATACTAGTGGTCAATGAGAGGGAGGAGTAAGGTGTACAGGTTATATGAGTTCTTTTTTTATTTATTTATTTTTCTGGAGTGATGCAAATGTTCTTAAAAATGATGTATACGCAACTATTGATGATATCGTGAGCCATTGATTGTACACCATGTATGGGATGTATGTATGTGAAGATTGGTCAATAAAAATGTATTTTTAAAAACTCCCTTCCTCAACCAGCTAGACTAAAGCTCCCAACCTAGAAGAGTAAGAATGGAGTTGGGGAAAAAAAAAAATGGAGTTGGATACTCTGGGACCAGGTATAAATATATGGTGGATTCCAGACTCAGTCACTCATTTATTTATTTATTTATTCATTTATTCCATTAAAATTTACAGAGTATTTACCATGGGGTGCCGACAAAGGATCCAGTCACCAACCCCAGGGTTTGACTACCTCTGTCTAACTCCAGAACCAGCTCTCCATGGCTGGATCTTTCCTTCAGAGTCAAGCGATTTGCTTTGTGTTCCTGTATCCACTCATTTCTACCTGTCCATGGGCATGGGGTGAGTGTGTTGTCTGGCCAAAAGAAGTTGTTTCCCGGGTGGAGGGGGATGGGAGGGGCGTGTGTGTGTGTGTGTGTGTGTGTGTGTGTGTGTGTAGCCCAAAGACCAATGAAGAGGGGGGAAGGATAGAGGCCCCAAATGACAGCTTGTCTTCTCCCTATCCTAAGCTGGGACTTCCAGCTGGGATGGCTAGGAGCATTAGGTGACAGTGGTTTCGTCCAGGTGTAATTCCCCATTTCCCTAAAGAGTTTGTAAGTTTCTCAGGCATGGGGATCTGAATCCCCTTCTCCTGCAGAGCTGTTTACACAGTAGGGTTCTATTAAGTGGCAATCAAATAAATGATTTACTTAGTGAGTCTGAGAACTAGATCATTCGATTTAAGTTCCTGCTAGTGGAGACAGATCCTGAAGAGGCTTCTTTAACAGAGTGGCCCAAAGTTTCTTATCTTGACTGAAAGTAGGCGGCACAGCATAAAAACAGTAACAAAGATGCTGCCCTTTAAGGTTCAATCTTGATAGATTAACTCCAAGCCGTGTCTCATTTAAACGGGCCACTATTTGCCATGGTTTGTAAAACCCAATTCGGGAAGAATCTGAGCAGAAGTGTGCCTCGGATCCTGCATTTCTCCCATTCCCTTCTCAGGGGCTGAAAGAAGAATGGGACAACCTGATGCTTTCTCAGTGAAACCTCAGCCTTTCCCACTTCCTGCTTCTGTGCCTGCCATGCAAGACAGGTATTCCGTGGGACTCACCTGAGCAGAGTCAACATTTCAGTTCCTCCTAAGGCAGAACTTTTTGCAACCAGACCCACCCAATGACCACGGGGTGCCCCTCTAACAGGGAGGGTTGGCCCAGTGTTTGCAGGCAAAGGCTGGGCCACCATCTGCTTGGGATGCTGTAAAAGGAATTCCCACCCTGGCTAAGTGTTTACACCAACTAATTTTGCAGGTGCCTCTCAGATTTAAACTTCTTTCTTCCTTTGGTTTTAGGTTATGCATCTCTAGAAAGAATACTGCCAGGCCTAGCCCCTGACTCCACAAATAAAGTACAATGGATTGAGAAACAGGATTGATTTGTTGTTTAGGACCTTTGTAGCCATTAGATCCAGCATGTGCAAGCTAATTCAGTTCATGGGGTAGAAGCTGGTCACTTGGATGGCTAAAAAAAAATCCTCCACAGAACAGCTTCAGTGACAGTGGATAGTCAGGGCCTCAATTAGGCAGAAATTGCTGGTCTCCGTGTTCTGCTCGACTCCACCCTCAGCCTCCTGAGCATTTTTCGCATTGATTGAAAAGTGCAGTTGGTACACGATGTGTGTGAAAGCGCTTGCATGAAAGTGATTTTATGGCTCTGGCTTGGGTTCATAAGCCAAGCAAACAGAAGAATCTCAAGAGTAAAAGGGGCAATAAAATAATCACATAACACTTTGAACCCACACTAAATACCACCTTTATTTCAAGGCTCTCAACGTGTTTGACAAACAAGTTTAGAACTGCAGTGGCAACCCCCTTTTACCAGTGAAGAAACTGAGTCACCGTGAGGTGAGGGCTTGAAAGCACACAAGGTTTTGTTTTGAGGGAGAACTCTGGGAGATTTCAGCTGCAGACTGCAGTGGGTGGGCTAGCGGAAGAGCATTCACCTGACCCACACCTTCACTTTGAGCTTAAATGTATATATTCTTATCCAGAGGCATAAATCCTACCCAAGAAGACTGAACAAGTCTACTCTCCCGTGGATGGCCTCGTTGACTTTGAAGTTAGAAATCCAACAGCCGCCAGTTTTGATGCTCACAAAATGTGAGGCACTGACTCACCTAAACCTCTCTACAGTCCTGTGAGCTCAGTCTTGACATCCTTGTGTCGTTTAGGAAGATGGGACCTTAGGGGGTTTCTTATTTCCCAGATTTTTTGCTCAGAGGCCAGAAATGTTCATTTATCTCGCCTGTCTCAATTTCAGAATACAGAGATGGCCAAGACAGATTTGATCAGATTTTCCTTAGAGTCCAAGGAAACAATTTGGGGGATGAGCAGCTCATGAACAAAGGTACGGGTGGGCTGGACAGTCTCCTTCGAAAGTCACAAATATAAAGAACTCCAAAAATATGGCAAGGGATTGTTAAAATGGTGGAGAACATTCCACAGCATTTTTATTCATGCTGCTTCATTATTCAAATTTTGGAAACTGCCCCCATTGAATGTATTTTAATCGTTCAATATGGAACAACTCTTGAGTTACAAGAGATGGTTGGCCCAAGCACCACCCACAGTGGTTCTCATATACCCCCTCCTGGGAGAACCCACAGTCCCACCTAGCTCTCAGAGAAACTCTGGCAGAGACTGATTAGCTATTCAGCAAACCCATGTCCCTTTCCTCCTGGGCAAGCAAGGGTCTATTACCCAGACTCCCTTGTAATTAAGTGTTGCCATATGACTGGGCCTGGTCAATGGCATGGGTGCTGGTCCATCTGCCTATAAAGACTCCCTGAGCAATTCTCTCCTGTCTTCCTCTCCATCTGTGAGCTGGATGTTAACACCCAGGGTGATCTTGGAAGCCACATATGAGGATGGCAGGCCCTCCAGCAGCCTGGAACCTGATGAAGTGCACAAACCAGAAGCCCTCCCCCATGCTTTGCTATTGATTGGACTTCATGTTGTAATAGCTAATATGACCTTAATTAACAGAGTGATTTAGAAATAAGAATCCACCCTCTCCAGATTATAAATGAAAAGTTCCAAAATTGCATCCCCCCAGAAAAATGGTAGAAAGAAATTCAAAACACAGAAATATCGCATTATTTTCCTTCTTTGTTGAATTTGTGGCCTGTGATAAAACTCAACTTCCTCAGTATCTTTCCTGGATACTGTAGGCTGTGGATGACAAATGGATTTTGTCCTGAAGCCACCGCCAAAGGACAGATAATTGCTGACTACATTGAAAAGGATTCTAAAGCCAAGTCGGGGCTTGGCAGGAAAGAGTATTGAGATCACCAAGCATTCTCTGTCAAGTACACAGAAGGGGGGAGCAGCTACATATGGGCTTGTATCAGCTAGTGGCTCCCAAAGGCCTGTTTATGGACAGATTTCTTCAAAATTACTTGGGATGCTTGTTAAAACTTCCATTTCCAAGCTGCTACCCTCACACTCTCAAGATCTACTGGATTAAAACCTCTGGGTGTGAACCTTAAAAATCTGTATTTTAACAACCTTTTCATGGAATTTTGCTATATAATCAGCTTAGAAACCACCCAGTAACATATAGACACCTACACAGGTACCATGGCATAGTAGTAAAGAGCACTGGACTGTCTTTACCACTTTGAGCTGGGTGACCTTGGGTGAGTCACTTAACCTCTCTGTGCCTCAGTTGCCTCATATAGAAATTAGAGCTATCATCTTCTTTAAAGGGATATATATTAGGGAGATTAAATGAGATTATGTATAATAAGTACTCAACCAATATTAGTTTTTATTATGTTGTAATACAATAAAAACATAGTTAAAAACACTTTTCCTGACGATTTCTAAATGCCCCGGGATGGGTACCACCACATCACCAAGCTGGAGCCGTGTGACGGACAAGAGCGCACAGGACTCTGTGGCAGTCAGTGTCTCCACTCTCTGCTTGCTGCAGCAGGCAGTCCTGTGTCCACTCCACAACCACAGGACAAGGACCCTGGACAGGGCGAGGAGCCTAGAGGAGGATCAGAGATGACACACCTTGAAGCCACCTTTGGTCGTGGCCATGATGGCTATAGTGACAGGGGAGATGTTCTCGTTTGCTAGATACTAGAATGCAACATGCCAGAAACAAAACAGCTTTTAAAAAGGGAATTTATTAAGTTGCAAGTTTACAGATCTAAGGCCATAAAAATGTCCAAATTAAGGCATCTAGAGAAAGATACCTTAACTCCAAATAAAGGGCCAATGAAATTCAGGCTTTCTCTCTCAGCTGGGAGGGCACATGGTGACATCTGCTAGCTTTCTTTCCTCATTTCATAAGGGGGCATTTTCCTTCTTCATCTCCCAAAGTCTCTGGGTATGTGCGCTCTCATGGCTCTGAAGCTTTTTCCAAAATGGTTCCCTCTAAAAAGGCTTCAGTAAGTGACCCCACCTTGAATGGGTGGAGATACATCTCCATGGAAACCATCTAGTCAAAAGGTACCCCCCAAATTGGGTGGGCCACATCTCTATGGAAATAACCCAAAAGCTCCCACCCAGCAATATTGAATGAGGAATAAAGGACATGGCTTTTCTGGGGTACATAATAGCTTCCCACTGGCACAGGGGGTAATGATGTCCATGATGTTGGCCCTGGTGACCACGGGAAGGACAGTCACAAGTGACGTGATGGTGGTGGGCAGAGTTGCTATGAGTTCAGGGCTGCTGGAGAAAGAGGAGCTAGACCTCCATCAAGAATCACTTTCCTACCTTTTGAGCCCTTCCACACCATGGCATATTCCTTGACTCTGCTTTAGCAATAGTCACATCCTAGCTTTTGGAACTTACCTCTCATTCCCCAGCATGTGCCATCAAGACACAAACAAACAAAACTCCTGACTCTGGTGGACATCACCATGAAAGGAATTAGTTAGAAGGATAACTGATAACTCACAAATCAACCCAGAAGTTTTGCAAAATGGGCAGGAAGCAAAGCACACCGGGGTAGGCAGCTTTAACCACAGCCAAAGTTATGTCATATTAACAACCTGATGACATGCTACTCTCTGGAGCCCTGACCACTCTGCCAGCCCCTTGGCATCACCACTAATACAGGTGAGGTGTTAGGGCCTCCACTGCCCAACTGCCAGATGGAGTCTGCAAAGTCCTTGTGCTTCTTTGCTTCACTAACTGACTGAGTCTAAGGAAAGGGCCTCCAGCTGACCAAGCTTCGGGCCTGTGCCTGCACCCTTGCTACCAGGGGTCTAGGAGAGCATGGAGTCGGCCTTTTCTGTTTCCCTGGTGCATGGTGGAGCCCAAATATAAGAGGTAGGTTCAAATTCAGAGCAGTAAAAGCCAATAAATGTCCACTACATCCCCCAGCCCTGGCTATTTTTGGTTGGTCAACAAATGGAAAAGCAGGAAGCCTATTTTGCTGGTCTATGTGCTTGTCCATCTGTGGGTCCTTATAACTAGGTTTCGGGGACCAAAGGAGACCATCCGCCCAGGGAGGAAAGGATATGCATGTTTGTTGAACACATATTGTGGTTGCCTTTTCCAGATGGAGCCTTTGCCCTTGGACAATGGTGCTTCAGTAGCCAGAGGACCTCGGTCAATCCCAGGAGACAGGCTGGACTGTACCTATCAATCAGGAGGGATAGAGGGCTGTGCGTGAAGAGTTGCTAACTGAGGCCAGTGGTGCCATGGGGCCCTCGGTGGTTAAGAAACCAGATGCGCGTAATCCAAGCACATTCTACAGAACCACCTACCAAATGAAGAGCCGGGAAGTCTCAGTTCTAACCCTGCTGCCCTGCCTTTGCTCACGGCATAGCTTTGAACAGATCTTTCAACTTTTGTGACTCAGTTTACTCAAACTGCTAAATGGAGATAATCACGTGGAGCTCAAAGGACTTTTGTAAAACTCTAATGAGTGTTTATATAACACTTTGTAGACGTTTATAGACATTTGAGCTGGGAAAGGAATTACAAATTACTCAGGAGTAAACAGTATTTAGAACCTGGATTTTCAACAGTCGACAGATTTTCCTGAATGTTTATAAGACCATTGTAGCTGGACACCCTGAGTGTTCCATTAGCTCACACTGGTTTCATGTGAAGCACCTCTCCTCTCTGAAAAGCATATTGTATGCTTAGAGGTGGGGAAGGGGGGCACTTACATACCACACATTTTGTGACTCATGAGCCAAATGACTGGTTTCAGCAATGGAAATCAGATGGCGAATACTTTTCTTCTCTTCTCCTTCCCCTCCTCTTCCTCCTCCTCCTTTTCCAAGGGATTGGGAATGAAAGGACAACAAAAAATTATTTTGAAAGCAAGAGAAACCCGATTTCTCCCCAACTACATATCTTCCCAAATTGGTTGTCTGCTCATATACTTCTGAAGGGAATTTTCATATACATGATTTTAATAAATAATTATTCACAGAGAAATTTAAATGTCTTTTCCACAGGATTTTGGAATAAAAAAGATAGAGGACAGACAGGTAGGGAGGAAGAGAATAAAATATAATGAGTCCCTGCGTGCCAAGCGCTTACCTATGTGATTCTACTTGCCCTTTTTCTCCCTTATTTTTACAACCCCATAAGAGTGAATATTACCATTTCCATTTTAAAGATGATCATTGTGTGGCCAAGCGCCTTTCCACGCCCAGACATATCTGTCTCTGCTTCTGTTTTGTTAATGCTGTTGCTACACTACCGTCATCTACACATAGTTACCAAATGCACAAATACTGTGCAAGTGTCCCAAACTTTGCCACATTCCCTTGCACAGCAGTCAATACTCTTAGCCACCAAACAGAAGAAAATAGGTAGAATATGGAGGATAAGAGAGAAAGACAGTGTTTGAAACAGAAAGTTGGTGCTCTCAGGCTGTCCTTTTATTGGCCAGAGGAGAATGGATGCTGGGGGTAGAGAAGAGGTGGCTCTCTGAATTTTTCAATATTGAGTGAAATTCAGTTCTTGTTTTGTCCTCCATTTCGAAGACACACTCTCATTCTGCAAACTCCTTGCTGTTAGGTTTCCAGGTCAACGTTAACTGGGAAACCAGAAGCACTGGGTGTTTTCTCCCAACAACTCCTATGAAGGGAAATTGTACCTCCTATCCCTGACCCACAAAGCATTTTCATGTCCATGATGCATTTAAACTTTGAGTCTTTGAGAAAAGAGAGGAAACATCCACATAAGGAATGCCAAGTCCAGAGTTTCCCACACCCACTCGGCCTGGCACTCACGACCAACCAAGACCTGGCAACATGTTTCCGTTCCCACCATAGTCCCTCCATTCATCTGGCAAACTTTCATTTGGAGCCCCTATCAGATGCTAGGTCTAGAAAATGATGTAAGGGAATGGTCTCTGGCCTCAAAGAGATTACAGTCTAGAGGGGAAAGAGAAAAATCACATTAATCCCAGAAAACTACTTTACAGAGGTATGAATACAGTACACTAGAAGAATGCACCGTTCTGCTCAGCTAAACCACACCCCACTGCTTGAAAAACTATGGGTATTCAGGCTCCCTGCTTGAGATGCTTTCTATGCTCCCCTTTGGCTTAAGTTTTCTCAATGCCCCCCTTGCCTATCAAAGACGCTAGCTTCTTCAAGGAGCCTTTTCCGATCCCCCCCATCCCCACTCCTCTCACTCTCCTTTGAACTCTTACGTCTCCTTGTTGGTATCTCCTTTATGACGCCTCGGATTTCCTGCCCTGTTATTTCCACATTTGTCTTACGGCCCACACAGTGCCGTATCCTCCTTAAGGCAGAGAGTCTGCCTTGCACATGGTAGGGACTCAATAAATATTTGTGGAATTTAATTAAATCCTCTTGAAAATCTTATCAAGTAAAATAATAAGGAAGTACAACATTTACGGGCACCAAAAGAGTTCTACAATAGAGTATTGTTAAGTTTAAAAGGCAGGTTATAAAATAGAATGTGTAGCATGACCCTGTTTATGTAAATATAGATGTGCATTGTTTCAATCAGGGTCTCAGCAGGAAACAGAATTCATCCCATATGGTTTCTATAAAGAAGCTTAAGTGAAGGGACCATTTCAAGAGCTGTGGGCAAACGTCACTGAGCGCACAGGAGATGGTGAGACGCCCAGACTAGCAACAGTGGGAAGCCACTACAGTCCCAAAGCCCTGATGAACAAATGGGGGGCTCATGCTTGCAGGCTGTGGCTAGAACTGGAACCGGGAGGAGGAAGCCAGCAGTGATGTGAAGTCAGGGAGGACAAGCAATTGCCCAGAGAGGATGCAGGTCTGAAATATCCTGACTTCTTTCTCTTTCCACAAGCTTTGCTCTTGCCGCTGCCTCCGGTTGACTGAACATTACGGGAAGCCAGGAAGCAAGAGGACCAGCCTTCTGGGGGCACAGTTGGAGACTAAGCAGCATACACATAGTTCTCTAGACACTTAGGAAAAAGGCTGGAAGAATATGCTCCAGGAGGGATATGGAGATGTGATTATAAGGGATGGTTACCTTTTTCTTTCTTTTCTTTTTTTTTTTTTTTTGTCTCTTTTATGTATTTTTTTTACAAAGCCCATATATTGCTTCTATAATCGGAAAAATGTAGGTATTTTATTTAACACTCCGACCTTCTAGAACTCACCACAGAGAAAAAAATTGAATAGACATAGCTAATAAATAGTGATCTGCACATTTAAACTCTTCCTAAAATGATTCAGTCACTATTCTGTACAGTCGAAGTCACACTTAACTATTAATGTATTCATCCATTCATAGACTCATTCAACAAATATTTTTGAGCGTGTCCAGTTCCCCAGGAGATAAGGCTGTAAAGAAGGCAGACATAGTCCCGGACCATGTCATCTAAAATCTGGCAGGGAAAACGGGCTTGCAAGAACAACTACATGAGAGATGGAAGGGTCCAGTTAGAGGGTCACATGGAGGCACCACTTCTGGGAAATACATAGTGGTGCTCAACACTCACCTTGACTGGCCTCTTTACTCACTTACGAAATGAGCATTGGGTGCTGCGTCCAGCATCACACCCAGTGTATCATTCTTTTCTCCCTCAGAATCAAGAAGCACAAAATAAGCTGGCACCTCCATTTCTATCGGATGGTGCTAACCATTCAAATGCAGGCTGAGTCAATGCAATATGAAAAATGAATTCAAATAATTTTTTTCTTAAATTAGCAAATTAAGTGGGTATTTCATAAACATGATTCCAAGACATGGACCTCACTAAATGAGTGGGCTGTTTCAGCATCCTGCTAGATATAAGCCCATCCTCCTTTGCCACTGGCCTCTTGCTCTACAACCCCAGCCTAGGCTCCTCTGCACGTATTTATAGGGTTATTGCAATATTGACCTTGGTTTTCCCCTCTGGTTGCAGCTCCCACATTCACAAATATAGGGACCCCTTTTAAATGCTCCAAATTTGGCAGATTGTCATGTGGCAGTGATGTGTTTAATTTCTTGATTAAGAAAATACTCAATGAAAATAGTATTCAATAACTTTAGATATGCTTTCAAATAAATATGTATGCTATTAAATATAAACATCTACATACATTAAAAAATAATAGTTCACATGGGTGGAACATGTTATTTCTTCCTCATGCAAAACATTTTTAAATTTGTGCATTTAGTCACTATCATTATGCACTCTAGGCATTCCTAGGTTATACCATCTCAGTCTTTATCATATACCTTTCCTTCTGATTTCATTTGTGTCCCCAGGGCTCCTCCCTCTATCATTCTCACATTCAGCTTCATTCAGCGTTCTAACATTATTGTGCCACAATCAGGTAGTATTGTACTATCCATTTCTGAATTTTTAAAATCAGTCTCATTGTACAATCTGTATCCCTTCAGTGCCAATTACCCAATATCTACCTTATTTCTATTTCCTGATGACCTCTGCTCTTAACTGCAATTATCCAAGTTCATTCATTAATGTTAGTTCATATCAGTGAGACCATACAGCATTTGTCCTTTTGTTTCTGGCTAATCTCATTCAGCATAATGTCCTTAAGGTTCACCCATGTTGTTACATATTTCATAACTTTCTTCTGTCTTACATCTGCATAATATTCCATTGTATGTATATACCACATCTTGTTTAGCCATTCATCTGCTGATGGACATTTTGGCTGTTTCCATCTCTTGGCAATTGTAAATTATGCTGCTACAAACATTGGTGTGCAAATGTCCATTTGTCTTCTTGCCCCCATGTCCTCTGAGTCAATACCTAGCAATGGTATTGCTGGGTCATATGACAATTCTATTCTTAGCTTCCTGAGGCACTACCAAAATGCCTTCCACAGTGGTTGTACCATTTGACATTCCAACCAACAGTGGATAAGTGTGCCTTTTTCTCCACATCCTCTCCAGCACTTGTCGTTTTCTGTTTTGTTGATAATGGCCATTCTGGTGGGTGTGAGATGATAACTCATTGTGGTTTTGATTTGCATTTCCCTAACAACCAGGGAAGTTGAGCATCTTTCCATGTGCCTTTTGGTCTTTTGTATTCCTCTTCAGAAAAGTGTCTGTTCAAGTCTTTTGCCCATTTTGCTATTGGGTTGTCTGTCTTTTTGTTGTTGAGTTGAACGATCTCTTTATATATTCTGGATACTAGACCTTTAAATGATATATTGTTTCCCATTATGTAAGCTGCCTTTTATTTCTTGATGAAGTTCTTTGATGCGCAAAAGTGTTAACTTTGAGGAGTTCCCATTTATTTATTTATTTCTTCAATGCTTGTGCTTTGGGTGTAAGGTCTAGGAAACCACCTCCTATTATAAGATTTATAGGATATTTCCCTACATTTTCTTCTAATGGTTTTATGGTCTTAGATCTAATGTTTAGGTCTTTGATTCATTTTGAGTTAACTTTTGTATAGAGTGTGAGATATAGATCCTCTTTCATTCTTTTGCAAATGGATATCTAGTTCTCTAGGCACCATTTATTGAAGAGACTGTTCTGTCCCAAGTGGATTGGTGTGGTAGTTAGATTCAGTTGTCAACTTGGCCAGGTGAAGGCATCTAGTTCTGCAGCTGTGGACATGAGCCAATGGTATGTGAACCTTATCTGTTGCTGATTACATCTGCAGTCGGCTAGGAGGTGTGCCTGCTGCAATGAATGATGTTTGACTTAATTGGCTGGCTTTAAATGAGAGACTGCAATATAGCACAGTGCAAGCAGCTCAGCATACCTCATCTCAGCACTCTCAGCTCAGCCCAGGCCTTTGGAGGTGCAGAAAGGAATCACCCCGGGGAAAGTTGTTGGAACCCAGAGGCCTGGAGAGAAGGCCAGCAGAGATCGTCCTGTGCCTTCCCAGTTAAGAAAGAAACTCAGATGAAAGTTAGCTGCCTTTCCTCTGAAGAACTAATGAAATAAATCCCCTTTTATTAAAAGCCAATCCGTCTCTGGTGTGTTGCATACCCACAGTTAGCAAACTAAAACAGTTGGCTTGACGGCCTTATCAAAGATCAATTGCCCATAGATGAGAAGATCTTTATCTGAACACTCTATTTGATTCCATTGGTCAGTATATCTATCTTTATGCCAGCACCATGCTGTTTTGACCACTGTAGCTTCATAATACACCTTGAAGTCAGGTAGCATGAGACCTTCGACTTCATTTTCCTTTCTCAGGATACTTTTAGCTATTCAGGGCACCCTGCCCTTCCAGATAAATTTGGTTATTGGTTTTTTTATTTCTGGAAAGTAAGTTTTTGGAATTTTAGTTGGTGTTGCATTGAATCTGTGAATTAATTTAGGTAGAAATGACATCTTAACTATATTTAGTCTTCCAGTCCATGAACACAGTATGCCCTTCCATATTTAGGTCTTCTGTGATTTCTTTTAACAATTTCTTGTAGTTTTCTCTGTATAGGTCTTTCATCTCTTTAGTTAAATTTATTCCTAAATATTTTATTCTTTTGCTTGCAATTGTAAATGAAATTTGTTTCTTGATTTCCCCTCAGATTGTTCATTACTAGTGTATAGAAACACTACAGATTTTGGAGTGTTGATCTTATAACCTAACACTTTGCTGCATTCATTTCTTAGCTCTAGTAAGTTTGCTGTGGATTTTTCAGGGTTTTCAACATATAATATCATACCTGAAAACAGTAAGAATTTTACTTCTTCCTTTCCAATTTTGATGCCTTTATTTCTTTTTCTTGTCTAATTGCTCTGGCTAGAACTTCCAACACAATGTTGAATAACAATGGTGATAGTGGACATCCTTGTCTTGTTCCTGATCTTAGGGGGAAGGTTTTCAGTTTTTTCCCCATTGAGGATGATGTTAGCTGTGGGTTTTTCATATATTCCCTTTACCATGTTGAGGAAGTTCCCTTCTATTTCTATCCTTTGTAGTGTTTTCAACAGGAAAGGATGCTAATTTTTGTCAAATGACTTTTCTGCATCAATCGAGATGATCATGTGCTTTTTTTGCTTTGCTTTGCTGATATGGTGTATTACATTAATTGATTTTCTTATGTTGAACCATCCTTGCATACCTGGGATTAATCCTACTTGGTTGTGGTGTATAATTCTTTTAACAGGCTGTTTTGATGTCCAAGAATTTTGTTGAGGATTTTTGTGTCTATATTCATAAGAGAGATTGGTCTGTAGTTTTCTTTTTTTTTTTTTAAACATCTTTGTCTGGCTTTGGTTTGAGGGTGATGTTGGCTTCGTAAAATGAGTTAGGTAGCTTTCCTTCCTCTTCAATTTTTTTGAAGAGTTTGAGGAGGATTGGTACTAATTCTTTCTTGAATGTTTGGTAGCATTCACATATGAAGCCATCTGGTCCTGGACTTTTCTTTTTGGGGAGCTTCTTAATGACTGATTTAATTTCTTTGCTTGTTATTTGTTCACGGAGGACATCTATTTCTTCTCGAGTCAATGTTAGTTGTTCATGCCTTTCTAGGAAGTTGTCCATTTCATCTACGTTGTCAAGTTTATTAGAATAAAGTTGTTCATAGTATCCTCTCATTACTTCCTTTATTTCTGTGGGGTCAGTGGTCATGTCTCCTCTTCCATTTCTGATTTTATTTATTTGCATCCTCTCTCTTCTTCTTTTTGTCAACTTCACTAAGGGTCCATCAATCTTATTGATTTTCTTATAGAACCAACTTCTGGTTTTGTTGATTTTCTCAATTGTTTTCATATTCTCAATTTCATCTATTTCTGCTCTAATCTTCATTATTTCTTTCCTTTTGCTTGCTTTAGAGTTAGTTTGCTGTTCTTTCTCTAGTTCTTCCAAGTGGACAGTTAATTCCTCAATTTTTGCTCTTTCTTCTTTTTTGATATAAGCATTTAGGGCAATAAATTTCCCTCTTAGTACTGCCTTTGCTGCATCCCATAAATTTTGATATGTCATGTTTTCATTTTAATTTGTCTCGAGATATTTACTGATTTCTCTTATAATTTCTTCCTTGACCCACTTGTTGTTTAAGAGTGTGTTGTTGAGCTTCCATATATTTGTGAATTTTCTGGCACTCTACCTATTATTGATTTCCAACTTCATTCCTTTATGACCTGAGAAAGTGTTTTGTATGATTTCAATCTTTTTTAATTTATTGAGACTTGCTTTGTAACCCAGCATATGGTCTGTCCTTGAGAATGATCCATGAGCACTTGAGAAAAAGGTCTATCCTGATGTTTTGGGGTGTAATGCTCTATAAATTCCGTTAAACCTAGTTCATTTATTGTATTATTCAAATTCTCTGTTTCTTTATTGGTCCTCGGGCTAGATGTTCTGTCCATTGATGAGAGTGGTGAATTGAAGTCTCCAACCATTATGGTAGATGTGTCTATTTCTCTTTTTAGTGTTTGTCTCATGTATTTTGGAGCATTCTGGCTCGGTGTATAAATGTCTATGATTGTTATGTCTTCTTGTTGAGTGGTTCCTTTTATTAATACATAGTGACCTTTTTTGTCTCTTTTAACTGTTTTAAATTTGAAGTCTAATTTGCTGGATATTAGTAAAGCTACTCCGGCTCTTTTCCGATTGTTATTTGCATGAAATGTTTTTCCCCAGCCTTTCACTTTCAACCTATGTTTACCCTTAGGTCTAAGATGTGTTTCCTGTAGAAAGCATATATATGGGTCCCATTTTTAAATCCATTCTGCCAGTCTATGTCTTTTGATTGGGGATTTTAATCCATTAACATTTAGTGTTATTACTTTACTGGCAGTACTTTCTTCTGCCATTTTGCCTTTTGGATTTTATATGTCATATAAAACCACCAAAATGAAAGAGAAAAATTCTTTTCAAAGCAGGATCCCCATTCCTCAGGTTTGCCAATCAAGAGCTTAAGTTGGTACGTTGCTCTGTGAATCTCCAGGTCCTATGTGCCCCCTCCTTCCCTTCAAGGCCCATACCTTTACAATTCAAAAAAACCTCTGTTTTTTGTTGTTTTTTTTCTTTTTCTGTCAGCCCTGCCCCCACTGTTCTAGGGCAAAAGCCAGTGACCTCCACTCTTACTTGAGGTTCAGCTGAGCTGGGGGCCTATTTTTAGTAGTCAGAATTTGTTAATTAATTCCACAATTGGAGTTTGATTGTGCTCAGTCCCTGCTGCTGGTAAAGTCTCTTTCCTTTCCCCCCTGGGAAGCAGCCTGTGGGGGAGGGGCGCCAGCCACATCTTGGGGAACTCATGGTTCTGGTTGGGCTCGCAGCCAGTCCAGCTGATCCAGACTGGGGTGCGCTGTGTGTCCAGTCGCTGACATGGCCCCAGCAGTTGTTCTGTACTGTTCTTGGCTATTTATTAGCTGCTCTGGAGGATGAACTAAATCCCACACCTTACTAAGCTGCCATCTTGGCCCAACCCCTTCATCATTGTCACATGTTATTTCTTCAGGCTACATAGGTGGGACTTGGGTGGCACAAGCAATACCAGGCCCCTTATAATAACTCTAGGTGACCCCCATGCCCAGGGATATGAGGCTTTCAGGTGGAAAACTGGTAATGACTGGCCTTTCCTATGGGTCCATTGAGCTACACAGATTACAGCTGCTTAAGTGTCTGGGATTGACAGCTCAAACCATCCCATATCCCAGTCCCCTCGGACCAAGTCCTTCAAGGCATCCTCCAAGATGGGAGGGGAACTGGCCAAATCCAATCAAGATGTAGACTTCAAAAGTCTTTGGCCAATTAGAGATATAGAGAAATATGGGAAAATAGTGGGTGTAAATCCTGGCTTTGCTATTTGTTATGGAACTGCTCTCTCATAACTTTAGTTGCTTTATATACAATATATATCATTAACATCATCATCTTCATCCTTAGAGCTCACCTAAAAAATTATGTGTAGGAGTTTCACTGGGTAATGAGATTAGGGTGATTTTTAGTTTTAAAATTTTATTTCTTTTCCATGTTTACTACTATTATTATGTACTTAATCTAAATGCTTCATAAATTATAAAGCATTATGCATACTCTTGTTTTTTTATCTGTACAATAACAGCACTGGACACACAGGCTGCTATTAAAAGTTGTAAGTTATCATATTTTTATTGAGTACCTACAACGAAGTTAGGATAAATGAATCAATGTATGTAAAGCAGTTAATACCATGCCTGGAACATAGAGTACTTCATATTTTATGTATCTCTTTATTTGGTTATTGATCAACTGATTAATTGTTTGTTGTTACTACTACCAGAGCATTTTGGGAACAGTTTAGTCCATGTCACCCAACTATAGGAAAAGTAAATCAAGGTCGGCCACTTAATACCAAGGCAGTACTGCATTCAAAGTGGCATCTTTCGGTCTGAGCAACCATTTTCAGAGAAAGGAAGCTATGTTGGTACTGCCTGCCTCAACCTAAACCAAGTTCGTCAAGTGGGGCCTACTACAGGGCAGATGACTCTTCAGGCGAAACCACAGTCAAGCAATTTTCCCTTTGCATCTAGAAGGCAGAAATGAACTAGCATTTACTGGGAATATTCTAGTATTCTGGTAATATTCCAGACATGGTGCTAAGTGCTTTGCATACACTATCTCATTTTAGCTAACAACAAAGAAACTTTCCCAAGGTCATACTAGCCAGTATTGGGCCACACTGGAATTTTAACCAAGGTTCAGTTAACTCAGGATTCTACAAGCACTTCTTCCTAATTTCTACTTACTTCATAAACTTCTAAAAGTCACTCAGAATGCTGATCCCAATCTGCAAAGCTCCTTCCAGTCGACAAGAAGTGAAGAGTTCGCAAACCCTGAGGCCTTAGGCAATTAGTTCATTCATTCTTCAGCTTCTTTATGCCCTTAACAGTAAAGAAAAACTACCTGCCCACACGGTGAAATGCATTCAGGTATTCTAAGATCCTTGGTCCCTATACTATCTATATAGCTTTCACGGAAATTTGACGTGCATGGGAGGGGACATAGGTCCTCACACCAGCTGAGGGACCTGTGTCCAACGGCAAATTGAAGGAAAGATCGATATGAAGAAAAGTCTTTAAAAAAAAAAAAAAGACGTGGTGATTCCGTTCAAATAAAGAGAAGCCAGATGTGAACTTTAAAGAATCTTTTAAGGAAGAGAGCCAGGAATTAAGCCTATTATTGAGTATTTATAAATCAGTGATTAAACTGCATCCCCAGTACCCCACTACCTGTTCCTTCTAACTAGTATCTTATAAAGTCTACTAAATCCTACTGCAATTCTCCAAGTCAGTAAACTCTTAAACTCAGGTGCTAGACAAATATCAAGTTTCTTTATTAGCAGAATTGAAAACCCTTAACTAGACAAAAGCATAAAATGTTAGTTCATTAAACCTCATTGCTTAGAAATGACTAAAACAAGGCCCAGGACATAGAGTGATTTGCTTTGAGTCTTGTTTTAGGGCTCTAGAAATGCTGGTGCCTGGACTGAACTAAGGTAAGCAAACAGGATTGACTGGTGGCCATTTACCAAAATCCACTTAACTCTTAGCTGTTAGACACCCCAATATTCTAGTCCAAGAAAAATGAAAATAACTTCACTTCTTAGGATAGGTCCTGTATTTCCAAGGCCCTAGATTCTAAAATACTCAACACCAAGAGAACAGGGCTTGAAAGAACTGAAGATTATGGCAGGTGATCCCTGAAGGGAGCAGCCAGGCAGAAATGTCTCATCAACCAGAACTACTCAGACTGCATTGCCAATGGCATTTTCCATTTGTCTTTCCATCTCAAAGCCAACAAGACTCAATACAAAGTGCTTAATCCAATCACCAGTTTGGAAATGTATCAAGAGACCAAGTGAATCTATTGAGGTGTTGGTCCTTCTTGAAGGGTATCCCAGAATATGTCTGGGCAGCAGACGTCTAAAAGGCTGCAGATATCTGAATTTGATATTATTGTTGAACAATGTGATGGATCGAATCATGTTCCCCACAAAAACATGCTCAAGTCCTAACTCTCAGTCCTGTAGATGTGAACCCATTCATGAATAGGATTTTTGAAGATGGTATTAATTCATTTGAGGACAAACTGAGTCAAGCTGGGCCTTACTTTAATCCAACATGCCTGGAGTCCTTATCAGCAGAGGTTATATGTCCACCATAGCAGTAGGAGACAGAGGGAGACAGATGGCCATGTGACAGGTGCAGAGATGGAAGATTGACAGCAAGTCATCACCTGAACGCCGCAGCCTTCAGAGAAAGCATGATCCTGCTGACACCCTGATTTCAGATTTCTGGCTTTCAAAATTGCAAGACAATAAATTCCTGTTATTTAAGCCAACCCGTCTTAATGAAGACAATGTGTAAATGAACATAATAAAGGTAGCTCTCCAACATGTGCAATAATGAATAGGCATCCAAATAATCCCTGAGGGAAGATAAAAATAGCAAAATTTTCTGATCTGGAAATGAACTTATGTTTTCTACAGAAGCTTCGACTTCCAAATTATATTTGTATCTAGGTAAATACATGAATTGAATTGTTTCTGGGTACAAAACATCTGAGGGACAAAAGAGGTGACCTCATGTATTCCTCCAGCCTCAGAGGAGAAAGTGATTTCCTAGATAAAACAGAGAGTCAGACAGAAGGTAGATAAATCCCAGCTGGATGATTGGCAAGATTTAGAGCTACTCAACTTGAGTAAGTGAATAACTCACCACAAAACAGATAGATGCTTGGGTGGAGTATGAACATGGGGAAAGTTTTGTCTTCTGTTTTTATTACGCCATTTGTTTCTCCGCATCAGTCAAGTGATTAAATTGTCGGCCTGATTCAGTCCACATCTTCTGAAATGGGAGGATGACAGCAGTGCTTTGTCAACAACATCTGTGGCTTTCTGGGATCTTAATGGACAGTGCCTTGCTCTGTTGAGGATGCAAATTTATGTTGAAACACAGTACTAAACCCACCCAGTGTTTGGCTACACTGAATAAGATGGTCCCAGATTTCACTTGCAGGGCCAAAGGGGAAAACAGCAGCCACATAAGGGAAAGACTTAATACAGAATAAAAATGCCTTCCAGAAAATTGAAATCAAAATGATCCAGCTGATCATTTCAGTCAAGAACTGAAAGCAATGACTCAAACAAATATTTGTACACTGATGTTTATAGCAGCATTATTCACAAAAGCCAAAAGGTAGAAGCAACCCAAGTGTCCATAGACAGACAATTGAATAAACAAAATGTGGTATACACACACGCACTTAGTGGAATATTATGCAGCTTTGAAAAGGAATGAAGTTCTGATGCATGCTACAACATGGATAAACCTTGAAGATATTATGCTGAATGAAATGTCAGACAAAAAAAAAATCTTATGTGATCTCACTAATATGAAACACCTCGAAGAAGCAAACTTCACAGAGACATATAGAAGTTTATAGGTTACCAGGGGCAAGGGTTACCAGAATTGTAGCTTAATGAGGTGATGAAAAAGTAGGGTTAATTGATATCAATGACGGCAGCACAATATTGTGAATGTAATTAAAACTACTGAATTGTACATTTGAATTGTAGTTAAGATGGGAAGTGTAGAATTGTATGTTTGTTACTACATTAAAAGGTTTTAAACAATGTAAATATTCCAAGTTCCAAACATACAGCAATACTTCAAGGTGCAACCAAGAGAATATAAGATTCGTTTGGGTAGATTGCTAGAAAAATAGATCGTGCATGTTAACATATGGTGGAAAGCTTTCTAAATGTTATCCAGTAATGTAGCCCTTGCCTCCAATACACCAGGATAATAGGTATTATACACCTCTAGGTAACTAAATGCAGAGCCACTAAGATCTCTGAATTCCAAATATAACTGCCAAGAACACCAAATGTGAATCCAACATGTACTTCGTTGAACCCATCTTGAATAATTTTTCCTCTGATGTCCAAGCCAAAAGGAAAACTGGCTCCCAGACCTAGCAGGGTTTTAGAAACTAGGTAACTATCCACCAAGGAGACATTTAGTACATTTGCCTGCATGTGAAAGAATTGTGATAGAAAGGAATCAATTATGGACCCATCTGCAGTTCATTAATATGATCTGTGGAAAAGGAGGCTAAATTCACCAAGTCATCCAAAAAGTCTAAAAATAGGACTAATGTGAGACTGGCCCAGTACATGTCAGGCAATAAAAAGATCCCTACATCTGCTAGAGTAGGAGTCTGGTCCCTGGACACCTCCTCACTCTTTACTACTTATACTCAGTGGTAATTAGGAATGGAGGCATTTATTTCCTTTCCGGAAAAGAGAAAAGCATTCCATGAGGATCATTGTGGCCAAAAATATCTCCTTGCGCTGGTGCAAGAGAACAAAAAGAGGATTTGTGACACAAATCCTATATTTTCCAAAGATCTCTAAAGGGTCTCTTCTTAAATTGCTCAGAGGGACACATCTCCCTTGAAAGAGATGTGGAAAGTACTAGGACAGCAGTTCTCAAAATAAGGCACAGGTGATGATTCCCTATAATCACAGATGAATAATCAGGAGTGGTGGGTGGAAAGAGTTGTAGTCATTGTAATGTGTATTTAAAAAAAAAAAACAACTAACACATCCAACCTGTGACTCTAGATTTTAAGATAGACTTAAAATAGGTTGTGAATTTATAAATGAAATCCTTAGCATATATACATATTTTAAAAACTGAAACGCATGATATGGAGAGATGCAAAAATAGATTTCAGGAGTTGGCATGTCAATAATTGTAAAATACTATTCAATGGCTAAAGTCAGATGGGTTCCACTGACTTGGGCCAGGGCAGTAGTGCACAGCGTCATCTTCACGACCCTGGTAGCCTCACTGCGTCTGGGACCAGACAGCAAAGCTGCAAGAACTACTTGATTTTTCTCACCACCTTAGAAAGAATGTCTTAATCCAAATGGACTGAGTAACAGATCTGTGATCTGTGGACCAGGAAGAAGATGGGGGTGGAACGTCTCCCCCATATGCATCCCCAAATCTCTAAAATTGACAAAGCACCCCCCAGTGTCCTGGAGAGAACGAGGTCTGTTTGTTCTTTGGAATCAGTTCAATGCTACAGGCACAGGTGAGGGTTACCTGTAGGTCTTCTGACACCTTATTCCAGCCCCATCACTTCATTCCTGCTAAGATACATAGGAGATTTTTGAATCAGCCTTGTCCATTTCCTAGGACTTGATGGGTGTTGCAATAAGAGGCCAGTGGATTTTGGATGCACCCACATAGGACTGTGCTCTTGAGGGCACATTCGATTTGGTAGAAATGGAAACTTGAGAAGTGAGTCATCAGCTTACCCCTAGAAAAGAATTGTCCAGTGCATTTTTTTACTTAATACTAAAGCTCTCATCTCTGGCTAAACTAGCTCAAGCTCAACCTACTACTGGATACCATGTGTTGCTATAAAGAATGAGTTACGGCAGATGTGGAAATATGAAGGAAAAAATTGGAGCTGCAAAAGAACAGTTTAATATAATTTGCCTTTTGTGTAAAAAGAAAGAATTTATATATGTTTGTATATAAGCATAGAACATTTCTGGAAGGATTTATCAACACTGTTAATGATGACTACTTCTCCAAAGCAAGAATGGCAGGGGAGGAGGAACTGTGGTAGGGAGGAAGCTTTTTAAGCTCCATTTAATATCTGTCTAGGTGTTGGCAATTTTTGCAATCACCTGTATTGCTTTTATAAAAAAACTTTTTGATTGATAACTAACAATGGAAAAATATTTAAAAGCTCATGTCAATGCCCTTGGAATATTTAATCCATGAGACATATGCTAGAGTGAGACATTCATTTGCATTTGCAAATTAATCACAATATTTAATACATGTTACATAGTAATCATGAGATATGTTTGTATTTGCATAGGAATCATAATACGGAAGACATTGCATAATAGTTATTGTGAAAGATATTTAAGCAGAAGTAGAGCATGGCCATAGGGGAAGGAAAGAGTAGACCCCTTTTGCTCCAACTGATGCTAAAACCCCCCTCTTTGCTGCAATTGTTTAGGTGTCTGCTCAGTGACTGTGTGACTACTAGAGTAGTCACATCACACACATTATCTCTGATCATCAAAATAACCCTCTAACTAGGTTCTTTTCTCTCTCTTTTACAGATGAGGAAACTGAGGCTTTGGAAGTTGACCTAGTTATTGTGGAAGAGAAGGTAACTGTCCACAAAATTCATGTTCTCGTGATTGATAGAATTGGACCTGACAGAGATTTTTTTTAGCCCGTTCAGAACACTGTGGTCCATCTTTGTTACTCTGTGAGCACAAGGCATATAGAAATATTGGTTCTGCCATTCATTCATTCAGTCAGTCATTGACCAGGTAGTAGGCTCTTTGACCACAGAGAGAGGGTGTGTGCCGTACACCATAGCATCACTTGAATCCAGCAGACTGTTCAGAACATGGTGGGCACTCTAGAAATATATGTTGTTGCATGGGGGGGGGTCTTTTTTTTTTTATTGTTAAAGCAATGTACAAGCACGTACATTCTTAACATGCAAACATTCCATGCATGGTTACGATCAATGGCTCACAATATCATCACATAGTTGTATATTCATCACCATGATCATTTTTTAGAACAGTTGCATCACTCCAGAAAAAGAAATAAAAAGAAAAAAATGAGGGGTCTCCTTAATGAGTCATGGAAATCTAAACAGTCACACACAGTCTTTGAGGAACATTACATTGTGCTTCAATCTTAAATGGTAACTTGTCCAGACATCATCCCTACAACTTAAAAAGGGACGTGAACATTTCCCCCCACAAATAAGGTGAAAGTAGCAAGGAGAGAGATTGGAGGGGTCCCAGCTGACATTCGCAGTCACTTTGAGAGGAAGTCCTAATCCTTGAACTGTTCATTAACCCCTGCTCTGCTAGACCACATGCCTTCCCATAACTATCTTTGGGGAGAATCTTGCATCGGTGCTTGGCCTCACATCTGTGTACAGTCCCAGAAGAGTTAATGAGAACCATGTCACTGCACACTGCATGAATTCCATGAAGACAACATGGCTGGCCAGTGGTCAGAAAACAGAAGTGAGACCTGAAACCCAGAGACAAATGAGGAACTCCCTAGTGAAAGCCAGTCATAGCCCATTGAGGGGTAAAAACAACGTGCTTATGTGGTAAGCCTGTAGAGAGGTTCTTTTCTAGTATTTTCCAAGGCCCTAAACATTTTTTTGTTTTTTCAAAATCTTATGTGAGGGTGATGCAATGGTGGCTCAGTGGCAGAATTCTCACCTGCCAAGCCAGAGACCCGGGTTTAATTCCCGGTGCCTGCCCATGAAGAAAAGAAAAATCCCATGCAAGAAAGTGTTACACAGATGCCCTGTCAAAGCAGTTGCTTCACAAAAAGTTGCATCAGTTTTCAGTGGCAATCTTAATATTTAACTGTATCAGAGAATCAGAAGGTACAAACATCCTGAATTAATCAAGCAATTAATTTCTTCTTTCAACTCCAAGTATTGCATTGATGCATCCATAAGACTATATTAAATTTATTCATTTCTGGAGAAAGACAACCAGTAAAATTTTATTTTACAATAAAGCTAACTAATTAAATTTTTTTAAAGAAAAGGAGACAAAGCTAGAATAGTTGGGAGTATTTATTAGGTACATGAGTGTATTTATCAGTGGTTTCATTTTCCCATTTTAACAACATAATTTCCTATATGTTGATTATTTTATCCAAAGAGATTGATAAACTAAATATCCTGTCAACAAATATTTCCTCCAGTTTATAGGCGATACCTTTTCATTGATTCAACAAATATTCACTGAATAACTACTATGTCCCAGATTCTCTTCTGGGGACTGAGGATACATTGACAAATAAAATCAGATCACAACCCCTGCCCTCATTGTGCTTATTATTCTGAAGGAATAAGAGGTGAACCCCAAGAAATGGAGGTTCTTTGTTAGTGGCAGTAAGCCACCCAGAGTTGGCTCCCACTGAGCAGACACTTGCTTAAAATGACATTTTGGCTACATATCCAAGGACTTTAGAAATTCAGTGGTAGACTTGACCCAGTTGTCCTCAAAACTTCAGGTCTTCCCCTAATTAGTGAGACTAGCCAAGAGTCTCAGTTCCCAACACTGGACAGATCTCAAATAAAAGTTGTAACTCAAAAGTAATCCATGAGATTTTGCCATTTTACCTGAATGGTCCCAGAGGAAGGATTTTAGACAGACTGTGTCTGGAGTGGAGCCTTGCATGCCAGGATTTCTGGCAGGCATCTGGGCCAAGAGAATAGCAGGTCTCTCCACGAGCTTGCACGTGGAGTCCTGTGAAAGGCACAGCCTCTGTAAGCCGGCAGAGATTTCCATAGAGCTAAGGCTCTGTGGGACCTGCAAGCTCCTCACCCCACCTCACCCTCACCTACAGAGGGAAGCTGTGATGTGTTTCCAGGGAGTTGCAGCCTCAGAAGTACTGTAATAATATCAATTGGCTTGAATTGACTAATATCACAAAAATATGTTAGATTCTTTAGACAAAGTTATTGATTTGTTTTAATTTTAGAGCTGAGGACATTAGAGCACAGAAAAGTTGACCAACTGACCCTGGACCAAGCCAAGTTTTAAATCAGTCAATGAGAAGGCTGAGATTTTCCTATTTCTCTAAAGTGTATTTCCTTTAAGTAAAGAGATTGTGGAAATATGTATTGTGATTCTTTTATTGGACCACATGTGGATTCACTGTGCCCCATTTAGCATTTTCTCTAACTCACATACCACTTTGTTTTCTTTCTATATGTGTGCTGGTCAGTAACTGAGATTTCTGAGGGCAGGAACTGTTTTACTGAGTGCTTTGTATTCAGAATAAATAAGATTTTCAATTCAAAAGAAGTTAAGTACATTTTTCTAGCCGCATTGAAAGTTTCCTGCTTAAATTCTTCCACATTGCTCTCACTTCACTCTAATGACAAGTAGAAATGATGCATAAATGAATGAATGACTTTCCTTCCTGCTCCACAGGGTGAGATTTTCCCAGTCTAGGTATCAGGAACATTCCTTGCAGTGAGACTTGAAGATCCCTGTTGAGGTATAGGAGCCACTTCAAATCATTTCAGCTTTAATGGTCCTGTCTTGGTTAGCTCCTCCCTCCAGGGTGAGAAAGGAAGTGATCACCAGCTGCCTTCCCTGCTGACTCAGCTGTGAAATATTTTACACTAATTTGACTTCACTTCTCTGATGTGTCTTTGGGTAATGGCTTTCTCATTGTCTGGTAAAACACATATTTAAGGGGCAGAAAATTCTAGAGGGGAAGAAAAAAGAAGGAAGAGAAGAAGGGAGAAATCCTTGTATTATTAGAGGCCAGAGAGCATGAATAGTGTAGGGTTCTGAAATGCCTTTCTCCCTCTGTTTTCCTTTCATCTTCTTCAAACTCCTAAGATTGTTTTAAACACTGCACACGTTGGTACTAAATAAATTCAACCACTTGTACATGCTAGTCTCTTTTAGCAAAGAGTATAGTAGCTGGTTTCTTTGCAGATCAGAACCAAAGTTTCATCTAAATAAAGCTATATACAAAACTATATGGGATTTTCTGATTGGTATAATGCAACTGCCGTAAGTTTGGTCAGAACTCCTGGCCTTCTTCATAAGATGTTCCAACATCTAGGGAGATCTCAAAATAAGTAACCACAGTGGGGAAGGTCACATTTTCTGAGCTCAGAAATTTCAGAATGACAGGAGCTATTATTTGTGTACTATCAATGGAAGAGAATCTGAAAAGCCTCTGGCCACAAAACACCTAAATGTGCTGTATAAAAATAATAAACACAGTTTTAAAAGCATAGCTGAGATCAGTAAAGGAAATCCCTGAGACCAAGCATAAATCCAAATTGAACATCAGAACAGCCACTAACAGTTTGTCTGTCTGGGAAGTGGAATCTCTGGTGACATTAAAAAAAAAAAACTCACCTGGACTTTCATAACCACAGACCACACTTCATGCAGGTTTGGGATTTAAACACGTACAGTCTAGGAAACCCAAGCCAGTATATTAACATAAAAGGAGTCTCAATCTAATAATCACAGGGGCACTTGCTATAGCTAATGAAAAACATCTCTGTAGAAATAGATCCTTAACTTTTGCCATGCAAGATTCCCACTCAAATGTTATTTGAAAGGTGCAATCACAATCAAGAACTACAAAATGCTTAAGGAGACCTGAGCAAGGGTCCACCATGAGAGACAGTCAACAGACAGCATAGACAATGGATATCAACCACCACAATAACATCAGCAATAGAATTATCAGAAAGAGGCTATACATTGTGGTTAAAAATTTAAATTATAAAGGAGAAATCAAAATCATGAGAAAACAATAAAACTCAGAAAAGACCAGGCATGTTTGAAAAAAGACAAAAAATTTTAGGAATGAAATGTGTATCATTAAAAATTGAAAATTAATGAACAGTTTAAAGAACAGATTTGACAGCTGAAGAGAGATTTTATTTGGTGATCCAGGAAACAGTTTGGAAGGATATTACCTACAATGAAGCAAAGAAAGATAAAGAGGTTTAAAAAATGAAAGATAAGTTAAAGCCATGGAAGTTAGAATGAGATCTAGCACACATCAAACAGGAGTTCCAGGAGGAAAGATTAAAATGAATAGGGGAAGATGTGATATTTAAAAAGATAATGGTTGAGAACTTTGTAGAACAGAATGAAAATAAGACTTAGGCAACATAATTAGTTCTAAGACACATAAAACTCCTAGACACATGGTAAGGGAAAACTACCAAAGGGCAAAATCAATCATGAGAAGGAAAAAAAAAATTACTTACAAAGAAACAAGTTACCTTAACAGCAGACTTTTCAATAGCAACAATAGAAGCCAGAAGTCGGTGGAATGTTTTTAAAGTGCTGAGGAATATATAGGATGGATTTAGTGCACCAAGGAACTGTACAAAAAAGTGGTGGGGAAGTGGATAGGATATAGAGCTGGTGTTTGTAGAAAGGAAAATGTTTTCTCAAGCATGTCTATATAAACACTCAACATCAAGCAGCATCGATGATATCTAGATATTGGTACAAATCAGACAGCTAGAGACATAATATCAGAAAGATCAAGAGGAAATCATTCCTTTGGTCCTTCAAGTTAAACAAGGACAAGCTTGTAGAACACATAATTATGAGGAAAAGTTGCCTTAAAAAATATCATGATGAATCTAATTGTAAAAGTCTTTGGTCATCAGAAAATTCTGGTAATATTAGAAGGTGCCTTAAAAGGCAGGAAAAAGTAGCACTATTAGTGTTAAACTATCTGATTCATTTTTTTCAAAAGCTCAAGTTTATGACCTTAAATGATAATGGTTTCTAGCCATTAAAATATTTTTTCACTGTTGCTCTGACTTTTGAAGAAATGCAGAATGAATTGATCTATTTGAACAGTATTTGCAGTCATCTTGGTCCATTAGAAAAAAAAGTATCAAAACATCTATCGGATGGTACTATTTTTAGGACTAACAATCTAGAGTTACAACATAGCCTTATAATTTCAGAATTAATACAGAAACCTTTTATCTGCAGTTACTGAGGTTGTGTGGAATGGAATGGTAGAAGAGAGAGAGTGAAAGGGAGAAATGGTTTCAAGTCTGTATTCAGTCCCGTGACCCATGTTTGTACTGAACCTGGAGACAGTCTTTAGGAGCTAACTATGATTCTCTCAGTTGATGTTGAAAGTGGAGATTTCCTAGGAAATGAAATTAAGCAGCATTTGTAAAGAAACTAATTGGATGGAAGTAATTATTTCCTTTCAGTGATTCATTACACTCTGAAATGAGAGGGCATAGAATCTCCTTCTTTTTAAGTCTTTCAAAATAATTGAACCCTTCGACAGACGGGGACACTATTTCCCAAGCTGGGACTTACATTCTGTGTGGCATGGTAAAAGGGGGTGGGGGCAGTAAGGGCTTTCCAAACTGGCTTTACATGGGTAACACACACTTGCCTCTCTCCTTCCTTCTAATCACTCTTTCCCTCCCTTCCCCAGAGAACTCCCTAAAGGTGGCTAGCATGGCCAGTTTCCCTAAAGTTACAAAGAATGATCTTTTCATCATGGCGTCCACCTAGATTATTAGACATGATTCCTTCAGATTGGCTTTTTTGGCCAAACTTCTGCCCCTTCCTCTTTTAGCATCTTCATGGCACCTTCAGCAAACGGTGACTCTCTTGTCCAGAGTGTCTTTCTCTGTGCATTTTGGGGACACAGATATTGTGCAAATGGAAAAGAGAACAGGGTTTTGCTGATTTCCCGTGCAAGGAGCCTGAAGGCTTTGATTAACAGGGTTTTGCTAGCTTGTTTTTTAACCAGATGCCCTGAATGAGGCATCATTTTGACTTTGAATCTTTGTATTAAACTCCTCAAACTGTGTTTTTTTGAAGTTTTGTTTTTTTAGCTTAAACATATTTACATGTTTGTCCCTTGGCAAGATGTGTGCTTCTGTGTCATGGCTGGAGGCTCTTTCATCATGACGAGGACACTGCATTTGTGAGTCCAGTGAGTGGGACCCGATGAAAATACCAGGTAATCACACTGCAAGCATGTTAAGACGAACAGGAAGAAGTCAAGGTGAGATGAGTAACAGGACATTAAAATAATGAAAAGAAGGGGACAAAGGATTGTCGTTTTAAAGCATTGGTTCTGCATTTGAGAAGATGTGTCAGTTAACACTCTGCTCCCATAAAGAGTCTACCTGGTGAGGGCAGCAAACCAGGGACCAATGATTAGTTTAAAAGAAATAGCCAGGCTTTCAAAGTTAATTTCCTTAAATGCTATTAGGAGCTGGTGCCCACTGGAAAGAGAAAGGAATTTTTCCAATTTTGCCTACAAGAAAAATTGGAACACCCTAGAGTGTTGCAGAAACCAGAAAACAATTTTACTCACATGCTTATTGCTTACTTATAGTTAGGATGTTTATCAGATCGGCCTTGTCTTAGTCAGGTTCATGTGTCAACTTGGCCAAGTGGTGGTACCTGTGTGTCTGGTTGGGCAAGTACTGGCTTGTCTGCTGCAATGAGGACATTTCATAGAATTAAATCATGATCACGTCATTGCATCCACAGCTGATTCCATTTGTAGTTGGCCGGAGGGAGTATCTTCTGTGATGAGTGATGCTTAATCTAATCACTGGAAGCCTTTTAAGGAGGATTCAGAACAGACAGGCTCTTCTTCCTGCTTCGGCTGGCGAGCCTCTCCTGTGGAGTTTGTCCAGACCCTCCATTGGAATCGTTGGCTTCACAGCCTGCCCTGTGGATTTTGGACTCTGTGTTCCCACGGTTACATGAGACACTTTTATAAATTTTATATTTGTGAGTGTTTACTGTTGATTCTGTTTCTCTAGAGAACCTTAACGAATACAGGCCTATTGCATAACAATCCATGGGCTTTTTCCAGGAGTAATGATAATTCGAAAAGGAAAGTCCCTGCTATTAGGATTTACAGTTCACTCTGAAAATGCATGCCAGTGGCAGGCTGTTCGGGGTGGATCATCTTGTGTGCCTGCTTGTTTTTCTTCCCATTAAAGCATTTCTAGTAACAGCTGTTTGGATGCTCTGTTTGGAAGAGCCGTTCTTGAGCCAAAGCTTTAATAACCTAACACTAGATGGTAAACCTTGTGTGGACCAGTCTAATCACATTTGGGCAAACCTCTATACAGTGGTAGAAAATGTGTCTACACAGTCACAGAAGCACACGTCTTGCCAAGGGACATGCACGTAAATATTTTTAAGCGAAAAAAAAAAAAATCTTCAAAAAACACAGTTTGAGGAGCTTAGTACAAAGATTCAAAGCCAAAAGAATTGCATTTTCTTAAAAGTTCACGGAAGAAAACATTTGAGGGTTGAACGACTTCAGGAAAGGCTGAATTGGCACACCACTGCTGTTCCGGCAGATCTCTGTAGTCAGTGGGTGGCCCAAGCAGCCCAGGACATCTCTAGGAAAGGTGAATCATAACATTCCGAGCTCTTTGCATCATCGCATAACCTTACTTATCACTCTTCCACTTCCCCTTTGGTCCACGATCAGAAGCAGTGAACGAGAAAAGAAGGAGAGAAGAGCTCAGAGCAGAACTGAAGCCACCAGGGTGGTGAAGCAGGTGACCTCTGGAAGGAAGAGTGGGTAACAGCTCCGGTCTTGGGCTTGAATCCCAAGCCCACCGCCCACCCCCGCAGGATGGGGTCACTTCCAGCAGCCCCCACCTGAGGCTGTCTCGGAGGATTGCCTGCAGGCTTCTACAGCCGCTTTGCTTGCACACGTAGTGAGCCAGGAGCAGTGGGAATTTATGCTCCTATGGGGCAGCTCATAACTACTGGTGGCTAGCGGCTAGGGGGACTAGAGTAGCCCCGGGCCCCCTCACCTCGGGTCAGGGGGCATAGCACTGAGGCACTTACACTTCAGGGTTCCCTGATGAGCAGGGCTGGTTACATAATTTGTAGAGCCCAGTGCAAAATGAAAATTCTCAAAACTCAACAGTTTCAAAGCATGAATATAAGCATGAGGTCCTCCGAGCACAGTGCCCTGGCTGACTACAGAGGCGGCACACCAAGGAAGCCAGGCCTGCCTGCCCGATCAGCCCACAGCCAACTCTGACGTCACACCAGGCTCGGCCCCCTTCACTGTCCCACTTGCCTGACTCTTAATGGGGGTCTCCGAGGAGCACTTAACAGATCACCTGTGCACTGCTCCTCTTCTCAATCTGCTGCTGTGCTGAGAACATGACTTAGAACATGGCCTTGGGCAGTGACTTTAACTTCTTTAAACCTCAGTCTCCTTCATCTGTATAAATAGAAGGAAAAAATATCAGACCTTGTAGCGTCAGCGGGAGAATCAAGTGAGATAATGCAAAGTGCAGAACCCGGTATCTGGCACGTAACATGTTCAATGAATGTGAATTAACAACACTTTTATTATGATTCCCAAGGAAATTAAGTGCCCATGCCTTAAAAGGGGACTATGAGTAAATCCAATCCTTCCGGTTCCCTCTCTCCCCAACCTTGGAAACCCATACCTGAGCCGTAGGCCTAAGTTTTGTCAGTAGGATTTGACAACTACAGGAGAGCAGCTGCTTTGACGAAGTAGTTATAGAAGAGTGAATCTGACTTAAGGGAGCTTAAACCTTGGCCAAAACAAATTAATTTATGATAAGGTTACTTGACAAGATCATTAGAGCATTGCTACATTTCATCAACTTCATAAGTTCTTCCAAAACAAAAAGACAAACACATTGCCACAACAATGTTGGTGGTTGGGAGAGAGGACCCCCAGCATTGGCATTCTCAAAACCGTCACCAGAACTCTGGGGACGTGAATAGAACTGGATAACTAGGCATCACATTTGAAACCTCAAGTCTTCTGACACTTCTCTCAAAACACGGGCTGGCAGCAGCCTAAAGAATTTCCCAAAGGCTGTGTTTGGCCTCCTTTTCATGCCCTCTTACTGTCTTCTGGGTCAAAGGTAGGACACAGGTATTGAGATTTTCAGTTGAGTCACCCACATATTGCGTGTGCTTTAGAAACCTCTCGGTTCATTGGAGAGCACATCCGTAAAATGCATGGTAGATCACAAAACCTTACTTCTAGCCTATTGAGAAAACACTGGAACCAAATAAAAGAAAAGAGGCTTCAGGAGAGCAGAGAAGTTAGTTTCATTTTATCAAAACATATATGGACTGGCTTCTCGTTCAATTTTATTGTGCAGCTGCTCTGCACAATATACATAAAAATAAAAAATATATAATGCATATATTTGTGTATATACATATGCACATTATAACATATATATAAAATACAGCCCTGCTCTCAAGAGACTCAGAGGTCCAGCCGACTGAGGTAGGAGGGCCCAACACTCTGTCTTGGGAAGACTTGGTTTCTGGAAGACCTGCATGTACCAAGTGCCATGTGAGTGAGAAATCCCTCCTACCCTTTGCAGGGAGCACATGTTAAAAATGTGGAGTGAGGTCCTCCCTGATATGGGGTCAGAGGCCAGAGCATCTCGTGTTGCTCTGACCTGTCTCCCAGCCAAGGTGCCATTTGCTGTTGCCACTCAAATTAGAAAGATAGCCTTGGCATCCTGGTTTGTTCCTTAGGCAATGACTGACTGACTGAATGAATGAATGAATGCATCAATCAATCAGTCAAGAAACATACTTAGAATGCATTTTCCCAAAGAAACAACACTGTAGATGATGACTGGCTTCCAAGCCAGCCCCCAATACCCACTCAACCAGTAGGACAGCTGAGTGTGGAACTAGGAACAATAGGTCTATTACAATTATGCTTAGCATATTATTCACAAGTGACATTTGGGGACCTAACTCCATTCAACAGGTTGGAGACATGATTAAGGACTGGAATCCTAACTTCACCTAGCTGAAGACAGGTCAAGATCTGATCTGAAGGAAATATGATGCTTTAAATCAGCAAAACTTCAAGCATTCTGTTAACTTACTTCCAAGGCTTAGTGAAGGATCCATGGGGAAAGTAGACCTAGAAAATATAGGTCCATTACGTGCCAGAGCCTTGTTCAGAAGAAAATGTGGGGTCTCCTTTCACTCTCACCCAAGGTATGGTCCAAATGCTTATTACTGCAAAGTGGCTCTAAGAGGCACTGTCCCCATTTTGTAAAAGTGAGTTTTTTCTCCTTGATTGGCTTCACAGTAAAGGCTGGTATTGTAGCTATTTGAGGGGGTGGGTAAATCACAGCAAATGCCATTTGTAGCCTCATCTCATCAGGAAACTTCACTTCTCTTAGACACCAACAGGTCCCCTCAGAGGCACTTGTCCCCGGGAGTGCTTTAATCTCCTTCCTTATGTCAAGGCAGAACCCCACCGTTCCCCTACCAGCCCTCTCTTTGTCTTGCTCAGCTAACTCCAGAGGACTGGGAGAGGACCCCCTCCCTGCCCCTGCAGGTGGTGGGGATGGGAGGACACCTCTGCAGCTAACAGTTGGTTAAGTGCCAACTTCTGGCTGTGATGCTTCTGAAAAAGTTCCTCTGTAAATAGTAAATTGGAAATGCTATGCCGACCACTCAGAAATTTTGTGAAGATGATCACATGTAAAGTTGCAGACAGTTCCTGGCGTGTGGTGGATGCTGCATATGTGTACATTGTAGAGGCGAAACATGTTAGGGTGGAGAAACCGTCCTGTGAGAAGCAGAAACATTATGCTCGGACATGCAGTTCTCCCTTCCAACCTACACACCAGCAGGATATATAGAGAGGGGAGCCCAGGACCAAGGTCGGGACTTCTGAACTCTCAAATTCAACTTGTAAACCATGAGTATCACATTTCTTCATGGCAGAAACTCTGTAGAAAGTTCTCCCAGTCCTCTAACACCTTCATTTATATCCTGACCACCTATGGAAGCTACTTGCCACTGAAGAATTTGTTTAGTGAGGATCATAAATACAATTTTCTCCCTGTAGTATTTGTTGTTTTTTGTTTTTTGTTTTTGGTCTTCCTTGTAGCTGAGCAAGGCCAATCTAGTTTTAGGGATGGATGAAGTCTTCAAGATGAGGTGTAGACCATTTAAGGGTAAACTATCTTTCAAAACAGCTTCTCATTAGACTGTGAGCTACTAGAGGGAAGGGATGGGGTTATATTAGATTGGGATTCCCATTGCTAAGCCCAGGCATGTCGTGTGATAGGTGCTTCACAAATATTAAGTGCATCATGGACTCTAGATCCAGAAGTCCTGGGTTTACATTACAGCTCTGCAATACACTGGCTGCACAGTCCTGGTCAAATTACTTAACTTCCCTGGGCCTCAGTTTCCTTATCTGAAAATAGGAATAATACAATGGTAATAATAACTGCTGTGAGGATTAAATGAGATAATACTTGAAAAATGCTTAGAACACTATACAGATGTTTAAATAGAGTGCAATTCTGCCCCAGCCGTGGACTACAGATTCTATATCATTCCTCATTTTTGCTGCATCAGTGTTGCTGTTTTGATTTGCTAAAACTGCCAGAATGCGAGATATCAGAAATGGGATTTATTAACTTACTATTTACAGTTCTTAGGCCATGAAAATGTCCAACTCAAGAAATCAACAGGACGATACCTGGGCTCTGACGACAGGCTGCTGGCATCTTGAACACCTCTGTCACATGGGGAGGCACGTGGCCAGCATTTGCTGGTTCTTAGCTCCCAGGCTTTGTTGCTTTCAGCTTCTGGTTCCATTGCTTTCCTCTCTGAGTTCTGTGGGGCCTCTCTTAGCTTCTCTGGGGCTTTTCTCTATTAGTGCCTTTTAATTTCTTCTCTAGCTTCTATATGGGATTATCTTTAGCAATCCAGTAAAAGGATTAAGACCCACCGTGAATGAGGCGGTCACATCACAATTGAAATGACGTAATCAAAAGGTCCACTTTCAGGAGGTCTCCACACACAGGAACGGATTAAATGAATATGGCCTTTTCTGGGGTAGACGACAGCTCCAAACTACCATAGCCTCCCAAACATTCCCCTGCTCACAAGGGGAAGATCAAGTTCCGATGGAAGGTCCTTGCATCCTCTGGTTCATGGCAGGAGCCCAAGGGTACAAAGCCTGGGGACTGGGGTGTGAACACACCTGCCTGCCCACGTGTGTACTAGCTGCTGACTCCCGAGACACAGCCATCCTGCCCGTGGAATTCTGCCCAGAATACACACTTTTTGTGAGCTAGAACTGATCACAGTCACTGGGGAGCAGCGCACAGTGCTTTCCCAGGATTTAGCCTTATCTTTGCAAGTGGAATAAATGACTTCCTCTGTCTAGATAGCTAGGTCTCATTTCTATAAAATTGAGTTTTCTCAAGTTTGGCATCAGACCTAGTGCATTGAGCACCCCCTGCCAAAAGCTCATTATTTAATTCGATATTATTTTACTGGTAATGGTGAGAAGAATGATTGTGCTAGCTTTAACTGTCAGAGTTAGACTCAGTCCAATTTGGAAGTCAAAGGATGATGATACCATGAATTTTTTAAAATATTCTTCTTTTTAAGAGTCTTCAAAATCTTTGAGCAAGGTGACACTAGACGCACCACAGACTACTCATCATTAAATGCAAAAGGGAATTCCATCTGTTAAAAGTACACAGTGTGCAACGGTGGCTCAGTGGCAGAGTTCTTGCTGCCATGCCGGAGACCCAGGTTCTATTCCTGGTGCCTGTCCATGCATATAAAAAGAAAAGAAAAAGAAAAAAAAAGTACACAGTGGGCCCAAGTCCCTTTACAAATCCCTCAGGGGGGGTTGAGTAATTCCTTAGTTTCTAATTCTTATAAAAGGTCCTGCTGAGTAGCTAGCATGATTGGAGAAACCTTTCCTTGGTGTATGGAGGAAGTGGGGAGAGGGTGGGTAGATGGCAGCAGGTTCTTCCCGTTACAGCACCTGGGAGAAAGGTTAGCTTTATTCCATTGAAGAGCTTCCATCAGGAAGCTGGCTGTGGCAGCTGGTGAGAGCAGGGACAGAGCTGGGTGGGAAGGGTGAGGTGCCACCTTTGCAGGGCTCTCCCCAGCCCTGCGCCCCCCGAGAGTCTTCAGGGCCAGCTAAAGCACCCCAGCGGGCCAGGTCCCCTCAACTCCACTAGGCAGAGAGGGGGTGGGGCTGGGTGGGGGCAGCAGTGAGGTGGTGTTGCAAATCCAAACCCACTGCTGGGGGTGAGAAACATAAATGAGTGGAGCCTCCCGGATAACACAGGCTTCTCCCCAGTGGAATCCCTTCTTCAAACCAAAGCCTAATGGGAAATCCATAAGCAAAACAGATCAAGGCAGAGCTGTTTTTGTTAAAGACAGGGGAGCAGGAGCTCCACTTTCTGGGCCCTTCTCTTCCCTCTTCCCTCTAACAACTAATTACTAGCTCAATGGCCTTAGGCAAGTTAATTGCCCCCTCTGAGCTTTTGTTTCTTCCTCTGTAAAAGCCGAGAGAATGCTTTGGAGGACTGTTTTGAGGATTAAATAAAATGATGTACAGATGGCACCAAGCATAATGCATAATCCACTGTAGGTGTTTGATAACACGTACATCCCTTTATCTTATTTGTGGTGTGTAAAGATGAAGGAGAAACCAAACTTTGTTCCCTAAAAGGGCCCCCAGTCCCCGATGAATGCAAAGTCCTTGTTTGAATAAACTAAGTGGGAGGCTAAAAAGGCTTTGGAGAGTTGAAGCTGGGCATTCTCATCCTGCCTTACACTGATGCTAGAGCCAGAGCCAGATATGACGGCTGTCTCTCACCATGTCACCAACCCACATTTTACCTATTCAATTCCTCTTCTCCTTCCATCTCCAAGGGAAGACATGATTGCTAGACTGCCATTCCTTTCGCCAAAGCTAAGGGCAGAAGCGATTGGGGGCTTCACACAGCCTCTGGGTTCTGAGACGTGGCCAAAGCTGAGGGACCCATGGCTCTAGGTGGCTGATGTCTCCACACTGCTCCTTTCTGCAGGTCAGCAGCCACAGGCTTCGTAGCCAGGGAGAACTCTGCGTCCCACTGCAGCTAGGCCTTGGTTATTTCCCTTATGTGCTTTGGAGCTCAAAGGGATCCAACCAAAGACAAGTTCATCATAAATTTTTTTCCAAGTGCCTTTGCATCTTTTACATCCTGGTCCAAAATGAGTTTCTGAAAGTGGCCTTCATCCCCCCAGTTCCTCCTTATTATAGAACCCTTAATTATCAAGAGGCACACACATGAGGATCCCCACCCCAATTATGGTTTTCCCAAAACCCATTTGGGGCTGCTTTCTTCAAGTTGTTGAAATGCCCATTTTTAATAGTTTCCCAAATAACAATTTTATCCTTTAAAGGCTTTCTGAAATATCTACCAACAGTAAGAGTTTAGCAATATGGCCTGGTACACAATTAACATACTGGATAGCAACAGCATTTATCCATGTACATGACAACCAGGTAGAAGATTTGGTGAAGAAAATGGTGTATTCTTCGAGAGTTATTTTACAATTGCAGCCCAAGCAATAAAATACCTGCACATAAACTTAATATGACATGTGCAAAATAACTATGAAAAAAACCTTTAAAAAAGCACAAAAGAAAAGTGGAACTAATGGAGACACATACCATATACTAAGAGAGGAAGATTTGATATGATAATATACCAAGTCTCCTTAAATTAATTTATAAATTTAATGTGATTTCCATACAAATAACAACTTAAAAAAAACAACAGATAAGTTAATTCTAAAGTTCATATGGAAAATGAAGCAAACAAGAAGGACCAGGAAAAGAAAAAGGAAAGTGTGTGGGGAAGAAAAACAGCCAAGAGAAGGAAAAGGAATGAGTTATACCACATAACAAAACATATTATAAAATCTCAGTGAGTAAAGCATGGTACTGGCTTGTAGACACAAAGACAAATCAGTAGAATAAACTAGAAAATGCAGTAGACCTAGTTATAATCAGAAATTCAATGAATTATAAAGGTGGTGTCTCTAATCATTGAGGGAGTATACAAATGGTATGAAGACAAGTGAAAAAGAGTTAAGTGGAATCCATACCTCATATTTTGTCCCAGGATAAAGTCTACATGGATTAAGGATATAAACATTAAAAAGATGAAACCATAAAAGTATTAGAAGAAAACATGGGCAAATTTCCCCATAACCTTGGATTATGGGAGACCTTTCTTTTATCCAGAATTCTTACCAAAAACAAAAGAAAACTATGTTCTACCATTTAAAAATTTTTAAAAATTCACACATTAGAAAAAGCAAAAGGCATCTTACCAAAAACAAAAGAAAACTATGTTCTACCATTTAAAATTTTAAAAAAATTTACACGTTAAAAAAAGCAAAAGGCAAACAACGATGTGGGGTAAATATTTGCAGCTCATATCATGGAGAGCTAATCTTCCCATAACAGTACAGTTCCTAGAAATTAAGAAAACAATATCGAAGTCAACAATAACATTTTTGCTTAGGTGAGTAAAGGATATGAAGAGGAAACTCAAAGAAAAGGAAATGCAAATGTTTCTTAAAAGAATGGAATAATGCTCAGTCTCAGTTTAGTAAGGGGAAACAAAACTAAAGCTGCAATGAAATTCCCATGTGGCAAAGTTGCCGGGAAAGAGGGTCTCTACTTCATCTCTACAACATGGCAGTGCAGATTGTACAATCCCCATTGAGGATAACTGGGAATCCTACCAAAATTTAAAACACATATTACCTTTGACCTAACACTCATACTTGCAGGAATTTATGCTACAGATATACCTGTACATATAGGAAATGGACTGTGTGGCAATGTTTACAGTAGCAAAAGATTGGAAGTAGCCCAATTGCCCATCAATAGGAACTACTTATATGGATTTATGGTGCTTCTGTAAATGGCATGCTATAAAGCTGTAGAAATGAATGAGATCACTCACTATATATTGATTTGAAATATCTCCAAAGTACACAGTTAAGTGAAAAGAACAAAGTCCAAAACAGTTTGCATAGAACGCTAATTTTTGTCAGCCTTGCCACAGAGGCATTTCATTGTAGTTTTAACTTACAATTCTCTTAACACGAGCTCTAGCATCATTTCATCATTTAAAAGACATCTGCATTTCCTTTTCTATGAAAGGAGAAAAGGAAAAGGAAATATATTTATATATACACACATGTGCTTGCATTTGATAAAGATACTCTGAATGATGACCCAAGAAACTAATGGAAGTAGTTACTTGTCTTGGGGCTGGTGAGATCCAGGCTTTTTATAGTTTTGAAATACGATTGCAGAAAACCAATGATCTGTTCAAAAATCAAATGAAATTAAATTAAATCTTTCCTTACTGATTCCTCAGGCTGTCCCTAAACCTATCATTTTCACACTTCCTAAGTATTTTTTCCGGTTCAAAATTTCACCCTGGAGAATGGGACAAGGTCAAGGATAAGTGAGCAGCCAAGAGATGTTTACAGGTCAGGGATGCCCGCAAGATCCCTAAGTATCATCCCATGTGGATGAACATTTGTAAAAGACTAAGTCAACAGAGGGAATGCTATTTTTTTCAACAAGAAGAAGCTAATTCATGCTTTGGAATGAAAGTGGCCCCTCAGTCTAGGCAAACTGACTTCCTGCACTAGATGAGGAAATAGAAGTCTCCTAATCCCAGAATATTCACTCTTGAGCTTTCAGTGCTACAGTTGGGCCCAGACTTAGCTGACCCCCTGTTGTGTTTAGAGCTTTTCCCCAGATGACAAATGTGCAACTTTTCTTATATTTAGTTCAATTATCTGCATTTCTTCCGGGACTGCTGTCTTTCCCCTCTGGCTTTAAGATTTTTTCCATAGTCTAAAAGGCTCCTGGCCACAGCTTTATCTGCCTTAGCAGAAGCACAAGAGCTAGCCAAGGCATTGCAATATGAGATGGGTGCATCTCATCTCATCTTTTTGGAAAGCAAAAAGCAAAACAAAATCTCCAAAGCTGCCAGTCCCCCAGGACCCTGAACGCTTGCAGCTTCTCCCTTTGATTGCTCTGATTTTTATGAGCTCTGAGCACAAAATGTTGGAACTGAACAAAGCAGCTGCCTCAGGAAGGAATGTGCTCGTTCCACTGTTGCAGACTTCAAGGAAAATTGCTGAATGGCATGGAGTCACAGGGAGCAGAAGAGAAGCCAATTTCTCGACCAAATGTCCAGTTTCCCACCAGCCTGCGCTAACTTTAAATGAGCTTGCCGCATGGGTTTGGTGAGGTTCCAATGCCCAGGCTTTTGTTGTGGACTGGGGAGAATGCATTAGAATGTTACTAATGGAGAGAACAGATTTATCTCCCACCTGGAGCTGCTGGGGGCTGAGTGACGATCCCATCTGAAGGGGGCTGGAAGTATCAACTGACTGCCCAATGGGTTCTAGAGACAGGAGGCTGGTGCCTTGGCTTAGCCCCACTTTCCTGGACATCATTCAGAGCCACTTCCTTCTGGTTCTCCCCACACCCATCCTCTCTCTTCAAGCCCTTTCCCCTTCATGAAACACAGTGCCAGTTTCTGCAACGCCACTTTCTTCCCACAATTCAGAACCGCTGAAGAAAGGACTCAGGTCTGGCTCATAAGGCCAAAGACTGAGAAAACCACACAGAGGCTCTCAACGGTGCCAGGTGTCTTGTTATACTCTTAAGGTGCAGAGCCCTGAGGTATGTCCCCCACACCCCTGCTCATAGCAAAAATGCCAAACAGACGAGGGAACCCCAGCAGCTGAGGGAAATACACCTCTGCCCTCTAGAGTAGCCAGACTCACACACACAGAGGTCATGGACAAGCCGGTCAAGGGTAGGAGTTTCCTGAATCCAGCCTGCTTGACCCAGGACTGAGGACCTCAGCAGGGAAGCAGCAGAATTTCAGCCTCAGCAGGGCTCTCCGAAGCGCAGGCCATGAGCCAGAGAATTGTAGCCTCTCCAAGAGAAACCGTGCCCATCGAGCCCCGGACCCCATCTGCACTCCCCCACCGTCTCTGCATCAATGCTTGCCTCTTCTCAGCAACATCCTTTCCACTCTATCCCCATCCATCTGGCTGTGTTTGAATGACTCCTGGAATAGACAACCCATCTTCACCCAGAGTGACATGATGTGTCCTTGAGCATCCACGGAAGTTGTTATTCAGGCAGAGCTGACAGTATCTGCCTTCTCACCCATTCTGTACCTCGGATTCCTAGAGAACAAGTAGAAATCCTCTGGCACAAGAACCACTGAGTATCTGAAAATGGATGCTGTGCCTATGAGCTCTGCCCCTCTAGAGTGCACACTCGGCTCTTCCACCTATTCCTCACCTGCTGTGATTTTTAACCCCTTTGCCAACCCAAAATTTGCCTCTATACTCCTGCTCCAGTTTTCCCATGTCCCTCGGAAACTGTGAGCTCCAGAATAGCATGCAACCCCCACCCCCCGCTTCTCTCTGAGCAGAGCAGTGTCTGTGACCATTGTTCCCTCAGTCAGCCATTCATTTGTCCACCCAATATTTATTCAGTGTCTCCTATGTGCTAGACAATGGGCCTCACTCTGTACCCTTTCGTTGTCCTATTATAGTATATTATAATGAAAAAGATATGTCGGTTCCACCTTCTCTGTTTTGAAATTCAAGAACTCTTGTTCCTTAATAAGTGACTGTGAAATCAGGTTCTTCATGTTTCTGAGATGTCCTCCTGCAGCTTATAGAATTATCACAGAAAGTGAAGCCCCAGGAGGGGGAAGTTAGAGGCATCTGCAGGCTGAAGCTCAGGAAACCTGCGTACTAAGGTGTGACCTTTGCTAATCAGCTTGATCCCTTCATAGTTTAAAAGCCTTGGTGGTTACTCCACCTTCCACACTGCACCTGTGTAAAGTGACCTTCAGAGCCTGGAGACCTGGAAAACAACACCCAATGTTCCTGCTATGATCCAGGTGTAGAAATTCAAAGCACTCAATGCCTTGTGGCACCCAATGTGGCATAGGATATTTCAGTGGCCTGCACGTCACTAGAAGGAGCACAGGGAAAAACGGATGGTTAAGATGCAACATTTGATAAAAATACTGGGAAAATGGGAGCTGTACATAAGTTTAGCCAGAATTGTAAGTACCTCTTTGCCTACTATGGGTGTAGTAGTTATCTGTTGCTGTGTAAGAAATTAGCCCAAAACTTAGCAGTTTAAAATAGCAATAACAATTTCATGTGTCATAGATGCTATAGGTCAGAAATCCAGGAATGCAGGACTCTGCCAGGTGGTTCTGGTCCAGGGCAACTCATGAGATTGCAGTTAAGATGCCAGCCAAGGCCGTGGTCCCCTGAGTGCATGACTTGGGTTGGAGGACCCACTTTTAAGATGACTATTGTCACACAGCTGGCAGTTCGCAGGAAGCCTTAGTTCCTCATAACGTGGAGCTCTCCACAATGTTATTTGAATGTCCTTACAATATATAGAGGCCGATTTCCCACAGAGTGAGAGATCCAGGAGAACAAGGCAGAAGCCACAATACCTTCTATGGCCCAGCCTCAGGGGTCACACTCCGTCCTTTCTGTAATAGCCAATTGGTTCCACAAGTTAGCCAAGTTCAGTGTGGGAGGGGACTGCACAGGGCATGAGTCCCACAAAGCAAGACTATCTGGGGACCCTCTACCACATGAGCAAAACTTAGCAGAAGAAAATCCCAGAGCTACAGCTGACATTTGCTTCATCAAAAACAACATGGCCTCTGCACATTTCTACGTCCGTAGTTCTTTGGGTTCATTTCTTTCACTGTGTACAAGTTATCAAATATGTGTCAGGGAATATATGTGTAGCAGAAGGGTGAGGACTTCTGACTCATTAAAAAATAATGGGACCAGCTCTCAATTATCTGCAATAGGGCAAATAATACTGCAAAGAGAGGGAACAAAGGTTACCTGCAACCCTCCCCCATACTCCCAACCCCATTCTGAGGGCTTGTTGAAGTGCTTGAGCTTAAAATAAGGACATTGGCCAATTGTCAGAAAGAAGGAACAATTTGGGGTGCCATGCTAGGTATTTACAGACATATTGTCTTTCCACACTACCTCTGAGGACTAAATTCCTTGGGTACAGGGGATATAGAAAGAAATGGAATGAATGAAACCAAGAACTGACAGGGCAAAGCTACTGCATTTGATACTTGGGTAAGAGCTGTTAGCTGTGAAGAAGTTGGAGGAGGAGGAGACCACTTTCTTTCATCAGGAATAGCACTGGAGCTTGGATAAGATGAGGTGTTATACCAGGAAGATAGAAAGAGAGACCTCAGGGTGATGGCAGCTAATGTCAAGGTCATGTCAAAGCCACCCAGATCAGCAGGAGGGGGAGCCCCAAAGCAGAGGCCCCAGACAACATAGCAAAGGGCTCAGGAGTCACTGCCACTGAGGAAACTATATCCAACCAAAGGGAATCTGTGAGCCATTTCAGGATCCTTACCTTCCAGGGAAAGGGAGGGCTTGGCTTCCAGAAAGTATGCAGATGGTGAGAAGCCAGAAACTACTATTTTTGGGATTCACTGTGCTCCACTGAACTCCAGAGACAACTGTGAAAGCTGAAAAAAAACACGCAGGTTACCATGTTCACAAACCGGCCCCTTAATAGACAGATCCAGAAGCAGGAGCAAAAAGCAGAGCTGGGAGCTGCCTCAGTTTCCCCTTCTACAAACAGGAATAAAGGTTAAAACCAGCAGTTTCCACTCAGGAGAGGTCAGTGTCCCCACAACCAGCCAGGACGTCCCCATCCAAGCTTGGCCGTACCACTTTCACTAACTGTCTCCAGGAGCTATGCAAAATTCTCCACACTACTCAAATTAAAATTTTTATTTTAATTCGCTTAAATTTAAAAATAGAATGTTGGGATGGAAAGGGCATTGCACTAGGAGTCGAAATGTCTGGGTTCAAATTCCAGCTCTGCTGCTTACTAGCTGTGTGCCCTTGGTCAATATTTTGAACCTGTGATTTCCCAAAGGTACAAGGCAGTTGATAATAACTACCTCACATTAATACACGTATAAGTAGTCCGCAAGCCATAAACTTTTATGTAATTGCTAGTTATGCTCATTGTGTTGAGCTTCTAGGAGGGTGTGAATTACGAAATCCATGCACGGTAAAGGGCTGCAATTCCCGATGAGTAGGCCCTCTGGTTCAGGATGAAGGGACTCTCAGACCTCATGGTCAGCTTGACCCAGGAATGAAAGGGGCTCACGGACTCAGAGGGTGGAAAGGGACCATGGCCACCATTTGGGGAACCCAGGGCCATTTTGCTCAAAATTAAAATAGGACTACTCTGTTTCCTGGTCTGGGACCTGACTTCCCAAAAGCAACCCCATGAAAATAAGCTATGCCTTCATCACCACCAGGTGTGCTGGCATTTTCCCCTTTGAGGAAGAGGTTCTCTTCTAATTTCTGGCACTTTGTAGAAATCTTTTCATTGACGTTCCACTGCAAACTCACCCAACATCCTGAGGCCTTCACTCCCAGCGGGTCCCCATTTCATTCCATAATTTGCCACAGTTGCCGCTGCACGGACTACCCGTCGCCGCCTCCACCACCCGCTGCCCCTCGTCGTTTCTCGTGGCCTTGCAGCAGCACCTGACAACACACTTCACCCCAGATTCCCACCAGTCAACCCCTCAGCCTTTTCCTTCTTCTGGATTGCTGTTCTCTTCCCACTTCTCTCTTTGCCTTCCTGGTGGTTTCTTCTTCCTATGTCAGCCTCTCACCCTGTGAATATTCTCTGGAGTTATCTTTAACCTTCCATGCTTCCTTCCACCCCTCTCTACTCACCTTTCAAGAACCGAGGAACCCCTCTTATCTCTGCAGATGACTCCAAAGCTGCACCCCCAGCCCTGGCCTAGCTCCCAAGGGCTGGGCCAGAATCCTCCACCACCATCTTCTCCTGGATATCCAGCTTGACATACCTAAAACCAGCACACCCTCTTCCCTCCAAACCAGCTCCTCTCGTGGCTGCACAGTGCTGGCTTGCATGTTAGTCCCCCCAGCTTGACTCCTCAAAGTCATCCTAGCCTCCTCCTTCTCCCTCATCCCCACATCCAATTAGCCATGAGGTCCTGGGAGGCTTCCTGCATAATGTCTCTCATATATATTTATTTCTCTCCGTTCCCGTTGTCACCAGCACAGAGCCTCCAAAAATACTTCTTTCCCATTGTCTTTTCCTCTTGTGAAACGTTCAGAAGTGCTTCATTCAGTGGCGTATCTTCAGGACGTGGGTTAAGCTCATGAGCCTGGCATTCAGTTGCCTCCACCATTTGACCCAAATCTACTTTTCCAAACTTACCTCCCTCTCTCCTCCGAGAGCCCCTTGCCCAAGTCAACTATTCAATAGAGGCCTTGAACAAGTTTTGCAAATATCTGCTTATGCCAGTCTTTCCTCTGGAGAGCTAATAATAATAGCTAACGTTTCCAGGGCACTGTTCTGCTTTACACAGACCAAATCCTTTAGCCCTCACAACAGCCCTATAAAACACATGCTATGATTGCCTCCAACTTTACAGATGAGGAACCTGAAGCACAGAGAGGGTAAGCAACTTGCCTGAGACCCCACACCCAGTAAACCGTGGACCCGGGATTCACACCGAGGCCATCTGCCTCTGGGGTCACTGAACCAACCTGTTTGTGCAGCGGGCTGTCCCTTTAAGCTCAATATTTCAGCATTAACCCAAACTGGCATGGTATTAAGGGGATTTCATAGTGTCATTCCTAGAGGAAAGAAAGTTTTCCACTGACCTTCAGGCCTGTGAGAGATGATGAAACATTAAGTCATCCTGCCATTAAAATTAAGTTCAATCACCCTTAATGGAATGTCACCTCCAAAATAGCCATTAAAGGCACCCTGCCTCACTGTTTGACAGGGTTCAACGTATATCACCATTACCTTGTCCCTCGAATGGCCATTGTGTCTGTGGAGTGGGGAGGTCCTGGGAGACCTCTAAGAGTCACTCAGATCCACCCCGCAGAAAGAGATGTCGCCTGAAAGAGAGAAGCGTGCTGCTTCATTCCATGATAGCAACTTCTCTAGGTGTGGTTTGGATAGAGGCAAAAGCCATGCACAAGAGAGGCACACACTTTGATCTGTGTCTATACAGCTAAGGCTGAATTTGCTTCCTCACTGATAAAGGGGTGAAAGTATGGCTCCTTTACAAAGTGGACTTTTCTGGTCCCTAGACTGCCTATTGCACTCTGGCTCTACAGAGTGAACAGGGGGTTTGTCCCGAGGGTCCCCCCACCCCCAGGCTGGCAGAGGCCTATTGAGCACCCTGAGGGCCTCACAGGAGTGCTCACTCTGCCTCCGATTCAATTCATCTAACATTTTTGGCACCCAGGGCTTCCACCTGCAGCATGTCATTTGCACCTCCCGGCAATGACACGGGGTTGTTATTTTTATCTTCATTTTGCATATGAGACAAACAAGGCTCAGGGAGGTTAGTGAGTCGCTCTGGGTGGAAGTATGGAGGGAGACGGCTGGGATGGGGCGCTTTCTCCACCCCACTATGCTTTTTCTTAACCACCTCCATGGGCATTGTTTCTTTACTGTCTGTACATGGCGCTGAAAAATAGATAGCATTATCCCCAGTCAATAGCTGAGAAAGCTGAAACTCTACCAGATTGAATGAAATGGACCTAGATGGCCCCTGGAGCAAGTGGTAGAGCTGGGCAGGGGCCCCAGCCGCTCCACCTGAGCACATTGCTCTTTGCACATCCTACCCAACAGCCACCCACCCAGCTCTCACTTAGATCCTCCACCTGCTCATGCAGAGCTGGACACGCCAATCCCCAGAGCTCCGTCCTCCTCTGCCTTGGGTCAGAGGCCACAGCCCTATTTTCTAGCTCTGCTCTTGCTTGCTCCTCCCTGGCTTTCCCGACCTTCTCAGGCTTCTCCCTGGGTCCCAGGGCCCGTCCTCACTGCCCCCTCAGGATCTGGCTCAGCTCGTCTTCCCGGGTGCTACCTTCTTCTCCTGCGGCCCAGAGCTCCGCCCCACCTTATGCCTGGATCTGCCTTCCTCGCTACCGGCCCACTGCCCCAGGGTTGGGTCTGCCCGCCCCCCGGACCCTGAGTCTGCTCTGGCCTCACTTGGCAGTGCCACCACCGCCCCCACCCCAGCTCCACTGATTCCTGGGCACATCAGTTTTTGGTCTGAGCCTCATTTTGCCCACTCTGAGGTCGGTTCTGAGCAGCCACAGCTGGAGCTCTGAATCCCCCGGTCCTGGCTTCAGGGACTTTGGCATCAGTGAATTCAGGGAGGGTGGCAGGAACCTTTGTCCCCCAAACCCGGTGCCTTCCAGCACCTGGCCTATCAAACAGGTCCAAACTGGCAGAGACAGGCGGATGCCACAGGGGTCCCGGGTCCCTCTTGCTGGAGTCAGTCAACTCTTTCCTTCTCTTCCAGGCAAAAGCTCAGTCCTGGTCGACCCACAGTTTCAAGGGTCCCTTTTTTAACTCCCGAGTCCAGGTCGACTATGCTGCCCGCAAAAACGTCAGCACATTGTACTCTCCCCAGATGGGGCATTCCAGGGCATAAAGGTAACCTTAGTCCAAGGTCACTGTAATGGGAGTTAACACTCAGGGGCTGCTGCCCGCTGCCGGGCATGTGCACGACTCACTCAATCCTCACCACATTTCTGTGTGGAAGGAACCATTATTATTCCATTTTACAATGTGGAAAACAGAGGCTAAAAGGAGCTAAGTAACTTGCCCAGGGTAGCTAAGCATTGGAGCTTGGATTCAAATCCAAACACTCTGAATTGAGAACTCAATTTTAAGCACCACCAGTTATTTGTGAAACACAGTCATGGTGCAGAGAAAAGGGGGGAAAATTCCAGTTTGGCTACTTGCACTATGACACTGACAAATCATTTACTTTCTCAAAATACTGGTTCCCTCACACATAAAAACTGGGCTAATTGCCCGGTTACTCGCCAGTGTATCTGATGGGGTTAATAAGAAGTAAATTGCCCAGTGTGTGTGGAAGTGTCTAGAACAGTACCTGACAAGTGGTTGCTTTCCTCATTTCCTCCAATTAAGAAAGTCTTCAAAGTGAAGTGCCGCCTGCCATGGTGATTGCTTTAGTGCCAAATACTTCAAGGGGGTTTAAAAGTGTTCACGGAACTATTCTGGAAGGAACACTTCTGACCTTTTTAGAGGTCTTTAAAAATCATCTGACATGGAGAAGAGAAGAAAAATCTCCCTCAAGATGGTGATTGGATTAACCATATTTAATGCTGTTTTGTATACATAAGAAACCACAATGACATTCATATAATATATATATACCATCAAATAATCCTATTTTGTCAATAGTTTGGTGTTCTCAGGCTTATCAGTAAGCCAACATAAAGCAGTCTGCTTTGCTTCAGGTAGAGAAACTTTTCCTTGCTCTGAGATATGGTCTGCTGCCCTAAATTTCCAATCCCCAGAAGAGCCATGGAGATATTCTGGGTGATTCCGCTCACGTGTAGACCAGGCATAAAACTCTGATTTCTTGAATGTAACAACTGCATCTACCCTGACCCCTCTGCCCCACCCCGTCCTTCACCAACTGGCACAAATGTGGGGTTTTAGTTACTTTGTGGGTGGATGTGTATTGCACGGTGTATGAAATAAGGTCAGGATATTGAACTGTTTCCCAGAGATTCTGTGACCATAATTTTAATTTGTCTTACTCCAGGACCTCCCTGAATCCCCCTCTTTAAAAACAAAAAATCATTTATGGGAATGACATCACAATCGTCTCTAAAAGTATAGGGTTAAAGGCAATTTCCCTTTCCACATGCGATTCTCTCTCTTCGGAATAAATTGCCAATGCTTTTCCCTCTTTCCTTCTCCCTTCTTCTAGCAACCTTCTATTTATCCTTTAAGTTTGGAAGCGGCCTCCCCCAGGAAGCCTTCCTTTACCCCAGCTGTCTGAGATGGGTGCCCTTCTCCATCTCCCACTGTGCTTGGTGTTTCTCTCCATCAAGACATTAGTGGCTTGTCTGTCTAACCGTTCTTGGCAGCAGGGTGGTCTTGACCATCTTTGGACCCCTAGAACCCAGGCATGACGTGGTAGATCCTCCAAAAGAGCTTGTTGAATAGATGAATCGTAAGGCTGAATGCCATAATCCAAGCCACATTTTTTTCATTTGCTCTCATTCTATGCCTCGTTCTAGAAGTACAGGTTATGCCTCTAGAAACAAACAAATTCCAAGGGCAGGGGCAGGAGGCACTGCCACCCAACACGCCAGGTCCCCACCTCCTGGCGACCTAACTCAGCTACAGAGCAACACCCTTCCTGCCCCTTGCTAAGCAGTAAGAGTGTTGGCAAGAAACCATGCCCTGATTTGTCTTCTCAGGTCGTGCCAGCCTATGGAATTTAACCACAATAAGAGTGATGAATCTCAGAACAAAATCAGAGGGCAACGTCAATGTCTGGCCTGAACCAGGTTCAGGATATCAGAATTGCAGTGTCATAATGGATCTCAAATGCATCTCAGGATTCTAACTCTTGACAAATAGGCAAACATAATAGATCTCAAATGGCATCTAATTCATCTTTTGCTCTATGTATAAAACCCTACTGACCCAGCCGTCACTCCCAGTGACAGAGGATTTCAAAACCTCAGGTCTTGAATTTTTAAGTGGCAAAGGAAAAATTCACTCCACCATCCCTCTGATAAAAAAATTTTTAAGCATCAATGAGATGCTTATTAAACACAGTGCAGTACCCTGGGGACCACGGAGAATATAAAGATGCCAAGAGCACATCGAGTTTGCCGTCTAAAAGCTCACGCTCCAGAGGGCGTGATGAGGGCAGGTCACAGGCAGGCATAGTTAAGGGCCCCTAGAACAAGGTCCCCAGATGGGCATGTGTTGGGGAGAGGGTGCAAGGGACAGTATCAAGAAGCTAAGAAGCCGTGTGTGGGACGTTCTACATTTCTTCAAGAACTCAACCAAATATTGTGGTGGACCCTATTCAAAATCAACTGTTAGAAAATTGGGGAAAATTGGGAACATTTCAATATGGGTTGGGTATTGGATGATAGCAGGGAATGACTTTTCACTGAAAAATGTTCATTTCTAGGCCGAACAACCACAAAATCATTATGAATAAGAATTTCCGTGCTACTTAGGAAAACCATCGAGAATATAGGCATGAAATAACATGATTCTTTAAAATAATTCAGAGAAAAATTAAGGAGAGGCAAAAAAAGAAATAGACAAAGCAAATATGGTACAAGCTTGAGAATCACTGAATCTGGGGAGGTGAGGATGCATTGTACTCTGCTCTCTGCTTTGGAGAGTGTTTACAATTTTCTGGATTTATACAAGTGAAGAAATGAAAAGAAGGTGGCTGGTAGAGGAAGAGACTATTTCGGCTGGATTTTGGAAGGTGAGCAGATTTCACTGGTGGTGGAAATGGACAGGCATGTTATCTGAGTAGGGGAACAGCCCAGCAGCAGCCAAGTGACAGGAAGGGCTGGCTTGAGGCTCAGAAATGCTGAGTAACTCAGCTCACCTCTGTGCAGGTCAGAGTTCCAAATATCGAGCCTGTGTATGACAAGGGCCACCTGTGCTGACCTGTTTCTCAAGGATGTGGTAAGTGGCAATCAACAAAGAACGCAAAGGACTCTTCAGATACCAGGACCTGGATGCAGGTCAAGGGGGAGGATGGCAGACACTTTTCCAAAACAACCTGTTTGTTCATATCTTTTGGCCCCTGCCTCAAGGACAGCTCCTTATACACTTCACTGCTTGCTTAATTGCCCTGCCTGGTGGATCCAGGCTTTCTCTAGAGAAGCCCACCAGCCCCATGTAAAGCTCAGATTTTCCCTTTTTGGGGGGACCCACAGGCTTCTGGAGGATGACAGCTCCCACTGCACCACCTCTTCTGGAGATCATGAGGTCACCTGCCCAGTGGCCCATCCACCTTCCTCTCTTCCCGCCACTTCTCTGGACCCCTCCTCATGTGGCAATGTCTTAGGAAGGAAAGGGACTGCCTGTGGGGCTAAATCTGCTGCTGCCTCTCACATGTAAATCTGCCATTTTCCACCTCCCAGAAGCCACAGTGGGCCTCTCCTGGGGGTGAGGTAGGGTTTCGGAGCCTGCCTTCTCATGTCTGGGCCTGGTTTGCTTCTGGCTTATCCGGTTTTTCTGAGATAATGGAAAAACTAACCCTGATCATATCTACAAAGCGGACTTAGTGCTCACATCTTGGGGTAATTGCATTTGATAGCCTCAGAGTCATGGAAATTGTCTATGGGTCAGTCTGGTGAAGTGGGTGGCTCCTCTCTTTCAAATGTATCTTTACTTTGGCAGCCCTGGTAACTGCCTAGGGTTGCAAATTCAAAGAGAAAATACTCACAATGAGAGCAGGCTCTGAAAAGACTTAGTGGGTCAGTCTTCCTTCTACTTGGCCTAGCCTCCTACAGGTGCAGCAATTTTGGGCAAGGGCCTTAATCTCTCTAAATCTTAGGAAGATTCAGGGTGATGTGATACAAAGAAAATGGGTTTTGGGGTCAGGCCAAGAACTGAGTTCAAATCTTACCTCCCCAATTTACCAACTTTGTGAGTTTGGGCGGCAAAGTTAATCTCGTACTGTATTTCCTATTTCAGGTTTTTCTGCAGATTCAGTGAGAGTAATAAGAATGAAACACTTAGTGCAGAGCAGGCACTGAGATCCCCCCTCTTCACCTGCTCTTCCTATTCCATGCTTTAGCTGCCTTATCTTTTTTTTTTTGCATGAGCAGGCACCAGGAATTGAACCCAGGTCTCCAGCATGGCAGGCGGGAACTCTGTCATCTTTTAAATAAGGGAGTCAGAGGAGGTGATCACCAAGGTCACATTCACCTCTGACTTTCTCTGATTCCATGAAATCTCAGGGGTAGTAAATCACTGTCCTTTGTCTTGAGGGCTTGGGAGTTTGATGAGCCTTCATTCCCAGCCCATCCTGCTCCCTGAGTTCTTAGCAATACCATACTGGGCTCAGCTCGTGTTGGAAAACCATGAGAACAAATAAAATACCTGGGTGGAGTCTTGGCCCAACATCCAGACAAGCTCCCAGCATTCCCTTCTCCATCTGACAAAGGATTCTTGCTTCCATGGCACAACTGAGAGCTTCCTCTTCCTAATTTTCTGCACTCCTTCTGAGTGTCATTGGTGAGGGAGAAATGAGTTATAAGAAACTTGGGCCTAAGCTACTATCTCAGCTGGTAGCAGAGTTGATAGAATATCTTTGCAGCCACATACAGAGAAAAAACTCATTCCTTGCAGGCTAAGTCGCCTTGGGTACATCTGTTCCTCGAGTGCCTCACTTCCCAGTTTCATCCACTCTTGCAGTGTTGGGTGGATTTTCTGATGAAATAGTGGATTTTGTGAAAGAGTTTTGAAGGATGTGGGGTATTCTGATGACTCAAATACTAGTTTGGGTCTCCAAACCAGACTGCCAGGAAGGGGGCCCCTTTCACAAATTGCATAACCTCCTGTTGTCCTTTTCCCAAGAATCCCTAGCTGGCCAACCCATCCTTATAAAAACGTTGGGACTATTTCTACCTGTGTGTTAAACCTTTGTGCAATGGCCGGGCCAGTTTTCCATGGGAAACCACCACGTGTTTAAGCACCTCCATTACTGTCTCCTGACCTCTAGGCAGGTAACCATATGTCTCCATTACCAGACAGTCCCAGTTTGTTCCTGCTAGTCAAAGTAATTATTCCTAGCACCTCTTTTCATTCTCAAAAAGTGTCCCAGCTTGTCCCATAAAGCATGCAGTCACTGTACCTCTAGGCCAAGTGCCACCTCTGTCACTCTGCCACCTAGCCAAGCCGGGAAGCCTCTGCATTGACTCTCTATCTCTAAGGTCATTTCAGGGGGTTCAGCCCCGTGGAACATCATCCAACGCAGGCATTAACCCTATTTCACTGTTACTTTCAAGGTACAGAACAAAGATCAGAAGTTGAGCTGGCACGGATTTGCTTACCAGCTCTCCTCCATTACAGGACGCAGCTCTGTTTTGCAGCCCTGGTGGAATACTCTCCTTCACCTCTTCAATTCTCCTCTCGTCCAATTCTTTATCTGAATGTTTGCTTCTGCCAACATCAGCGTGTGGACATGCTGCCCCTCCACCCTTCACCCAGAGCTGTCCCTGGCCGTGTGTCTCAAGGCCACAGAGTGGCTTCCATCCAAGGAGAAGCACATGGGAGCCAAGGACGTTTTGTGCAGAACAGACTTGGGCTCCTTACCCGTGGGCTGATTGTTCTCGACTGCTGTCAGTCCATGACGAGAGAAACTTGAAAGAAGGCTTAGGATGCCACAGATAGTTGAGCCGCTATTGTTCTGCTATTTTTCCTCCTTGGCCAACAATTCAGTGGTTTCTTAGCGGTTGGAAAGGGAACAAATTCTTTTCAGAGCACTTAGTGTTTGCAAAGGTGTATAATTCTGTTAACTTCCGCATACCATGTGCTACAGAGGTATGTGACCACTGGTCCCATTTTACAGATAGAGAAACCGAAGTTCAAATAAGGAAAGAAGTCCCAGGCTTTAACTTGGAATTTTAACATTCCATCAGGCTTCCTTCTAGAGATAATCAAGTCTTTGAACCAAATTATTAAACACACATGCATGTACACACTCACATATGCACACATACACACACACATGTTCACACAGGCACACATACATGCTCACACACACATGTTCACACAGGCACACATATGCATGCAGGCACACACCATACACACGCACACACTCACACAAACTCTACCATTCCCAGGAGATCTGATTGGTCTCCTGCTCTGGTTTTACTTGTAAAACTTTCCTATTTCCTGACTCTAAATATATCAAGGCCAGACATGTCTCTCAGTTTCACCCCATCAGCCAAAGAAGCGGTTACACAGAGGCAGACGGCAGGGAAAAGCTCCACATGGGGAGAGGTGAGAGATTTAGATGGTCCTAGACAGAGAGGGCAGGTCTTTTTATTTTCTTGCCTTTCAGATGCCACTGACAGATTGCCACCCAGGGAGCTCTGTGCTATGACACGCTCTCGGGCATCGGGCATCCAAAAAGGTACAGAAATTCTCTCCATTTAAATCCTGCCTAAACTGATGGACAGTTGCCCCTCACTGCCAACCACCGCTGTGGAAACCCACCTCCAGCCTCTCCATGTGGGGGTTTGTGTCCATACCCCATGGAAATCATTTCTTCTAACTGGTACTTTCTTCCTCTTTACTCACTTTCAGAGTAAATTCTTGCTCCATTCCTCAGAGATTTAGATCAAAATTTTTATTCTATAATTACTCAAATTACGATATAATGATCACAGTAATATTACTGTAGATTGGTAATACAGAAGTAATATAGCAATTATTTACTGAATTCTCGCTATGGATCAAGCGCTGACATGCATTTTCACATGAAGTTTTCTCAGCAACCCTAGAGTGCAGGTAATATTATTATTAATACTATGATTATTATATCCACACCATCCTCCACTTCTCCTCTCCATCATAGAGATGAGGCAACAGTGGCTCAGAAGGCAGATGCTAAGTGATCGTGCCAGGATTTGGATTCAGGATTAAGTTGTTCCATTTTCCAAATCATTGTCTACTGTGATATTATGTTCCTCCAGCTCTACAACAGATCTCCGGGTCCATATTACTTTACAAATGGAAAACTACTACCAAGAGATCCTCAGAGTTCCTCCCCGACCTAAAAGTAGAAACAGGAAGGGGGGCTTCTGGAGCAAATCAGTTAGGAAATACTACCAGCAGTTCTCCAACTTCCTGGTTTCAGGAACCTTTTACACTTAAAATCATCGAGCGCTCCAAAGAGCTTTTGTTTATGCGGGTTATATCTGTCAGCATTTACTATAAACTAGAAATTGAAATTCAAAGTTTTGTAGATATTTATTAATTCAGTTTAAAAAACTAATAAACTCACTATGTGTCAACATAAATACCTGTATTTTTATGAAAAACGGTGCTATTTCCAAAAACAAACAAAAAAAATCCATGAAAAAGTTGGCATTGTTTTGCATTTTTGCAAATTTGTTTAATATCTGGCTCAAGAGCTGGGTTCTCATTTTCTTCTTCTGTGTTCAATCTGTTGTGATATCATTTATCACACAGCCTCTAGAAAACTCCACTGTATGCTCATGAGAGAATAAGAATGAAAAATGTAAATAGGGCCTTAATATTATTGTGAAAGTAGTTTTGATATCATAAACACCTGAAAGGGTCTCAGGACCACATACTGAAAACCACGATATGCTGAGTTTTCCTAAAAACACTGCGCACATTGGCTTGTAAAGACTCTGAGAAGTCCTGCAGATTTGCAGATGCAGAGAGCTGATTTGCAGAGACCATCTTTGTCCCATTGCACACCTGATGGCATCTCCTGGGACCGCCTTCCTGGGACCACAGTTTGGAAGCCACTGTTCTACCAGCCTCCTACCCCCAAGCGGGATGACCTTCCAGCCATTCAGAAAACACCCCTGCATTGCTTGGTCTTCATTGCCACCAAATCCCACCTTAGCCCAAATCATCAGCCCTCAGCTCCCCTTCCAGGGAAGCCACACGGGTTAGTGAAAAAAAATGTGGATTCAAGATTTGAAAACTGGATCTGCCACTTAAATACCTGTGTGACTTTGGCAAAAGTATTTGAATTCCCTCCATTTTTCTCATCTGTAAAATGGAAATAACACTAATAGTGAGGGCTCTACAATCTCTTTTTGAATCCACAGTCTAGAGAAAGAAGACCTTATCTCCAGTGCTACCAAAATAACCCTCTATTCATTTGAAGGAAATCATGAGGCATCCTTTGCTCCTGCATTCTTGGCTGCATCTTTTCCTGATATTGCACATTTGTCCTGCTTTGTTCCCTAGGTCTGAAATGCCCTTCCCCATCAGTGTGCCTGGAAAACTTCTATTCATCCTTAAAAACCCTGATTAAAGTCTGACTCTTCTGAGAAGCCTCTTCTGACTCATCTAAGCAGGGCCTCTGTTGCCTCTCTCAGCCCTCAGCCCTTAGTACAGGCAACTTCAGACCTCAGGCCCGGCGCTTTCCTCTTAGTAATTTCATTGAGTATTTCACGTGTCTCTCTCCCTACCCCAGCTTCGAGCGCCTCAAAGACACTGTCTCATTCAGCTCCGTGCAGACACAACATATACACACCCAAAGTACTTATTCAATAGAGCATGTCACTTCCTGTGAGAATATGCCAACCAGGAAATCCTTTAACCTTCCTTCACAAATGTCAATGATTCTGCATCTTGCTCCCTGATCCTCACCAAACTCTACTGCCCCTTTCAGTTACGGCACTCGTGGCTTCCCAGTCTTATGACTCTGACCCGGCCTTGGTCTGAGGCGTTATAGCTCCCCTCGCCTCTGCTCATCGGAATGCTGTCTTCAAGCCTGCTTGGCCTTCAGCTGCAAATCAAGAGGCTTCTGGGAGGCAGACGCCCCCGGCAAGCAGGGACGTGATGAGATGACAGCCAAATGACACAAATCCCAGGGAACAAGCAGGCGCCGTCACCCTGGGTGTTCAGACTTCAGGAATCGCTGCCTGTTTGTGGCAGCCACCAGGAAGCACCTGCATTGGATTGGTGTCCCACCCCACCCTGCCTCCTCTCCAGCCAAGTCCCACGCCAAGGGCAGCACGAGGATAAGATTAGGCAAAAGCTTTATCAGCGAGTTCCCCTTTACACCAGATTTTGCGGGCCTTGGTAGTCTCCGTGGGTTTTGAACGATTTTTCCTACGAAGTTGTTTCCCAGCAACACCCTGGGAGGTGAAGGCGTTCACCAGAGCTTGGTGGGCTGCCCTGCCCGGCACCCAGCTCCTGGGTATTATCCCTGGCAGCACGGAGCAGAGCTGAGAGGAAGGACAGACTGGAGGGGAAGGATCAGGGATGTGCGTTATCACATGGGAAGGAAAATGGGGATGTTAAAAACACATTTTCCACCACCTTCTCACTCCCTAAGTCACCTCTGCATGTTCTCAGCAATGGCTGGATATCTTTGCCTTTAAGTTCCATGTTTGACAAAGTCAAGGGAAAGGGAGAGATGTGGAATTTGTATATATGCTTTCTGACAAGGTAGGTGTGATTATTTACTATTTCAGCTATAAGCACCAAGGATTGCCCTCAAGGGTCTTGCCTCAATTAAATTAAAAAAGAATCTGAAATCATATCCCATACAATGCTACAGTCATCATATCGCTCATTCGCCCATGCAATACGTCCTGAGCACCTGGTGTGCTCTGTACTGGATTCTGAGGGCTCACGGTGAGGGGCACCTCCCCTGGTCCTTCATGGGAGCGCACAAGCTTTAACCAGATCATCACATGCACAATTTCAGGCAGAGTGAGTGCTTTACGAGTGTGCATAACCGGGAAATTTGGTCGCTGGTTGGGTCACGGAAGCCTGGAAAGCTGCGGAGGTTTTCCCTGGAGGATGAGATTTGAATTGAATCAATGAATGAGAAGGTGACATGGGGAGGGGGGAGGCTGGAGCCCTCCTGGCAAAGGATGTGCCCTTGGGGGCGGGAAGGGACTGTCACACAGGGGGACTGAGAGGCCGTGTGGCTGGAGTGGGGACCACAATGGAGAGAGGAGCAGGGTTGGGATTTTTTTTTTCTTTCTTTCTCAATGTAATGGGAAGTCATGGAGGGAGGTAAGTGGGGAATGACACGTTCTGAGTCACATTTTAGAAAGATTGGGCTGCTGTGTGGAGGAATAGAGGAAAGCAACTGGTGGAAGCAGAGAGACCCCCTGTTAGGAGGCTGTGTTAGTCAGGGTTCTCTAGAGAAACAGAACCAACAGGACAGATCTGTAAATGTGAGATTTATAAAGGTGTCGCACACAACTATGGGAATGGAAGAGTCCAAAATCCATAGGGCAGGCTGTGAAGCTTGCAGCTCCGATGAAGGGTCTGGATGAACTCCAGAGGAAAGGCTTGCTGGCTGAAGAAGCCGTGAAAGAGTCTCTTTTCCTCCTTAAAAGCTTTCAATTGATTTGGACTATATTGTTGGTAGGAGGCACCCCCTTAGTGGATCACAGATAATCAGGCACAGATGCAATCAAATGACTGATGATTTAATACACCAGCCTTCTGATTTATCAACCAGCCATGGAAAATTCTGGCAGTAACAGTCAGGCCAGTGCTTGCCTGACCAGACAACTGGGCACCATCACTTGGCCCAGTTGACACAGAACCTAACCGTCATAGAGGCTATTATAACAGGCAAGGCAAAAGATGCTAGTAGCTTGGACTAGGCAAGTGGCCGTGGAAGAGTTCCACGTACGTACATGGAAGGGATGGAGGAGAGCTCCTAGTGCCATGCTCAGAGGCACCAGATGTTAGCCAAGGACTTGGGAGAAATGGGCCCATGGGTCAGCCACTTCCTGCTGTGTCTTAGGCTACGCTCAAGTCTTGTGCAGGGGGCTGGACCAGGGCCTGAGACCAGAGCCTGCCCATCCCTAGGCAGGAGCAAGACAAGCCCAGGGCCTCACCACGCCCCTCCATGAGTCTGTCAAGGCCCTGCAAGACCAGAACCCCAGGGATTAGGTAATACTAGTCTTCATGCACTCTCTAGACAATGGAGTGACCACAGCCATGTGCACACAGAGGCCCCCAGGCAAGGAACTAGAACCTTCTCAGACCCTATCCGGAGAGCTTGGCCACCACAGTCCAAGAACTGAATGCAAACCTGTGCCACCCTGTTCTAGTGCCCCGACCACCTCCCCCCTCCTGCTGCCACCCCAAGCTCCTCCAGCAGTCTGTACTTGGCCTCTGGGTTCACCCACTACACTGTGGTCATTGTGGTGGCTTACAGTATTAACCCAGTTCTCCTGAACCTATGACCTTGGCATGGGAGGCAGGCACTTCCCTGCTCCCTAACTTTGGGCTTAGCCATATGACTTGCATTGGCCAAGGATATGTGGACGATCTATCAGTTCTAAGTCTAAGCCTGAAGTGTCTCACATTTCCACTTGCTCTTTTGTGACTCTGTCATCATAAAAAGAGGATCTCTTACCAGGTGGCTATTGTCCCTTTGGTCCAGGACTCAGAACGAACAGACATGAAATAAAATCGCCCGAATCAAAGTCCCTGACAGCCTGACCAGAGCTGCCCCTGCTGACCCACAGATCCACGAGTACGAAAGGTTTATTGTGGTATGGCATTGAAGCTTTTGCTGTTGTTTGTTACACACCAATAGCTAGCCAACAGACCTGTTTCCTTGCCTATGGTCTCCTTAAGACTGTGAGTTTTATGAGTGTTGGGACCACATTTATCATTCATCTTGTATCCCAAGAGCCCAGCCCCCAGCACCCAGCATTTGCTTAATAATTGTCTCTTGCAGATATGGAGGAACTCAGAAATGCACACCAAGACTATCCCAATAACCGTATGAGTCATCTAAGGATCCTCTGACCTAAGAATGACAGCAGAACAGATTAAAGACTATCCGCGAGGCACTCCAAGGACACACATGCATGCTCAGTGTCAGGCCCTCTCTGGGCCAATTCGCAAATCAGGCAACTGGGCCAGGAAATAGCCCATGGGATTGTATTTAGCTATCCTTCTGCTGAGCTGGTGTCCTCAGCTGCCCTCTCATGCTGCAGAGACAAACAGCCTGTTTTAGAAGCAATCCCCGGTGATCGATGAGCCGTTCCTGTGGCCCAAACTGATTTCACTCTGAGGTGAGGGCAGGGACTCTACCCACATATGCCTATTCAGTGGATGGGAAGTTGTCAAAAATAGGATAACGCTGGTCAGAAACAAAAAGAGGCAAGGAGACCAAGCAATGGCCTGCTGAGTAGCACAGCAAGGCTGGCCCAGCTTCCTGTCCAACAAGCCCTCCTCTTCTAGACCCAATATCTCAAGGAGGGGTAGACATGAGCCTGTTCAGGGGGGCAGATGGCTCTCTGCTTGGGGTTCCCACAGCCCAGGGGGTCTGCTGGGCAGGACATGGGGCCCATGAAAGAGACAAGTAAGCGGGAAGTTGGAGTCCAAGGATGACCTGACTCCCTCACCAGCTCCGTGGCACCAGGGATCCATGGGTTCACACCTCAGTGAGGGCAGGGAACCTCAGCTGGGGGTCAGCAGTATAGCCTAAGCTCAGAGTGGGTGGGCACTGCCTGGGGTAAGGGACAGCAGGGGCTTTCTCCTCCCCAGTGCCTGTGACCTCTTAGTTGGTCATTTATAATGAGGAGCATAGGGGGGCAGGCCAATGAGATCCCCAGGTTTACTCAGAATTTTTGAGATTATAGTGCTCATAGAAGCAAGGTCACTTCTAGGCCAGGACCTACAGCAGCCTGGGGGTCTCCAGAGAGCCACAGAAGCTGTTATATGCTGAGTAGCTCAGCACCCTGAACCTCTGCAGGAGAAAGCGCCAAAGTTCCGAAACTCAAGTGGACCTTGGCGGTGTGGCAACCTTGATTGTGAGATAACCCCACTATTTTTGGAAACTAGTTTAAGGGGAAGGCTTATAAATTACTTCTCTATCGCTTGAAGGGCAACTTCAGATCTTTTAAAGGAGGTTACGAAGTAAGCCTTGACAGTCTCTTCCTGGTCTGGGACTTGAACCTCTATTTTAAGCAAATGAACAGCAAGCACCGTGTCGAATCTGGATCTACAAAGACAAAGTTAATGGGTCTCAAATTATGAATTAGTCAGATGTGTTCGTACGATATAGCTACCCAGTAGAGCTGGGATCTAGACAACCAAAAACACCATTTTCTTAGATAACACAGAAAGCTTGAATTAAGCCAACCATCTTTCACACCCTGGCAGACAGACAGACACAAATCTCCTGTTGAAACTAAAAGCAGCATCCCTTTACATTTGGTCTTGCTGAAAAGCTGACATCAACACACAGCCCTACCTCCTCTACTGAAATGCACTTTGATTTGGGCTTTAGCTAATACCCTAGCACCGGGGATGTCCCCAGGCGTCCAGGTCTACCCATGCACTGAGAACCCTGAGGTCACAATGCACTCAGAAAAAAATGTCTTTCTGTTCTGTTTTGGTTATGTTTGGTTCTGATTTTCCGAAGCTGGAAGCCAAATGACATCACGAAAGGGTAAGATCCAAGTCCTCATTATCCATGAGCCCATTGTCGGCGCAGCAGATGTTACATGGATTAAGCCATCCACAGAAGAATTATTAGGAAGGATATCACCCACTGTAAAATCAGTACAATCCGTCCCACGGGGGCAGGCACGGTAAGTGGAAATGAAGAGAGGGTTGACATTTCGATTTAAAGCTCCAGTAACTTGCAGGTAATGTTTCAAGGTTGTTCTGAGAACAGGAGGCAAAAGAACAAGACTGAGGATACGGATTAACCCCTTAGCCTCCACTGCCCTTTTGGTTGGCCTTGACTTTATCTAATACAAGTAAATGGCGAGGGGGTGGGGAGGAGTGACTGCCAAACAAGTGGGGAAGGAGACGGCGTACCATCTCCTATGTTCTAAGTCTAGAGCTGGTCACAAATAATTTGCATGCAAGGACATCTTGCATGATGTATCCATTCTTACAGACTTCCATTTAAGACAAGTATGTATTGAGCATTTAACTGGTCAAAATTAAGGATTGAGTATCTGTGGGAGGCTTAAGTCCAGATGCTCAAAGAGCTTATGGCCGGGGCAAGGCAAACCCAGATGAAGAGAAAATAGAACAACAAATGATAGCAGATTTTAAAGAGCTAAATTAAAGGTACGTTGGATTTTCCATTAACTAGTAAAATATTCTGGGCAATGCTTTAAAAGAAAAGTAAATTAGAAGCAAAATATATGAGAGACCCAGGGCAGGTCACTCAGCCTCTGTGGGCCTCAGCCTGTCGCTTTGTCAATTAAGAACCTTAGACCATCTAGGCATAATATACTATGGCAGTAAATATCCAAAATCATCTAGTGATGAGAAAATCTCCCAAGTATAGTCTTCTGAGCCCCAGGACAGCCATGGCCTCCTGAGAGAATCCACCCCCCCCCCCCCGCCCCATGCTGGTGCAGAGGTAGTGCTGTGGCAGACATCTTAGATGGACTCATGGAGGGGCTTCTTGTGAGGGAGCAGAGGAATTTAGGAGGCAGAGAGAGGAGACGGGACATTTGTGAGAAGGCACAGCTTGGCTAGCAGCAGGGATGGGGGAAAAGGGATATGTTGGGTAGAAGAGCCTCCAGAGCCAAAGGAGGTGAGCAAGATAACTAAGGAGATGAATCAAATTAATACTTTAAAGGCACCAGGATCTGATCAAACCAGGAAAGAAAATCCAGAATAAGTTCGTTACCCAATGGAACTTTCCTAAACCAAACCCAACATTTACTCGACTGTGTCAAAGTTTAATTCTAACAATATCTTTCCTCTGGGCCCTTTTTAAAAAATCTGACACTTATACTATCCCTGCAAGAGATTGCTCATCCATTTCACAGATGCCTCCTGGAGGCAGCCCAGGAACTGACCCACATATGCCACTACTCAGCCTGCCTCTTCTCCATGCTACCTCCAGGGCTTCATTTTGAATTGAATTAAAAAATACAGATTTTTCTGAGTCTTCATATTTTCCAAAACTACTGAGCCAAGACATCAAAATACTCTCCAAACAAAATTGTCCTTTTATCCATCTCTCGAATTTTCTATAGAGGAGGCCACCAAATAGCCCTTTGCCTATGGGTACAGGCAAGCACCCAGGTCAGCAAGAAGAAAAAAAGTCCCTCATCAATCAATAAAAGCAGGTCAACTCTCCACCAGTTCAGAATTCCTGCTGTTTAAATGTCTTTTTTCAAACCTAGGGTATAAAATAAATTAGGTCTACAGGAGTGTTGAGCTTCAAGGTGGAATTTAAACACACACACACACACACACACACACACACACACATTGCACAGAGACTTTTCTCTTGGGAACTGCATATACACAGAGGACTTCTCAATGAACCTGAACGGGAAGGACTCAGAAAATCACAGACTGTGGATCAAAAGGGACCTCAAAGAGCATCCAATCCAAATGACTCCTTTATTCTGGGAAGGACGAAACTGAGGCCTGGAAGGTCAAATGACTTTCTCAAGGTCGTGGAGCTCATCATCAAGGTAACCCTCCAACCTGTCTGTTCTAAGCTGCAGACTCTCACCTTCCCTTGTTAGAAGGACGAAAAGTCAAATACCCTTGCTCTGTAGCACTTCCATCCCAGACCAACAGGAACACGTTCTCGGTGGCTTCACCAGAAGAGTCACTGCTGTTGCTGCCATCGGCATCATTGGCAGGGGACACGCCGTGGGGTCACGTGGTCAGAGAAGCAATGACCGGAAACACACGGCAGGAAGCAGGGCAAGGAGAAGTGGTCCCAGAGAGCGAGGCTTACTGAGCACGGATTTGAAATAGAAGCACGGGAGCCAGAGGAAGATATGACCAAGAGCTAAGTCATCGAGATAGATGGAACAAGCTGGACACAACTGAGTGATCACTGTAAGGCTCCATTGATATAAATTTCAAGAATAGGCAAAACTAATCAAAAGTGTGAAAAGTCACAAAAGTGGCTGCCCTACGGTGGTTGGGAGAGGGGTATGAAGAAACCTTCTGAGATGATGAAAAGGTTCTATGTCTTGACCTGGAAGGTGGTTACATAGGTGCAAAGCAAGGCAGAAATAAATTGGGCTGTATTCTTGGGATTTCCACATTTTTTGGTAAGTTGTGGCCCAGTTAAATCCAATGGGGAAAAGGAAAGAGTGGATTAAATAGCTACATTAAGAGGTAGAGGTTATTCTGTCCCTAAGAGTATTCAGATGTATTCAGGTGTGATTACTCAGCTGAGCCCTTAGTAGGGGCCTTTCAAGGGTCCTGTTAGCCCTGAAAGTCCGGGGTCTGGCCCAAGAGGCACATCCTCACATGCTCTTCACTAACATCTCTCCCACCCTTCATCTCCCCTAATGATTTCCTCAAGACTGTGGGTGCTGCTGCTGATCCTGCACAGAAGAGCCCCTTCTTCCCTTCCACCAGACATACACAGCAAGGCTCCAGGTGATGCTTACAGGTCCCTCTCCTACCTCTTGCCCAATCTCTTTCCCAACCTTTCCTTTGAAACTCCAGTTTGCTCCAAGCCTCAGTGTTTTAGAACTTCCCTTGCCTATGGCACTCCACTGACCCAGAGAGAGACGGTGGTGCCCCAGCTTTGAACCCCATAGCTCATATCCGCCTACCCTTACCCAGGCTCAGCTCTCAGCAGCACCCTTCTTCCTTATATATCCTGGGCTCCTCAACCCCCAAACCCATCCTGGGCCAAAGGCCAGTGCCTGGGATGACAGCTCTGCGTGTCTGAGATGACGTCACTCCAGGCCTGGCCTGAAACTTTCTCACCGGGACCCTCAGGTATCTCAAGTATCTTCAGGTCCTGCAGCTACAGGTCAAAGCTCTCAGCAATCCACAGTCCCCGGGATGACAAGGTCACCTAACCATGGGGTTCCATGCCACTCATCCCGCCTCAAATTCTAAGTCAAAACTAGTCCATCAAATGCCCTTGGCTCCAAAACAAAGGAAAACTGCAAACCCAATTGCTCAATTTGGTGACACAAGCAAACATATATTCAAAGAATTTAGCTCCAAGATTGCTAATTTGAGGACTTGATTTGGATCAAGGATTTATCAGCGATGAAGTTAAACCTGAAAGGACTTGGAAAGAACAAACACAACAACATTAATTGATCAAGAATTCAAGAAATAACATGAGAAACTCAGGCGCTTCCAGGAGGCTGCCTCCCAAGAACTGGATAAGATGGGACCCCAGGGCCCCAATTATGTCTGTTCAGTCTTCAGTCCACCCAAAAGAGGGTGACCTACCATCCGCATTCACCAGGTGGAAAAACTGAGTTCAGATGGCCAGTGAGTGGCGGAGTGGGGCTCTCAGAGAAGAGTCACTTGTTCCTTCCCTTTAAAGATGGCTTTGAAGTGTAGCTGGAGAGACAATAAGAACAGCTAACATTTATTAAATGATGGCTGTGGCTAGACGGTTTTCTTAATATCTTTATATGTATTAATGCATTGTATGTGTATCTAAACCTCACAGCAGTACCCTGAAGAAAATACTATTAATCTGAAGCAGCTGAAACACAGAGGTTATGGAAGCCCAGGTCACAGACCTGGTGAGGAAATTACAGTACATTTGATTCGTTTGTTGCTTATTGTCAGTCTCTCCTGTGGGCTCCAGGAGGGCAAGGAATGACTGCTGTGTCTTCCATACCCAGAGGAATGCCTGGTATATATTTGGTGCTCAGTAAGTATTTTACTGAATGAATTCGTGACCGAGCGAGGATTTGAACCCAGCAGTCTGGTTCAGATCTAGGCTCAGAAACACTGTGCCAAAACATGAAAAGTCAAACAACCCTGCAAAATCAAACATGAACACAGAGAATAAGACAAGCCCGACGGCTGTCACAAAGTAGTGGGAATAAAATTCAGTTTGTCTTAAGGATGACCAGGAAGATTATAGACACAGGGGTAGGTTGGTAAAAAAGACTCTTAATCTTCCCATCTAGAGCTCTTTGGGACCAGAGAAGGCCAGGGCCGACTCCTCACACCCTATCCTGCTTATGTACAGGGCCCTATAAGCTCTGTCTGTGAAAAGGGAAAGTGGTTGGAGCATGGGTCAGCCAGGATTCCTGTGAGTGAGACAGGGCCTGATTTTTTGAGAAAATAAAGGTAGATTGTTCTTTCTTCATTGCTCTGGCTGCCTGCTGCCAGGTCCAGAGACATTTATTAAAACACTACCCAGCGCAGGCCACACGGCTCAGCAGGCAGAGTTCTCGCCTGCCATGCCAGAGACCCGGGTTCATTTCCCGGTACCTGCACATGCAAAAAAACCCCACAAAACACCACCTAGGTGTGAAGGGTCAGCCCACAGCTGTCCCCTTAGCTGTGCTGCTCAGTCCCCTGGCCAGGATCTCTAACAGATGCTCAGACCCTCGGCAGTGACCCTGCCCTAGAGCTGCGATGTAGGAGACTTTGCTGCTGGCCATGCCTCCCTCTCCCCACCCAGGGGAGAAGGTTTGTACTCCTCACACCCCACCCCTACCTGCTGGTCCCTGCAGTCACTTTCAGCCAAGGTTTCTCAAGGGGCAGACATCACCCGGGGTTCTTGCTGAAAAGTGCATTCTGGCTCGGTGGGTCCAGGATGGGCCTGAGATTGTGCATTTCTAACAAGGTTCCAGGTAACTTCTATGCTACTGGTTCCAGGACCACACTTCGAAAAATAATGCATCTTGAAGAAGAAGGGAAAAAACATATTTTTCAACTTATGCCAAGGAAGGAAATGATTTTGAATTTGTTGAAAACTCTAAGCTCTCCGTGGTAGCTGGTGATGGTGTCCATCCATTTGTTAGGGGCCTGCTGTGTACATATGAGGTCTGGGGATCAAGAGGGACACTGGCCCCAGTGGAAGTCACAGTCTACAGGAGAGACAATTCAACAAGGAATCCCAATGTAGTGTGGTAGTACAAGAAAGCAGGTGCCTGGGGACTCATGGCAGAGACACCATTGTCCCTGGAAACCCAGGAAGACTTCCTGAAGGAAGCGACATTTCAGCCCAGATAGCTGACCTAAGTGCATGGTGGGAGCTCCCTTCCAGGCCCCTTCTCTTCTCTTCTCACCATGCCTGATTAGCCTTCCCTACCTGGCCTCCCAAACCGTGCTTCCCCCAATCAGTTTTGCCATTTGTCAAGGCCCACTGGGAAAGTGATAATACCTGTATGGGATAAAAATGAGGGAGATGGCTCCCAGCTGCAGGGCTGAGTGGGGCAATATACTCGTACATGCTTCTAAGCGTGGTGGCCTCCCAGCTGGGGTTGCTGTGCTCTGAGATGTCAGCCCCACGGAGGCACACAGCAAGGCCCGGCACCCTTGCACCTGAAAAGCTCCTTCTAATTTTTAAATCACTCTCACTACAATTCCTCCTTTAAGTCTCATGGTCAGGGCAGGCACTATTACTTTGTTTTATTGGTGGAGGGAAAAATGAGAGTGAAATAACCCACTCCAGGGCATGCAGCAAGTCAGCCTGGGGGACCACCATTCTGCAACCTGCCAGGTCTAGGACATGGTGCGTGAGTGCTCAAAACAGGCCACCCTACATCAGTGCACACTTTTTCTTAACAAGAAAACAGATGGGGTGGAGGGTGCCACCCTTCCCAGGAAAACAACAACAGCAGCAGCAAACCGTTTCGGTTTCTCTTAAGTGCGGCGGTTTCCTCATAGCGCTGCATCTCAGTGGTTCCTTCTGAATCTACGTATTGGCTGCCACTTCCCCTGGGATTCTGAGAAAGCCCTGCTGAATTTTTTTAATAGTGAAAAGCTTGTTTTTTTCCAATACAGCCAAGCCCTTTAAATGGAGCAGTCAACAGTTGAGGGAGACAGTGACAAAACCTAGACACATTTGACTCCCCGCGAGGGGAAGCAATCGTGGATTCAGGACACACTCTCGATCCTTCCACTGCTGCCACAGCTACAGCCGTCGGGAAGGAGTCATGACAGGACAGGAGACCCAAGACCCAGATCCCAGCCAGCGAAAGCAGCCAAGCTGTGGAAGGAAGCCACTTCCAATGTTCATGTTGAAACAATGCTGCAATATTTCTTGGTTTCCACCGAATAACAAGAAATAACAGCTGTCAGCAACTCAGGAAGACAGTGATTTGGTCCAGGTCTCTCTTCTTTGCATTTTTTTTTTTTCTTACACGGGCAGGCATCGGGAATCGAACCCAGGTCCTCGGGCATGGCAGGCAAGCACTCTTACCTGCTGAGCCACCGTGGCCCGCCCTGCATGTGTTCTTTTGTCAACATTGCATCGCTCTTTTCAGTGAAGGCAAAATAAAGGTAAGCACAACTACTCCAAAGGGGCAAAACATTTCCACAAATGCTCATGCCTCTGTTTTGGAGCTCTGTGAAACAAAGGCCCGATATTAAGAAGAGAGCGCTCTTAAATCTCTTGTCGAAGAAGGAGATGGTTTGACGCACCCTCTGCTGTGTGCTAGAAGGCTCCTTCGGTCTTCTCAAAGCTTTCAATACAAGTTTCAATAAACGAAATGTTTAAGGTCACCGTGCTGCACAGCCCTGTAAGTGTAATAGGCAAAGCTGAGTGCGAGTGTGGTTGAAAGAGGAAGGCTAGAGACATGTACGTCACCAGAAGGAAAGCTAGAGGATAGAATCTCAGACCCCATAACTTAGTGAAGCCTAGAGCAGACAATGGTGGTGGTCAATTGTATAAATGTAAGAAAGTTCTTACGTGACCTAAGACAAACCTACATCACTGTTACAGGGTGTTAATAATAGGGTGGTATATGGGAAAAATGCGATTTATATAAACTAAAGTCTAGAGTGAATCATAACATTGTAATATTCTTGCGTTAATTGTAACTAAGGCACTATACCAAAGCTAAATGTCAATAAGTGGGGGACATAAGGGGTATGGGATGTTTTTCTTCAGAAGAAATGAAAATGTTCTCATATTAACTGCAGGGGTGAATGCTTAACTGTGTGATTACACCAAGAACCGTTGGTTGTGCACTTACAATGGATTGTCTGATATGTGAAAAAAAAACTGTTAAAAATAATAATGGGGGAAAAGAATATGGGATGTGTTGGGTTTTCTTTTTCTTTCTTTCTTTTTTTTTTTGAAGTAATGAAAATGCTCTAAAATTGATTGTGGTGATGAATGTACCACTATGTGATGATACTGTGAGCCATTAATTTTATACTTTGGATGGATTATACAATGTGTGACTTTATCTCGATAAAATTGCATTTTTTTTAAAAAAAAAGAAATGCCGAAAAGAATCTGAAAGGTTTTCCAAGTTTATTATGCTGCTCTGCTTAATACTTAAGAGTAGCCACATCGATTCTGCCTAATTGCTAACTCTATAGGCAAAGCACCAGGCTTGCCAAGCACACTCAGGAGTAAGGAACCGGCTGGGTGGCTCACCCCAGGCCCTGTGTGTGCTTCACCTGCCATGGCTATGCTCTGATGCCTTCTCCTGAGCTGACCACAGTCTTCTCACCTGGGCTGGCCGTAGCCACCACACAAAGGGTTCAAAAGACCTGACCTGAGAAATTCAGAGTGAAAAGGCAAGAACCAGTCCTTCTAATGCCTTCCTCAGCTGGCCAAAGCATTTGGGTCCAGGCAAACATCTCATAGGTGAAAATGCGGGGCCGACCTCACCAGCATCCTGAGACAGTTCCAGAGTTGGCTCAAGACCACAGATGCCGGGCACAGCTTTCCATCACACAGCACCCAAAGGGTGTCCTATGGGATCCCCCAGATGTGTACACTACGATGTGTGAAACAAGAAGCCCAAACATGGCTGGAAGATCCTGATTTCTCTTTCTGAAAGCTTCGCACCTTTTCCCCCATTAAAATTTTCAGTTACTTGGAAGTTATTTTTCCAAGGGATGGGATGTATTGTCTTTCCAATGCCTTGCCCAGGGGCAATCAGCCAAATAATAATAACTCCTTATAGATTGCCCACCATGTGCCAGGCACCTGACTATAGCATTTCTTATAATCCTTTCAAAAGTCCCAAAAGGGTTCTTCTCTCTGTTTAGGAGGTAAGGTAACTGAGGCTTTTCCCAGGTCACACAGCTAGAAAGCAATAGAAACAGGTCTCAAATTTAGGTCTACCTCATTCCAAAATCACACTACTTCCTAAAAGAAGAGTTAAGGCAGAGAGAACTCTTACCACAGAACTCATTCTGAGGCCAGGTCTGTTTCCAATGCCAAATAATCAGACATTTAGAAAACTTTGGGTCTTTATTTGAAATGATCTCCTCTGTCTGGGACAGAGGCTATGCCAGGATCTAAACACTTCACGGCCACTTGGAGAGTGGCTGGCATCTAGCAAGCATTCAGTAATATAACTGGTCCTAGATTGAAAAGTCGAGTGCTATTTGTGTGAGTTGCCTGGATAGACCCCATTCAATAATTCAGTGAGCTGGAGGATAACAAACCACATGAAAGAAATCAGGCACATCCTTTGGAAGACCGCTTGACAGAACATGGAAACACCATGCTTCTGCCTAAAATTAGAGCTTTCATATGGTACAAATAATGCTGTCTGGGCCGCAGACAAAGGGCTGGTCTGTCCGCTGTAGCTGCATTCACCTCCAAGATACATTCTCAGGGTGTATGTGGATAATCACACTCACATCTATTAACAAGGCTCTGGCAGGTTCTTCCATGGGACATAGAGCCAAGATCAGAGAAAGTAGTTCTGATTGGGCTGGAGGAGAACAGACCACCACAGGGTTTGCACATCTCTGCTTCCCAGTGAATGAAGAGCAGTCCTCTTCAAGGGATAGGTGAAAAGCAAGGTTCCAGACATGGTACAGGTCACTTGTCTGCTCCCGCAGGAGGATGGAGCTTTAAGAGTTTCTGCAGTCCATTCTGGTGCATTCAGGCAAACGTTACCCAACCCCAGCTGACAAGTGTCTGCCTCAGTCTCGTTGGTCCTCAAGTTTGCTATCCATTCAAAACCACAACCAGGAGCATGCAAGCATAAGCATCCAGAAGAAATGACATTGAAAGATGAGATTTTGAAAAATATTTCTAAGTCAGTGGTTCTCAAACTTTATAGCCTAAGAATCACCTGGAGGGCTTCTGAAAACATAGGTTGCGGGTCCCCAACCCCAGAATCTCTGATTCAAGACTTTTAGGGAAGGGCCTAAGAACTTCACTCTGCTGTCCAAGGACTGGCCAGCCCCCTTTGGAGAAGTGTGAGGTCACGGGAACTCCAGAGGACTGAGCACTTTCAGAGGCTACGGACTCCGAGCTGGCCTGGCCTACCAGAGAGAGAGTTAGGCTGCAGGGAGGACTCCTGTGTTACACCTGTCCACAAGGAGACGGCACCTTGGATTTGAGTTATATTACAGCTGACAATCCTAGCTTCCTTGTGTGGGGAGGAAGCTTGGGTTTGTCACAGCCAAGGCATGTCCTTTAGGATTGGAGAGACTGAGTTGGCCAGAAGCCTTTGCCAACTCAAAGAAAGAGAGGGAGGGAAAAAAAAAAAACTAAAATAAAAGAAGGAGAGGGAGGGAAAGCAACCCCAATTTATTCAGGACCTCCTTCAAGCCAGACTACTCCACAGAGCAACCACCCATTTTCAGGGCTAAGGAAACCGAGGTTCAGAAAGTTTAAATAACTTGTCCCAGTCTAGACAACAACTAAGAAACTTGGAGGTAGGATTTGAACCCGGGTGTCCTGGAAGACAAAGCTTGCACTCGCCCTCTGACTGACTTACAGAATCTGAGGTCCAGAGCAGATCAGAAAAACCTTTAAGTTCAGCTCCCTCATCAGACGCTTGGATCTCTCCACAACATCTCTGATCAGTGGTAACAATCTAAACTGGCACCCGACTGCTTAGTGGTTTACAGAAGCATCTTGTGGCATGACCTTCTACCTTTGCTTTTCCCCATAAAGTGTTCTCTCTTAACATGCAAGAATATTGTTAACATTCCTATTAGTTTCCTACCCATTAAAACAAATACCACACAATGAGTTGGCTTATATATGGATATGTATTGGCTCATGGTTTAAGGCTAGGAGGAGTCCAAAATCCAGGCATCAACTTTCACAAGAAGATTGGTGTTCTAAGACCGGCTACTGGAAATCCCCTGTCCTTGGCTTTTCTATCACAATAGCAATGCACCTGGTGGCATATTCTCTTTTCTCTTCCAGGTTCCTTGGACTTCCAGCTTCTGGCTGCTCCTTGTGGTTTCCTTTCTGTGTCCAATTTCCTTTGCTTCTTATTGGATTAAGGCTCACCCTCATTCAGTTTGGTCTCACCTCAACTAATAACATCTCCAAAGGTCCTGTGAACAAATGGGTTCACACCCACAGGACCAGAAGGTGGGACCTGAACATGCTTTTGTGATGGGCCAGATTTAACCCCCAACAAATATCCTAACCCCTTCCTGCCAATGAGGAGTTTAGCAAGAGCAGACCTAACACCTAATCCGTGCCATAGTGAGGTAAGCCAGGCCACAGGCAAAGGCTCTCCTACTGTTTCTCTCCTGCTTGTCTGGCTGGGGCAGGAGGAGGTTCTGCACTGATCCAGCAGCTGTGTTTTAGGCCACGGAGGGGGATTTTCAAAAGGCATCTGTGCCCCCGCAGAACCTGAACTGGAACCTCTGCTCTACCTGACTTGTAGCAGGGGAGAGCGTCCCAGCACCACACGACCCTGACCGAGGCAGAGCCACGGCGTGCAGTCACACCTCTGTTCGGATGCCCCACAGGATGGGGCATCCAGCTGCGGCTACCGTGACCTCAGCCATCTGGAAAGGCAGCTCACCCGTCCCTGCACTCACTGGGCCACCGGGTCTGCCTCTTTGCTGTGCTGTCTCAGAGACATCTTATCAGCCCTGGGTCTCAAAAGTTGCCCAACAGGGTTTGGCTTTTAAGGTCAGTCCACCGCAAAAGCCATGTAACCAGAGAAGCCCTTGAGGGCAAATCTGGCTCGGCCCGGGGGCTCAACTAGCTCCTGGTGGAATAATCCAGCCAGACAGCAGAATTTCAAATATTTTTCTTCTTTGGTGTATAGAGAGGGCCTCATCCTACGTTCTAAAACAGTCTGTTGGTCCCTGACACATGACACTGCCTCCCCACCCCCACCCCCCACCACCACCCAGTGACCTTCTGGTCTGCATTTCTGCCAGACTAAACACCAGGGCAACAGCCATGGGTGGGGAAGCTGCTGACGCTCACCGTGCCTGCTCTCGCCTATCAGTGTTATGTCTTGCCTTGTTTGATAACAAGATGTTGTGCGTCTCCATGTAACTACAATCTAAGGCAGCATATGGTGGTAAAGCACCATTTACAACTATTAGCATGCACCAGCTTTGGGCTCTGTGCTGCTCGCTGCCGGGCAGAGTCGCAGGGGTCTGCATTCCCCTTGACCTCCATCTGCCTGCCCCGGCTCCCGCTGATGCTAACGGGAGGGAAGCTTGAGGAGACTAAGTCCTAGCACGCAGCGCGAAATGAAGTCGAGCAATTGTCCAAAGCGAAATATTGAATTGGAATGAACCTGCTGCTTCGGCAAGAAGATGTTTTTGGCTAAGGCCGTTTAAAAATAAGATCCAAACAAAACATCTGTGAAACGAGAGACACGGGCCATCCTTGAGAACAACCATATTACAGTACAATTTAAATATATCCTGAATGTGTTTTCAGACATACCTAATTTCACCGGGGGCCAAGCTCAATTTATGGAGGAAATAAATGGGTGGGTGTCGCTACACTCACATGGCTTCATTGTGAGGGTCCTTGGAACCTATTTGAAATAGGAATCTTTCCCGAAACATGAGACTTTGCCAGGGTGATCAGAGAGGGCCTGGGGCCAGCCCTCCCTGAGCCAGGCTGGTAGAAATCCTACTATACCTCTTCCTGGTAACCCTTCGGTTACATGTATATCCACCCAAAATGCCATATGGGCCTTAGCATCTGCTTGTGCAATTTGCTTTATTATTTCTTTATTTATTTATTTTTAATTTTGAGTGTATGCTCATTCTAGGTGGGAATGTTTGTCTCAAACTGTTAGAACCTCAGGAGCGAGAAGTTCAAATCTCTTCACGTTATCTTTTGCCATATGTCTTTGATGAAAAAAAAAAAAAAAGCATTGGGCCAGACTTAGCCAGAGAGGAATAGGAGTCCAGCTGATGTTATCCAGGTGGAGAGGAGAAGATGGAGACCAGGTCTTGGAGAAAGAAAGCACAGCAAATAAGAAGCGAGGTTGAGCAGGTGAGACGTGGCTCAGATCTGAGTCAGGGGGTGGGGGAGGCTGCCGGGCAACTCATGGTGTGGGGCTCCAGGCGCTGACTGACAGAGGGAAAAGGGGGCTGGTTTAGGTAGACCTGCTACCTTCTCAATGGAATCCTCTCTGATTGGGTAGCCCTGCATGTCCAGTCCGGCCTCTTTCCTGCAAGATTCTATTCTACATTAAAGACACCTGATAGATAATGCAAAATAGACTATTATTCCCACATATCTGCATCTCTATTACATGCAATTAGCTTTGAAATCAGCAGCAAGACAGAGGAAAATATGACACAGTACAATAACAGTACCTGTACATTTCACCACAAAACCACAGTCGGGACCCAGCACCGTGCAACTCCATTCCGGATGATCGGCCCGGTGCAGCCGAGCTTGGGGGCGGGCCAGCTCAACCGGGATGAGAATAGATTTTCTGCCGCAGTCCAGGAAGCACATATAATGCAACATAGCAAATGCAAGAAATATCATTTCATTAACGCTCACATAAGGACCACTGTCACTTGGGCTGCAGCGCTGGCAAAGCCTGCCCCATAACCCGAAGACCCCATTCCTGTCACCAGCACTCTCCAGGCTCCAGGAAATGCTTCTCCATATCTTTTGGCTGTGTGCTCAACAAAGAATAATAGACCCGCTGCCTCCAACTGCCATGAAGGTTTGCAGGGTGTACCGTTGCTGCTGATGTCAGAGAAGCAGTCAAAAAAAACCCCAACCATCCAGCTTATTAACTTGTCAACTTTTTCCTTTCAGGGAGCATGAATGAACAGATTTTTGCATAACATATTATAATTTCCCAGGAGTGCTCCTCTCCCATTTTCTTGTTTCTCTTCTTCTGATTCCTGATTCAGGAGATATTCAAGAATCCCCATGGTGCTTGGAAAGAATTGTACATGGCAGCTGAGGAATATTTTGTGATATTGAACAAGTCCTGGTTCTCTTGAATTTGTGTCTGTACAGGTGTGACTGTAGCATATGCAAAGTGAGACGGGATTTCTGATATCAGCTGCTAGATGGAAATGGAATGTTAGAAATGTGAAGTTTTATTTTTCAAAAATATTTAATAAGATTTCATTTAATTTCTAGAAAATAAATTTAAAATTACTCTACTCAAATAATTTGGATTAACATTTTGATATTTATTGATTGCATATACAACTTGAATTATATATTATTGTATTATCTATTATAATTTTTATTTTTGTCTTTTAACTTTCAATAGGAATGAAAAATAGCTGCCTTTAAAATGTAAACATATGAAAAATAAATTTTTGATGTTTTACATGTATTTTCACATTTTTTATGAAAACATATTCAACTTTTATAGACTTCATATTACATTTTAATGTTTAATATGTTAATATGTAAAATTTAATATTTTGCTTGTTGTTGATGGAGCGAAAATTACATGAAAATGTGGATTAAAATAACATAATTTGTGACCGTACAAAAATAAAGTCAAGAAATTAATTTAAGTAAACAAATACGTAATAATTATAGGTTATGTTTGTCTTTATTTTTTTAGTCTCTCAAACCTCACCAACCCACCAACAGAACATTTGAAAATATGTGATAATAATTCATTCAGGCTTCTTTGTATCTACCAACTTTCAGTCATCCAAAAACCACAGGTTTATACAATTTTGTGTTTATGAATGCATATTTGTGAAAGCATGAGAATAGAACATATTTCATTTAACTCTTTGTAGGCCTGCTCTAGATCTTGACTATTTGGACAAATGGAGGCCTCCGTTTGTATTCCTGTCCCACCCTCCACAAATGTTAGTGGCAGGGTCCATGAGCCAAGAGAGAACTCAGCCAAGTCCTACAAACATGGAAGACAGGACACTATTAGGCATTTTCCTTTAGAAAACAGCAAACCATAGTCAGCTCTTGTTTCCAGAACATTCTTTTGACCTTTATAATAACTTATCTCATGATCCGTCTGAGCTCTGTATGCCCAGCACTTAACTCAGTGCCTGACCCAGAAGCTAGTCAATAAATATTTGCATCCAAATGCAATTTACAAACCACAACTGGTGCTATGTAGCTTCCACGTCTCCCCGTGCCCAGTACTTCACTCATTACACACGGGAAGAGAACATGAAACCTCAACAGATTGTGGGTGAAGCCTGGATGGCTTTAATCAACAGCTGTAAAACCCCAAAAGAATGATTAACTTGTATTTCACTCATCCGTCACAATTTAACAACTACTAAGAACCGCTGCCATCACCATCGAGCACAGGTGGTGCCACCTCTCAGAAACGGGAGCCCAATCTTAGGACATCTCTCTTAGATAACGTGCATTGCCAGGCACCAAAGCCTCCGAGCCTTCCCTTTGTTTAGGGAAGAAAAGGAGCCTCCCTGCCCACAGCCGGATGGTATTGGTGAGCACTTTACAAAGGCTGAAAACAATAAAAACAGCCCCAGCTCAAGAACAATAGCAGAGCTTCACAGCGCAAGGGGCTTTCAGCAAGCCACACATTCCCCACAGGATGCAAAACACTCAAACGGGACCGATTCCCAGACCATGCACCCCCCCCCAAAACAACACTGAAATGACCCTAGAAGCTTAGTATTCCCAAAGAGCTTTTTCACCAGGTAATAAAACAGGTCAAACCACTTTTTTTCTTATCTGCACAGAACAGATTCATTTCTCCCAAACGGCCAGGTACAGCATCCTCTCTGACCCTGAGGGCAGTGCTTCCTGACCCTTCTCTCAACTTGGTGCATATTAGAAACATTTGTGCAGCTCCTGGGGGTGATGGGAAAAGCCAGTAGAGGGTGATCGGCCCAGGATTCTCGCTGCCCCGGTGCCCTCCTGGCCACCTAAGGTGTAAAGGGGGCATGGTACATTTGCCCAGCTAAAACTTTTTGGGCACAAATCTCAACCAATCGCTTGGGTAGCTTTGCTATAGGATGACATCTCCCCGATGGGTTCCTGAGGGATAAGAGGGGACAGGTCCTTTACCATTCTAGGATTTAAAGTTACCCGAGGGGAGGCGATGAAGAAGGATGTGCCGTAAATCTTATGAAATGGGGCTGCCTCCTGTGCGACAGCATGGCCAAAGCAGCGTCCAAACCAGCTGACTCTGCCTGTAGTTCTTAGAGTCTTCATTCCTGTTTTCACACCCTTTTCCTATCAAAGAGCAGCTCCCTGCCCTGCTTCAGTTTCTTAAATTGCCTGCTAGGTTTTACAAATTCTCCCTTTACCCCTCCTCACTTCCATGGTTTATACCTCGTGGTGTTTTGAAGGTTATCTACCCCGGGAAAGGTCATGTTCTTTTAACCCATTCCTGTGGGTGCAGACCTACTACAGGTGGGAACGTTTGATTAGGTTATTTCAATTGAGATGTGACCCACCCCATTTAAGATGGGTCTTTATCCCCTTAGGGAGCCCTTTATAAGAGGATAAAAGACAGAAGCTAAAAGATGCAGAAGCTAAGAAATGAAATTAAGACAGGCTCACAGAGAAAAGCTCCACAGAAGGTCAGAGAGGAAGCCACTGGAACCAGAAGCTGAAAGCAATGAAACCCAGAAGGGAAGACCAGCAGATACCATCATGTGCCTTCCCAGGTAAAAGAAGTGTCCCAGACGCCCGCAGCCTGTCTTCGGAGTCCAGGTATCATCCTGTTGATGCCCTGAGTTGGACATTTTCATGGCCTAAGAACTGTAAATTGTAAGATAATAAATCCCACTGTAAAAACCAACCCATTTCTGGTCTATTGCCTTTTGTCAACTTTAGCAAACTAAAACACACCTGTTCTGTTGAATAAGGCACCATTAGCCTAAGATGCTGCCTCCACAAACCTTTATACGTTTAGCCTTTCATCTCTAGAATGAAAAGATTTTTTCATAGGAATTGCAGTATCAAGGCACAGAAAGCTTTTTATTGTTGTCTTTAGGAAAGGCAATGAGTAGGAAAGGGTGCTGCTTCTGAGATCATACAAAGACTTCTTGAATGGCACCAAAGATAAACCGTTTAATCTTTTTTAGTGTTTAAGAGGCGGAAGAGGCGGGAAGCAAAAGTAATGGTCCAAGAGGGCAGGTGCCTCCCTCGAGGGCCCTGTGAATCCTTACCCTGAGGCCATGTAGGTGAAGAGAACCAGGCTTGCCCATCACAGCCGCTCCCCGGACTTGGGGGCCTCACCTGGCACAGACTCCCAGGCCCCTCCACTCAGTCCGGTTATGTCCCTTCCCGCCTTCCCAGGGGCAAACAACCCTGCTCTGCTGCTCCACTCCTACAGACATCTATTTTCAGTCTTTAGGAGAGGCAAGAAGCTTGGTGCTTACAAGGACAAACTCTACAGTCACAAAGGCCTGGGTTTAAGCCTCAGCTTTCCACTTTCCAGCTATGGGCAGTGTTTTTATAGAATAAAAAAAATAATGCCTGAAAAGCAGTTTAAAATTCTGATTCAGGGTGAGCAACAGTGGCTCAGCGGCAGACCTAGGTTCGATTCCCCATGCCTGTCCAAGCAAAAAAAAAATTCTGATTCAAAGTCAGAACCTCACAGCATATCAGACACCCAGAGCGGATCATTTTTAACAGACCCCTCTCTACACCACAAAATTATTAATGTCATCATCATGCAATAATCAGTAATAGCCATTACTGTCTTGATGTATTCTTCAGCTTTAAAATGAACAATTACCAATTTAGAAAAAAATGTAATAAATGCCACCATTAAGGATTATTCTAATTCAATAAAATATTTCACGCATGAACTAAAACTTGCCCTTACCAAAGAAAAATATTATGCCTCGCAATTCACGTTCTGCTTCACCGTGTTAGGTTTTTAACACAAACAACAACCCCAAGTAGTCACATAGAATGACAAAATTGAAGGACAAAATTTTCAAGTTTACATCTCTGTCTTTCCAATTCCCGTGCTGTCATTCTTTTTTTTTTTAAATCTACTGTGTAAGCGCAGGAGCGCGTGCCCCGGGGGCTGGAGACATGAACTGTACCAGAAGTAACCTTGAACGATTCCAAATCATTATGGATTTACTCTCAAATGAGCCACGTAGCTGAACAAGCACATGTGGGGGAGTCGACGGCATAATTGAGAGGTCTCCAAATGAATTTCCACCCAGAATGCAATATTTGTTGAGGGAAAAGTCATAAAAACGTGCTAAGATGTTTACATATATGTTCTTAAAATTCATTAACTGTATGAATTGTTTAGAACTTAGGACAAGATCTTTTTTGAAGGGGGGTGGAATATTTTAAACCTATGTTTAAAATTGACTGCACATTGTGATGATAAGAAGTAGACTCAATTTTGGGTTGGTTTTGTTCTTGTTTTTTAAATTTTCTACCCCTGTAATGCACCCCACTACTGCCTACACCAGGGCAAGCAAGGTGGGCCCACGCCAGTACACCCCTATGTAAAGGTGCGTCCTGGGAATGCAGCCTATCATCTAAAACACAAGGCTTAGCATGGCATTCGTGAAAACTGTGCAGTCAATCCATTATTTTCCATTTGGTGGAAGACTTTTTTTTCTGTAATAAAACCCAGATCTTCCCCCCACCTCCTCATCTCTACTTCAGCCAATTAGCAAAAAAATTTCACCCTCTACAAGGCCAAAGAGAAGATCTTATCAATGATTTTCAAACCCTTACCCCGTTACCCAGCATTCGAATGCTGGCCCTTGAATGTCGGCCACAGAGCTAAAGCATGCTGGGAAGTAGATACAATAATCATCAGCACACCCATTTTTCAGATTTAAAAATCCAAGGCTCAGAGTGAATAAGTACATTGCCCATGGCCTCGCAGCTAGCTGATTCCTACCCAGCTCCTTCAGCTCCAGAGGCTGTGCTCTGAACCTCCAGTCTAGGCCGTTTGCAATAGAGGGGGAGGCATTAAATCCCTAACACTTAAGAGCAAATTCATATATCAAGTTTACTGGATATTCTCCCTTATAGGAAAGATAAGATCAGCAAAACAGTATGAAGAGTCTGGCAAGAAAGGCCAGCTTTCTGGGCTCGCTGTTCACCAGGCATGGAGAACGAATGCAGAAAAAGGAAATGGGAGGTGACAAGTGCAATTTTACTTAATCTCTTAGAGTGAAAATTACGTATACATTCTTTTCGCGAACATTCGCTGAACACCTTGCATGTATCATGCACCACCACGCTCCCTAACACAGCAGAGAAAGTTTCTTCTTCCATCCAAGGTAGGGCCATCCAAGGAATGCATCGCCATGAGGAAACATTCGCACAAATGTGGCTCAGGCTGGGTCTCATTCTAAGTGGAAAAACATTCAGTGGTTCCTAAGCCAGGGAAACGAAATGGAACTTTACCCGGTTCCATGCTTCCTCCTCAGGAATGATGGTTTTTCCTCAAGGGCACAGTTAGCCTTAGGGCTGGCCAGCCTCTAACTCACAGTGTTAGCGTGGTGACACTTGTTTCCTCTTACCCAGAAGCACAGCCACCTCCAGAAAGGCTGACTGGAGTCTTTTTCCCAAGTACAAAGTCAAAAGTTTCTAAAACGCTGAGGCACCAGGCACGCAAATTTCCCAGACCAGGTACATGCCCGCTGGTCCCACTGCTCCTTGAATGCCAATAAGTTCCCGCGATTGGAACTTTGCGCTTTGGGACATGGGAGCTGTTCCCTCTTTTAAAATCAATCCCAAATTGGCCTCTAGAATGGCCCCCTCCACGAGAACAATGTGCGTGGAAAGCTAGGTGGAAACCCGACGCTATTACTTGGTTCAGTGAGAGCCAAAAGCACCTGAATCTGTAACACTGGAAAACCAAGACCTCAGAGGTTCTCGGGGATATTTTTCTCCCCCTCAAATGAGCTGTACGATCCTGAGTCTCCCTGTTTCTCTCTTTACACAGGCCCAACCTCTGGCTGCTAACGTGTACTATCCCCCATTTACCCAGGATTCCTCACAAATCCCAGAGCCCTGTGAGTTGCTTCCAGGAGGAACAAGAAAGGGTGCCCCTTGTCTTTGACACTGGACTTTACTCTCCCCACTCCCCTTTGTTCAACCACGGAGGCCACTTTCTGTGAAACCAAACCCTTCCTGGCCTTAGATTCCTCAGATGGATACCACTTGTTGCTTTGAAGATTTAAGGGGGAAAAAAAATCCTTCCTCTAGTAAATCCTTGGAGCCTGCCTGCCTTGTGTGCTGGCCCTAGAGGTCATCAGAGCTGGTCCGTTGAGCTTCTCCCTTTCATGCCAAAAATTGGTTCTTTTGAAAGAGATTGCTCTGGGCCCCCCTAGAGTAGAGCTTCCTATCAGGCTGCCTTCCAGCAGAGTCGGCAGAAATCTCCTTAAGGTGGGATGCAGTAGGCCCTAGCTCTCGGGAAATGATGAACTTAGAGACCACCACCAGACAGTCCCCTGCCATGGATCCATCTGGGAACTAAGGGCAAGCACGAAGATAAGACTCACCCAGCCTGTGGAAGTGACTTCCTGTGATGGTCTCTTCCACCTTCTTGAGAGGACCGGGCAGCCAAGCCTTGGAAGACAGCATCTAGAGCAGAGCCAGGAATGAGCAAGGGAGTGGGCAGCACCACACCTTCTTCTGTCACACAGGGACTCACCCGTGGTCTCCCAGGCAGTAGCTGTGTCACCGAGGGCACCTTAGCATCTGAAGGAAGTTTGAAGCCAGACACGATTCTTACGATTAACTTCCCCCCAGCAAGGGTGATGATGAGGTAAAGAATTCCCATGTTACCATCTAGTAACGATGAGAATACCTACATTCCACCTACAAGACTTTCACAAGCATTTCCTCATTATACTCCCTGTGAGGTCATCAGCACAGATCATTATTGTCATATCAGATGAAGAAAATGAAGCTCAGAGAATTGAAATGGCTTTTCCAGCCTCACTCAGGCAACAGTGGTGAAGAACCCAGATTAGGCACTCGTGGCCCACTCCTTCCCATGCCACACTGCCTCTAAGACAAGGCCGTGTCCCCATTCTGATAGAGCTGTAGATGTCCTGAGAAATTGGCTTTCACCTGAAGACGAGGCTGGCCAACAGCACTTCTCTCAAATACCCCCCTCCTGCTTTCATTTCTTCTCCCAGTGGTTCTTGGACTTCCCATGATAATCATCCCATATCAAAGTCACTCAACAGTTACAAAAGACTCACGCGATCTGGTACAATGCGAGTTCAGTGAAACCTCTAAAAAAAAACTTATCTTGGTTTCATGATGTTTCCCCTGCACCATCCCAGGCCCATCCAAATATTATCTACCCACCCAGGGTTAGCTCAGCATCTTCCAGAGCTGAGTTGTCCAGTGCTGTAACCCTGAGCCGCAGAGGACCCTTGAGCACTTGAAATGTGGCTCATTCAATTTGCAATGAGCAGTAACTGTGAAATACCCACCAGATGCCAAAGCCTTGGTACAAAAAAAAGAAATGGAAAACATCTCAGTAATAAGTTTTTGATTGATTGCATATGAAAATAAGATTATTTTATATACATAAGGTTAAAGTAGATATTTAAAATTAATTCCATTGCTTTCTTCTTACTTTTTTTACATATGGCTACTAGAAAATTTAAAAATGCATATATGGCTTGCATTATATTTTTATTGGACAGTGCTGCTTCAGAGAAGCAGAGACCCATACTTCATTTAGCAAAAACTGAACAGCTACTGAAGGTCTGGCAGACACTCATTTGCTTGGAGAATAAAGGTAAAGTGCTTCACTAGTTATTATGAGCAGTAAGAATTTAATAAGATGGGTCTCTGCTCCCCAGAGGTTTGCAATGCTAAGGGACCATAAATTCATACAAATTGCTGGGTTCCAAAACAGAGTCAAATAATGGTTCTTACCAAGGCAAAATCACACGCTTTGATCACATATAGTAAGAGGCACATTGGGAGGACTTCAGAAAGGAAGGGTGAGTTTTTAGGATATCAGGTGATCAAAACCAAAAATAACAGTGGCTTTAAAAAAAGAGAGAGAGAATTTTAGTTCTCTCTCAAATGATTGCTTGAGCCTAAATAGTCCAAGGCTGACAGGACAGCTCCACAGTGTCAGGGACCCAGTGTCCTTCACTTGTTACTTTGCATCCTCAATCCACAGTTTCCATACTGTGGCCCAAGGTAGCTGCTCTGACTCCTGGGAACAGGCTTTCATTCCCACCAGCAGGAAGGGTGGGAAGGCGTCAACTCTTCAAGGAAGTCTAGGAAGCATTTCTCTTTAAGCTGTGAGCCCAGCTAAACCTCAGGGGTCTATGGCCACTGGGATGAGGGAAATGGATATTGGGGGATAGCCAGCATTCTCTGTCACACAGGGATTATTTGAGCTGAACCTGGATGGATGGATGGATGGATGGATGGATGGATGGATGGATGGATAGAATTTAGTTGGTAGGAAAGAGATGCCAGGTTGTGGGAACAGCATTAACAAAATTGCTACAGTGTGAAACCGTGACAAATTTGGGGGACGACTGAGTGAGACGTCAAGATGGTGACCATGAGGGAGAATCAGAACTTTCTGGAATTTCCTCCTCAGTGTCAGAAGCACTACTTAGTTCTCTGGGGCTGTTTCTTAAGAGAAGCTGGATTCTCCTATGACAGCTCCAGGAATGACCCTCACCACAAAGGGGAACGAAGTAGGAGTGGGTGATGGGGGTGAGGGGCACAGAGCAATCGAGCTTGCACGGCCCAGGTATGCAAAGGCCAAAGAAGATATGTAGGAATAAAGGGTGGGCACGCAAGTGTGGGTGCCAGCAAAAACACCTCAACCAGGAAAACAAAAAGGCAAGTAGCCATAAAGACTGTGGAATTTCTTCACCTAAGCATGGTGAGGTCAAATTCTGAATCTCCCTAATGCAGCCACTGTTCATCACCTGTGCAGACAGTGTGCAGCTCCAGAGACTCACCTGTGTGCACTGTCTGTCTCCTCCGTCAGGAGTATAACGTCCACAAGGGCCAGTGTTTTGTTGACACCCTGTTTCCCCAGCACATAGAACGATGCCTGCAGCATAACGGGCACTCAAATATTTGTTCGATGGAGGAATAAATAAACAAAACATCAGCACTTCTAACAAAGCACTTCTTCCTACACCCAAGACAATATCTGAGACTATGATGTTCACATGACAACTTCCTACAAGGGGCGAGGGAGGTAACAGTAAGAATAATTATTGCTGCTTAATAATTTATTCTGGGCGAATATTCTTATTTGGCCTTCCCAACAACCTGCTAAGGAAGGCATTATTCTCTTCTACAAATGAAAAATACTGAGACGCCACAAAACTGAATGCCTTGCCTGAGGCCATTTAAGAAGGGAGAAGTAAAGCTAGGATTCAAACCTTGGGGCTCCAGCTCCACCACTGCTGTTCCTTCTACCTGGTTCTTTTCTTGCATAACATTCTCTGGGCGCTTTATCAATTTCTCAGCTACTGACAAACCCTTACCTGAGGCTGCAACATCCTAGTCCCAGATGAAGTGGAAATCTGTTGGTTAGGTATGATATAGGTTCCTAAGAAAGAACACCTAGAACTGATTGGGACATTACTACCGGCCAGGCACCATATGAGGTTCTTTCTACACGTTGTCTCCTTTAATCTTCACAACAACCCCATGAGGTCAGGACTGTTATTTAGCTCCATTTTGAGAGTTATAGAACTCTGAAATTTCCTTTGCTTTTCTGTGGATGCCAAATCGCTGAACCATTGAAAAGGAATCGGTAATCCTGGTTTTGGGAGCTGGTACGTAACTTTGCCACAGTATGTTTGAGCAGCTGGATAAGTGCTAGGAAGAGATGCATGCACCAGCCAAGAAAATAACCTCTTCTGGTTGGTAAATACTGCAGGAACTTTATGGTGGTTTCTAGAGAGAAAAGATTTAGTTTCTCCTTATGCATTTTTCTTCTCAAAAAAAAGTTTCAGTACTAAATACTCCGATCACAGCATCGTGGTATGTACTTTGTGCTGACATCTGGAAGTATTTAGCAGTATTACAAACAAATAGTTAAGGAGTTCACCCAGATAATCAAATACAAATCTGACTGTAACCCAGATTCATAGTAGCACACATCAAGAGTGAATAAACATTAAGTTCTTGACATTATCTACCTCTGTGCCAGAAACAAAAATGGTAGGTTCAGGTTTCTGGGCCTGGAAGAGGTATGGGGTCATGGATTGCCTGATTGTTTCTCACTGGCAGGGTCCATGGAATCCAGCAGAAATGTAGGCACCGCGAAGGGACTTCGATGAGAAGACAGGGTGGTGGCCCAGATAGGCTGGTGGAAGTTCAGTCCAGAGTGTGGTGGCACATGATGGGTGGATGCTGGGGGAAGAGGGCGGGGGAGCGCGTAGGATAGGCAGAGGTCAGGACCAGACAACCAGCATCAAGCACTAGGCCTAACCCTAGGCAGGACCCAGCGAGAGTTCAGACACAAGCCAGAGAGGGGATCAGACACAGGCCAGAGATGCAGCAAAACTCAATAAGGACACAGACTGGGAAAGTGATGCAGGGGCCCTTTCCTCATGGACTGCTGATGGAGTGGAGGTGGGCAGACCCCCCAACTTAAGAGCCAGGTTGGACTGGACACCACCCTCACCCCAGCCTGCTGGGCTGGACTGTGGTTGGATGGCCCCTTCTTCCATCTTTCCCACACCAGCCTCCTCTCCAGAGGCCCTAGAATCCCAACAGTTCTTACAAGCTTCACTTGCTCCCTGCTCCAGGCCACTCCAATAGGCCTCACCTGCTGTTTCCATTGTGAATGCAGCCTTAAGAGTCTCTGAAACACTCCTGCTGCCCAGGGTCAATCCGTTCCACAGAAGGAGGGACCTACTCCAACCAGGCATGGAGCTGCCTCTTCTTCCAGCGCACAGGCCCCATCCCACCTCAAAATGGGCATCCTCAGCACTTGCTCTTCAGCTTCCTTCCATTTGCAGAAAGCACAGTGACAGGATACATGATATATATATATATATATGGATATATATATATATATATGGATATATATATATACATATGCTCTTCCCCAAACTTGCTTCTCTTTCTACAATTATTCCTCACCCGGTTTTTAACACCACAGTACACCCAAAGCTAAAGACCCAAAGCCAAACCTAGGCTCCTCCTTCTCCCTCACTTCTCCTCCATATTCAAACACAAAGTCCAATGACCTTTTTTTTTTTTTTTTTTGCACGGGCAGGCACGAGGAATCGAACCCGGGTTTCCAGCACGGCAGGTGAGAACTCTGCCACTGAGCCACCATCACACCACCCTCAATGACTTCTATCCTACAAACTTCTCAAAGCTGTGCCCTCCTATCTACCTGACCTCTACCATCTCTCATATTAACTGCTGAACTAACCTCCAAGTTAGACTTCTTGCTCCAAAGTTGCCAGAACAATCTTCCTAAAGTAAAAATTGGATCATAAACTTCTTCTTGTAAACCTTCATTAACTTCTCATGGCCGTTGGAGGGTCTTGGCTTCTCATCACAGAGGCATGTCCTGGGAGACAAAGGTCCTATCATCTCTCCAGGCTCCTTCCATCCTCTCTCTTTAATCACCAGATCAGAGGGACTTGTCCAGGGTCATTGGATAGGCTGCAAAGTCCATGAACTGCTGCAGTGATGTGCAAAATTCTACCCATGACTCAAAGCCTAGTTAAGAAACACTGCTCCTCAATGCATTGGTCCATGACATTCTAGCCCCTACTCAGCTCACACAATTTGTGTCAGAAGTTTTCAAGCACATTTGACTACAGCAAGAACTACATTATATTTATATATAAAAACACAGAACCAGAAGTTTCACGAAGAAATTCTTACTATGTCTGATATAGTCCAATCTTTACTATTTTTTTCTTTATCTTCTCTCTTTCTCTCTTTTCTTCTTTTCTAATGCTGATTGTGACATGTTAAACTTTTACAAGCAACCAATGGATCCCCACTTGCATTTGAAAAAGCAACTCTTGATGCTTTGCTGTCTTTGTGGTTCTGTATTATTTTATGTGCTCTCTATTATTTTTTTGCCTTGATTACCAACCAGATTGTAAGTTCCTTAAGAAGAGGGATCTTGATATGTGTTTTGATATTACCGATAACACCTAATAGGTGCCTTAGAAATGTTTGTTAACACACTGAGACAAGGAAACAGCTAGAAGAAATATGGGAAAGTCCTGAAACAAATGTACTCTCTGGGCAGAAATTGGCACCAAAACTTCGTACATGATGATGTAAAAAAAAATTATTTGATGGAAGAGAATTTAGCGATTACACTTGGGAATGGGGTGGAATCTCGATGGCTGGTTCAGTGCAAGCTCTGCCTACATCAGTCTCTCCCATCAGACAGGGAGATACAATGGTAAATGCAAATAGCAAATACATTGGCCCATGAATATCAGCAAAACAATAAGCCCTAAAGACTTGAGTTTTCCTCCACCAGCCACAGGTGAAAAATCATATCATTAATGGAATAAAGGCGCTACATCATGGAAGATACCAACAAGATAAGGAAATAGGTTTTCTTCTTATTAAATATATCAACCAGTCTTTAAGTATTGGCCGACTCTGATATTAGCACTGTACCAGGCAGAGTATTTTAAATACCTGGCACCTCCCCTCCAAAGCTTTATAAGCCAGGAGACATGCTAAAACTAACAGATTAAAAAGATCAAGGGTTAAACTGGACCCTGTTGACTAAGGTGAAAAATTCAGGAAGGGAGAGCTCTTGCTATATGGAGGTAAATTCTTTGTTCTAACTCAAAGCTAAAGCTGGTTATTGTCATGGCAGAAACACTAACCTTAAAGGAAATCTGGGGCCAGAGAAACAGGAGGAGGGAGGACCTTTGTCAACCACAGCAGCTGCTGCTAATGGTCCTTTGCCAAAGGGACAGGCGAATTGCATCTGATCTGGCTCTGTCTACACCCATCACAGCCCATGTAGCACCCACCTGTGAGAGGGGCACCTTCTGTCTCCTGCATGAATGCCACTGGCAGTATTAATGGGCCAGCTGCTCCCAGTTAAGTGCCCCACCCCAGTCTCCCATCCCATCACACACAAACCAGGAGGCAGGTTACTTCACTCCCACAATCTCCAGCTCATCATCTCTGCAATAAGAAAAACAGTCCTTGCCTTGGATGGTTTTTATCATCAGGATGAGCTGAGATCTTGTACATTCAGAACTCAGAATCTAGTCTGCACTCAACAAGCATTAGGCGCCATATCTTTTTATTCTGTACACTCTATTTATTGGTCTGTAACATGCCCACATTTGCCTCTCTAGCCTGCCAAATAGTACAAGACTTAGAGGGAAAGAGAAATGGCCCTAACACTGGAATGCCCAGGACAGGGACCTCCCCGTCATGTGTGACAGGTCACCTGTGACAGTAGCAATGACAATTACGGGAATGGTCCAGGGTGCCCTGATTGAGGTCGTGGGGAGTCGCCACCCCCACGACTCCCCTCGATGACGGCACATTGCACTTCCTTTACCAAGGAGCAATGGCTTCTCCCCTCACCCCGCCCCACCCCTCACCTCGCACTGGCCACGTGAAATTCCGGGTGGTTCAGGGGTCCCGAGGCCGTCACCCTCTGAAACACTGGAAAGGATATGCAATGATGAGGGTCTTAGTTTACATCCTGCTGGCTGGGCTGTCCAGAGGTAAATTGACTTACTGCATTCTCAAATCCCAAAGCATGAGAACAGGAGGAAACGTTCGACTGGGCATTCTTTAATAAAGCAAAATAAACTCAGCTACAAGTAGTTACAAAACTGTTCTCCAGGGAGCAGTTCCCCGCCTCTGACACACTCCCACGGGACTCGTGCTTTTTAAAGGAGATTTAAAATTCCCACCCAATAGTAAACATACTCTTTAAATCACATTACAGCAAAAACAACCAGCTCTCCACCATAATAAACCCACGGCCCTACCATACAAACGCACACTGCTCTCTCCTCCCTTCTCACCACTGCCTTTAGTCCTAATGAACTTCTCTTGGGTTTGGATGGGATTTTTTCTTTTCTTTTAATCATTTAAGTGCGGCATACTTCCTGCACTTTAATTGTGGACAGCAATACACATAACAAATACAATCCCAATGCATCACAGTGCTACCCGCTTGCTCCTTTTATAGAAAAAGCTAAAGATGACTGGTACCTCCTGCCCCCTCCCAACTGGCATGTCAAAGAAGGAGAAAAGAGCACGTGTCCGTTCAGATCCCTGCGCCAGTAGCAGTCACGCGACCTTCCCCCCAAAACAACTGTGGCAAAGAATGCAGGTGGTAAGACAAAAGGCATTCTGATTTTTCCCCATGGAAGTAGCATTTTTATCTGGGCACATAGCTATGCAGAATAAATTCCCTTTTACTGGGACTGTGGCCATGTGAGTAAGTTGTAGGAGACGGGATGTGAGCAGGGTCCTGCGGCCGCACGCTGCCTCTTGTGCCTCCCCCTCCCCCTTCCGGCGGCCTGACCCGGGGCGCAGCCACCGTGGACCACCGGGCGGCAGATGCCGAGAGGGAGGCGCCCTGGTCCCTGGGGCCGGAGTGGATGGATCGCTTCCCTCTGGCCTTTGTTTATGTGAGAGAGAAATAGACTCCTTTCCTGTTTAAGCCACAATTATACTGGGTTTTCTGTATCTTGGAGCTGAAATCCTATGCTAATTGCAACGCTCTTGTCCGAAAACCAGGTCGCCACTGAAAATGGTTAGACTCGGTGGGAACTGATTCACGTGGCCCACCTACAAAGCCGTGCTTCCTAGTGAGCACCTAAAGATACAAGTTGTCGCCAAGCAGCCTTCAGACGGCCCCCAGGAAAGCAGAACCACCGGTTCCTCCCTCCATCCGGCAACTATTTAATGAGTGACCATGAAGTTCCTGGAACTGGAGGGATCCTGAAGATGCAACCATAACCAGGACAGACGTGGACCATATCCTCCCAAGGAAAGCTTACAGTCTAACAGGGAAGAGAAGCAAGAGAATCAGTAGCTGCAGTAAATTTAGGTAAATATTCTAAATGAAGTATGGGATGCTTTGAGGCCCGCATTGTGGGGACTTAAAGAGGATGTAGCTTTGTAAGAAAGTACTTCCTACATGGAGTAATAATGTGCAAGCTGAGACCTGAAGGATAACTTACAAGTAAGCTCGCCTGTCCTGCGTTTGTCATACCAATGGTTCATATTCACGTGAGGAGAGAGGACTTTAAGGGGAAGACAAGTGGTTAGGATTGGCCATGAGAGAAATCTGCCCAAGACCTGGTAAGCAGAGGAGAAGGAGCAACCTCGGAAGGTTGGTGCCTAGCCCCAGGCACTGCTTGAGGCTTATGCGGTAGCACCTGGACGTACGGCATCTGCAGCTCCCACTGTATCTCTTCCTTCAGCTTCTCTGAGCCTTGGGCCAGGTCAGGGTGCAGCTCCATGGTGAAGGGCACCAGGTTCTTCAGATGCGGTGGGAGGCAGACATGGACACCTGTGATCCCCTGGGTACCAGTGCGCCCCTGCTCTCCCCTGCTGTGCATCAGCTTTTCCTCCCTGACTACCTGCCTGTGGATCCACCATTCAAGTCAGAGGCAACAACCCTCCAGAGCCACCTTCACCAGCTCCCGTGTGTGGTTGGCAACTTTTCGAGGACCTTCCGACCACCCACTTCCAGACCTTTGCTTCCCCAATTTCTCCCACAATTGATGCAAGCACTCACCCCTCTACTAAGTCCCTTATTCCATTGCACTCGTGGCCATTCTGCTTCCCTTGTCAGATCCTAACAGATCCAATTATCAATGCTTTAACTTCAAAGAAAGACTGAAGAATTGTTCCAGATTATAGGAGAATAAACAGACATGGCAGCCAAATGCAATACCTGATCCCAGAGTGGATCCAGAATCGGGAGGGGAGTGAGGTAGGTTTCGCGAAGAACATCGATGGGACAATTGGTGAAAGTGAGTATGGACTTTATATTAGATAATAGTACTGAATGTGATCAGTGTGTTGTGGTTCCTTAAGAAAAAGTCTTCATTCTTAGGAGATCTTGTGGAAGTCTTTAAGGGAGAAGGATCATGATTCTGAAATATAATTCCAAATTGTTCAGCATAAAACATTAATGGTATGCACACATAGAGAGGGATAAAGCAGAGTGATTTGTAAATCTACACAAAAGGTATACAGGTATTCCTTGCAACTTTTCTGAAGCATGAGATTTTTTTCTAAATAAAAAGTAAAGAAAAAAATTTTTGAGATCAAAAAACGAAGAAGAGGAGGAGAAGAAGGAGAGGATGGGATGAGGATCTTGCTGAAAGAAGAGTCTGGAATTTCTGAAAAATCAGAGGACACTATGGATCTGGTTTGAGACACCCCCAAACTGAAGCTCGAGCCAGGAGGTTTTCCTGAAGCCTCCGTGCCTCCAAATCACCCGGCAGTAATGACAACAGCCTCCCTAACTTTGTTTGCCCTGCTATTTATAGCACCAATTGCTTTCCTGCATAAAGCCCTGAAATAGAAATGTTAAAAGAGCAGCTGGTGCCTCACGGGAACCTAATAAAACGTCTGTTTCCAAACAGTCCTGCTTCTCTCTGTCATAAATATTCTGTAGTTCTTGCTCCCTCATTCTTTATTAGCAGGCATATTTGCATAAAAATGGGACGTGGTTTATTAAGAATTTATTTCTCCCTGCTGTTTACTGCCTGCCTGAAGATTCACGTGGCAGCGAATGACATCACCAGTGATGGAGCATTACCCTGGCTTTAACCTGCAGAGAAGGGTACGTAGCGAAAAAGACACTATGACGACTGCAAGAAATGTAAAGACTATTTTCAGTCTTCTATTTCCCCATTCGGTAAATAAAAAATAAAAGTACACACACACGCACACACACACATGCACACACATGCACGTACATCAAGCGAATTCACTGGCAAGATCGTAGTGCAGCCAGCAGGCCTGGTAGGATCTCAGGAAGGGACTTACTTAGCATGAATTGGATGCATGGACGGCTTAAAGAATTGTTAGAATACTTTTGCCCCCCGAGAATTCCCAATCTTTTTGTCTTTCGTATTTGCTGGTTGGGTGACAAGCGGCTATCACTGATGTTACCAAAATCCTTCTTTTTCTCAGAAGGAACACTGTTCCCTTCTTTTGGCTGCCTTTCGCCCACTTTTACCCCTGACCCGCCTCTCCTCCTCACTGCCCAAGAAGTCTTTGGTTCTACCAGATGCTGCTGGCAAAGGGCCTGATTCAACCTAAGGGCACTGGGGAGCCAGAGCAGAGGCAGGTAGGACTCAAAACTCCCAAGTGGCGTGTGCATCTCCATCCAGCGCAAGGGTGCCGGCAGCAGGTTGGGGCGCAGGGGGTGCAACGGATGAGGATCTGTGCTTGCTGAGCACAGGGTCCCAGCCGAGGCTCCATGCCTTAACTCCCCAGAAGCCTCCCCGCTGGGGCCATGGGAGAGCGGCTGCTGCCTCTGTGGGCGCCTCAGACCCTAGTCCCGGCACTCCCGCGTCCCCGGGGGGCTGGCCCTGAACATAACAGTCCTCACGTGTGAATGCCGTTCAGTTTTCTGTTCATTGTTGCATGCCTAACAATTGGGAATGTTTTATTTGGAACCGGTATGTAATCCCATCACGCTGTACTTCCTTTGTACTGAACAAGTGTTATTTAATGGGGCGGTTTTGATTGTTTTGGAGATAGGCGCATATTTGGAAAGAGGAGGGGTTTGTGTAAGTTGCTTATATTGGCCAGCTTCCTCTATTTTTTCTGGAAGTCTTTCTTCCCGTGTGCATAGATGGTAATTCTCACAGGAGGGCACAGCACTGTGGCCTGAGACCCTGACCCGGGCCTTCCAGGCGTCCCATCTAGGCCTGTAATTCAGGGTCCCAGAGGAGACGGCAGAGAAAATGCCTTGTAAAGCCACCCTCAGGTCAACCCGGCAGTGTGAACTGGCCTGACTCCTTAGGTACTGGACACAGGGGCATATCAAATTCCAAATGCAATTTCAAAGACCCCTTGCTTTCTTCTGGATCTTCCCTTTCCTTTCCCTTCCACCTTCCTTTCCTTTCCTTTCACCTCACCCTTCCCTCCACACTGGGAAAGGCCTTCCTCTCTTAAAGAATGCTAGTCTTGGGTGGGCCACAGTGGCTCAGCAGGCAAGAATGCTAGCCTGCCATGCCAGAGGACCGGGGTCCGATTCCTGGTGCCTGCCCAAGTAAAAAAAAAAGAATGTTAGTCTTCAGTGGACAAATGACCATTGACCATTGTTCCCTCTCAGGGAAGAGGGCAGAAAGATTCCCATCCCCTTTGTCCTTTGTTATATCCTTTTCCTGGTTTCTAAATCCCACCACGGAGCAGCACTGGCCAAGGCTTCCCTCTCATCTGAGAGCCTGGCCACTTCTGTTGAGTCACCATTTCCTCCCCTGACCACCATGTCATTCTCCGCGAGCCAGCTGGCCTTTTTTCTCCCCTGGCGTCCCAGCTACTGCTCAGCCTTCCTGCGTGCCCTTACCTCTGATTTACCTGGGTGGCTCTGCCTTCTCTTTCCTCACCTTCACGCTCCATCACTCATGGGACATATTTAACCCAGGACCTAGTGTGAAAAGACACACACCGAATTCCATCGCCAGCATCCTTTGTACTTCCCAGCAGGCATCACCTGGACCCAGAGAGCTTGCGGCTTCACCTGGGAGGAGGTGCCGTGCTCCCATTTCCTGACCACAAAATGAGCTCTAAGCTGTGTCTTGTGTCATGGACTCATGTGGCCCCTCTTGGCCCATCAGCTCCCGCTCCCTGGAGGAGCGTTTTTCTTTCTTTCTATTAGAGAAGTTGTAGATTTTCAAAGAAATCAAGTAAAAATTCCGAGTTCCCCTATATCCCCTGGAGTAGCTATGTTTTTGAAGCCAATCAACAATTGGGGGCCAGGCTTGCTTCCCTAACCCCCAACTCCTCTGAGACCCATAAGCACTGGCTAGCTTAGAAGCCAGAACCCAGTACAACGCTCAGAGCTTTTGCCGCCCCATTTTCTATTTGCCATCTGGAAGCCCAGTTCTTTTTCAATGCTGAAAAATCCCATATGATAACTTGCCTACACAGCCAAGTACACAAACTTGAGAATTTGAAACAAAACAAAGGAAAACAAAACCAACCTTTGAACTACATACACCAAAATTGCAAAATAATCCTGAGAATGCATCTCTTGGGCTCTCTGCTGTTCTGTACTTTCCCAATCTCCCTCTGGCTTTGTGTTTGTACCACGGATGAGTTGAGGAGAATGTTTTAAGACGGTTCTGGGTTTTGTTTTGTGTTTTCATTGTGGCCTTCCTGGTTTCAATCTATCTTATCTGCATCTCCATCACCATGAAAGCTTGAGAAATGCACGTAAAGGAATTTGTAATTTCGTTTCCCTGCAGTTATGGAATATTCTAACAAACCTTGCACTTCATCCAGTTTCAAAGGAAAATCCAGTAGTATTTCTGTACTCGAAGACACAAATACCCGTTTCAGAAGGTGGGTACTCTCCTTTTCAGTGTTCCCCCCTCAGAGACCAGGTGCCACAGCTGCCACCTTCTTCTCCAGGGCTGGCCTGCCTTGGGCTCCCACACCCAGCTGTTCTACCCCCTCCTGGGCTCTGCTCCAGCCCACACTCCCCCGTGGGTTACCTGTTCCAGTTACCCCACAGCTGTTTCCTGCTCTGGCCCCCACCCCCAATTGCCTGCTGCTTTGGCACCACTCCTTCCATTCCTAATCATCCATCCAGAGCTCACTCAGAGCCTCCGTCCTCTCCAGCTTCTCAAAAGAGGGAAGCCGTTGTGGGTTAGGTTTCCACAGGTCCAAGGAGACAATCCCTCAGCTGGGCAGTGCATAAATCCAGGCCCGTTCCTCCTTCTGTCTTGTCACATTTTGCAGAAACAATCCCCTTCAGCTGAGCAGCTCGCTAGGTGATGTTCACCCCCATACTCATTGGGGACTCTCCATAGTTTGGGACCTGGGCAGGTGACACCACCATCCCATGAAAGAGTGACGCCAGGTGGGCTAGGGTAGAAAAGGCCAGGGGCTGTGTTGGCTGCCTAGGGCTCTCCCCTTTCACTCTCAGGTCCTAGGTCAGCCTGTATTCAGGGGCCGGCAGAGTCCCTCCCACCGCCATCACGTGCATGAAAGTGTGGCCATGAGCTCCTGAGCACGGTATCCTGTGAGATGGTCTTTGCTTGTAACAGTGTGTGAGAGAGAGGGCCTCTCCACGTGGCCTGCGATCACTCCTGTTCCCGGGACCCGTGGCAGCTGAACCTCCGACCTTAGCGTGCCTGAGCCTGAGGTAATGAGCGTCGGGTGCTTAAACCAAGACCTGTCACCCCGCCAACTTTCACTGCAGACCATTATTTTTATCGTGCCTCTGGTGTAACAATAGTATCTATCTTAGAGTTGTGGGGATTAAATGAAATAATGCATCTAACAGGCTTAGAACTAGCACATAGTGAGTGCTCAAAAAAGTTTGTACTTATTGTGGTTATGGCTTGTCTCTAAGGTTAAGGATAGTATGTGTAGATTTGGGGGCTGACCATGAAAACCCACTCTAAAGCCTTTATATGCATACTCGCTATTGTTATCACTGGATCAGAACATTCTTTTAAAGAGGAAATTCCAAAGTAGAGTTGTCATTCATTGCACATGAGGATTCGTAAGGTTTGCTGATAGGAATTCCTAAGTTTGCTGGCTGGCCCCTCTGCATGCTGACCCTTAGATCCCTTGAAGCCTTGACCAGCTAAACTGTCTGCTCTTTGTTCAGATCTGGGTCCCTGGGAGGGGCCCTCTTAACCCACCTCTGTCCTCTTTTTCTTCCACCCAGGGCTCTGAAGTCGAAGCAGACGTGGTGAAGGCCAGGCCTGCACTGCACATGCGGAGAGCGTGCACCAGTCTCTCGAAGTCCAGAGCCGCGAGTGTCCCCTTTGGAAATGGAACTTCAGTTTGACTAAAGCCAAAGGCCTTGGGGCCAAATCCCATCAGAAAATGCATTGGCTGGAATATTTCTTGGAACCAAATGAGTCAGTAACCTTGCTGTGGCCTGTGTCAAAGGGGAGCATGCAGACGAAGGAGCTGTGGTGTCAGAAGTCTCATGATTTCGAGGAGCAGGGGAAGCGCCTGGAGGGCTCCTTTGGCGATGCTGGCACATTGAGGCTACAGGGTGAAGTTGGAAGGAAAGGCCTTGGACTTCCAGAAAACATAGCTTTCCAAGGATCTGGTGCAGAGCAGGGGACAGAAAAAAGGGGTCCCCCGATGGTGGGCACCACATCACCAGAACCACCTAGCACTGACCTGTTTTCATTTTGGGGTTCATCAGTAAAATGTGTTGAAGAAAACAAGTGTTTGCCCTGCATTAGGTTGTTCCAAAATGGTTTGATCTAGTCCCTCCAGTTGCTTTCTTTTGTTTTTGTTTTTCTTGGTTTTAAATCATCTGTTTAGGTTTGTTTTCTGCCCTTCTCCAAATGTGGACTTATCCTTCTTCCCTCAAAATGTCTTCTACCAGTTACATAAATTTTGAGTATAAGTTTCATCAAAACAGTAGACATGGGTTGCTACCTCTGTAACGTAAACAGAAAATCACCAAGGACTGTCATTTGAAGAATGATTATCAAACTTAATCTATGAAATAATAGAGGGAAATACTAGTGATCAATGAGAAGGAAGGGTAAGAGGTATGGGATGTATGAATTTTTTCTGTTTATTTCTTTTTCTGGAGTGATGCAAATGTTCTTAAAAATGATCATGGTGATGAATATACAACTATGTGATGATATTGTGAGCCATTGTACACCATGTATAGACTGTATGTGTGTGAAGATGTGTCAACAAAAATATATTTTTTTAGCTTAATCTATGGCTTAATGGTTGAGGCAAGAATAGAGGGTTATTGGGTTTGGGGGGAAGAGGACCTCACAGGAGCATCCCCTGCACCAGGCAACTTTCCTAAGGCATCTGGAGGCTTCTGAAGCCTTAAGGACTGATGATGCAAAAAACACCCTTTTATGTTGACATCGAGAACACAGTAGCCCTATTTCCTCATTGCTTAAGGGAGTAAAAGCCCTGGCAGTAGGCCCAGTGTTAAACCAGACCAGAGGTTGCTGCTAGGAAGGAGAAACATGCCTTCCAAAGAAGAGGGCTTCCTTTTTCCTTCTGATCATGGGTTACCCCATCATGGGTACCCCTTCAACTACAGCCCTTCCTTCCTCAAGCTCCAAGCAGGGGCATGAATTTCTGTAACCGCAAAGGCCCATGCTTTCTTTCTAGCAGGAGCCTTCCCACCCTGGCCTATAACTATCAAATCTCCCACTATGGTACTGAAACAGTTACTGTGCGCACCCACTGCTTAAAAATGGTGGGGTCGCCCAGGGAGTTCTCTTTCCACGCAACCCCTTTCCTTGTAAGAGAGCCTCCATTGCCAGTCTCCAGTCACCTGCTGCTTTTAACAGCCGATATCTCCAGCACAAATTTCTCCTTTGAACAAAAAATCCATGTGCCACTTTCTCCTGGACAATGGATCCTCACACTCAGTATGTCCCAAACCTAACTCCTTGCCTCCCCCCAACTCCTTCCCCATGAGAATGCGGTTCCAATCTACACAGTCATCCAAACCAGTGAGCTGGAAGCTGTACTGGACTCTCCCCTCTGCCCCTCACCCTCTGAAATTAATTGCTGCCCAAGACTTATAGATTCTACCTGGACTGGTTTGAAATTATTATGTACCCCAGAAAAAAACAAACAAACATGTTCTTTTAATCCAATCTTGTGGGGGCAGACCTATTGTTGGGTGGGGCCTTTTGATTAAGTTGTTTCCCTAGAGATGTGACCCACCCAGTTGTCGGTGGCACTTTTTGATTGGGTAGTTTTCATGAAGATATAACCCCACCTACTCAAGGTGGGTCTTAATCCGCTTACTGGAGTCCTTTAAGAGAGGGACATTTTGGAGAGTACGGAAATGTCTGGAGATGCAAAAGGAGCTGAGAGAGCCATCTGAACCCAGAAACCAGCCCAAGTGAGAAGGACCGGCAGATGTCACCATGTGTCTTCCCATGTGACAGAGACACCCCGGATGTGATCGGCTTTTCTTGAGTGAAGGTATCCTCTTGTTGATGCCTTAATTTGGACATTCTCATGGCTTTAGAACTGTAACTTGCAATTTAATAAATCCCCTTTGTAAAAGCCAATCCATTTCTGGTGTATTGCATTCCGGCTGTTTTAGTAAACTGAAACACCACCCTAGTAGCATCTTTGTTTCCAAGCCCCCTCTCCATCCCCGCTTCTATGCCCCACTTCACAACCTCAGCACCTCTCATCTGGCCTTGCAAGAATCTCTCCAGTCCAGGATTGCACTACTCCATCTGTCCTCAGGAGAGCTACCAGAGTGTCCCTCCAAAGTGGGAACTTCTGATCACACTATTTCCTAGCTTAACCCCCTCACTGGCTCTCTCTGGGCCTGCTGGCCTCTCCAACCTCATCCTCCCAGCCCTGTCCTACAGCAACACTGAATGCTTGTTCTTTTCCAAACACACCGGCTGCCTCTTACTTCAGTGCCTCTGCCCACACGGCTCCCTCTACCCTGAAGGCCCTCCCCCCCTCCCCACACTTCCACCAGAAAATACCTGCTCTTTTTCAAACCTCCTCTCAAGCTGCGCCTCTCCTATGAAAACTTTTGCCTGGAACAACTGAACATAATGTCTGCATACACTCCACTCACAGCAAGCAAGTCAATGCATTAAGGCTTTGTTTTCCCCTTGTCCGTTCAGCTATTGGACTATTAGCTCCTTAAAAGTGCAATGACGTCTTGCTTGTCTTCTTTATATCCCTAGGTCTAGAATAATCCCTGGTACATTATAGGTGTTTAATAAATACTTAGGAAAAGAGATGAGAGAAGGGGAAAGAGGGAAGGGAGTGGAAATGGCAACATAATTGGAATACAAGCTACCTAAACACCTGGGGGATTAGCTGTAAGATACATGCATATATCTGTTCGTGGTTGTATGTGCGTGTGTGTTTTCCGTAGAAAGGGGGGTGGAGGGGCTCAGGGTCTTAATTTTTAAACAATCTAGTATCATGATTCTATGTGCAGCTCAAGCTGTGAATCATAACATAAACTAGAGATACCCAGCATTTTCCTTGGAAGATCTTCTTTTGAATGTTATTTAGCAAATACCATTGCGGGCCTCTCTTGCATCAGGCCCCATGCAGAGCACAGGATAAGAATTTGTTCCTGTCCTTCAGAGGAAAAAATCTGAGCAGTAAACAAATGGGCCAAATCCATCCAGTGCCTGGTTTTGTAAAGTTTTATTGGCACACAGACATATTCACTCATTTACTATGGCCTGAATACTTGCCACAGAGACTGTATGGCCCGCAAAGTAAAAAAAGTTTACTTTTCTGTAGGAAAAGTTTGCCAGCACTGCTCTAGATAGTAAGCTCCTTGAAGGCAGATATTGTTCATTTTGTCTTTCCTCTGACCAGCCTGGTGCCCGACACTTTGGCAAGTGCTCAACCAAATGCTTTCTCAAGCTCTCTGGGAGTGTGGCTAGTCGGTGGCTGAGTCACTCCTTAACAGCTGAGAAGTGTGCACCAGAGCCTCCCAGCAAAGCGGCAACTGGTGCCACCAGAAAAGAAAGAGGGAAGACAGTATCCAGTGGGTATCAGTGATCTGACCTCTCTAGACTTGCCAGGCTCATTTCTGGAACCATCCAACTCCCTCATGGAACTGTGGCTGGAGCCAAGCAAATTCCAAGACCTAGAAACAGAAGCTGTGATTCCTCTGGAGACATGAGGCCCAAAGAGCTGGGACGGATCAAGATTGAACAAACAGAGGCTAAAACAAAACGAAAGGCAGTGCTAAAATGCCTCTTTAGAGCAAGAGCCATGAATTTTAGGAAAGGAAAAAAGGCATGCAAGCAGCGTTGCCCACGGGGCAGTCAGCCGTTTTGCCTCCATATCACACAGACAACTTGGGCTCTATCACCCCATCATACATCAAAGATGTCACCAGAAGAAAGACGTCGTGTTTCAGCCTGGATAGGGAAAACTTTGTCTGCGTTAGCAGTAGTCTTAGAGCTTGCGCCCAAGAGGGTCTCAAAGATGTTTTTGTTCGCCTGCTATGAACAATTAGTGATGGTCAACGTGAACAGAAAGTGAGGACAAAGTAATGTCCCGCCGATCACTCGAGCACGGGGCACACGCAATACCTTGCACACGGCTCTGCTCGCCGCTGCCTCATCTGAGCTCGAGCTGCCCCACCACGGGACCCGACCTTCCCTTGTCCCTCTCCTGTTTGCTTTCTCCAAAATGGAAATGGCATGTCTTCATGGAAGAGTTAAGCAAGATATCCAGCCCTGACGTTCCCTGAGACAACAAAGTGTTAATATTTTATGAAGCGTTGTCCTGCCAGAAAGAGAATATGTCAACTATTAAAACTGCAAGCAGTGTTAGTCAGCTAAACCAAACATTTTTTGTCCTGGCCCTTTGGTCTTGGAGAGCATGCTTTAGCACCGAGTCAGCTCTCAAACAGGGGTTTTGTTGTCGTGTGTGTGTGTAAATGTGAGTGTTTATCCCGTGAGTGCTCGTGTCTAACTTTTAAGATCTGTGGATCACACACACACACAAAAAAGTTGATCAGTAATCAAAGTGTCAGCACTGTCTGGGTAAGATGGGGCTCTAACAGGAAAGCAGGAAACTCCAGTCTGTGAGTTGGGGGTGGGTGGTGGAGGTGATGAAACAGAATTTCCATTCAACCCCAAGACTGCGGGAGAACCCAGACAAAGCCAAATGTCCTGTTCCTTATCCTAATTTAATGATTTCTGCTGGCTGTGGGGAAGCACTCGGGGAGGAGGTGGGTGGGAAGTCCACTACTAATGCTTTTCATTGTTCTCACAATTAGCGTGGGGGAGCGTGGAAGGAGGGTGGGCTGTGGGCTGCATTAAAATGGGGATGTAGAAGAAAGTGGCCACAGCAAAAATATAGATGCAGCCAGTCTCAGTGTTTTTGAAAGTAGCCTATTCCCTTCCTTTGGAGGGCGATCTTGAGAAAACAGCAGCAGCATTATATCACCTCACCACCTAGTCACCTTTAATTACCAGCCCAGAAACACAACTACAGGCGGAGGTTCACCGTGAAGAGGTACCACTCTGAGAGTACCCAGAAACACAACTACAGGCGGAGGTTCACCGTGAAGAGGTACCACTCTGAGAGTACCCAGAAACACAACTACAGGCGGAGGTTCACCGTGAAGAGGTACCACTCTGAGAGTACCCAGAAACACAACTACAGGCGGAGGTACACCGTGAAGAGGTACCATTCTGAGAGTACTTGTTTTTTTTTTAACAGCTGCAGGATCCATTTCTCTCCTCTAAGTCTACCCTTTGTCTCTGCCCTAACACATGGCCAAGGGTCCAGCCTGGACTTGTGACATCCTTACAGCCCTCTGGGGAACTTACAGTGACCCATCCTAAGAGGAGAGAGCGAGAGTACTTTTTTAAAGGTCTTTGATACCATATGTGTAAACCACTGGAGCTACATGGAAAATCTCAACTCAGATGTTTTGCCCTCCTCGATGCAAGAAAAGCCCAGGTGCTGATGCCAGCGTGGGTGGGAGGTGGGGGAGACATGCGGAAGCTGAGTTCGAGAGTGTTCTGCAAACCTGGAGGGCATATTTGGCCCTCGGGGTACAAAGAAAGCTGGTTCTCCAGAGTTCTGTTTTCCATTCAGCTTCTGCAAGAGAGCTTTTTTATTTTAATTGTGCTGGTTATTTTCACGAAAACTCATTACAAAACTGAAACCAACATTGTAGAACGATGAGAAATCACCATTTACACAGGCTCAGAGTTGTTCCTATGACCACTCCAGCTCTTGAAAAAACATTTTTTTGTGCTGTTGTGTGAAATGACTGCCCACTGTGGACTTTCCCGGGTTACACCCACTCTTCTCTCTGGGTGCCCCCGGTACCCCCACATAGGGCCACCCACTTGCAGCTTCACCTCCATGAGGGCTGTGCTTGTGCAGACAACCCTGGACTTGCCTCCACAGCCCTGACCTCTCTGCTTTCCTCCACGCTCCCGAAGCCAGCTGCCTTCTGCGTATCTCCATTCCAGTGTCCCACTGACACAGGCTTCCCTCCAGAGCTCCACTTCTGATCAACCCAAAGCCTCAGTCCCACCTGAAGAGGCTCAGTCACTGGCTGCCACTCACTCCATAAACATCCCTTCTCTCACACTTATGTGCAGTCATAACCTCACCCATAAATTTCTCTCATCATCTCCTGGATCAAGTCCCAACTGCCCTTTGTGACTTTCCCAGACTTGCCAACCATGAGCACTCCTTCCTGTGAAATCTCATCGTTCTTACTGCCTGTGTGGTTTGTCAGTTTGCATCATAATGGGACAATATTTTAAGGCATTAAGAGGTGACTGTTTTCTGTACTTCCTTGTACCCATTATTAAGACTCATTTGCAAACTCTGCAAAAGGTTCCCCTTCCTCAAAACACTTTATTTCTAGCTCTCAGATAATTGTCACAAAAAATACAGCACATTTTTAAAGTTTGTGATAGACAGAGGCCCCAGGACCACCAGACTCAACCTGCATGACCTCGAGGAAGTGCTGGGTGTCCAGGCGCCAAGAAACGTCTCAACTCCACACCTCTCCACATCCACGGGGTTGAAGCATACTGAGGAGAAGCAGCTCCAGCCCCACGGCAGCCTGCACACAATACAGATTACATCATCTTTCTCTGTCTGACCACACTTCTGCTGACAAGGCTTCTTCCCAGGCTGGGAGCTGCCCGATGTTACCTGACCTTGCACTTAAGATGTTTACAGTGGCAGCAGCTGAGATTGCAGCATCCTGGCTCGCCCGTCTGAATTTGGAATGACTTTCACATCATCCATCCCATAGACTCGTGGGGTGAGACTATGGGATGATGACATTTGGCCTGTTTGGCTTCTCAGGAGGCCCAACCATTGGGGTGTTGTGTTTCGTTGGGTTTTTGTTCCTTCATGCAAGTCTACGCCCAAAGCAGGTCAGCAAAGGGATAGAAAGTCTGCCCGGGAAGGTCTGGCCGGGCTCCTCAGCTTTGCTGAGGGATTTTATTCAGTGTCTGGCAATCTAAGCAACTTCAATGTCCTCAGCAGCTGCCTCAGATCATGAGCCCTGCATGTCTTGGGAAATATGGGGTCTGCCCATCAGCCTTCATTAGACCAAAGTGTTGTAGAAAGGGTCTCTTTCTCTTAGTATCTCAGCTGGCCTTTCTCTGAACCTTGTTCCTACCCCAACTTAAACAAAAGGAAAGTTTCCCTGCAGAGATTGTGTGGCCTTCTTAAGATCCTAGCCTTTTCATGGTTGGTAACAGCTGGCTACCATTCAAAGAAACCAGAAAGGAATAGGATGGGAAAGGAAAAGAGAAATGGTGTGATTATAACTGTCCATTCGGGATATAGTCCTGACTCCTGCAAATCCAAAAAATACACAGCCTAGCAACACTGTAGACCACAGCATTCTGTCCTGTGGACACCCTCTGTGTACTGCTCACATTTCCAGAGATAAAGCTGTCCATTCACCCACATCCTGACCTACAGATGGCTCTGTCACACGCTGGAGAATGTGTGGTGCTCATTTAGGTTATGTTTCGTATCAACTCATCATCCCTCTCAACGCTTCTGTAGGAAGGAAATGGAAAACACCAACTTTTGTCTAAAAGATTATGAAGCTAAGGCCCAGAGTGGGAGTGAGAGGGCGCTGGACTTGATGCCTGTCACCTGAGGCTAGTCACTGACCTGGCTACTGTCCCCCTCCTCCAGTGACACCCCAGGTGTGCCCTCCAGAAGTTTGTTCTTGGTTGAAGACACTGACATCCCAGATGATGGAGAACTATTCCAAGTCAGGGATAGAAACTGAGCTCCAAATCATAAGAATATCTAAACAAGAGAGCCTAGCGGGAAGAAAGGGCCTCCTCGCCTTTAGACCCATGAGGACACAAGACAATTGCAGAACCCAGCTCCTTCAGGATTGATTCACTTAGTTCTGTGCATTAGAAAGCACTCAGCTCCAGACCTAGAGGTACACAAAAGCTGAAGACAGGGGAAAGGCTACCTGAGAGGTTGAGCCCAAATGCAAGGAAACGGATAGGAGTGATGGTAACAAATTAGCAGGTATATAAGTAACATTGCCATATTGAAGTTAGATTGAAAGGGAATGTATAGTGCCATATATCCAACTGATTAAATCTGCAATTATAAATAAGTTCTCTCATGAACTATTTCAGTGGTGCGATAGTGGACAAAGAGTCAGTAGTAGAGGGATGGGGGGGAGGGTTACTAAAAACACATGCTTTGGCCAATAGTTAACAGGAAGACATCAACAGTACCACAGCACTACCAGGGGCAGTTAAATGGGAGGGAGGGCAAGTGATGAGGGGTAGTTTTGATTTGATAGTTGGTGACACTGTTTGCCAGTTCTTTGTTATTATGAGCCAATGAAAACTATTTAAAATTGAGAGTGCTGCTGATTGTTCAACAAAGCAAGGATCCTGTAAGACATGGTTTGTTTATTCTGGGCATTACCCATGATACCCAATAAATGGAGGGAGCCAAAAGGTGCAATGACTGAGAAGCAGAATGGAGAACTGTGATAGCTTTTATATGATAGAATATGGTGCAGCTACAAAAAGGAGGGACGTTGAGATGCATAAAATGAACTGAATAAACCTTACGGACAATGTGTTGTGCAAAATAAGCTAGTAACAGAGGAACAAATATGATAAGATTTCTTTCAGAAAATACTTATAAGCAAATGGGAGCCTAGATTGTTGTAAGCCCTTATAGTGGCCACACTTAGTCTGAAGTTGTAAATGTATTTCTGGATGCTGAGATGCTGAGCTATCTGTGGGTCAGCTGGTATTTCCCTGGGACTTTGAGTAACTGTGTGACACCTGGGACCCAGAGATGGAGTGCTGCAGCCCTGAAGGTTAGCACAGCTGTGTATAATTGCAGTTACAGGAACTGAAGGGGAGACCAGGCCCCAATCAGCGTTGAAAACCAAGCCAGTCTGGCTGGGTCTAAAATAAATCAGAACACAGAGCAAAGGTGATAATGAATGTACTCTAGACCTTCATCTACCGTGCGGGACCAAAGGCGGTAGGTTTATTGTGTCTAGAACTAGATTTTCTGTTACACATAAACTAAATCAACCTATCTGGAAGCTCATTTGAATGACCCAAACTCCTGGGATCCAGAATAGGAACGAGGCCTTGAAGTTCTGTGTGTGATGCTGTTACACATCTCAGACTGCGGTGGGTTGATGATTTGGAGGTGTTGGTGGAGTCCCTTGAGGGTCCAAAGAAAAAAATATATATGTGTGTTTGTGTGTGTGCGTGTGTGTGTGTGTGTGTGTGTTTATAGAACTATTGAACTTTCCCATCTGGGAAGCCCCAGGTACCCTCTCAACCATTGGGGGACTTCCAGGAAAATGGGCCAAGCCCTTAATTTTGAGGCTTGTCCTTCCGAAGTTTGTTTCTGTGAGGGAGAAACTAAGCCTGCCCACAGCGTGGCCTATGACTTGCTTCCAGGAAGCCTTTTTGTTGCTAAGATGTGGTCTCTCTCTCTCAACCTAACTCTGCAAAGAAAGTAATTGCCCTCTCCACTACATGGGACATGACACTCAGGGGTGAGGGTCTCCCTGACGGCGTGACTCCCAGGGATGAGCTTGGTCCTGGCATCATGGGATTGACAACACCTTCTAGACCAAGGAGCGGGAAAGAGATGTAATAAAATAAGGCATCAGTGGCTAAGTGAGAGCAACGGAGTAAAGAGGCTATTCTTGGAAGCTGCTCTTTTGCAAGCTACAGTTAGATGTGCTGATTGCCATGGTTTGCTAAACCCTAACCAACATCACTCCTGTTGACTCTTAAGAATACCCAGGGCTTGAACTACAACTCTACTGGGGTTTAATGCACTAAGTTTACTTTCCTGGAACCTATAATTCTAGGAGGGTTCTTGGGTCAGACAGGTTCAGAGGCCCAGAGGGACCAGCCTTTCCAAGATTATCAGTTTGTTACATCCCCCTATCCTTTAGTGTCAACACCCCTACTCAATATGAAAAAGTCAGGACAGGCATTGCCCAAAAAACATTATAGAATTTAGAGAAGGATCAAAGGAGAAGGAGGGGTTATAACAGAGAGAGTAGGATTGGGCAGATGAGTATGACTGCTGAATCACCATATTAATATTCCTTCTAGCTTCCAGTGTTTGGGAGGAGCTGGAAGAAAAAATCTGAGATGGTGGAATAGTAGCCCATGAAAAACTGTGGGGTCTGTTCAGTAACTACTTATCAAAATGTGCTTTGAAAACTATTATCCTTTTCTTAAATATGTTATATTTCACAATTAAGAACGTTAAAAAAAAAAGGAAAGAAAGAAAAAACTCAACTCAATTCAACAAATGTTTATTACATGCCTGTAATGCATCAGGCTCTATTCCTGGGAATTAAGGATATGGGCAGGTAAAAGAAGTTTCGAGTATCTGTTGTCACAAAGCGTATATTCTAGTTACATTGCTCTTTTATGGATATCTAGCTCCAAAGTATGCCAAACCAGCAGGCTTTCTGTTAATGATCCCTTCAAAATCCATCCAATATTTATTGTCAAAAACAGAAAGGGTGAGTCAAATGTGGGAGAGAAATTCCAAAAGAAAGACCAGTGCCAGTGGTACGACACGTATGCATTTATTTTTCTATCATCTTTCTCCATATTTCAGTTCAATCTTCTCTTATCTTCTATATCATTTCCTCCTTTGACCTTCTCCCACCTTTTTTTTTCTCCCCTGCTTACCCTTAAAGCCACTGACTCAGGTGCTGCCCCCAGCAAAGCATATCCATAACTGAAATACTTCAATGGTGGGAAAGCCAGGCACCTTGGGGAAGGCCCTGTTGGCCATGGATGGAAATGTTCATGGACTTATGCCACAGCTCCAAAGGGCTGGTTGTATGTCTTCACAGCCCTTGCTGACTCCCCAGGGAAGGAAACAAGGTGTGGCTGACAGGCCTGGAAGGAACTCTGACAAGACACCAACACATGAGCACCTCCCACCATGACTTTCTCCACCACAGCCCCTTAGGCTCACCTCTTTCTTTCATCCCACTGTCAGGAGCTCAGGGTCTAGAAGGCTGCAACGTCCACAGAGGATGCCCCTCCAAGAACCTGGGGGGTGAGGAATGAAAATGTCAGTTTCTGGCCCCAAAGTTGATGAAAGTCAACATAAAATTAGAAGCTTAATGTCAGCAGAAGTAGCCATCCGAAGCAATTTTGCAGATATGTGCAGTTGACCACATTAGAGTATCCAAAACCGAATGTAAATGCATGTAAGCTGAGTTACAGTCTCAGAAATTGAAACCTGCTTTGGACAATTACAAAATGAACAGTCAATAGTGGGTAGGGATCTACGCAAAGGAGCTTCGAAGAGGACAAAGGGGTCAGCTATCTCCCACACCACCGGAGAGTACCAGCCAGGACCCAAATGCCAGGCACTGCCCCGCCAGACCAATGTTTTCAATCCGTGGTTCTCAAAGGTTTCTCCAAAGTGACCCAGGGGTTCACATCATTAACAAAGCAAGGAACGTTGTGTGTCCATCTCTATTTTTTAACTCAATAAGTAAATAATCACTTTAATGTCCCCCATTTGAAGCAGAACTGGTTAAGAACCCCTAATGTGTATTGCATGTGAACAGCTGATTATGGAGAAGGGGTGAGCGAGCTCATGCCTCAACCACTTATCTCCATGGCCCTCAGCTGACCAGTGCCAGCTGCCTGGGAGCCTTGACTACACACAGTTTTTGATTGTTTCTGTTCTTCGTCACGTATCTTTTATTTTATACAATGTTCAGTGGAGGATCGGCCAAAGGCAAAACACACAAAAACACACTGGAACTTAACAAAATACAAGAACTTAACAAGAGGCACAAAATGATAATAAATCTGTAAATTCATCTCCAGCTTATTTTCACCAGATCCATATCTCTAGAACTTCAAAAATGTGAGTTGAAAAGAAAATAGCTATATTGCCGATTATATCCAATTTGGCTTTCTTAATTTGGTGAAAAACTCTATTTCCACAATGCATTATTTAAAAATAGCAGCTGAAAATCTCCCCTCCTTTATCTAGTCAGTTAGAAATAAAATGTCAAAGATTATAAAAATAAACCAGTTTAGTTTAAGAGTAGACGGTAAGCATCTCAGACATCAGGAAAATTAGGGCAATTTTTGCCTATTTTTGTATTACAATGTTATAAAAATATATCTTATATATATATTTAAGAACATTTAATAAAGTACATTTAATAAGGTACATTTTTTACTTTATTCATTGTGAATAAAGCACCTTTTTTACTTTACTCGTGAAACTTAAGTAGAGAAAAAGACAAATATAATAAATATTTTAAAGGTTGTATAAAAATAAACTTTTAATAAAAACACTAAGAACATACAATCTAGAAAATATGTTTTACTCAAAATCACTTCTTAATCCTTTACCACTCAAGAAGGAAAAACATTCTAGAAAGTCTTAAGAGATTATATGTGGGCGGGCCGCGGTGGCTCAGCGGGCAAAGTGCTTGCCTGCTATGCCGGAGGACCTCGGTTCGATTCCCGGCCCCACCCCATGTAACAAAAACGGAGAAACAGAATACAATAAAACAAGAAAATGTTTAAAAATGTTTCCCTTTCCTCCTTCCTTCCTTCCTTCTATCCTTCCTTCCTTCTCTCTGTCTTTAAAAAAAAAAAAAAAAAAAAAAAAAAAAAAAAAAGAGATTATATGTGAGTCAAAATGTGAGAAAAAACTGCCTCGGTATATCAGCAGGATCAATTAGATCAGATTTTAAATTTTAAGTTTCTTCCTTGAACAGTTTTATCTGTTTTAAAGATTGATGCTACTTAACTTTCATTTTTTTGAAGGTTTTCTCAAAGAAAAAAAAAGGAATTGCTTATTCTTCCTAAAAGAACAAAACTCTATTGCAATTACCATATACATACGCTGGACCTTTTACACATCTAAGTTACATTGTGGGATCTTAGGGCTCTTATTTTCCTATATCTTGAAACATTTTGCTATTTCCTTATTACTCATGAATTATTCTGAATGATGCTTAACAAAAAGAAAGAATTACCTACATTAGAAGGATGATGCAATACAAAAATAAATCACCACAACTGCATTATTCTCAGTTTTCTTATTGTGTTAGCCAAAGTATTGCGTCATCCTTAAGAAGGTATGAGAGACTGCAGATACCACCCAGGAAGTCTGTCTATCTTGCATAGAACACAACCGAAAATTCAGAATTGTTCACTTTCCATCGATGAGGCCAAAGAGAAAAAAACAGAGGAAGATGTTTCACAATTATTAAATGAATCAGAAAACGAAGACAACAGGACTCCAGACTTTAATGATGATGATGAAATGGATCACATAAGAGAAATTTCTGACCATAAGTCTTCAAATGACAATGTCCTAAATGCTTCTCAAACTCAAGAATAAATGACTGAGCAATATATTTCTAAAGACCAAAAGGAACTATGTTATTCTCATCTGTTAGGCATTGCACAGGAAGGGCTGCCCCATGCAATATTTTATCCAGGAACCCAGACTGTCTCACATTGCCCGAAGGATGTTTTACAGGGTTTTTTGATTCAGGCACACAATGTGATCAGTTCACTGAGGATTGACCAGATTCTGCAACTTGAAATGTTGAGATATACTTGATAACATTTTGTAAGGGGACTAATGCTGAAGGCAGATGTGTATACAGAGGTGGCTGGAGGGAAGCAGATAATATAGAAATGAAACACTTGTCAGACTGGTCATCTCAATTGGTGATTACAAATGTAAAAATGAAAATGTTTTGTAATTATGGAGCAAAGAAGGTGGCCATTCTTTCTTCAACAGAAGTATGTGCTATCAAAGGTTTCAAAAGGTTTTCATACATTTTGTTGATGTAAGTACAATGAGAACCAGAAACAATGAGTTAGAAATTATTAGAAATGTGATTGAAAACCAAGTCGGCATTTACTGGATGGACACGCCTGACAGCTGATGGGCAGTTAGTTGCAAACAAAGAGCACAAACACAACTGCCCACTTCAGGTATATACACTTTCAAACCCAGGAAAATAAGAGATAGAAACCTGGATTTCTGGGTTTAAATTTTAGTAGGGTTGTTTTCCCTATCCTTTCATTCTTACTTCTACAAATTATTTGCAAAATGACTGAAAAATATTTTTAAAGGGTTCATTGGAACCAGACTGTGAATAGTGATGACTGTTTTCCTGGTATACCACTGAAGGCTACATAGGCAGAAACTTCCCAAAAGATCTTCTGCAGAACACTAACTGTTCTGTGGTCAAATACGCTTGAGAAATTTGGGGTAAAACAGAGGTAAATGGGTTTTTGAACTGGAGGACTTCACTGTGCCTTTAATATACAAGATTTACAAACTTGGTTTGACCACAGAAGTCTTTTGGGTGCAGAATATTTCACGGAATTCATGCTCTAAAAAAGACTTCCTTAGAAGGAAAAAAAAAAAAAAAGACAGCAAGTCAAACTATATTATTATTTAGCTAAGATTAAATTTATTCGTGCTTTTCTCCTTCAGTAGGAAAAAAAATTGAATCAGAAAACCAGTCCTCAAAGGACAATCCCATAACAGGACTAGGGCAAAAGGGAAGGGAATGGGCTAAGACCCTAAGAGTATCTGTGGGACCCCCACTTAGAAGGGTGGGTACAGAGGGAGGAGCCCATTCTCTCAACAGAAGATTCACAGCAGCATTGCTTTATTAGCTTTATTTTGAGGAGAGAAAGCAGGACATGGCCTATTATTCTGGGGACAGGAAGTGTAATTAGACTATTAGTATTGAAAGGATCTAATAGAAAATATTGCCAAACACTGAAGAATCCTGAAAGATGGGAGGTTAGAGGGTGGGGCTGGGGAGGGTGAATTTGAGAACAGAAGATAGTGACTCTAGATCCTCAAGGAGTGGATAACTCTGAAAAAAAATTTTTTTGACTTAAAGTCCTGGGCTCCTGTCACCTAAAAGTTGCCAATGTGAACGCAACAAAGCAGCTCTGAGACTGGGGGTATCTTCCCCAGGGGAGGACTGAAGCAGACCCTCCAGCACTTGGGCCCTGGATTCTGAACTCCACTTCCTTTACCCCTTTCTCCAGCAATCTGTTCCTTCCACCAATCATGGTGGCAGGTTTTCTGCCCCCTATGAGCACACAGTCTGCCTTCCCTATGATAGAACCACAGAATTGCCCCTGGGCCCTTTGGAGGCCAACAATTCTACTCTGTGCCCTGAACCGCTTCCGCTCTGGCTCCTCAATGACTCCTCTGTTGCCATTATCCTCTTTCTCCCTTGATCCCACATCCTTCTCGAGAACTGAATCATCTCCTTGCTTCCTATTAGAGAGAAACTCCTTCAAAAAGTGGCATAAACTATTACCACCTCCTCACCTCCCATTCTCTCCTGCAATGGTTCCAACTGAAATTCTGTCATCATCACTTTTTTGAAATAGGTCATCAAGTCAACTCGCATGCTCAATTCTCTGTTTTCATTGTACTTGAGTCCTCAACAGTGTTCACAGTTGACCACTCACTCTTTGAAACACTTTCTTCAGGTGACTTCTAGAACTCCAAATATGTATGGCAATTTTCCTACCCCACTCCTCAATGTTTTCTCAGGCTCCTTGGTCTCTGCATTCTTAAACAAATCTCTAATATTATTCTAGTACCCTAGAAATCTGACATCAGCTCTTCTCCCTTCCATGACTACTGTCTCATCTAGTCTCAAGACTTTAAATACCATCTATATGCTGATGACTTTCAAATTTTATCCCCTCTGCTTATTTCTCCCTAAGGTACTAGACTGGCTGGTATAGCTGAACTGCTTTGCTCAGTATCCCCACTTAGATGTCAAATAGGCATCTCAAGCATAGCATGGCCAAAGCACAGTTCTGAGTCCCACCTCAGTTCCCCTAGCCTCCTCACCTCAGTAAATAATATCAATTGCTCAGGTCACAAACCTAAGAATTATACTTAACTCCTCTCTCTCACCTCCTCACCCTGCCCATCCCCACCCCATCCAATCAGGAGTAATACCTATAGAATGTATCTCCATAATATGTCCAGAGTCTGACAGCTTCTTATCATCTAATCAGACACTATGTCCAAGCTACCATTGTCTCTGACCCAGAGCAGTGCAATATCTCATCTTAATAGGCCTCCCTGCCACTAACCTTGGCTTCCTAGAGTCCGTCTCCAAACAACACCTAGAGTGATCCTTCCATAGCACTAACTAAAGCACATCACTCTCTTACTTAAATTTCTCCATTGGCTTCTTGTTATCAAAGAATGAAATTTAAACTCCTCTAAGGTCCTCAGTATCTAACACCTGCCTAGCTCTTTGACCTCCTTCCCCTCCATTCTCCCTTCATTTACCACATTCAGCTATGCTCACCTTCTTTCAGCCAAGTTCTTCCTACCTTCTGGCTTTTGCACTTGCTGGTCCTTCTTCTTCAGACTTTGGCATAACTGGCGCTTCATTATTCAGATGTTAACTTTGAGAACTTTTCTGACCATTCTAGCAAAAGCAACCACCACTCCACCCATAGTCACAAGCATATTACACTACTCAGTCTTCTTTGTAAGACTTATCATTACTGTACTTATTTATTGATGAACTTTCTACTTACATCCATGAAAAAGTAAGCTCCTTGAGAGCAGGGATTCTTTGAGTTTCTGAATCAAAAGAACTGAAGACCAAGCTTGGTTTATGGCATTCTGGTCAGCTACTCTGTAAAGCAAAGCCTGGAAATCATCTTTCAAGGATTACCTTCACCATGATTGCTACTGGCTGTATTGGTTTTCTTTGGCTACTGTAATAAATAACCACAAACTTGGTTGCTTAAAACAACAGAAATTTATTCTCTCAAAATTCTGGATTCTAGAGGTCTGAAATCAGTATCATCGGGCCATAATCAAGATGCGGGTAGGGCCACACTCCCATTGGAGACTCTCGGGGAGAATCTGTTCCTTGCCTCTTTCAGCTTCTGATGATTGCTGTATTCTTTGGCTTGTGGCTGTGTCACTCTGATCTCTGCCTTCATGGTCACTTTGCCTTCTCCTCTCTGTGTTAAATCTCCCTCTGCCTCTCTTATAAGGACACTTGTGGTAGTATTTAGGGCCCACCTGGATAATCCAGGATAATCTCCCCATCCCCAAATTCTTAATGTGATCACCACTGCAAAGGCCTTTTTTCAAAATAAGGTCACATTTACAGATTTCAGGGATTAGGACCCGATATCTTTGGAGGCCATTATTCAGCCCACTACACTGGCTTTGACTAGAAAACTTTGTTCTGAGAACTTTCCATCTATGCTGTGGGAATATCCCACCTCAGTTCCATTTATTCCTCCCTTGAAGGACTTAAAGAGTGAAGGGAAGTGGGGAGGGAAGGAATAGAGCTAGATGCTGGTGGCTGCCAGACACAACTTGCCAAGGGAACAAAAAAATGGGTGAGCCAAGCTCTGACCAGGTGGTCCAGACTCAGCTGAGAGCATAAAATTAATAACAAATTACTGGAGCATCAGCCAAACATATTCAGCTGTATCTGGTAAGCCAAAAGAGAGAGACGAGTGCTTGGCTTGTCCATCCTAGCAGACAGGTGTATCAGGCTTGATGCACTCCTGGAAGAGGGCCACTTCCAAGCTGAAGGACAGTTTGGCAAGACACTACAGCCAGTCTTGCCCAAGTCTAAGGCCAAGGAAGAGGAAAGGAGGTCAGAGAAGGAAATGAAAGCAGAGGAACAGATGGCTTCCTGGACCTGAAGGGCTATTCAACAAAGGTCAATAGAAGTGGAGAGTTTGAAGTAATTATCTGGGTAAATTAAGCAAAAATAAAAGGGATGATGGGACTTAGAGACCTTTACAGTCAAGGTCAAAACCACTGAGGCCACTAACCAATTATTCAAACTTCCAAGCACTTGTGAGGGCAACACCAGACTGAGGCTATGGTGGCTATAGCAGTTCACGATTGCTTCAGCCACATTAGCAGCCATTTGGCATTGTCAAGCCATTCAACTGGAAGGAAATAAAATAAGAATGCCAAATTAATGGCCACACAAAATGAGGCAATATTTGATTGAACAAAATAAAGAGATTTTGATCTTTTTAATTGGAAAAGAATACGCTGACATCAGCGACAAATTGTTTCACAAGTTGTACACTATTTATTTATTCATTTGATGGCCATTTAATAAGTACCTAAAGACGTATTGATTAATCAGAAACGGATTTGTCACTCATGGGCAAAATAAATAGAACGTACTCAGAAGTAACATTTAATCTTATCAATAAACCTGTGATTTAGGCCCCCTTCTCCAGTTTTATGGATCAGAAAAGACCTTATACAGAATCACACAATTAGTGACAAAAGCCTGGATTTGAACCTTATCTCTGACTGCTGACATGCGCACTTTCACTTTTCTCATGACACAACTCAAAGGTTTCTTGAAAGCAGAGACATTGAACCAAACCTTCAAAGATCTATGGGATTTGAACATCTCTACAAAAAAAAAAAAAAGATTGTGTACACAGATGTAGTCATGCCATTAACAGACTTGGGGAATTGGAAGGAAGAGGAAGTTTATGGACGGAAACTATGAGCTCAATTTTTAAAATATTTTTGAAGGATCTCTAGGATATGCAGATAGAAAAAATCAGCAGTCATTCAGAAATGCAGAACTGGAATCCCACAGAGAAGTCTGGGCCAGATATTTAGGTCTGGGTATCCTCACACAGAACAAAATAGTGGAAGCCATGAATTTATAAAAACAAGCAGTCTACAAAGATAACAAATGAAAAGAGGAAAAAAGAGAAGGGCCAAGAGCAAATCCCTATAGAGTGTCTGTCTTCAGGAAGTAGAAGAAAGAGGAATGGCTCCCCATGGGGAGAACTAAGAAAGTTATGCTTTCTGGAACCCAAGGGAACAGAGAATTTAAGAGAAAGGGTTGAGGCAATGAACTCTGCAAAAACACCAAGGAGAATGGAGACTGAGAAAAGGCCATTTGATTGGCAACCAGGATTTTCTTGTGACCTCTGATGAGAGTGAATGTTTGGGAAACAGCAAGAATGGATTAACCTTTCAAAAACTTCGACAATTAAAAGGGAGGAGAGAGAAAGGGATAAAATAGCTTTATAGAAAAAAATACTGGACCACATAGCTTAAAATATTATAAATTTTGTCTTTCATCTCTCCCTTTTTCCTTCCCTTCCCCTTCCCTACTCTCTACAAACATGTAAACTTGTTCTGGTCAAATTAATCAATTAATATGGTCCAACTAATTTGAGCAGACTTCTCAAAGTACTCTGAAGAGAAAGGAGTTGGTGAACTATTTAGTAGCAACTGTCACTGTTGTAGATTGCTGGGCTGTCAGAAACAGATTCATACAATGGGTTGTCTTTTAGTAACGGGAATTCATTACTCTACAAACTCACAGTTCTGAAGCCATGAAAATGTCCAAATCAAGACATCATCAAGATCATACCTTCTAGGACGGGACACGATGGCTCAGTAGGTAAAGTTCTCACCTGTCATGCCGGAGACCTGGGTTCAATTCCCAATACCTGCCCATGCGGAAAAAAAAAGAGAGAGAGAGAGAGATCATACCTTCTACTTGAAGCACAGCTACCAGCATTCCTGGGCTCCTCTGTCATATGGCAAGGCACATGGTGGCGTCCATTGGTCTCTCCCTTCTCTTCCAGGTTTCAATGCTTTCAGCCTCTTGCTTCTGGGGTTTTCTCTCTCTTTGTCTGAATTTCATTCTCTCATAAAGGACTCCACTAAAAGGATTAAGACTCACCCTGAATGAGGTGGGTCACATCTTAAAACCCTGCTCACTAAAAGATCCTACTTACAGTGGGTCCACAACCTCAGGAATGGATAAACTTTAAGAGCTTACTTTTCTGGGGTGCATACAGCTTCAAACCATCACAGTCACAAAAAAAATAGTACTATATAGGATGGAAGGAATATAGCAAGGTTTAAGAGAAGGTTTTTGTGGGTTTGTTTGTTTGCATTGAGGACAGTTGAGCATGTCTGTAGAAGAAAGCTCAAGTACCAAGGGAGAGAATGAAGATGATTTACAATTCCATACAAGTATGGAGAGACAGGGGGATAAGACACACCAATAAAAAGCTTGCTTTGGAGAGAAGAAGGGATATTTCTTTCCCTGAGGTGTGAAGAAGAAGAGGAGAAATTAGAGGTGGAGGACCATGGCAGACTAACTTATTCCACTATTCTTCCCAAGGAGAACAAATACACAAGCTGCACAAGATATACATGAATATCAAAATGACTGAATTTTAAAACATTGGCAATATCACAGGTTGCCAGTGATGTGAAGTAACTTTTATATACTTCTAGTAGGATTCTACATTGGTATAACCATTTTGGAAAACGATTCAGCAATATCTACTGAAGTTGAGCATAAGCATACCCTATAACTAGTAGCAATTACACACCTAGGAAATATCAGAAATGCAGGCACGCATGCACCAATATACAAGCCCAAATATGGTCATAGCAGCATTTCTCATAACCTGCAACTGGAAACAACCTAAATGTTTATCAAGAGCAAAATAGACAAATTGTAAAATAGAGACATATTTATAAAATGTAATCCTAGCCAGTGACAAAAATATACAAACCACAACTATGCAAAACGACATGGGTAAATTTCACGAGTATAATATTGAGTGAAAAAAGCCATGCATGAAAGAATACAATATGTGTGATTACGTTTACATGGGATTGTAAAAACAGGCAAAATTCAACTTTAGAATTTAAGGATACATATTTTGATGGTAAAACTATAAAAAAAAAAACCAAGATGTGATTACTATAAAAGTCAGAATAATGGTTGCGTTTGGTGGGAAGAGAGAAGAGGAAATGGAAAGGGTGAATGAGAAGAGCTTCTCGAGTGTTAGTGAAGCTCTATTTCTAGACCTGAGTGGTAATGACTGGTGCTGACTTTGTGATATATCATAGAGTTACACGTTGTGGTAGGTTTTTTATTTTCGTTTTTTGGGGGTGTTTTGAAGGCCTGTTTGGGGTATCTGGGATTCTGATTTCATCATGTACTAACTGGATTATACTCTAAACCTGTTAACGAGGCTTCAAAGTAAATGAGGAATTGTAGTCCTAGCTTTCCAAATAGAATACTGGGAGATTCAAATAAAATATTCCAAAATGGTTTCGGAAATACGAACGTATTATAGCGCCACATTTTGTTTTGAGTAATTTTCTGGATGCAAGTTTAATTTTACAATCTAAAAAGTTGAAGGAAGGAAGGAAGGAAGGGAAGGAGGGAAAGAGGGAGGGAGGAAAAGAGGGAGGGGGGGAAGGGGAGAAGAACTTAGAGGTAGAAAGAAATGAAGTTGAGGTTGAGAAACCCTGCCGGAAGGCCTCAATCTTTTCAACAATGTATAAGGCAAGGTATTCTGGAGACCTCAAGGGCTTGAAGAGCCAGGACAAGGTTTGGGACAATCCCATGAGGAAGGTGGTGGGCTGGGAGTCCATTAGAGCTATGGAAGGGGATTGCTGAAAATCACCGCCAGTGCACGCTGCAAACTCAAAGACCCAGAGGAAGCAGGCAGACATTTAAGGAATGAAGCAGGTTGGGGTGGGGGGGGGGGAACCCTGGACAAATGGCATTTCTTACTCAGTCTCTGTGTCCAGGAAGACGTCTTCTGTGGTTGCAGAGACTGGGACAAAATGGAGAGTGTGTGTCACGTGTCCAGAGGGCAGTGGCCTCCTAGCTCCAGCCAGATGTTCAAGAGTGAGGAAGTATCCAACACTCCCAGGTCTCCAATTTTTCAAGTAAAGCAAAAAAAAAAAGCTGAATTTTGGGGCGATCATCTGTTTTTTAAAATATTGGATATTAAATCAAATTATTTTCGGTATCATTCAGACCAAACAAACCCCATTTTACATTCTAGATGTGGTCCCAGGACTTTGAGGTCTGCGTTAGGCACTCAGAACTTGTTGTGGACCCAATCAACCCAGATACACGGCTTTCTCCAGTAACTCTGGGCAGCAATCCAGTCAGTAGATATCAGATGTGCAGTGTGACAAGGTTGGATGGTAGAAGAGCAGGAGGGATAGGAAATCAAAGGAGGGCTGGGAGTCAGCTAAAATCCAGAATGCCAGAAAGTCTTAAGGAAGGATGGGCCTAGGATGAGATCAGAGTCTTAAAGTCCCATTGAAGACAAAGAGCTGAGTTAGGAGAAGTGGGAGAGGTGGAAGGATAGAAAAGTGAGAAGGAAGAGTTTCAGAATGCAAGAGCCAGTCCCAAAACAAACATTTCCTTTTTATCATTTTTCTTTTCTACTTTAGTTGCTCTCAACTTGCTTTTTTTCTTTTTCTAATTCTAACAATTCTGTAGGTAACCAGAAGTGTGACCAACACAAGGCAACTGTAGGTTTTTGAGGAGCTGCTATGCCTCCTTCTGCTTTTAGCGCATCAGTTTCAAAGGTAGGCAGACACCTGTCCTCGTTTTCAAAGGCCCCCACTCCCTGATTCAGACCTAAGAAGTCAAGGCCACAAGCAACAGCGCTTGTGCTCCATCTGCCTCGGCCCCTTGTGGCTGTGTTCCAAGAAGTGCTGGAATAGAGGAAGCAGCTAGTACCGCACATAAGAAGTGGTCAGCAGTTGGGAACAGTTGGGAACAGCTGGAGGGAAGAGGGCCAGTGAACAAATAGAATTCGGGAAATAAGGTTTTGGCAGAACAAAGTTCACTGTTTTTTTCCAAGAAAACAGAGTCTGGTTGAGCTGCCCCAGAACACGGGGTGAGGAGCGACTAAATGTTGGCTCCAAACTTCTAAGGCATGGAATGTTTGGCCACCCAACTATGACCACAGCTATTGTTCCCCTCGGGACAGAGGGCAGGCAGCAGCTTGGGGTGGACCGGGAAGAGGGACAGGCAGTCAAAACACAACCTAACGGCAGAGATGGAGAGAAAGACAGAAGGAAACACAACAAAAGGCTTTTGTCCTTGAGATGTTATGCAAATTCACTTAAATTAATCTCCCAGTAATTATTCCATCGTGAATGTTGGAGCTGCTCAAGCCAGCCACCAATCCAGCTTACCTTACAAAGTAGTGAGCTCTCCATTCCTGGCCGAGTTTGAACAGAAAGCTCAACTATGATCTATCATACATTCTATAAAAAGGGTGAAAAGTTAGGCACATGACTTTCAATTTTTAAAATAGTAATTTAACAGAACCGGAAATCCCTGACAAATACTAACCTCTCAGCATATATACATGTCACAATTTTAAAGCCACTTAACCAAACCAGATTCGGGCTGGCACACAGACCTGGTCGTCTGCAGATTGGCTGACTGAAGCCTCCCAAGCATGAGGCAGGGCTTCTGTTAAGAAATTAACTTAATTTAGATAATAGTTTTATTGAAAAGCAACGAGTTCAAAAGCAATTAGAAATAAGACAGGTTCACTTTTTCTTTTTACGCTATACATTTTTATCAAATTGTTTCTAATAGGCCATCTGCTAAGAAGGATAATTTTGTAAATTAAATTTCCTCAAAAGCCATTACTTTTTAACTCAGTTGAAGTATTTTTTAATTTATCTTATAGCATATTAATCTCTGTGTTTTGTATAGTTGTTTCCCTACAATGCCCATCCCTGCACCTGGAACCTAACAGGTGCTCAACAATGTTTATTGAATGAAACAGTGGCAAGGACAGCACGTATAAATTGGCCACTTGTGCACAGTGGCAATAATAGCATCTTGAACACCTACTATGTGCTCCAACCGAGCCAAATAAACCCTTCCTATACAGTCTTTTATCTCACAGTAATATCTACAATGTGGCTGCTACGATTTTCCCCATTTTACAGATAATTCAACTGAGGCGGGTAAGTAGCAGAGCCCGATTTAAGTCCAGATCTGTCTGTCTCCCAAGGTGACCCTCTCACCCTTGTTTTAAATTGAATCTCAATCCTCTCCTTAACCTATAATATATCATTTTAATATTCCGACGGGTTATGTTCAGCAGATGGAACCAGTGGCTAAGAGCGCTGGCTCTCTGTGCTCTGTGCACCTAACCTGGTGGCCCAGATGCTTTTACTCCCAGCTCTGTTCTCAATACAGTCCTCTCCTGCCCGCCTCCCCAAACCCTAAATCACTCCCAGCCCCTTTGTTCTTTCCCACAGCTGCTCAGCACATTCCTCGACTTGAAATTATGATCACAGGTTGGAGTGCTCCTTCAAATAATGTTGCCAAATGTTCCATCTCCATGCAGTGATGAATGTAATGGCTGAAAAATTTTTAAGAGAACAAAATATTAAGAATTCACTTTACTGAAGGCACGCACGCGCACAGGCACACACACACACACTCACACCCTCCTGGGCTGCATATATGCATGCGTTTGGATTTGAGGGATCCTCTCCTGCAGGAAGCTAGTTAACCAAATGCCGGACCCTGGCGAAGCCTGCGGCGTGGCAGGTAGGTGCCGCTGCTGCAGATGGAGAGAGCAAAGGTCAGGGCGCGTGTTGGGTTTGTTTAAGCATGAGTCAGAGACCGAGTGGGGATAGAGCCTCGGTTTCCAATTTCCAATTTCCTGTGCAAGGCAGAGCGGCACTTCCCTCCTTCCCTGCGCGCAGCCTTTTATAAACACCACGCAGCCAAACAAAGGCAGATACACAGGACACGGAAATAACCCCGACAGGCCTCATCTTCTTTTTCTCCTTTAGACTTCGCGCCCAAAAGAATTCAAACTCCGGGGAAGCAGGGAAGCGGGGGAAACCGCTCCGATGGGCCCTTTTATCATGAGGCGTAATGGGTTCTGGCCCATCCGCTTTCCTTCGGGGCTCCCCGCCGCCCCTTTCATACAGGCAGCCCGGAAGGAAGCCTGGTGCAAATCAGTCATTCGCGGGCGTCCCGGGAGCAGGTCGGGCTGTGGCTGGTGGGGCCCAGGTTGTGATGAATCAGAAGGAAGATTTTTCCATGGTGTCTCTTTCTGCTGCCTCTGATGAGCTGCACTTAAGACGGTTCCCCAATTTTGTGACCCTTTCTCTATGCTTGAGAAATAAAGGAACAGAAGAGAGGGAGACATGAATTTGGAGAGTGATGAGAAAACCTTGAGCAAGGAGGTGGTGGTACAATTACATGGAGGCTTGTCCTATCAGCCGGTCCGGGGCCTCCAGGTCTGCCTCTGAGCATGGCATCTTCTAGGAATCCAATAAAGAACAGCTGTCTCCTGAGCCACCTTAAAAGCAAAATGTTCTCTGCATCTCAGTTCTGAGACTCTGCAGGAGTCTCACCATACGGTGAAAACCAGCCCCTTTTAGCTAAGGGTTGTACTGTGTGACACTGCATCCTTCAAGGCTTCTCAAAGGTGGTGCTCCGAGAACACGCTGAGCTTGGGGGCGCTCCATGCATCTTCCCCCAAGTGATCTTTACTGGAAAACAATGGTCAATGCTGACCAGCCTTCTCAGCCTTTGCAAGCAGTGAGGCAGTGGGAGTGGCAGGCTCTAGAGCCAAATTCCAGACCCACCAGTTCCCCCTGGAATGATATTGGAGAGGTTCTTGAGCCTCGATTTCCTTATCTGTCAAATGGGCATAATTCTGTCCACTTTACCAGGTGGTGGTGATGGGAAGTAGTGAACCTTTAGAGATGTCACCCCACCCCACCCCTAGAATGGCAGGAGCATGGCAGGGCAGAAGGAACACCAGCCCCCGTCTGTACTCCAAGCCAGGATCCGGTGTTCTTTGTCACTGTTTTCTGCCACGCCTTCCATTCCAGGACTGTCTGCTTTGCCGTAAGTTTTGCTTACCATATTCTCTCGCAAAGTATGTCCCCAGCCTCACCCCATCGAAGTCCTAGCACAAAACAAAGACTGTTCCTTGTGGGTGGGAGGGGGAGACAGGGGGAGACAGCTGCATATGTCACCAGATATGGACATTCCTCTTTCTCTCTCTCTCTCTCAGGTTCCCAGAGGAACCCTCAGCACAGATCATCTCCTGCCTCTCTTGCTGGGAAGAGGAAAGAAATGCTTCTGGTTTCTTTGACTTCTGACCACAATGCCTCCTTTCTATACCTGCTCACCCAGGGCATACCAACGAGCGGGACAGAGGGGTGGGGGTGAGAAGGACTGCCAATGGAACAAGCGGATTTTTTAACTTTTTATTTTAAATAATTCCAAACTTATAGGACAGTTGCAAAAGTAATACAAAACCCAGGGCAGTACGACGGTGGCTCAGTGGCAGAATTCTCACCTGCCATGCTGGAGACCCAAGTTCAATTCCTGGTGCCTGTCCATGCAAAAAAAATAATAATACAAAACCCATACAGAGAATTCCAACTTCCCACTGAACCCAGACCCGCCAATTTTAATATTTTGCCGCATTTGCTGTATCATCCTATCTATCCATTTATCTATCAATCTATATGTCTACATATGTATCTGTTTCTCTCTATCAATGTATCTATCAATTCTCTAAATGTTTGAGAATAGGCTGTAGGCATCATACTCCTTGGGCACATAATATGGGTGGAGAATTTAATCACTGACATTATTTAAAATTATTGGTACATGGTGATTTAAAAAATAATAATTGAAAGCAGACTGACTTTGAGTCAGTTGACTATTGCGTTTATACTCTCTACGAGGTGGCCCTCGGTGACAGTCCCAGTGCAGACCAGTCTTCTGCACCCTTCTCAGTACTGCTCACCCCAGCCACTTCTTTATGAACTTCCCGGTGACTCTCGCTTCTCTGCCTTGATTCTTGAACACAAAAGGTGCTTGGGGGCCCTGCTCACTAGGAAAGGAGGCCTGCTGGAACTCCCAAAGACAGGCCAAGAAATGACCCGACTCCAGAGGTCACCATGCCCATATGACAGGGTCAGAGGTGCTCATTTTTCTTCGCATGTTTTTTCCTTTTCTGCAGATCACTGCATTTAATGAGGAAGTGCTGTCAGCGGAAAGAAAAGGAAACCTCCACTCCTGAGCACTCTAGGAGCCAGCTCCCTATCAGCACAGAGCTGAGACCATTCTTTTCCTGAGGGGCAGCTCCATTGGCCTCATGTAGACAGACAGTGAGAAGGAAAAGCCCACAGAAGATGAATCGCTTTTTCCCTCGCGCAGGTGACTTCCTAGAGAAACTTCTGGAAAGAGAAAACAGAAATTGTATTCTACACAATGAAAAATACTGAAGTAATCAAGAATCCTATGACTGTGTGTATACAACAGGGCAGCTCCCACTCACTCCTTGGTGTGTGTCTTCTTATTGGATCCTATAAAGACTTTATGAGGGAGACACTTCTTAACCCTTGTTTTACAGATGAGGAAATTGAGGCCAAAGAAGTTAAGTCATTGCCCCAGGTGGCACAGTGAGGGAAAGGGCAGAGACCCTAAACCAGTTCTGTGTGAAGTCCAGGCCGTCCCCTGTTTTATTACCTGCCCTCAGTGGCACAGTTGGATTGCCCTGGTTATATCACCTTTCAGCTAAGGATATCAAAATACCTCCCCAATAGAGAATTATTACCCTCTTTAAAAACTGTGAAACTGACGCTTCCAAGAGCAAACCTATTCCCAAACTTGGGGTTAATGATAAAACTGGAAAAACGCAAGACTCGCTGTTCCTGTCCTTCTTTATCAATATGTGACTTAGATTTGGATGCCAAGTCAAATTTCTCCAGAACTATATCCTTAGTAGTAACTTATTAAAGAGTAAATCAAAGTTTGCTTTAAGAAAAAAGTAAATACACCCAACTTTCCATATGATGCCTGACCCTGAGTTCACTTCCTGGTTCCTCTATTGACTCACGCTGTGATGGTAGATAAGGCTCCCAGCTTGCTGCCCAGACTCAATCTGCAAAACTGGGGTAACAGCCCCGTCACCAGCGTCGTCCCCAACGAACTCTGTGGAGTCTGAAGGCTTCAGAGGGAAAAGTCAGACAGAAGGCGATGCAAGGTTCAGAGTTCTACATTCAGGTGGCAGCTGCCCTCCTTGTGTCTTTGATTGCAAACACAAGAGTCACTCATTTGTCACATCACCAATAAACTCTGCCGTTTTTTGGCTTTGTACTCACCCATAATTACTGGGAGCGAGGTGGGAAGGGCTGCACTTTTGAACTCACGCAGCCAGGAGGATAAGAGCAAAGTTGACAAGAGTCGACTCTAATCGCACAGTGAACATTTTCCAAAAAAATAAATAAAAATAGCCAGAAGTGGGTCAGCACTTACAGTGAGGTCAGAGACAGGAAATTGGGGCATATTTCAAGTTCTGTGTGGATGCATAAAAGGTTTATTTTAAAAATAAAAATCCATACTATCTTTCCAATCTGATTCCGTTTTTTCTTTTTTTTTTTTTCTTATCCTCTCTGTCTTTTGGATACACATTCACACATCCGTACAAAGCTAAAAAGAACAGTTTGATGTTGAATCCTTGCTCCTTCTTCTCAATTTCAAGACTCCCCTTTTTCCTGAGGCTCAAGATAAAAGAGACTTAAAAAGAACTCACTTGAGAGGCAGGCAGGAAGGAGAAATATAATATACACATTGCCTATTTTTAAGGTTTCTGCAATCTCAGGGCAAGATGCTGAAATGGGAAAGAGCAGTAAACCAGAGGAAAAGTGCTCTGTACTTAAATTATATACCGGATCCCAAGCATGCTTTCCTCAAAGCAGTACCCTCCCGCCCCCAGCCCCAATCACCCATACCCCATAGATCTGCGGCGTTCAGCTATGACACGCACACAGTGTGCACTCACACACACAGTACACTCATATACTCACACTCATATACTCACATACACATGCACATAGCACATACACACAGTAAACACACAGTTTAGACACATGCTTACACACATTCACAGTACACACACAAGCACAGTACTCACATACACACAGCGCACACACACATGCACAAAACTTATGTACATACACAGCCCACAAATGTGCACATAAGCATTACACACAAACAGTACTCATGCACGCGCACACACAAATATATGACACATCATACTCAGTACAGACACATGGTGTATATGCATGGCACCCATGCACACATACAAAGTGTGCATATATGGTACCCATGCACATGCACTGCACACACAGACACCCATGCACATATATCGTAGGCGTGCATAACCCAGAAATTGGCTTCTGCTCTGACTGTAACCTTCAGATTTTGGCAGTTCTTGTCAGATCCCACACTTGGCAGGATTACATTTCTTTTTGGCCTCAGTGACGTGACTGGGGCTGATTTATTGAGCTTACCACCCTCACCAGCAAAAGAGTGGTAAACTCTAATCATCCCAGGCCTTGGTTTTAAGTTGCAGCTCCTCAGGACTAAGGCAGGGGAACTGGCCAGATGGGTTCATTTGGTGAGAGTCAGCAAGTTGGACTGATAATTTTCTGAAACACTGAAATACATATTCTTTCCAAATGTTGTTTTCTTTGAATTAACTGGAAAATAAAAGGAACTCTCGGGCTGGGCCAGATAACATAAATTACAAACACACATGCATACACACATACATGCACACAAAATGTGTGGCAGGGAATCTAGTCCCAGTGATTCTGGGAGGAGGTTGAGTGTAAGGACAGCAGAAGAAACGGTTGTCTAAAGGCAGATCCAGTCCATCAGGCCATCACATACAAATCCTCTCCGGTGCAGACGGAAGAGGCAGGAGCCCCATTTGGAAGTTTGGTTCTAATACGGAAACATCCCTAAAGGGCTAAGTCAGCCTCTGCACATCCAACCAAAGGAACATACTGTCCTGTGGTGGGTCAGTCCTGCCTCACAGAATGGCCTTTGTCTTCATTTACTTCAAAACGGGAGCCTGGGTACTGAAAGCACAGGCCTAACGGAGCTTCCCAATTGGCTGGGGCAGAGTCAGGTTTCCAGAAAGACACAGTATTTCCCTATGCCTTAAACTCCCAAAAGGCCAAGCATTTGGAAAGGTCTCAGCCGATGGAGATTTCTAAATCAGGCCATTTTAAGAGATTTCCTTGTCTTGAATTCCAGCCTCAGAGGGGGTCAATCAAACATAGACCCACTAAAAAGTAAGCAAGAACAGTTTTTTATTGTTTTTTTCCTAGTTTGGATTTTTAGGGTGGGATTTTGGGGAGAGAAGGGACAGGGAGCTACTAAGTCAAGATAAACTCCTTAGAAGTGTAGACAAAATTCCCTTTTCTGTCACCTGTTTCTTTTTTTTTTTACAAAATGACAAAGTCACACAAGAGAGGAAATGAAAAGGGAAATTTTTAGATTTCTCATCTGCCCAGAAAGCCCCGGGGCTGTTTCAGAACCCGTCAGGGTAACCGTCAGTCAGGCCTGCAGTTGCGAGGCGACGGTCCCATGAGGCCTTGCATCACCCGAGCATTCTATCAACACGGAAGTGCCATCACCAAACCACAAGCCAGCTTCTTTTCTAAGACCACATGTTGCTTTAGAGGGTTTTAAACAAGAGACTTTCCTGTTTTTGAAACCTGTGAATCCACAGGTCTTACAAGTTGCTCAAATTATCTTATCACTTGAAGCAACCACTGGCATGAGTTTCAAAACTGCTTACTCCGGCTTTTCCCCTCCCCTCACCACACATACATCTATTTACTCCAGGAATCCTTATTTATAGTACCTTATTGCCAACTGCTGACACAGAAGAAAAACCACTAGTTATCCATTAAGCCTCAGGGTTAAAGTATTTGTGTCAGACACCCTCCAAACGCCATTTATTCACTGACCTGAAGGCAGGATAACTGCACCTAAGAAAATGCAAGAGAAAGTTTTGTAATTAATGCGGCATTCCTTAATACAGCCAGACCGTTACTTTTCATGCAAATGCATATACATGCATGCAAGCATGATGTAAGAACTCATCACAGTTCACAGGAAACTAATTTATATTTATCATAGGATGTGCAGGTCCATCAATTGGAAAAATGTAAGTACAACGAAAGGGCATCCCAAGTCATCTAATGAAGCGGTCGCCTAGGAAAATAAATGTAGAAAAATGTAGGTAGAAGACCCTGTGGTGAGAAAGCGTAAACTGCCCAATCTATCATCCTGGGATGATAAGCAACCCTGATTTGTTTTTCTCCGGGGCAAATAAAAAGATTCAGATTAAAGAGTGCCTCCTAGAATGGATGAGCTAAGTCCACAGATAATTGCCTCTCTTCCCTACACAGCACAAAAGCTTGGGAAAGATGTGCCAGGCCTAGCAACTGAGTGGGCAGTCGTCTCCTGGGTTAACTTCTGCCCTGGTCCTTGACCGCTTGGCCTTGCTCAACAAAGTCTGCAGAACTCATCACGCGCTCCCTGGCCAAGAGTGTCAGCCCTCTCAACGCGGACCTGAAGTGGACAGAGCTCGGGAAGCCAAGCCAGGTTCTGTTTTCGGTACTTGGCCAATCGGAGTGAGGATAAACAACCAGTGAACTTTATTCTGCAGCTACAACCAGTGACCTCTTAGCTCCCTTCGCAGAATCCACACGGCAATGCTGCAATGAATCTAGCAGACACTTATCTAACCTCACACTTTTCGGTCTTTTTGGGTTAGACTTAACACTTAGCTCATAAAAAAATGAAACAAAACAAAAAATCGGCTCTCTGTTTGGGCACGCTGGTATTTTGCTTACCTTATTTTATTTTTCTGCACTCCAATAAATCTGCCAGCACTAAAAGGTTGATACAGGCACGATAAGCCAATTATACTGTGATTTTTATATTTGAGGGGGGGCCATCTTTTCAAAGTGTTAACAATTCTCTAATGAAATGTGGGACATGAACAATTTGTTACCAAAATGTGTCAGAAGTAATTCTCTCTAAAGATTATGACTCGTGTCGTGGTGTCATAGTGCAATCTTGGGGGGGAAATACAATAACATACAAGGATTCCAAAGAATTCCCGACTTCCCAAGGAGACCTAGTAGTTTTGTCTTTGTTTTTGTATTTTTTTTTTAATTCTTTAGAGGATTGTTGATACTCATGGGTGAGTAATCTACTATGTTTGTATGGGAAGCATCCTATTCTTCCAGTTTTTTTTAAAATAATAACTTTTTCTTTTCTCCTTTGGAAAAGCCATGGCTAAAAAGCCGACATAAAGTAAGTATTGCACGGTGTTCTGATCAGTGCAGACTGTGGTACTTTCAGACTCGCACTTTCGCCTGACATAGGCTGAATTTGCTGAAGAATTGCTCAATCATCCTCTCATTTTGGCTGTGTAGGAAAAGGCTTTGTGTTCTCTATCAGGAAATAGGCATTGCCCAGTGGAGAAAACTTTGACTCTGTCCTTTCATGACACCCCATATTCCTTGCTGTCCTAGACCTCCCAGCTCCAGTGCCAACAAGTGTACTAAATACCAGATACCTCCTGACAAAGGGCACTGCAGGAGGTCCTCTCATCATTTACACAAGGAAATCCCAGGACATTCTCCATTTGGGTCATTATCAACTCCATCTACTCAGACTAGCAAAGCATAGAGGAAAACACTATAGGATGGGCCCTAAGTCATCCCTCAGAAAAAAAAAGTCATCATCTATTTGTGTCTGAAAAAAATTTCTCATATTACATGGTCCTCTTTTGACTTCTTCATTCCAAACAACAGAATATCCTGAAAGGAATTCAATCGGTGCTAGTTTGGGATGCTAATAAGGCCGCCTGGCAGTATAGGGTTTGTTTGTATTTTTAAAGGCAAAGAAACGTAAACGATTTTGTAATTATTTGTGAAGGTATGACCTGCCTTATATTCCTAGGGCTACCATTCAAAGTACCATAAATGGGTGACTTCAAGCAATGGAAATATTCCCTCAAAGTTTGGGAGGCTACAAATCCGAAATTAAGGTTTCGGCAGAGCCAGGTTCCCTTTGAAACCTGCAGAGGAGAGTCCTTCCTTGCCTCTTCTTGAGTTCTGAAGGTTCCCAGCAATCCTTGGTGTTGCTTGGCTTGTGGCAGCTTACCTCCAATCTCAGCCTCAGCCTTTCCATGATCGTCTTCTCTGTGTGTCTGCCGTGTGTCCGAATTTCCCGCTTCTTATAAGGAAAGCACCGATCAGATTGAACACCTTCTTATAAGGAACCCCTAATCCAGTTGAGACTCGTTTTAACTAATCACATCTAGAAAGACCCGATTTCCAAACAAGATCATGTTCAGTGGACTGGAGATTAGGATTCGAACATGTTTTTTGTTGGAGGGGACACCATCCCACCCATAACAAGCTCTGATTGCCAGCATTAGATATTTTAAACAAGTCTTTTAAAGCTCACTTTTAAAAATCTTTCATTATGAAACTGTTCAAACATAATCAAAAGAAAAATGTAGAGTGCAATGAACCTCCATACACCCAACACCCAGATTAACAATTAACTTGTCTCTAAAATGCATGAACATTTTCTTAAATAGCTACGACTCATTAAGATGACCTTTTTTTTTCATTTTTTAATTGTATAATATAACATATATACATAGCAAAAAAGAAAAAAACAATAGTTTCCAAAGCACTCTTCAATAAGTAGTTAAGGACAGATCCCAGAGTTTGTCATGGGCTACAATACCATCATCTCAGATTTTTCCTTCTAGCTGCTCCAGAATACAGGAAGCTAGAAAGAATAAATATTTTTTTTATCATCACAATTGACTTTTTTTTCTTTTTTGTGAAAAATAACATATATACAAAAAAGCAATAAATTTCAAAGCACAGCACCATAATTAGGTGTAGAACAGACTTCAGAGTTTGGCATGGGTCACAATTCCACAATTTTAGGTTTTAACTTCTAGCTGCTCTAAGGTATTGAAGACTAAAAGATTTATCAATTTAATGATTCAGCAATCGTATTCATTTGTTAAATCCTACCTTCTGTGTATAGCTCCACCATCACTTTTGATCTTTCTATCCTTCTCTTCAGGGGTGTTTGGGCGATGGCCATTCTAACTTTTTCATATGGAAGGGGCTGTCAATAATACAGGGTAGGGAGATGGAACTAGATGGTGTTCTGGAGAGGCTGGGCCCTCTGGGTTTCAGGGCTTATAAGATGACATTTTTAAAGCATTAGCAATAACAGGTCAACTCGTGGAAACCGCAAATAGTGTCTGAAAATTGAGGCTTGAAATAGCATTTCCAGTGACTATAATACATAGACACTAAAGGACTAACTCAGAGAAACTTGTTCAGAAGCAGGGATGATATGTTCTGGAACACCAGGTTAGATGACTCAGAAAGGAGCCTGAGTGATGAGGAAGATAGGTGATGATCAAGAGTCTGAATACTGAGTTTAAAAAAAGCCACTATTTCTAAATAATCATAATTATGTGTGCAATTTTAAATAGACCTGTAATTAAATCAATAAATTAAATTTTATAGTTAGAAATTGGACTATTTCACTTCCATCATTAAAAGTTTATATACTCAAGTTGGAGGGAAAAAAAGAACCTTTTAACCAGCTCATTGGGAAACAAGACACTGGTTCCTATTTGGGGTTGCATGTATGGTATCTTGAACCCATCATCTATCATCCCACAATATTAGCCTTCTTAACAAGAGCATTTCTTGAGTGTCTATGAGATGCCAGGCTTTATACCAAGGCTGGCATATACATCCCTCTTACCCTGCGAGGGATGTCCTACTAGCCTCTCATTTTTATAGGCGAGAAAACTGTATGTTCATGAGAGTGAGTTTGTTTTCCCACGGTGATAAAGATGGAATTTGAATAAAAGTCTGACTGATTGTGTTCAACTTTCTGCCTCTGCAAGCTCTTTCCCTTTAATCCCCAAACTGCCACTTTAGTTACCCTAAACCATGTGCCAATAGAAAGGTTTCTATAGCACAAATTAAGGAGAGCTGTAAGGCTGGAAGGAGGTACTGTGTGATTTTGCAGCACAGCCATAGCTTCATTTTGTCATCATTGAATCGTTGTTTCTGGGTCTGATAGCCTAGGAATAAACAATGTATGACACCACCAGATGGTTGTTCAAATTCAACTACGACAACACAAAGAACCGAAGCATTTGCAGAAAGGAAAGTTTGTATTTGCAGCTGAACACACTTGCCCTTCAATTACGTTCTGTATGTGCTATCATTGCTTATGTTTGTTGAAACGACATCTTTCTATTCAGGGTTCCTACCTCCATTTGAGAGTTCTTCTCTGCCACCTCCTATGGTATTAATGTGCCATAAAATAAGCAGAAACAACAAAACAGCTCTGCTCAAGCACTTGGTGGAGCACATACAGGTTTGTGCAACAGCAAAACAAAAAATCACCAGTCCTCATTTACTGTCATCTCTGAAACTAAGAAGTCATTTAACCTTTCTTTACCGCAGTTTCTTTAACACCAAAAATGTGACATTTGAGGACCAAGGCTGAAATAGCCAAATAATATTATCCAATGAAGGTGAGAACACCATATAAATACTCAAAGGCTAAGATTTAAATAGCCGCATATGGTTTCATAAAAAGCACTCCAGTGCATCAGCTAGCAGTAAAAACACGCAGCAGTGAAATGATCTAGTTGGAAATGAACTGCAAATTGATAAATATTTAGTTGCTAATGCAGTGTTTATTATTTTTTACTGGGCTAAAAATTAACTTGTATGGCCTTGGCCAGCAAACACATTGAACTCTGAACTCTACCATCTGGGTAGTGGAATCAGTACTTTTGTAGCCTCGGGTTACATGCTGCCATTGCCAGCTCCAGTTTTATTTGTAAATATGCCTTGGGTGTCCGGACAACAGAACTGGGGAAAGCTTCTGGAAAGCAAAATCAAACATGCCAGGGCACCAAAAGGTGATTCTCATAAGATAGGATAAGGAAACAGGACAATCCTCCATCATCCTCTGTTTCTTAACCTTTCCCCAAAAAGAGGTTGCAATGTGTGTCAGTGAATTTTCTTCATCTTGGGAGTCAGCCGGGGCTGGAAAACCATGCCCCCCACCCCCCACCCCGAGCAGGCCCCGCCGGTGCAGATGGGACAACCACATGACAAGTCCAGCTGCAGATGCCTTCTCGCCCCCTGGCACTTTTCCATCCAGCTTTGCAAGCAACTGGATCAATTTACTCTAGCTACAGCAGCCTACACAAGCACTGACTGAATTATTACTCATGGAAATCCCCTCTGTTTCAGGGAATCAGGTAGCTTTCAAACTCCCAACAATTAATGGCCCTTATAGTCAAGGGAGAATAGAAAAGGAAAAAAATATATATGTAGACTTCAGGCTACGGGTTTTAAAAAAAACTGTTTGGTTTCTAGTAAATAAGAGGAAGTGGGTGGCTGAGGTACCAAGGAATGTTATCCTGTAGAGTGTGGTCTTCTTTGACGTCAGCAAGATGTTTCTCCCTTTTTCTCCTCCTTTCCCTCCTCTCTCTCTTTTCCCCCTATCCACACCCTCCCTCCTCCTTTTCCTCCCTGCTCCTCCCCTCTTCATGTCAAGAAGACAGATGACACAAGGTAGCTCTGGAAAATTGCTCATAGTTTTGCAACATAGCTCACAGGCTCAGAAAATTCTACATTTTCAGAAATGAAGGCTAAACTACACAGGAAGACTCAGCCACTGTCTAAATTAGCAAGACAAAAATATAAGTGACTCACTCAAGGAAGAGGGAAACAGGCTGCTGGAAAGCAAACAGTATCTACCACTGCCTGTGCATTCCTATCTTCATCTTGCCCAATTAGTAGTTCTGTCTGAGGGAACATTCTTCCTGTGGTAAAAAAAAAAAAAAAAAAAAAAAAAACCACACACACACACACACACTACACAGACGCATTCTTGTCTGTGAGTCTGCCTGAAATAGTATCCCTGGACAGCCTGCACCCTCCTCTCCGGCTACTGTATCCAGGCGACTCAGCAGGGCAGTTGCACTGTGATTGTCTTCTGCCCACCCCCAACCCCCTCGCCTCTTTCACCCTCTTCCACCAGGGTTGTTTTTCTCTGTTCTTCAAAGACAGCAACAGCTGCCGCATGTTAACACAGAACCGTCTAGAGTAAGGGTTCTGAGGCTGGGTAAGTGCTTCGAGCCTGACCCTGTGATGTTTGTGTTTCCCCTTTGAAACTGGCTTAGTCTGGACCACTGCACAAACACGGGCACCAGCACACTCCCTGCGGCAGCGGCTGGTGGAACAGGCGACTCCTTCCACGGCTCTTAATCGCCATCTAGCCTCAGCCCGGCTGCTTGGTTTCTGCAGCAATTCTACTCTGCCATTCTTTAAAATCAGAAACCTGTCCCAGCCCTCACTTCAGGTTCCAAAGAGCCGAGTGCAAACATGGTTCCAAAGCCGGGTGAGCTAGGGAACAGGCCCGTGGATGCCTATGGACCTGATTTTCTCGGTCCAGGACATCGCTGGCTGCTCACTCATCCCCTTTCTTATCTGGGCAGCAAGGGCATCAAAGGTCCTTAGAGGCGGGAAACACTTTGTAAATCAGAGCCTCTAAACACTCTCTCTGCAGGGCCAAAGTTCACATTAAAAGCATACTGGCGATGAAAAATACACTAAAAAATAATTGCGCAAGGGAAACACGGACCTATTCATAGATTAGACCTGGAACCTGAAAAAGCACCTTTTGTGTCTGTATTGGGGGGTAAGGGGGTGGGAATGGAGCTTCATGAGCAGATAACACACATCTAACAAGGATATGCACCAGCACACACGGTAGATAGTTCACACTGGGGTTGGATGGACAGATGAGTCGATCAATCAATAAATGAATAAATAAGGGGCATGAATTAGTTTGGAAAGCAAAGCAAGCAGAAAGGAGCCAAAACTTTTCGGAACACAGGGTTGATGGTGGGGCAGCTGCAGTACATCCGTGTCTACACTTAGTTTGAAAGAGAACAGATGTCTAAAGCGTAAAGGCAAACCAGTAATCTGGCATCATAAAAATTAATGATGCTAACATTCAATAACACTTATTGAGCACTTCGTACATGCCAGACACCATGCCAAGTGTTTTACTTGCAGCATCTCATCTAATTCTCAAAATGCTTCCATGAAGCGTGTACCACATTGTAAGTACATTGGTCCCTTGGAGCACCAAGGGAGACAATCGTGGACCCAAAGGATTTAGGAGGACTTGAAACAGACAAAGCCGGTCTTGAGTAATTCATGAACATCTTCCAACCTGGTCAAGGGGGGGCCCTTTTTTTGTCCTGCTTGACTATTCTTGCCTCCACTGTAGTTTCTGCCTCCAGTAGTCTTTGCAGATGGGGTACAGTTGCTCACCTGCTAACTAGCCCTGCAGGTCCCAGGGAGGTAAGGGGGGAATTCATGTAACCCCTCAGTCAGGGTTCACTGGGACAGACTCTGACCCCTGGGTGGTAGCAGCCAAAGTGAGACTGTCTGCCCTCCTTCCCACTGCTCAGAGACATGGGGGATTTGAAGAAAGCTTAGGTGACAGCAAGAACCACCACTTGTGAGCCTCAGGTAGGCTTCTGTGCTGGTTTGAAACTATTCTGTACCCCAGAAGAGCCAGGTTCTTCCAATCCAGTCTTGTGGGTACAGACCAACTGTGGGCAGGACCTTTTGATTAGATTGTTTCCATGCAGATGTGACCTACACAACTCAAGGTGGGTCTTGATCCTTTTCCTGGTGCCCTGTATGAAGAGAATAAAAGAAAACATACAGTGAGCTGACACAGAGAGCAGAGAGATGAAACCAGACACAGGTGTTTGGAGATACAGAAGGAGGGTGCCTTGGGAGATGCCAGAAGCTGAGAGAGCCATTTGAAACCAGAAGCCGGGAGAGAAGGACAGCAGACATCACCATGTGCCTTCCCACGTGATGGAGAAACCCTGAACGCAACTGACTTTTCTTGAGTGAAAATATCTTCTTGTAGATGCCTTAATGTGGACATTTTCATGGCCTTAGGACTGTAAATTCTAATAAATCCCCTTTGTAGAAGCCAAGCCAATCCATTTCTGGGATATTACATTCTGGTAGCTTTAGCAAACTGAGACAGCATCCTCTGGGAATATTCTGGCCTCAGCCTTACAGGGTAGTCTCCAGGCTTCTAAGGAAGCACCCAAGTTTTGTGGGACATTGAGGACTCAGACTGGTAAAGGTGAGGCCAATGGGCCTGTCTTCCGTGGGTCTCCTGGAGGTTTGCTCTCGCCCTTGAAGGACGAGCAAGGGACATGTTTTCGCCTGACTGTACTGTGCAGTCCAGAAACTCCAGGATGTAAGTGTCAACAGGTTCTCTTTTTAACATCGTCACAGTGCGCCTTTTCTTTCCACCTCACTTTTCCCCTCCAGGGATCACACCTTATTTCTTTTCAGCCACTTAAGGGGAATTCTCTCTCTTTCAGAGTCTGCATCATCACTCTACTGAATTCCTCTGCTTTCTTCCAAACATGCCTCAGAGCCCTGATACCACACTTGCATGTTTAATAATGTCCTCCCAATAGGGTACAATTTGAAAACCTCGCCGCCTCCTGTAACACGTCTCCCTGAGGGAGGTGGGGTGAGGTAGAGTGGGGTGGGCTGGGGCCCTCGGGAGGATGCCTGGGGGGAGGTGCCCCCACTTGGACAAAAGTTTACTTTCCCTCTTATCACCAGGACAGAGCAGAGGAGACTGTCAGCCCTGAGCTTCCTTCCCACTCACCACTCACCATAAACCCCACCACCACCACCTATCCCCCACCCCGCCCAGCCCAGCGTATTGGGCTCCCACCACCCTTCGACATCCCAATAAAAATATAAAATATCAAAAGGTTCTGGAACGCTGCTCTGCAGCCCAGCAGGTGTGTGAGCTACCTGAACAAAGAGCACAGAGTTCTTGGCCACTGCCAAGTAGTCAGGCAACGTCTTTGTGAAGGGCTTGGCTAACAGCACGGAGGCCAGCCTGCATTCATACGATGGGGGCAAAGATGAAGTTCACGGGGAGTTAGACACACGAGCCGTGACAGTCAGCGTCCTTGACAAGTGCCTTGGCAATGACCACAGCCTGAGCTCCACAGCCGGAAGCACTGAGCTCTAATCCCAATAGGCGGGACTCCTTGAGTCTTGGGCTCCTCCTTTGGAAAAGAGGATACTAATACCTCCTTGAGGGGTTAATACAATGCATTTAAACTCCAGCGTACTTAGGCCCTCGACAACTTGAATCCACAGTGTTAGTAGCAACAATTTTCACAGTAGCTTGTTGCCGAAGGCAATAACAGCTACAGTTTTTATGAGCCGTGTGTAGAAAATGTATTATTTCTACTCACGCTAGCCCTGCAAGGTAGGTATTATTATCCACATTTTACAGCTAAGGAATCTGAGGCCCAGAGAAGTTAAGTAACTTGTCAAAAGTCACACAGCCAGTTAGTAAGAAAGAGATGGCTTAAACTAAGGCCTGGCTCTAATCCATGCTTCCTTCACAGGGCTGTGCTGCGTCTTGGTGCAGGTTAGCATGAGCAGAGCTCAGCTCTCATTAGAGGGCAACACACAGAGTGGATGGCAAGGGAGTTGTGCTGAGGGCTGCGTGTGTGTGTGTGTGTGTGTGTGAGAGAGAGAGAGCCAGCACAGCAATTTTAGCCAACACACCAATCTGCCAAAGGCCCATGTTCAAATCCTACCTATTGTAAAACTCATCTCTAATTTGGTAGGACAGACTTTCAGTCCAGAGCAAATATAGGAAACAAACAAGAGCAATTCGGAATCAACTCAGAATCAGCACTCTTTGAAAGAAGACTGTGAATCAAATGAGAAGTTACTGCAACATAATAAAGCTCAATAAACCAAACAGCCAAACACACTGGAAAGCATTGGTAGACATTTAGGTAACAATAAAGTTATTTTAAGTAACTCAATAGGGAGAGCAGGAAGGTAAAATGAGTGTCTACTTGCGTAGAGATTTATCCTTGTGCCTTCTCTAAGGGCATAGCCAACCAGCCCCAAAATGTTGACTTGAACAGAGAAAAGCTGCCCCATGCGGGGCCACTGGTGTCCACAGATGAAATAAAAGGAAAATGTGCCAATAAGGATAAGGAGGTTTTATCCCATTGGAACAATGGTGAAAAGCACAATTCTGCTCTTTATCTCTCCATATCCTCTTTAGCTTCTTAATGATGAAAGCTGCCTTTTAGCTTTTCCTTCTTGGCAAAGCATGATTTGTTAAGAAGCCAGTATCTTAGAAACTGAAGTGGCCTTGGATGTCGTTCTCTGTTGTGGCAGACCAAACTTTCCTTGCTGAATCAGACCTCATAATATATCAACGATGAGTCACACACAAGTAAATGAGCCACTATTAAGAAGAAAGATAATGGGGTGATATTTATCAATGGCTGAACCTTAGCAAATGAGAAGCATTACCTAATCACTAGTCATATTCACATACATTATTTTCCAAATTATTGCTTGGTAGCTCTTGGGATGGTTTCTAACTGTCAATATTTACAGGAACCAGGCACTTAACAACACATACCAAGCGGGCTGGATGTCTCCAAGGATGAGTCATGTCAGATGAAGCCTTTATCTATGGGTCACTGCTCCAGGTCCTCATTGGCTGGAGATGACTGCAAGTCATTAGGTTATTGAAAAGCACATAGACGGGTTGTGGGCTCAGTTCAATTCTTTGGCTATATCAACATTTATGAAATCGAAGCATGGGAGAAGAGGGCAAAGGTTCAAAGTGCTGTAGAGCTGTCCTTTTTCTTAATCCAGTATCTAGTAAATATAGCTGTTGGGAGTAGGGAGAGGTGGCAGAGAGGTGGCAACAAGAACCCGAGTCTGTCTCCACTTGGAACAAGACAGTAGTAAACACCCTTGAGTGTCATTTCAGCCTTGGTTAGGTCACCCCAGATGGAAACATAGACACACACTAATGAAGGAGGAGCCCCTGGACACAGGGCCAAGCAAACCATCTGGCCTGGTTATTTGAGTAAGCAAAATAGACTAGTCAGCCCAACCAATCCAGGAAGAAAGACTTGGCTCCATTTTCACACTGGAAGTTACTTTCTTTGCACTTTGAAGGCTTGGAGTATTCAGGAGTTGGTCATTTGAAATGGAGATAGCCTCAGCAGAAGGGTACATCTAAACTTCTTATCAACAAAGGGGGTTACGCTTGGCAATAAGAAGGGAGCAAAAGGAAGAGACCCAGGAGGAGGAGGAGCAGGGATAGGAGGGTCAACACGGAAAGGCACTGCAGGGGCATGGGGGAGGGGCTGTGGCCAAAGCCCATTGTGCTTCCATGATGCTTTTGCCAGGCTGGCCCTCAGACCACCCTACAAAATCTTTGCTTGTGCACGTAGGAAAGAAAGGGAAGCTTGTGTTAGCATCAACAGAAGATGTGCCACAAGACTTCAAAAAGTTGACTGTATGAGGGTAAAGTAGCCCATCGTGTTCAAACTTCACTCTTCATCATGCACACAGAAGCTGATTGCAACCACATTGGCAGTGATATCTTGGCCAAAGTCCTTTGAGGACCCAGTACTATGCAACGTGGTACTCACTGGTCAACACTAAGCTCTGGGAATTCCGGTCCCTTTAAAATCAATGAACTAAGCTAGGACTGTGAAAGGACTCTCTAATAGGATGGGATTATGATCAAGTTTTGCAGTAGAGAAGGTCTTTGATCTAAAATGTTAGAAACAAAGGAAAAACAAGAAATATCAAGACTTATATACTGTAAGAATTTTCAAACAGGCCTGGCTTCTTCACAGGCTTGGCAGATTTGAAGGCTCAGAAATGATCTCAGAGATCCCAAGATTATTCCATGATGACATGAGCATGTGATTCCTGCTGACAAAGAGATCAAAGCACACAGCCACCAGCCAGGGCAATAAATCAAAGGACAATCTTCCTGCAGCAGTGGAGTGGAAACACTGACATTGGCATCCTCTTCCCATACAAAGGGCAACAAGGGATGTAATTCATGGTCCAGAGAAATGTTTTATTGTGGCCCTTCCCAGCCACCAGGTATCATAAAGCTTGGGCTGGCAAACACTCTGGTGGGCACCCTGCCAGCCGCATATTTATAATGTGTCCACAACAGCTATGGACTCTATTCTCGATCTTCCTGGGACATACACACGCAGCTGTTCTGTTGGGCCCTGTGTGCCTCCTGGCATGTGCGTGCACACACGAGGGCTAAATAAGAACCTGATAGGGAAGGAAGAGAGCCAGGATAAAAATAGGGCTTCTGATGCCATATTAAAGAGTTTTCTATTCCAGAGCTTCTTGAAGATGGCATCTACTGTGAGCCCTCTGCTTCAATTCCACCTAAGTTTACACTTCCTGTTGGGAGAAGAGGTAAGAGTCACTCAGTAGGGAGGGATTTGGGAGGAGAAAATGCAGGAAAATGGATGGTCCCCTTCCTGGTCAACTTTTCTTCTACTTCCCTACTTGATCTCTCTATCCTCTATGTATTTGTCAGGGTTCTCCAGATAAACAGAACCAACAGGATTTGTATATGTGTACATATTATGAGATTTATTATAAGAATTGACTCACATGATCTTGGGGATTGGCAAGCCTGAAGTCCATTGGGCTGGCCACAAGTTGGGAACTCTAACAAAGGTTTCGATGAATTCCCCAGGAGAAGCTGGCTGGCTGAAATAGAGACAGAAATTATTCTTTTTGAATACTGAAAGCATCAATCTTCCTTTTAAGTCCTCCAAATGATTGGATAAGCTGTCTCTCCTTGCTACAGGCAATGTCCTTTATTGACTGTAGATGGAATCAGCCATAGATGCAATCACCAACTGATGATTTAAATCCACAAAATGCCCTTACAGTAACAACAAAGTCAGTGCTTGCTCATCCAAGCAACTGGACACCATATCCTAGCCAATGTGGTTCTTAACTATCACACCTGGAACACTTTGCATATGGTATGTTTTCAGTGAATGCATTGAATGGTGATGCAGGAAGTCAACAAACGTGTAAGAGCTTAACATGGGTTTAACACCGCACCAGGTAGTGGAGACCAAACCATAAGAAAACATTGTGACTCAATGACTAAACACAGTCCTGGCAAGTAAGTGGCTAGAAGGATGGATCAGTAATAGATGACTTGAATGAACACACACCACAACTTCTCCCACAGCCCAAAGGGCTGAACACACTTAGCATTTTCTGAGTCTGGCTGCACAGTTGACTGCAGAGCTGGTGGCGTACTTACATTGCCATCTGCACTGGGATCTCAGGGACGGTTCAGAAACTAAAAGGCCAAAAGAGCCACTACTCCATTTCCAAAGAAGCCCAGCCAGCTCTTGCCCAACTGGCCAAAACCAAAAGCAGACGGCCCATGCAGAGAAGTGCAGAGCACCAAGAAGAGAACCAGCCGCTCTCGTCCTGGCTACCCTAACCCTCCCTGGGAGACCTGGAGTGACACGCTGCTGCAGTGAGCTCACAACAGCCCAAGCCCTGAAAGTCCCACACAAATAGCATCTCGGGACAGGCACCTGCCTCGAGAGAGGTACCTGCCACAGGCCACAGCGCAGCTGGTGTGTGGTGATGGGGCGTTTCTCTCATCCTAGGACATTTTCACAACCAGTGAAATGAGTGAAAGTCTCCGTGTCCTCAACGCTATCCCCTTAAAACCCTGTGCCTGAAACCACAACAGCAAGGAGGACACATGAGAGGAACAGAAAGGGGACATGCCTGTCAGTTTGCAATCAGCACATTCTTCTGCTTACTACAAATAATTCAAGTACGTCATCCAATTATTATTATCTGTGCTGTGAGTGTTTACTTCATCAGTCTTCAAAGAGATTTCCAAACCAGTATTTTTGTGACTAAATAGAGGTCAGAGTTCCCGCAACGATAAATCAGAGCCAGCAAGGGGGCAGATTCCACTGGCAGAGACAGCTGACCCCAGCAGCTGTGCACAAACTTTGAACCAGTTCCTGTCAAGTATCTCTTTCAGGCTACGTGTGAACCCTGGTCATCGGTCAGTTCCTGAATTGCAGCACCACCACGCACACACCAACAGACCTCCCCTGTGCCGATGATTCCTCTTTATTGTTTTCCAGAACATTCTCCCTCAAGCCCAAACATAACCACGTCAGAAAGGCCTGTCCTTGAATCTTTTCTTTATTACCGAATACGTAGCTCCAAGGCATTGAGTTGGTATTTCCTCTGCCCGGGTAGGGATTTTTATGGGGTTTTTACTTGGTTTCATTTTTGCCATGCTTCTGAGAATGTTTCTTTGTTCTTCCTTCAGACTCTGTTTAAATCCTCTAAGATCGTCTCCTCAGAAAATCACACAGCTGCTGCCCCAAACATGTATCCCCTGCCACACACACACACACACACACACACACAAAGATGTAGCTGAGAAAAACCCCGCCTTTCTATGGATTTTCTGTGGGCTCTGAGGCTAGTAAAGTCCCCCGAGGACTCACCATGGCTGTTGGGGATCTGAGGAAGCAGAAGCAAAGCAGCTCTTCAGCTTGGGCATCAGGAAATACCTTCACCACCCAGGGGTGGTAGGCCCTCATGTCCATCTGCTGGGGACAGGGGTCCCTTCTTCAGGAAAGCCTCCTTCCCCTGAGCTAACCCTCAGGTTCAGATGTGAGCTGCCATCTCCTCGCAGAGTCTCCCCTGACCACAGGTGATTGAATTAACGACAGTCCCTTGACCCCAGCCCAGATGCTCAAGGCCACTCACCAGGAGTTTTGAGCTTAGGACCAGGGAGCGTCCCTCTCAGCCCCTCTCTGGTGGTGCAGCTATGAGCGGTGGTAAGCAGCAGCTGCCATCCTGCACTTTACCTGCTATGTGGAGAAACCTTATCCGAGAGATTAAAATCAGTATACCGCAGAAGGAAGATGAGATGAGAGAAAAGAGCGCTCGCCTGGCAGAGCTCGTCCGGGTCCCCCTGGCAATTGTTCCCAAAGCCCCCCCTGTCGCCCCACTGTTGCACTTTGGTTACTCGAAGTCCCCTTTCAAAAACCCAGGCTGGGCTGGGTTGCATTCCTCCCGTGTGTGTCCGATGAGTCCTCACTACAACAAGCGTCGATTGGGTTTCCACGCAGCCCACCTGAGGTAAACCAGCTGGTCCTCTTCCCTGAACATGGAAATGGGAGGAAGTAAACGGAGAAGGAAGCAAGAGGGGAGAACCAGCCTGGAAGGAGAGACCACTCTCCTAAGGTTATTCACAGCACTTGAATACAGAACCCAGTAACAGTTTTGAGATGATTTCAACGTCTTTCTCAAGACAAATCTCATGACTCGGATACTCTGCTACAGAGACAGCTACCTAAATAAAGTGTTTCTTAGAACACTCTTCAGCTGACCATGGTGGGAGCCCATTTGGGTAGCACGCTAGTGACAGGTCCTTGGAAAACTCAGTGCTCTGGGCTAGAAAGTCAACCAGCACTCTTCACGGAGGAACGTGCTCATAGCACATCCAGCCCTCTCCTGGCTGGTTACATGGACACATGGACTCTCCTTGACTTTAGGAGAACAATCTCAATGCTCTCCTCTTCCAGTCTGATGCCTTCCTAGACTGAGCCCCTCAGAACCCAGCCACTTCCCCAAATACATCTCCCTCCTCCTGCTCAAGAGGAATTCAGGCCCAGGCCCACTTCACTGGTGGTCACTGTCCCTGTCTAACTGAAACCACAGGAAGGCCTCAACTCAGAAGAGATTACCCAACATGGAATGAGGCCGCAGAATCAGGCTTAATCCCCTTACTCATCCCAAAGGGGTCAAAGGAGGGCCAGTGGCCACAAGAAGTCAGGGCCTCAGTTTTAACTCCAAGTTCAAAGAATCTAGCTAAAGCCACACAGTGCCCCCTGGCACCACCCTCCAAAACGGATCCAGTCCTGAGTCAGAGAGGAAGCAGACACTCGCTGAATCACCCATCGACTTCTTCCTACCCGCAGCAGCACAGCCAAGAGCAGCAGCCGCTTCCGAGGGGCAAATTAGCGACCGCCACTTGGAAAAGTTGATGCCCCAAAGAGGAGCCAGCAGAACGGTGCTCACAGCATGAGCTATTGCAATGGATTTTATTGCACCTCCCCGGGCCCCTGTGTTTTCCATAGCAAAAGCTTCGCGTCTTACAACAGCCCCTATGCTGTCCTCCACTGACCTTGGCTGTGTTATTTTTCACTTCCCTGTTCAGAACACAGCCACACTTTCCAAATGCCATGAATCATCACCACCAAGCAACGGCCATTTAGCAAGGCAGGAAACCACTGAGCAGCAGCCCTAGAAGGAGCAGCGTGGCACAGTGCTCCCTACTGCAGTCTTCCCCTCCCCATCTGGTCCTCGTGGGGTCCATTAAGGCTGCAGCCCAGCCAGGTCCGAGTCACCACTCCATGCATTCGACTTCTCTGCCATCTTTCTTGGGCAACTGCTTTCTATCCTTCTGTCCACCCTGGGTCACAGGCTGCATTAGGCATCTTTGGACTTTTCTAAAAGCTCTCTTGGTTGCATTGGCTGAAGTGAGGCCATCATCTTCCAGTCCTGGGAGGGAGAGAAATGGGTGGATCCATTCAAGAGTCAAGGAGGTTAGATCAGGTGGATCCAGCACAGACCAGAATCGTCAATAGTACATGGAAAGTCTGTTTTCTCTGCCCAAATATTCTTGCGATTATGGTATAAATGTTGTACCTGTCATTCAAGTTCTTTTGTGACTGATTAGAACCATATGAACTTCTAGATGCCATTCAACAAGTTCCTGAAAGCAGTCTCCAATGAGTCCACAAACACATAAATCAACGTAGAGGACCAGAGTCTTCTGTGCTGGGCTCCTGGCTCCCTGTGTCTCTGGAAGATACGTCTGTCCTTATACCAGACATGAGAACCTAATGTGAAGTCATTATTATTTTTTTTTTATCTTTAGTTGATCATAAATGGTGACATTCAATAGTAAACTGAATAGGAAATACAAATAGAAACAACAATAAAATATCAGTTTTGAACTACCAGATAGGAAAAGAATTTTAAATATTGACAATGGCAATCACCAGTGCCAGCCAGAGTGTGGAGAGTGGGCACCCCCCCTATGCTGTTGGTGGCTATAAATTGTTATAAATTTTCTGGAGGCAGTTTAACCATGTGGATTACAGCCACTGAGTATCCTTTGACTCATTACTTTTAAATCTAGGAATTTTTTCACAGATGAACAATCAGGAAGAAAATGCACGGCAGTGTAAGCATAAAGATAGTCTTCACAATGTGGAATATAATACAAAAAAAAAAGTGGGGGAACAACGCAGATGTGATTGAGCAAGCGAATCACAGAACACTTAGGAAAATCCTTAGCAACCATTAACATAATGTTGGAATTCTACATCCAAAGCCATCAAAAGGCATTCCTATGGATCATATTGATAAATGAAAAGTAGGTGACAAAGCAATGTGTGCCACCTATGTATGTAAAGGGGTTGGTATGGGTGTGTGCATAAAAGAAATGCCTGGCAGGCTTATTAAATTGTTAACAGTATTCATCTCTGCAGGGTAGGATTTGAGGATGATTTCTACTTCCTTCTTCCTATTTTCTGTATTTCTTAAACTTGTCTACAATAAACACAAAGCACTTTCATTTTAAAATAAAAAGCGGCACAAACGCAAAACCTTTTTGCTTCCCTGACAAACCATATCTGTTCAAGATATGTTTATACATTTTGCGTGTTCTCATTCCAGTGGAAGGAGGTACTTGCCAGGAGCCTTGGGCTCAAAGTTGTTTTTCCTGGGTTCTGATGGACTGAACTGGATTTGCCCACACTCCCTGAAGCAGCCCTTGTGTGGCAACTCAATCTATCAGGATGGCTGACCAGGGTCAAGGCAGGGTTTTTCTCCAACAGATGCCAGCTATCCAGTGTGGTAATCAAATCCCAGATTTCAGCACTTGGAGTTAACTGAATTAACCACCACAGGGCTATCTGGGTGGCCAAGCAGATTCAGATGTTTTAAAATATATGAATCACAACCTCCTGTCTCCTGAGCCCCAGAAATAAATGCCATTTCCTTGAAGATCAAAGAAACTTACAGCCAGAAAGATATCTAAGGAATCACCTGTTCTGGGCCTCTCACTTGACACACAAGAGAACCAAAGCACAGAAAGGTGAAGAGACTTGCCGAGGGTCATGCACTTTAAGGGTGGCAGAGCTAAGACGAGACCGTGCATCTTCTGACCTGAAATCCAAGATTCATCTCCCTTTATCCTAACAGGGACAAGTGTGGGCAGGGGTGGGTGCTGGAGCAGACCCATAGAACAGACTGGTTGGTGTCACACGTAGGCATTCTAAACCAGGATGTCATGCAATTTTCTGAAAGCAGGCTCAAATGTAGCTTTCATCACCATAGACAATACATGAATGAATGAGTGGGACTGTGTTCCAATAAAACTTTATTCACAAAACAGGTGGTGGGCCAAATTTGGACCAGGTGGACCTTATCAGCCATCTTTCCACTACGTCAGATTCTGCTGCTGGTCATTTAATTACTCATCAAGTTCCCACTCGTATCAGGTGAACCGAATGACATCTGTATTCCTGGCAATGGACCCAGCTCTTAGCCATGGACCACCAAGGAAGTGGGTAAACACGTAAAAGGAATTGGTTTCACTTTTTCATTGAACAACAAGTTCTTTGAATTCCTAATTGGAAACTTTCACACATGAACTGAGGTTGCTGCAACTCATTTCCTGCCATCCTGCTTGCAGTTTATTTTGAGCGAAATAATTGCTGAACGTGGTGGGTGACCTTTGGCCTCTGGTGGCTCCTGCAGTGCACTTCGCTGACTATTTTTCATACAGTTGGTAGAAAGGAGCTGGCACCTTCTTCCCTTTACATGAGAACCTTGAGTTCTTTGACTCACCAGAGGCTAAAACAAGATTTCAAGAAGGAACATGGCTAGGAAGGAACTAAAGATTTTTTTTCCTACTCTGTTTGGCAAAAGATCTCTTCAATTCAAGTGACCAAGCACTTCTGGAGAATTCACAGCTATCAGCCCTGAGTTAGACCCTGGATGTCTCTTCCCACCCTGCTAGGAAGGAGGAGGCATTGCACAGGGTACAGGAATAGAACCCAGTGCATTTGTCCTCTGCTCTCGTATGAAAGATGAGTTGCTTTTTTTTTTTTTTACAAAAAAAGGGGGAGTAGGATCTTTCTTCCATTGGATCTCTGCATCCCCCACCAGGACCCGTCACTCCCTTTGACCTTCACCCACCGACAGCTCTAAGGAAGAAAGCTAGAAGGGAGAGATGGAAGGAGAAGGCAAGAGTGGAGCAGGAGGGGTAGCCAGGGGCAGAGGGAAAGCTGCGCAAAGGATTGGCCAGTCAACCTCACCCAGTCACTCTCCTCTGGCTTGCCCTTCCAAATTCTAGTAGCAAAAAGACCAAGTCAGCTAGGCTTAAAAGTGGAGCAGTACGATGGTGGCTCGGGCAGTTGCAAGGCTGGCTCAGCAGGCAGAGTTCTCGCCTGCCATACCAGAGACTCGGGTTCAATTCCCAGTGCCTGCCCATGCAAAAAAAAAAAAAAAGTGAATTGGTTTTCCATTTGTATGAATATCATTCTCAATACTATATACCCAAACACATCATAATATTCTGTGGCTAACAGCTTAGAGGTTGTTATGGGTTGGATCGTGTTCCCCAAAAAGAATTGTTGGCATCCTAAACTCCAGGACCTCAGAACTGACCTTCTTTGGGAACAGGGTCATTGCAGGTGTAATCAGTCAAGATGACGTCAGTCCTGGACTAGGATGGGTCCTTAATCCAACATGATAAGGAGTCCTTATAGGAAGAGGAAATGTGGACACAGATACACGAGAGAAGGCCATGTGAAGTCAGGAGCAGAGATTCGAGTGAGGGCATCTACAAGTCCAGGATCCTCAAAGATTGCCAGCAACCACCAGAAACTAGAAAAAGGCATGGAAGGAGCCTCTCCCACAGGTTTCAGTAGTGTGAAAGGAGCATGCCCTGCCCACCTTGATCTCAGACTTCCAGCCTCCAGAACTGTGAGACAATACATTCTATTGTGTTAAGCCATCCAGGTTGTTGTACTTGTCACCGCAACTCTAGACAGCTAATGCAGAGATGATTTGTTTTTCTTCCAACCCAAATTTTGAAATTCCCTGGGTTATTTTAGACCCATTATCATACTTTGGCATTAGGACCACACATGAACACACCTCAAAGATCAGGGACACAAGAAGTGACAAGTATCTCTTCTTCCAAGAGGAAAACAAAGCAGTGAGAGATGGGCCCCTGTTGGTCAGCAAGGACTTCAGGACTCCAGTTTCCATCTGGGTGCTCTGGTCCCCCTATTACACCGAGATCAAGCTGGCTCCTCCTGGGAACCCAATTTCACAACATCTCAAGTAACTTCCAGAGGATCAGGAAGTATCCTTTTTCTTCCTTTTTCTTTTTATAACAGGCTGTGTTTCTGGATCATCCATTCTTAGCCTTCCCATGGAAAATCCCTGAGCCAGCCCCTTCCTGTTTTTATTTTGTTTTCTTCCCCAGCTTCAACCCTTTGAACTTTTGTCCTTTGTCGTGATCTTCTGTCTCAAACTGGGAAAGGATGCACAGCCTCCGAGTCAGAGCCCTTGGCTCACACAGCAATTAGAAAAAGGGACAGTTCTATCCCAGCCCCCCAGCTCATTTGCTAGGTGTACGTAAGCGAATCATTTTTCTTAAAGATTTTATGATTTTCTTATGCTAAGAAGACCAAGAGACTTTTTTTTTTTTTTTGCAAATGCCTGCCCAATATAGATGCAAATTTTAGTAACAACTGTTTTTGAGCTCTGCAACTTCTTGATCTACTTCTATTTTGAACTAAGAATTCTCTTTTGAACTAAGAATTCTCTTTTGCTTTGACAACTAGACTAGCCAGGAGTATGCCCTGGTGACGGGCTGTTCTTTTTCCTTCTTTCTACTGTCTTGTCATCCCCCTCCCCACCCCCGGGTCCCAGTATTCCTGGCATATTTGGACAGAGGAGGAGCTGGCCTGGGGCCACTTTTCTAGGCATCTTTCAGCTCTGCAGTCTTCGTTTCCAACACAGTGTCTTTGCTTTGTTTATTCTCTACTTCCCACTCCCAGGCAAGTGCCAGATCCAGGGCAGACGGCCGGAGGCAAGTCTCTACAAAACCAGGCAGTGGCCAGGGAGAAGCTGCTGGAAACTCCCAGGGCCCCACTAACTCCAAAGGAGAAACATGTGAAACTGTCAGACAAATAAAGTGTTAATCATGCACTAGTATTATGGGGAATTTCCCCAAACACATCTGGTGCATTCAAAGTAGAAGGGAAGAAGAAATGTCAAACAAAAACCAGCTCTGCCTTTGAGGATTTGCTACTTGGAGCAGTTGTCCATTGCAGGGTCATTAAAAGCCTTTGATTGCATCCTGTTCTCCCTCTTCACTGGTTCCCCACATGACCTTTGCTAACACACTTAACCTCTCTGAGCCTCCATTTTGCTCTCTCTGGAGGCGCTTTAAGAAGCAAGAGCAAAGCACTTCCGCTGGAAACAGATAGAAAGTGAAGGATGAAAATCGGTGACACCTGGCTTCATCATTTTCTGTCGGTTCTCCTTTAAATCTTACCTCAAGGAAAGGTCAGCTAAATTCATATCAGAGGAAAATCTGAAGTTTATGCTGTTCTCCAAATTGTTTTCAAGTTCCCATGGGGGAAAGAGATTGATTCATTTTGTTAATAAGCAAAGGTCTTATTTTTCCACCTGTGGTCGTAGAAACGTCAAAGAAAAAAATTTTCGTATTCAATCAAAACACAGTTCCAACATTTTTAAAAAGTCAGATGGAAATAAAACAGATGATACTCCAGGAAAAAAAAAAGTGACCTTCACTTCAAAACCTTCATACCTTAAATTATCTAATGTTTAGCTACCTCAACAAAGGTCTCATGAAAATGTTGGCCTGTGTTAAAGAATAGTTAAAAGCTTGATCTGTGCAGGAGCGACAGCCAGGATTATTTCGGTTTCTTCTGTGTTTTGATGAATCAAACCACCGGACTATGAAGCCAAGGCCTATAAGGGAATGTAGTTAACTGGAGCCATAATATAAATTTCAGAATACTGAATACTGAGTATTGAGTGATTAAATCTGGCCCATCTTTTTTTCAATTTTTTATTTTTTATTGCTATATATAATATATCCACATGCCATGTAATCATCCAAAGTGTGCAATCGGTGGTTCACAATAACATCTTATAACTGTGCATTTATCATCACAATCGAATTTTTTTCCTTTTTTTGTGAAAAATAACATATATACAAAAAAGCAATAAATTTCAAAGCACTTTGCAACAATTAGTTGTAGAACAGATTTCAGAGTTTGGTATGGGTTACAATTCCACAATTTTAGGTTTTTACTTCTAGCTGCTCTAAAATACTGGAGACTAAAAGAAATATCAATATAATGATTCAGCAATCATATGCATTTGTTAAACTCTACCTTCTCTGTATAACTCCACAATCAACTCTGATCTTTCTATCCCAGTCTTTAGCAGCATTTGGGCTATTCCTATTCTAACTTTTTCATGTTGGAAAGGACTATCGATAATATGGGATAGCTGGATGGAACTAGTTGATGTTCTGGAGAGGCTGGCCGCTCTGCATTTCAAGACCTAACTGGTCCAGGGACCCATCTGGAGGTTGTGGGCTTCTGGAAAGTTACCCTAGTACATGGAACCTTTGTAGAATCTAATATATTGACCTAAGTGTTCCTTAGGATTGGCAGGAATGGTTTTGGTTGGGGTTTGGCAATCTATGATAAGTAGCAATGTCTAACTGAAGCATGCATAAGAGTGACCTCCACAGTAGCCTCTTGACTCTATTTGAACTCTCTCAGCCATTGATACCTTATTTGTTACACTTCTTTTCTCCCTTTTGGTCAGGATGGCATTGTTGATCCCACAGTGCCAGGACCAGGCTCATCCCTGGGAGCCATCTCCCATGCTGCTAGGGAGACAATCACCCCCTGGATGTCATGTGCCAAGTAGGCAGGATGCCAATGATTTCACTTGCAGAGTTGGGCTTAGAGAGAGAAAGAGGCCACATCTGAGCAACAAAAGAGGTCCTCTAGAAGTAACTCTTAGGCATGCCTATAGGTAGGCTAAACTTCTCAAGAGGAAGCCTCATGATTGAGAGCATGGCCTACTGATTTGGATGTCCCTACTATTTGACACAGTATCCAGGATTTCGCTGGTGGTAAAGTTTCATAGTGCCATATTTTTTCTCCCATCCTTCAAGGGACTTTGCCAGTACTTTTTTTATTATCTGCTTATTCTGATATTTATCTTACTCTGATATTTATCTTACTCTGATATTTATCTAGGCATTACATTAAGCTATGCAGGATTAAAGGCCCTCATTCTTATTCTGGGCTCCCAGTGTTTGGATTGTTTAAGTGATCTACCCAGACAGGTTGAGTTAGATTATGTGCTACAGAAAATTTGGATTCTGGACAAAATAAACCTTTCTTCCTTTGGTCTTAAAGAGTAGATGATGTTCTAAAATATAATTTCTTCCTTACTCCTATATTCTGAATTACCTTAATCCCACCCTCATCAGCTTCATTCTTATCTCTAAATAATCTGGCCCATCTTTAAACATATACCTACCAACCCTCGTCTGAGAACTTCATTGATGTCCCTTTAATTTAGAACTCACACATAAGCTCACGAATCCACACACATGTTTTTCTGCCTCAGAACTAATCTGGAGAGTACTCAGCCACATCCAGGAGGAAGAGAAAGCGCAGCTCTCTGTGCCATTTGACTAATGGAAAACCAAGGATCATGGAACCTAAGTAACTTGCTCCAGGCTACGCAGTTCACAAGGTCTGCCTTGCTTGAAAGTTCCTGAGGGAGCCATCACCAGATTTATAGTCTCCCAAAGTACTGAATAAACATGGAACAAACAAATGTTTATCTGGGGAGAGACTCGAGTGTTGCAGGCCTGATCTTCCAAAATGAGCTCTAAAACCATTGCCGTTTGGACAAACAACAATCCAGATGGACTTCACATTCATTCATTCAAATGATGTCCATCGAGCCTCTGCCATGTGCAGGGTTCTCTGCTAGGCTCAGCATGATTTATTCTGGATCCCTCCAGAGCTCTCAGTAGTGGAGGATACAGTTATTCAACAAGCAATTGCAAAACAGGGTGGTAAGAGCAGAGATAGGGAAAGTGGAAAGAACAGCTGGGGCACAAAGTAGAATTCCAGCCCAGCCTGGAAAGGCCATCCAGGTGGGTGCTAACTGTGGGTGGGAAAGGAGGCTGCATGTACAAACGCCCAGGTCCGACCTAATACTCACTCCTTCCATTCTCCATCCCCTCACCCTGCTTAATTTTTCTTCACTATCTCTTTTCACTAAACTGGCATTACTTCTACATTTATTCAGTTCTTTTCTGTCTCCAGTATAGAATACAAGCATCGGGAGGAAAGGAGATTGTCTCATTCACTGCTGTATCCCCAGCGTCTGAAACAGAGCTGTCACTTAGAAAATACTAAATGAATATTCATAGAATAAATATGTTTACTGCAAGTGGTTTGATCTGCCACGAGCATGGGCCTGGCAATGTATATGAGATCCAGATCGCAAAGGGCCTGTAAAGCTAGTTTAACAATAAGGACCTTTCAGAAAGTTAAGTACAGAATTACCATATGACCCCGCAATCCCACTTCTAGGTACATACCCTACTTGAAGCAGGGACTCAACTAGATATTTTCACCCCAATATCCTTAGCAGTATTATTTACAATTACCAAAGGATGGAAACAACCCAAGAGTCCTTCAACAGATGAATGGATAAGCAAAATGTGGTATACACAAGCAGTGGAATATTATGCAGCCAGAAAGAGGAATGAAGTCCTGATACACGTGACAACATGGATGAAACCTGAAGACATCATATTGAATGAAATAAACTAGACACAAAAGGACAAATATTATATAATCTCATTGGTATGAAATAATTAGAATAGGCAAATTCATAAAGTCTGAAACTAGAATATGGGTCATCAGGAGCTGGGGTGGGTGGAGGAGGCAGGAAGTGGGGAGTTGATGCTTCATTGGTACAGAGCTTCTGTTCAGGATGATAGAAAAGTTTTGGTAATGGATATTCCTGATGCTAGAACAATATTGTTAATATAATTAACAGCACTGAATGATACATTTGACGTGGCTAAAAGGGGAAATTTTAGGGTACATATATGTTACTAGAATAAAAATTAAGAAAGGAAAACCATGGGACTATACAACCCTAATGTAAAGTTTGGACTATAATTAGTAACATAATTTTAATACTATTGCTTCATCAATTGTAACAAAGCACCACACTAATGCAAAGTATTAATAATAGGAAAAACTTTTGGGGGGGGCAGTATATGGGAACTCTATTTTCTGCATGACTTTTCTGTAAACCTTCAAGTTCTGTAACCTACAATTTAAGAAAGAAAAGAAAGAGAGGGAGGGATGGAGGGGGGAGGAAGGAAGGAAGGAAGGAAGGAAGGAAGGAAGGAAGGAAGGAAGGAAGGAAGGAAGGAAGGAAGGAAGGAAGGAAGGTGGGAAAGAAGGAAGGAAGGAAGGAAGGAAGGAAGGAAGGAAGGTGGGAAAGAAGGAAGGAAGGAAGGAAGGAAGGAAGGAAGGAAGGAAGGAAGGTAGGAAAGAAGGAAGGAAGGAAGGAAGGAAGGAAGGAAGGAAGGTAGGAAAGAAGGAAGGAAGGAAGGAAGGAAGGAAAGAAGGAAGGAAGGAAGGAAGGAAGGAAGGAAGGAAGGTAGGAAGGAAGGAAGGAAGGAAGGAAGGAAGGAAGGAAGGAAGGAAGGAAGGAAAGAAGAAAAGAAGGTTTTGTTTATCTTTAGACCATGAAGCATTTGGAGACGGAGAGAAATAACATCAGGGTTTCATTCTGCGTGATCCTCTCGCTGCTGCGCGAAGATGGAGAATGCAGAGGGTGAGAACACCTAGGGAGGTCGCAGCCAGCAGCCCGAGCAGAGGTTCAGAGGTGTTTGGTAACATAGAGAGGTAGACAAGAACTTGGACGTTAGGGTCAGGTGGTCTCGAGTTAAATCTTTCGGCTATTATTAAGCAAATCACTCAAGTTTTTCATGCTTCACTTTTCTCATATATTAAACGATGTTAAAGATAACTCCTACTTGATAGAGTTATTCTGAGGATTAAAGGAGATCAGGCTTGCAGAGCTCTTAGCACAGAGACTAGGATATAGTCAGTGTTCAGTTAATATTAGCTATTGTTTCTATTAGAATTAGCAAGGCTCAGTGTTTAATGGGCATGAGGGGTAAGAGAAAGCAGGGCACTGAGGATGAGGCCCGAGGTACTAGCCCGAGGACTGGATGAATGGTGATGCTACTTATTTCATTGAGGTCCTGCAAGGAGAAGCAGGTTTGGGAGTGGAGATGATCCTGAGTTCAGTTTGGAGCATCTTGAGGTTACGATATCTGTAAGACACCAAGTGGAGACAGCCAGTTGCCAGGGAGATACAGGTCCAGAGTGAGACGACAGACTGGATGGAAGACAGCAATGAGGAAGTCATATAGGTAGATGGAAGGCATTGGAAGCACTCAGATGACCCAAGGGGAGAGTACACAATTAAATGAGAAATGAGTTCTCATGGGTTAAACTGTATACTCTAAAAAGATAAGTTCAAGTTCTAACCCCAGTCTCATGAATGTGACCTCATTTGACAATAGGGTCTTTGAAGTTGCAATTAGTTAAGATTAGGCCAAACTGGATTAAGGTTGTCACTAATTCAACATTAAGGACACATTTCTTAAGGTGTCCTTTCAAGAAAAGGAATAAGGCAAAAAAAAAAACCAAAAAAAAAAAAAGAAAGGAAAGGAATAAGACAGAGATGGAGAAAATGACTATGTGAAGACAGAGGCAGAGACTGAAGTTAAGCAGCCACAAGCTAAGGAATGCCAAGGGTTTCTGGCACATTCCAGAATCTAGGAGGAAGCAAGCAAAGATTCTCCCCTAAAGGGTTCAGGAGGAGAATGGCCCTACTGACACCTTGATTTCAGACTTCTGGTCTCCACAACTGTGAGACAATACATTTCTGTTGTCTTAAACCATCAAGTTTGTGGGACTTTGTTACAGCAGCCCTAGAAGACAAAGGCAGGAGCCTAGGATAGAATCACAAGAAATGCCAACGATTAGAGGGATGAGGTCAGCATCAAAGGACTCTCAGAAGGTGCGGCCAGAGAAGTACAAGACGAAGAGCAAAGTGTCATGGCACTCAAGGACCAAGGATAGCTCAAGAAGGAGAAGGAAGTAGCCCAAAGCTTCCAGTGCTACCAAGAGGTCGTGTAATAAGCTATTGAATTCACACCAAAGGAAGCGTGGGCTTCACAGCAAGAGGGTTTCCACAAAGTCTCCTTCTCCAGTAAGCCTCTTTCCTTCCAAACAGGGCCCTCTGTGGGCTTCCTCATTATTCCCCAAAGAGTTTCTCGTGGAAACTGGACTTTGTTCCAGCCTGAGGCTCCGTCCCTTGGTCATATTATCCCCATTCTGTGACTCCTCCAGAAGTGGGTCGCTAGCCTGTCTCTGTAACACTAGGATCCAACTGCAAGCCTGGAAAATGTGCCCAGATGTGCCCGTCATCAAGCTTAGCATCTTCACTTTCTGCCAGAGTGGTCTTTCCAAGGCATACATCTGATCACAATTCATCCAAACATCTGACCCCTGCCTTCCCCCAACCCCATCTTCCACGACGTCCCACCACCCACCCACCCACCCAGCACCTTCCACTGCAGCCATAACAAACCCCATGAAGCTGCCCAGGCAGACAGGCTCTTCCACACTCCCACTCGTGTTTCCTCTGCCAAATAGACCCGTCTCCCCTCTCCTTCCACCTTCCCACTTGTCTCTCTGGCCTACTCTCTCTCCCACTGCAAGACTCAGGCTGGTTCACGCATTCCACACACACACAAACAGAATATCCTCCCACCTCAACCTGGGCTGGTTAACTTGCCAGCATCCAACACTAATAACTCAATGGCATTGGCGTTGGGGGCACAGAAGGGTGAGATGGTTAAGTTGCCTGACTCTGCATTCATATTTAAATCCCCAGCCTATCATTTATTGCAGAATGACTTTGGGGAGGTTACCTCTTAAATGACTTCTCTAAGCTCCAGTTTCTCACATCTACAATGGGGTGAATAATGCCCCCTTCAGAGGACTGTTTCGAGGATGAAAAGAAAGAATCCATGTAGAAGGTGATGAGCACATGAACCAGGTAATTGTAATACTGGTGTCGTTATATTGTTTTCTTCATACTCTTCTACCTGTAGAAACTACCTAGACACACACACCATAATATCAGGCTCCTCTCTCACCGGTGCTTTCTCTGCCTTTGGACCTGACCCCTTGCTGTACCAGCACAGAGACAGCTCAGAGGACTCCTGGGTAGACCAAGGAGAAGCAGGCTCCCCAGAAAATGTGGGCTCACTGGAAAGCACGAGCATGCTGCCCACATCCTGGGGCAGTGCGAGCATGGCAACAGCCCAGCTCTGAGGTGGGCTCCCTGCCTCCCCTGACTTTGTTCCTACCTCTGCTTTGAGCAGAAATCAACTCACCCCACTTCAGCCTGCTTTGCTCACCATAGCCCCACCACCACCACATACACACACACACACACACACACACACACACACACACACCAGCACTGGCCAGCCCCTGCCCGTACCCCTTTGATCTGCTCCTCCCTGAGTGCCCACTCTGGCCCAGTCGCTGCCACGGGTACATGCATTGGTTCCTTAGAAAACAAGCCTGACCTTTTAAAAAAAAACACATTGGTAATCCATTTGTCAGCTCTCACGTGAGACGCCTCACTGGAATTAACCAGAGTTGCCTGGCACTGCCAGCAGGCACTGGAGCACAAGCAAAAGGAACTCCTTTTCAAGCAGTGATCGAGACGTTGGTCTCCAAATATGAACAACAGTCAAGGCCCAGGGAGGCCGTTTTTCCTTTCCAGAGCTAAAAAGCTGAAACGATTGGAGCACATGCAACAGAACCATGACCAACTAACGTCCACCAAAACAGTGAGATAAGGACGAAGATATGGAAGGAAACTGGCAGAGATTGGCAGGAGGACTTAGAATCCTGCATCCAACATCAGGATCCAGAGCCCCTCTTCCATTCCATGGGGGGTGGGGGTCTCTTATAGATCACCAGGTGTTCTGATGCTTCCTTCTCCTGCTTTTCAAAGAGCAGATGTCACACAAGCTGATGTGAACCTCTGTGGACTTCCTAGACTCTCAGACCAAGTAATCCGTCTCCCTTCTGGGACCATGAGTTTTATTCTGAGTGGGACCTGGAGTCCTGGAATCAATGGCTGGCAAAGCTGGACCATGGGTTCCAAACACAGCCCGAAAGATGTGTAAAGACGCCACTGGCCCCACAACCCCAATCGTCTGGCCTCAAACCCAGTGTCAGACAAGTTTTTGCCATACACAATACTTTTCTATCATCCTGTTTTACTTATGCTCCTCATAGCATCAGACAGAAGGTGAGCTCTCAACTAATCCCTTCTCGTGACAGATAAGGACCTCGAGACCCAAGCAATCTACCAATAATACACAGCCAGTTAAAGCAAAAGTTGCCACAGAACCCAACTCTCCTATCTCCCAACCCAGGGCTCTTTGCAACTGTGTTCTCTACTTTTTTTTTTTCCAATACATGCCTTTTCCTCCCATCAGAGCTCAAGTCTGAACTTTCTTCCATCAGCACTAACCCTCTGTGATCGATCTCTCCTAACTCCTGGTGTTCTGCTCCTCAGAATGAGCTGATGACACAGTGCCTTGACCTCAGTGAGAAGCAAATAAAGGGCGTGGTATATCCGTGCGCCACAAACCACCTTAGACTCCTTCACTCCCAGGATCTCTTTAACTGCCATGCTGCATGGCTGAAGAGTAATGTTTTCCAAGAGTAGACTTCTCATATGAAAGAAAAGATGACTTGAGGGCTGTGGTGGTTAATTTCATGCATCAATTTAGCTAGATTATGTCATCCAGCTGTTTGGTCAAACAAGCACTGGCCTGTCTGTTACTGTGAGGATAATGACAAATATGAATGGATTTGCATCTATAGTAAGTTGACTGCATCTACAGCTGATTGCATCTACAGCCAACAAAGGAGATTGCTCTCAGCAATGAGGAGAGTCTCTCATCCAATCAGTTGGAGGCCTTTAAGCCAGAACTGAGTATTCCAAAAGTCAGAAAGAAGCCCTGCCTCACTTCAGCCAGACTGCTTCTCCTGAGAAATACAACTTCACCTTCAGTGGTGTTCTCAGCCAGTGGCTTGCCCTATGGAGTTCAGACTTGCCAATCCCCACAGTTGTGAGCCAATTCCTATTATAAATCTCTTTTTATATATCCTGTCAGTTCTGTTTCCCTGGAGAACCCTGACTAATACAAGATGAGAGGCTGTCTCAATAGCTCCTAAATCTGATCTCCTGAGTCGTCTAACGTGTATTCTATAAAAAGCATGCACCCACACATGTCTCTCAGAGGCCAGGCCAGCTTCAGGGCCACCAGGGGATGTGGATGAGCTCTAGCATCCAGCTGGAATCCACACTAGGGCTCTCTGTCCTCCTCACCCCACCCCACACTTCTCAGGAAGCCGCACAGACAGTAACATCCATCAAGAAACAGAGCTCCCCAGAGCAGCCTGTGCTTGGAGCAAGCAGCCCTCCAACTGTAACGCAATACCTGTGCATAGACCTGACTGCATTCCTATTGGAAGAGTACTTTGCAAAGCTCAGTTTTTTTCCTATCAAACCCTGGACCAAATGCATTCATTAGGGAAATTGGAGATGGATGCTCGTGAAAGCAAACGCAGAATCCACCGGTGGATACCACCTTCCCACTGCAAAAATATATCCTACACATACAATGTGAAATCATTTGATGGGGTGGGTGGATTTTAGGCAGAAACTTGTGTTTTCTTTGATGATATTTTAAAACTGATGTCCTGACATTTTAGAAGGCTATGTACTCAAGAAATAATGCTTTTTTTTTTTTTTTTTTTTTTTTTAAGGAAAGACAGAGAGAAGGAAGGAAGGATAGAAGAAAGGGAAACATTTTTAAACATTTTCTTGTTTTTTTTTTTTATTGTATTCTGTTTCTCCGTTTTTGTTACATGGGCTGGGGCCGGGAATCGAACCGAGGTCCTCCGGCATAGCAGGCAAGCACTTTGCCCGCTGAGCCACCGCGGCCTGCCCAAGAAATAATGCTTTTAATGGTATGGGAAATTCTCAGGATATAATGTTAAATTTTAAAATGTAAGATTCGAGACTATAAAATATATATCCTACAATTTATCCTAGAGATGGCGTAGTACAAGGATTCATGTTTTATAATACATTCAGATTATACAAATAATATATATTATCACATGTATTACATATGTGTATATGTATACATATAGAGAGAGACACACATGCAGCATGTTTATCTCTGTTGCTTTTAATGGCAAAAACAAGACCCTGGAAATTTCCTAAATGTCCATCAATGATGAATCAGAGGTTAAATCACAGGTTAGCAAACTATGGCCCATGGGTCAAATCTGGTCCCTATCTCTCTCTCTCATTTTTTTTTTTTTTTAGCAAAGTTGTCAGTTTACAGAAGAATCATGCATAAAATCCAGGATTCTCAGATGCCACCGTATCTTTAACACCTTGCTTTGCTGTGGTGCATTTGTTACAAATGGTAAAAGCACATGTTAATAGTTGTACTACTAACTATAGTCCATGACTTGACTTAGGGTTCACTGTTTGTGTTGTGCAGTTCCATGGATTTTTTTTGTAAAACTTTTATTCTAGCGCCATATATACAACCTAACATTTCCCCTTTTAACCACCTTCAGATATAAAATTCAGTGCTGTTGTGTTCACAATGTTTTGCTACCATCACCATTACCCATCTCTTTTTGGTAAAGAAAGTTTTATTCAAACACAGCCATTGTCTGTTCATTTGCATATTATCTTTGACTGCTCTGGAGCTACAATGGGCAACATTGAGTATTTACAACAGAGAACATATGGCCACAAAGCCAAAAGTATTTACTATCTGGTCCTTTACATAAAAGTTTTCTTACCTCTGAGTTAAATTATGATTCTCCCATATGCAGCTATCAAAATGATAATGTAAATCTGTAATTATGTCTATGGAAAATTGTCCATGGTGTATAACCAAGTAATAAAATCAGGCTAGAAAACGCTGAGTTAATCCATTCTTGTGAAAAATAAAACATATTCACCTAAATATGAATATTTGCAGAGAAAAAAATGAATATATTTCTTCTAGAAAGTTATAGGAGGAGGGAAACCAGTGATTTTTTCTTTCTTCTTGATATTTTATTAAGTATCAATGTCTGATTTTTTTGAATAATGAGTACACTTTACTTTTCCATAAAAAAAAAGTTGTTTTCATTCTCTAAAAATCTGGGCTACCCAACGACTTTCCCTTCTGCCCCAAACCAAGTGGGTGAGCACCACTCACCTCCCCCTTCCCTATTCCCTCCTAGGCTGGTGAGGAGTGTCAGCTTTAGTAGGGGCCCACGCCAGGGACGCCAGTGAGACGTCTTGTCTTCTGAAGACGACAGTCTCTTCAGTGAGTGGACATCCTTGGAAAGAGGCCTCCAGTCTGAGGCATCCAGCGTGGGACTCTCTCTGCTCCTCCACGCCCTCTTGTCCTTTGCGTTTGGCAGTGGCTGGAGGCCAAGATGGAGACTCATCACCAGACACTGTATCCATCGCACCCAGCCTGGAAGAAAAAGAGTCGAGAGAATGTTCCCTCTCCTTAGTCAGTCCCTGGCCCCAACCCACAGGACACCAGAAGACTTGACATGGCACGAAGTGCCCGGTCTCTGTGGAGACAGAAGGATGGTGTCCAAACATGAATGGCTTATTTTTAGAAAAGTCCACCCTCTCGTCCTGGCCGCACTCCATTCCCTCTGACTCAACTCCCCAAACTGACTCAGTTTCAGAGGAGCAAGGTATTTTCCCCTTGCTGACGTGAGCTGCTGGTAGTCCTAACCCTTCAGAGAAAACACAACAGCAGTTCTGCCTCTTCATGGGCCTGTGTGCAAGTTGCTTCTGAAAACACCGTAATCATTCACTTAACAGCCTGTCCCTTTGTGGGGAGTGCAGAAAGTTCCATGCTATTTTGAAACCCTATTTTCAGAGCAAATATGTTAGGTGACAATTTCCCCAAATGATGTCCCAACCCTGTAAGCTGGATTAGATAATAAATCCAAGGAAACAAGGAGGTTGCCTTCTCTTCCCTCTTTTTTGCCTCCTCTTCCCTGTGCAGCTCACAACTCCTGCAGCCCTGGCCGTCCCCCGGGCCCTGTTCCCCAGGTATTTCTGAATCTCTTTAGCCGATCTCCACACTATGTCCAGCAGGCCACAGAAATGAAAGGGAGGAATTGTTTTTCCTCCAAGAAAGACACTAGAACCCATGTTCTGCTGTAATGAATAACGTGGGTTTGACAGAGAGAAGTAGTATCGATGTCAAGTTAAAGGAGCGCCAAGGACAGACTATCCTGCTTTCCTGCCAGACTCACAGAGCTGTGTATGGGGGTGGAGGTGGAGAAGACCAGAGAGTGGGAGATTATTTTCCTCCCCAAGGCAAGTGCTTCCAACATTCCAGAAGTAGCGAGGACACAGCTGTCCCTCCCCAGTTGTTCCTGTGTGATGGGAAGTGCAGGCGTCAGTTGTTTCGAAGCAAGGACAGTCCAGGACCTGCACGGATCCAAATCTTTGGAAAGAAGAGGTCTCTGTTCTTGGCTGGTGACTGAGTTTTCAATTTGCTACTGTCTCCCACACTCTGCCTCTTCCATCCTGGACATGTGAACAGCCTTGGCTCCACTGAGCAAGTCAAAACCTCACTACATGAGGTCAAATGCTTGAGCTTTCCCTTATTTTGTTACTAGGCATCATGCATCAGCCTTTATTCATGCCCTATAAAGTTGTAGCCTTTAAGTTTTGTCTCGTCCACACCTATAATTCGCTACCAAAGCAATTTACTGTGGAGAAGGAGCCCTCTGGCAGGCAGGACCTGTGAGTCACAGCTTCCTCACAGCCCCTGCCCCACCTTTCTCAGGTGTGTTTGATCCTTCAGGCTGCTCCAGAGCTGGGAAGGGCTCAATGAGTCTCACCTGTGCTCAGAAAGACACAAGACTTTTCACGAGTGGGAACAATTCAACCGTCTTGATAGGAGAGTTGATTCCCTGAGTCTTTGCTCCTCATGTGAGGGTTGCACCTTTGAGCTCTGCCATCTGCCTTTCAGATCTCCAGTTCTACTATCTGAATAAGCCTCTCCGTTGCCTTCAGATGCCAAGGTGCTTTTCACCCTTGAGTCCTCTCACTTGGTGGGATGTGGCCCCTCTGTGGAGCTCCGAGTCTCTTCTGTGCCTAGAAATGGCTCAAGACAACCCTTCAAGGGACTTCCCCCTCTTAATTTCCTGTAAAATGCCAGAATTTGAATAAATATATGCTAAGTTGCCACCCAGCTCTAACACACTAAAGATCTAACTGGATTTTCATTATGCAGTAAAGACCTGGTCCTATTCAACCTCAGTGTGTGATCATCGTGCTATGAGTCCTCAGAAGCAACACTGCCCCTTGCATTGCGTCCTGCAGTTCACAATCACGGGTCACATTTGGGCCTCACAGTACCTCGGCGATGCAGACAGCACCTTTATTCTAAGCTCCACCTTAGAGCTGAGAAACGATTTTCTAAAGGTCACAGAGCTCATGAATAGGAGGGCTGGGACCAGAGCCTGGTCTCCTGACACCCAACGTCAGCGCTTCGGACAGCAGCTCCACACCTCCCCTGTGCGGGTCTACACTGATGCGAACAACACCGGTCCAGGGTGGAACCTCAACCCTCTGCAGTCAGCAGGCATTTGGATGGACCTGCTGGGCTGGAAAATGAGAATGGGAAAAGCACAGGTCCTGTTTCTTCCTGCTATTTTGGCTAACGGGGAATCAGCCAGATTTCATTAACACCCAGACATCTGACAACCCCGGGATTAAACTCGGTTCTCTCAGTTCTTTCCCTTCTTAGTCTCTCAGGGATCTGATGCATGCAGAGCACTTATAGCTGCCCATTAGGGTCAGACATGCAGAGTTTCATCAAAGCTTCTTTGTGGAAAGTTCTTGTATGAGAGGAGCAAAAAGGAAACCCAAAGTGAAGCCACTAAGTCCCCTTGTCTGCAGACCTTAGGAAAAAGCCAAAGCTCCACTCTCCATGGTCTGAGAGCTCTGAAAAGAAATAAATGGGAGTGAACAGCATGAGGTGGCTGCACCACCTCCCCACACTCCCGTTTGCACCCATGAAGGGTCTAAGGAATAGCCGTGATGTAAATTATTGTTTGGGTTAAAATAGGGGCCCCCTCCAACTCCTTGGTTGCATGTCATAATGGGGCAGAGACAGGGAGGAAGGAATATTCTCTCCCTGGCCCCCAGAAGCCCAGGGCCTATGCAAGGTGACACGAGATGTGTGGGTAGGGAGAGGGAGGGTGGCATCTGTGTCTCGTTACAGTTAGAAATTGCCCAGGTCAATGGCCCCCAACCCCCGCTTCATTCATTCAAGTCCCTCAATCTCTGCACAGGCTCAAACTCACAAAGATGCAGCCTTCTCAAAACATTTACATTTCTGCCAAGCAAAGATTCATGTGACTTTGGGCCCCAAAGTACACAGGTTTTAATGGGAAAACTAAAAAAGAATCCTGGTCACTCCGTGACAGGTTAACCCATCTTGCCAAATTCCATTTAAAAGGGGGCAAAGAATCCTTGCTTTGCCAACTTGGGTTTTCTTATCTTTCTGGAGCCCTACATGGATCACTTTTATAACCTCACTGACAACTTTTGATCAAGGCTTAATTAAAAGGAAATAAAGAGCACTGCCAGCCTTTGGCCTCTGTTTCTGTGGAGAGCAAAAAGAGGTCACGAGAGCTTGAAACAGACCTGAGAAACTCTGGTCACGGGGCCCAAGATTCATGAAAGGGGATTGTGAGGCCAAACAAAACTGAAGATCCCGAGGAAGATGTTCTCTCACCAGAGCTCAGCTTCAAAGACATTCTATCAGAGTCCAGCACTGCAAACACACAAGTCAAACACACACACACCCCCCAAGCCAACACCCTACCCCGAGTAGGATTGTTATTCTATCCTTCACATGCCAGGAGACAACCCTTACGTTTTTACCCATTAAATATTTTTGCCAGGAGCCTGAGTTCATGAAAAGCATATTCATCTATTCACACTTCAACCCGTTTTGTTCAATCTGGAAGTCAGTGCAAAGCATGTACATGTAATATATGTATATACATTAATGAATAACAAATGAATGTGTACTATTAGCACTCACCTTGAAATAGTCTTAGAATTTTTTTTTTAACTACAGAGAAGATCTGAGAAATTCTATTGGGCTTTTATTCTTACTCCACGCAGAGGTTATAATGATGACGGCCTACGATAAAATGGGTCCCCTGACTCGTGGTAACTCAGAAGCGCGGAGTGGAGGCTGGAGCTGAGGTTGTAAGTGGGAGAGTGGTTGGGGAAGCAGATGCTCAAAATTAGTCACAATAACGCCCAGACCCCACTACCCTACAGCTGAAATAGGAACAAAGTAAAGGTTTTTATGTCATAAAATATAAATTTGGAGCCATGAAATTTTGTTGAATTGGGAATAAAAGTATGCTGCCAGCGCTTCTTAAAACCTACCAAAAATTGTCATTCCATCAGCTAATGTGAATGATGAATATCTGGGTGGGAGTGATCCCTGTGAAGGGGAAGGGGCATCTCTCTTAAGAGGATCCGGGACACTGGGAAAAAGACCTGTGAAAGTTACCATCCTATTCCACAGCTGGGGCTGTTGCCAGAGAAGTTTTGAGACTGTCCTCAGTGACCTTTTGTTGAGTATCCTCCATGATGGTAAAGACTTATTCTTTAATGGTGGGTGTGACATGTAGAGGCAACCAAAGGAAGGCCAGAGAGTATAGAGGTCAAGAACATGTGTTCTTTTTTGAGTCACAATAGGCTTCTTTGGAGTAAAGTCCTTCCAAGGGACCACTTCAGTTTGAGGATGACATGAATCAATCACGTCCTTTCACATCTTTTTGGTTGAAAATTCACCCCACCTGGTGAGGACCAGCCGTGTACCAGAGAGGAGAGGACAGCACAGGTTCTCACAAGCATCACTCAAGGAGTGGACAAGTCCCTCCCCGAGCTAAGAGCCAGTTCTCCCAATGGTGCCAATAGGCAGAGAGGTGGAACACAGCAAGCACCTCCAAAGCTAAGCTACTCACACTGATGACTGATCAGATCAGTGAGAAAACCAACAGTTCTGCAGGACCCCAGAGTTCTCAAGTGTACATGCTTGCATTTGTATGTTTACCCAAGCCCCAAAACCCCTTATCTTGTTTGTTTCTTCTTTTGAGTCAGCCCCAAATTCCACCCAGCATCTCCTTTAGGGGTGATAACCCCCAGATAGCCCCAGAGTCCTACTCTGGTGATTGCTAATGCAAGTGGTTTTTCTTTCAATCGTGTGTAACCTCTATCATGCTTTGTAGAACCAAACCAAGAAAAGAACCAGGCGGCTACTTTCCATTATATCTCATGATCTCAGCTGGTGTTAACAGACATATCTGATTTTTCCCTGTGTGTGTGGAGTTTCATTTATTTGTTGGGTTGATTGGTTTTTTGGGTGTATGGTCTGGGAATCAAACCCGGGTCTCCCACATGAAAGGCAAGCATTCTACCACTGAACCACCCGTGCATCTCCTATCCGTGGAGTTTTAGTTCCATTTTTGGTGTAAACCTGTTATCACCTTTATATTTTGTGGTTGCTTTTACCCCTCGTCATACTACTCTCCAGTGTTACATAAATAAAATGTCTCCAAACTTATACTCAAGAAACCAACACTTCAGTGGCTTCTAAGGAATGGGGCTGGGTGGCTATGGGACTGCACAGGAGGGAGATGTTCGAACCTTTTTAACGTTAAAGCACGTAAGGAAATACCTCATCGAAAAATGCTTTTGAAAAAGTTATTAATGAAAGGGATGCTAAGATACCAGAGAGATCCTGTTGGCGAGGAGGAGAGTGGGAAGGGGGAGCTGAGGAAGAAAGGAACTAATCAGCCATCAGAGTAAATATTGAAGCTTTAGACTCTCCCCGTGGCACGCCCAGCTCTGCTCCTCAGCCTCCGGGCACCACCAGAAGGACTGGTTCTTAGCCAGGGACAGGCTCACCCACTCCTTGGGCAGTGCTTGTGGGCACCTGTTCCTTAAGTCTAGGCCACGGGGATTAGAACTCCTGGGGAAAGGAAAGATGCTTTAAAAACATTTTCAGAAACATTTACAGCATGATAAGGAATGTCATCGCCTTCCTCCACTCTACACCGAGAAACATTCAGTAAAAGTCTACAAAACCCATGAAAGCCTGGGAGTCAGGTGTCTGTGTGCGCACGTGTGTGCTGGGTTGTTCGGGGGAAGGGGTGGAGGAGGCAAGAGTGGGGTGACAAGTGCTAAGCCTAGACACAAGATGAGGGCAAGATGTATGTTCACATGGTTGGTTTGGCTCCAAAAGTGTCTTTATTCTCCTCCGACAGCAGTGCCAACTCCGGCCACCAAGCATGGTATTGCATGCCTCCCAGGAAATACAAGGAACTGCCCATCCTGGACAACGTGGCTTCTGACATCTTCCTTGTTTTCTTAGAATGAAGCTTTTCTTCGCTTCCCTTCCCACATCTGTTCATTCAGCCAGCAGACATTCACCAAGTGCACACCCTGAGCCAACTTTGTGCTAGACCCGGAACAAAGAAGTGACCAGGGTAGAGTCCCTGCCTGCAGGTGGCTGGCAGGCCAGCTGGGAACACACACAAGCAGGTGGGCAAAAGCAGCAAAGCATGCAACGTTTGACGATGGGCAGGCCCCAGGAGCTGTGGGGACATTTGGTGCTGGTGGTCAGCCCCATCCAGACGTGAGGTAGAGCATTCCCAGGGGAAGTGACAATCGATCTCCACATGCGATCTGAGATCCAAAGGGAAATGAGGCATTGTCGTGATACCGATTCGAGGGGAAGATGGGAAATGAGAAAATGGGAGTGCGGAATATTGAAACAGATAACAGTATGCTGGAGGTTTAGAAGCAAGAGACGGTGTGATCTGTTTGTGGAACAAAGAAAAAGCCTGTGTTATTACAGCATGGAGCACAAGGTGAGGAGTTGCTAGTGATGACTCCAGAGAGGCAAACAGCAGCTAGTCACCCCCAAGGCGCCCAGCAGCCTTGCTTAGAAAGAGTTGGTCACTACCCCAAGGAAATGGGAAAGAATTGAAAGTACCCAAACCAAAGAATGACATGATCAGATTTGCCTTTTTAAAAGAACACTGTAATTGCAAAGAGTTGGAGGGCGATGGGAGGAGACGGGAGGAGACCTGTGTATTAGCTTCCCCTGGCCACTGTCACAAATTGCCACAGACTTAGTGCCTGAAAGCAACAGAAATTTATTCTTTCACAGTTCAGGGGGCCAAAGTCCAAGTTCAGTTTCACTGGGTGGAAATCAGGGGACAGTCTGTTCCTTGCTTTTTCTAGCTCCTGAGGACTGAAAGTATTCCTCGGTTCATTACTCTAATTTCTGTCTCCAGCTTTGCATCGCCTTCTCGTCTGAGTCTGTCAAATTTCCCTCAGCCTCACATTTCTTCTTTCATAAGAACCTCCAGAATGACCCGTTAGCCACTGAAGGGGATACATATATACAATTAACATTCTTTACTGTGAACTGTGTATACAGAAAAGCAATACATTTCCAAGTACCTTTTAACAAGTAGTTATAGAACAGATTTCAGAGTTTCGTGTGGGTTACAATTCCACAATTTCAGGGTTTTTTTCCTTCTAGTTGCCCCAAGACACTGGAGACTAAAAGAAATATCAATATGATGACTCAGCAGTCATACTCAATTGTTGAATCTTATCTTCCCTGTTATAATGCCTTCTTCTCCCAATCTTTAGGGATATTTGGGCTTTGCCCATTCTCACTTTTTCATGTTGGAAAGGGCTGTTGATAGGAAGGAATAGGGGATGGAACTGGTGATGTTCAAAAGAGACTGGCCCCTCTGCATTTCAGGGCTTATCTGGCCTTACCTGTGACCTTTTACCTGATAAAAGATGAGTGAGCAACAGAAAATGCAGATAATTTATATAAGACTTCTTCTAGAATTGAGCCAAAAGGCCTCTGGTAGATTGGATTGTGACCCTCACAAAGACATGCTCAAGTCTAGCCCCTGGTCCTGGGAATGGGAATTCATCTGTAAATAGGATCTGTGAAGATCCTGTTAAAATGAGGCCTTAATCCCACAGGACTGGAGTCCTTATAAACAGAGGAAATTTGGACACAAAATGCAAGCCACAGGAGTCAGAGGCCATGTCACAGAAGTAGAGATGGATCACCAGCATGCTACAGACTTTAGAGAAGGCAAGGCCTGTGGGGTAGTTAGATTCAGGTGTCACCATGGCCTGGTGAAGGTGCCTAGTTCTGTTACTGTGGACATAAGCCAGTGGCATGTGAACCTCATCTGTTGCTGATTATATGCGCAGTTGGCTAGGAGGCATGCCTGCTGCAATGAACGACGTTTGATTTAATTATCTGGAAGCTTAAATGAGAGAGCTCAATGCAGCTCAGCATACCTCATCTCAGCACTCGCAGCTCAGCCCAGGCCTTTGGAGATGCAGAAAGAAATCACCCTGGAGAAAGTTGTTGGAACCCAGAGGCCTGGAAAGAAGACCATCAGAGATCACCCTGAGCCTTTCCACAAGAAAGAACCTCAATTGGAAGTTAACTGCCTTTCCTCTGAAGAACTATAAGTTTTTAACTAAATAAATCCCCTTTTATTAAAAGCCAATCCATCTCTGGTGTGTTGCATTCCAGCAGCTAGCGAACTAGAACAGCCTTCCAATACTTTGATTTGGACTTTTAGCCTCCAAACGGTGAGCCAGTAGATTTCTGCTGTTTTAAGCCAGCTGGTTTGTAGTATTTTGTGACAAGAGCCCTAGCAAATGGAGACAAGTTCAATTACCTTCCTTGGAAGGAGAGGTAAACACAGCAGGATGGCCACTGCATGGGCTGCTGCTTGAAAAGCACCCTGGGGGGTCACGTGACATGGAAGTAGATAGAAGCAGCTAGAAGCAGCATGGCTGGGGAAGGAAGCCAGAAAGGAGTGAGGGCAGGACTCAGACCAGAGTATGTGTGGGCAACCAAGGACAGAGAGGAGGAAGGCGGAGCGGGTGGAGGTGCAGACACAGGTGGTGGACGAGGAAGGTGTTGGGCACTCTCTCTAGCTGGACTCTGGAAGCAAAAGGGAGCTGGGCAAGGCCAAGCTTTAACTGCCATAGATGTTGAATGACAGGAGCTTCTGTGATGGCAAGGCAATCTGTGATGAAATGTCCATCTTCCCACTCCAGGCTTTATCCCAGACCTCACATCTTCCTGCCCTGGGCACAGGAGGTCTTGGAGAGGAGACCTGTTAGCAGAGCAGGCAAAGGAGATGGTAACTCAAAGGGACTAGGCCAAACTTATCCTGAGGCAGGGAGGGAAGAGTCTTCATGAGACAGACTTGAATACAACATTGGGAATTGACAAATAAAATTACAGAAGGCCGAACTAAAATGATGGCTTCCAAGAGTAGCTGAGACCATCAATGAGAGTATTTTAGAAGTTCATTCGAGTCAGAACTGCGTCATTGTAAAGTGACTTTTCCGTTGAAGTTTCTGCCCTTGCTAAAGAATACAAGCTGTAAAGACATAGCCACAGCGAGGGCTTTTTACCCCGCAAAGTGCCCACTAAACCATTTTTTTTTAACTAGGGAAATAGGGGATACCCAAGTTTTGGTCTCTAGACCATAAAGACTGTAGGCGGCTCAAATAAAGCAAAAAAAAGAGGGGGTTTTAGTCCCTGAAAGGGACTATGAAGGCATACTTCACGTGTGGCATTCCCCCACCCCCCACACACCACCTGTCCCCACCCACGTCCACCCTCCCTCTCCATCGTTTCTTCATCAAACCCCCTCCTTCTGCCTCCCCCAACCTTGCAGCCCGCCCACCTCTCCCCTCGCTCCCTCTATTTTCATTCAGGGTCTGCCTGATGGAAGTTCACAGTCTCTCTCTCCCCTAAAAGCAAGGCTTTTGACTGTTCTGTGCATAAAAATCTCCTGCAAATTTATCAAGGTTTCACACTCAGAGCTTAGGGATGAAGCCCAGGAATTTGAGTATTAAGCAAGCATCCCACTACTGGATCTTCAAGCAAAACTTGGATATGGACCATCATCTCCTCAAGGGCAGACACCCTGTCTTTTACCCCCCACTCATGCACTTACGCTCCCCCTCTCACACTCCCACACTCAGGGAGCATAGTAGGTGTTCAGTACTATTTGTTAAATAAATCATTATTTGGAGGAGCCGATCGTCCAGCCCTGCGAAGGCAGGCGTGATTATGCTCAAGCCTGTCTGAGCGCCAGTCCTGCTACCTGACAGCTTCCCATCCAGAAACCACACAGTATAGTCAAAAAGAGAAAGAAAGAAAAAGAAAGCCGTTAAACCCCAGTGAATGTTATTTTTAATGAAAGTGGTGCACTTTGACTCACAGTGTTGAAGCCCGATTATCGGTGAGTCATCAGTGGAGCAACCACAAAGGGCCTTTGTGAAGGTGACTTGCAGGAGGGATATGACGTCTGCTGTCCTTTCACATGGCTCACAGAGATGCTGTCAGACTTGGAGTTGGTCTGGGGCATCTGCTGCCGCGTCAGCTCTAAAGGATGCTGTGTTGTCACCAGTGGGGTTCCCCAGCCCAGGCGGCCTTGAGGTCCCACCCACAGAATGAAGGCAGCCATTGCTGAGCAGTGCCGGTGGTGACATCATAGTTGCTGGCCTCCAGGGAGTGACTAGTAGATACAAGAGAGAGACATGGATCATCTGCTCCTCCTTAAGGCCCACATCCTCTCACCTGGCTCTCAAGAGGCAGCCCACCCCAAGGGCAGAAAAGTAGGACCTAAACTTGGACAGACTTGAGTCTCAGGTCAAAAGCGATGAGTCCCATGTCAGAAGGGATGGCCACAAGGAGTCAGGTAACAGCCTTGCTTTCTTCATCTTGAACATGTAAACTCTACCACCTGTCCTGCCTCCCTTTCAGGGACCTTGCAAGGCTTTCACGGGATGACATATGTGTGAATGTTTTGAAGACCCTCATGGCCATACCAGAGTAAGTGGTCAGTAGATGAAAGACTTGTTAACTGAATGTGCTTCACCGGTTGGCATGCTCTGCCAGGGGCAGAGCCAGGCAGCCAGCCAGTCAGGGTGAATTGACAGAGCTGGACAGGGATTCAATACATCTTCCTCTCCAACCCAGAAACAAGTGTCAACATTGCTCATCTTTGCCCTTAGAGAAACAGGAAATGTTTGAACGGGAACCATGGAAGTCAGAGAGTAAATCTACATGTACAAGTTTACCCCATCTCCCCAGCCAGAAGGGAGAATGCCTCCTACTGCTGAATTGCCACCCAGGGCTCTCCAGGACTCTCTACTGGTGGACTATACACCAGCAGATAAAGAAAAGCTTTGCTGGAAAGGCCTCTTCAGGCCAGTTCAGGGCAAAGCAGCAAGGCTACAGTTTCTGGTTGTCTGCTCAGAGCTACCTCCACTATGGCAGGAATTTTCAAAAAAGAACTCTTGAGTTTTAAAATCCCCTGATGACATTTTGGAAGGGGGGGTCAATCTGGTAGAACAGTGAACCATTGACCCAATTCAACAATCCAAAGCCTCTTGGTCAACTAGGAACACTGTCCAGAGGGCAGGTTTAGCCATGAGCAAACCTGTGCCTCATGTGCTGAACTGCTCAGGAAATGTTAACTATTAAACATGTGACAACAACAACAAAAAAATCCCCAAAGAAAATGAAGAACTCAAGTCTGGAAAAGAGAGAAGGAGTGTAGAGGAGAAGAAAAGACTGCCTAGCAGAAATAACTAGGTCCCTTTCTATACTCCACAGATGTATGACTAGTCTCAGCCTGAAAGGAAAAGAAGGGGAAAAAAAGGCTTTTAAAATTGGACAAATCTGGACTTGAATGCCAGCCATTCTCTTGCTGGTTCTGGGTCTTTAGTCATTTTGTATTGTCTCTTAGCCTCCATTTCTTTGGTTGCCTTCTTTTCAGGATTGCTGTGAGTATTGTGTAGAAGCTGGCATGTGTCATATACACACAGTGCCTGGTACAGAATAGATACTCATTAAATGTTGGTTTCCTTCTATGGGAGGTTTCAAAATATGACCATGAATTTTTTCTCCACAATAACTTAGCTGCCACTTCCATAAAGAGTTGAAGTCTATTTCCCTTGAAGCTGGGTTGGCCTTCAGCCTTACTCTGACCAATAGAATATGACAGAAGTAATAGTGTGTGACTTCCAAGGCCAGCTCCTGAGGCTACTGCTTTTGCCCTCCTGAAATGATGCTCTGGGACCACCGTGTCAGGAAGCAGGTTTAACCTGCTGGAAAAGAGATGTTAGGTGAAGAAATAAAATCTCCAACTTCACAGCCAGCATCAGCTTCCAGGTACATGAGAAAAGCCGTCTCAGACCTACTAGCCCAGCTAACCCTCTGGCTAAATGCAGCCAAATGAGTGATCCAAGGCAAAACCAATAGAGGAACTGCCCAGCCAACCTATAAAATCATGAAAAAATAATAAATCTTTGTTGTTTTAAACTAAGCCTTGGGTGATTTATTATGAAGCAAATTCTGACTAAAACGTCTTCCTTTGATGCTCACCTCTAAAATGTCTTCTTCTTTGGGTATTCTTGGATTTCCCCTAGCCTCGTATGTTAGACTCTTTTATGAAAAACTGAAGCTTTATGGGGACCAGGAAATGTGATCAGCCTGTCCTGAAGTCATTTTTATGCCCACGCTATTACAGTAGTTCATCAGTGAAACAATCGGGAAACATCTATCAACCTGGTTGATAATTAGTGGTCTGACTGTTCTGCCTTTGAAATAGGTCATTTTCACTTTGACGTCACCACTTTCACCATGATCCCTTGCCTAAATTATTGTAGTAGCCTCCTAACTGGTCTCTGCTTCCATTTCTGCTACTCTACAGATTGCCATTCTCTACTATGAAACCAGTGCGATTCTTAAATGTAATTTAGATGGTGTCATTCATGCATCCACTCATCCCACTGCAGTTTAATTGTTGGCTAAAAATCCTTGCTTCTGTGGAGTTTACATTCTAATTGACATTTAAAAAATTTAATAAATTAAAAAGGAAAATGCAGGATGATAACGGATAAGGAAAAAATGAAGCAGGAGAGGTGGGATAGGTAATGTTTGGAGGAGGTACAAATTTAGATAGGTGGGTAAGGAATGTTTCAATAAGAAGGTGATGTTTGAATGAAGATTAATGGTAACAACAAGTGTAAGGAGCCTGAAGCAGAATCATGCCTGGCACAATTCAAAAATAGTAAGGAAAAAAAATAAAAAAATAAATAGTAAGGAGGCCAGGATGGTTATCCCAGAATAAGCAAGGGGGAGAAGAATATGAGATATGATCAGGGAGGCAGCAAGGAAAGTGGAGAAAGCTAGATGCATAGCACCTTATAAGCCAATGTAAGGACTTAGGTTTTTGTTCTAGTGATATGGAGAGCCAGTGAAGCATTTTTAGCAAAGGAGTGATGTAATCTCATGAACATTTTACTAGAACCATCCTGGATATTGTATTGAACATAGACTGAAGACAATTCTGAGATGATGTCTACAGAATCATTTTTTAATCTCTCCAAGTTTCCCATAAAAAGTAGACATTACAAGTAGTAAAAGATAGCAAAACTAAAAATCCATGGGCAATACGTACAGCAAAATTATCTGATGAGGTGTCCCCGTGATCCCCAAAATATAAGTGAATGGGGAAAAAACACCAACCCAGCTGCACGACTGGTAAAGGACAGAATCAGGACATCTGAAAAACCTGAGAATCCCAAAATACCCAACAGGTTCTCAACAGGTAGCTGAGAGTGTCATTTGAAAAACAGCAACTGAACCTGGAAGAATTTGTAATGAAGGGTTTGCAGTAGAGTCTGAAGTAGCTACAGTGGTCTGAGACATAAACTCTAAAAACTAACTTACCAAACTCCCTCAGGACAAAGCCACACACTGAGAAAAACTGCTGGGAATAAAATCCAAATTGAGCAGTACATGGAACAACAGAGATAAAGGAAGGAGGCAAAGGTAAGGGTTCCCTAAAAAAAGATGGGAAGAAAACTAAATCTGGAGATCTCAGAAAGTAAACCAGCTTATCCTTAAGCACTACAAAAACAGAAGAGGGAATCATAGAACAGTGAAGTTAGAAAAACCAAGTGGAAAGACATATTCTAGAAGTCCAAGGAAGTTAGTTTAGTACACAAATTTTAAACTGAAAATTATCAAAGTCAAATACTATACAAAGTTATTTAAGGAAAAAGATAAGTCACAGATTCGCCTCCCTCTAGACCATAAAATATGCCAGAGAGGTATACATACAACACAAATAAAAGCTACACAACCTATATCAAAACAAGCTAAAAGAACAACATAAATCAGAACTAGAAAAACTCAGAAATAAAATGACAGAATTCAGGAAATAATAAAAATAAAAGACAAACATCATGTTGGAAACTAAGATTAAGCCAAAAAGAGACAAGAGTGCATAAATGCAGCAGATAATGCCTTAAGAGAAACAAAAACTGTAAAGAAAATTTTAAATGAAAAAAAAAATTTGTAGTGATTTCAGAGAGCCACAAATATAGAAATTAAGCAAAGAAGAGCCAATGTATGTATAATCAGAGTCCCCAAGCACAAAATCAAAGCAAGGACCAGGACAAACACTAAAAACTATAATTCAAGGAAATAGCTCTGAAATTTAAGCAAAAATATGATCTTTCATATAGAAATTCAAAATTAACCCAGAACAAACAACACAAAAATATATGCTGGTAAAATTTCCATACTTTAAAGGAAAAGATAAAATTCTTTGGACAGGCAAAAAGACCAAGTTACTTATACAGGAAGGAAAATTGGATTGTCATCAGACTTTTCAGCAGCCACAATTTGCGCCAGGAGTCTACATGGAAAGGAAGTAAGGTTAGAAGCAGGGAGAACTGATGGGAAGCAGCTGATAGGATTTGCTGATGAATCAATCAGCTATGAGTTACAAGAAAAATAAAGGAGTCAAGACTGACCTAAACAAGTAGAAGGATGGAGTTGTCACCTGTTGCTATGAAGTAGACTGTGGGAGGAGCAGGTCTGGGGCAGGAAATGAGCTAATATCTGTACTTATTAGGTTTTAAATGTCTATTTGAAATCCATGTGGAAAGCTGGGTAGGTAGCTATATAAAGAATCTGAAGTCCAGGTCTCAGGCCTGGATTAGAAATATATATTTAGAAATCATCAGTGTATAGAAGCCATTTACAGTCAGAGACTGGATAAAATCACCAAGAGAGTGAGTGTGGAGAATATTCACCTATTCAAAATGATCATTGGTTTACAATAAAATCCAAATACTTCTTCATGACCAAGAAAGTCCTAAGTGTATTCCCCTCTCCAACCTCATTTCCTAACATTCCCCCACCCATCTTTTTTAAGCTTTAAACAAATAGATCATTTGGCTATCTCTTGAATAATGTCGCTCCCATCTCAGGATCTTCACTTGCTATAATTTGTCATCAAGACACATTTTTCCCAAATGTCTGCATGCCTGCATCCTCACGTCACACTATTCTCTGCTCAAATATCAGTTCCTCAATGAAGTCTTATGACATCCTATCTAAATTAGTTTCCCCACTCACAACCCCACCTCTCTCACGTTCTAACCCCTTAAATTTCTTTATTTTTCTACGATTTACAGTTTGCCTGTTCTGGTTACTATTACTGTATAAGAAATCACTTCAAAACTTAGTAGTTTAACACAACCATTTTTATAATGTTCATGAATTCTGTGGGTCAGGAATTTGGACAGGGCATGTAAAGAATGGCTTTTCTCTGTTCTACGATGCCTGGGGCCTCAGCAGGGAAGCCTCAAAGCCTGGGAGTGACTCAACAGCAAGGGTTTGAAATCATCTGTGCGCTTGCCCACTCATACATCTGGCACCTGGGCTGGGATGACTCAACGACTAGGGCTGTCGACCAGAGGACTAAATGTGGCTTCTCCAGGTGGCTTGGCTTCTTCACAGTATGGTAGCCTCAAAATAGCAAGACTTTTTGCTTTGTGGTGCAGAATCCAAGTACAAGTGTCCCAGCAAACGAGGTAGAAGCTACATCGCCTTTTGTGACCCGACTTCAGAAATCTTATAGTGTCATTTCCACCGCACTTTATTGGTCAAAGTAGCCTCAAACCTTTCAAAGGAAAGGGCATAGGCTTTATCTCTTGGTGGGGAAAGGATCAAAGAATGTCGAAGCTATGTACTGTCACATTGCTACAGGACTTAGTCTCAGCTTTGAGCTGTTTTCCCAAACTAGTTACCAACAGCCTGTTGAAAGAATTGTCTCCTCAATGTTCCTCTGTTGACCCTGTGAATATCTTGCTCTGTCTTCCCCTTCTCTAGAGGGAAGACTCTGAATTTTCAGCTGCTTTAGTATATATTAAGTCTTTCTTTAATGTAAGATCCTGAGTCCATAAAAAGAAGAACACAATGCCTCCCTCTTTATAGCAGCGCTTCTAAATCTGTCAACAGCCCTTCCTCCTTGATGGATGGGTCATCTCCATTTTACCACCTGGTCCCTGTTAATCCTCTGTAACTTCTTGTCAGGACTGCTTAAATGGATGAAATATTTTTCTGAACATTGAAAAAACCACAAAAACACAACCAAAGAGTTATTAAACAAGTTCACAGTGGTTTCTTCACAATGCCACTTGACTGAAAATAATAGGACAAGGAAAATTAATTCCAGATCGAAATGAGGAGTTATTTTCCTAAATGGAAAGAAATGATTCTTCTAGCACCATCAAAGCCCCTAAAAATGCCACCAAGATTGGTGAATAACATTAGCTTGAGACAGAAAACCATATGACTGGAAATTCAGCTACCCCTGGTTTATTCATATTTACACCCACAGATTCACCCTTTGGCCTGAGCATGCTTGACTCAAAAGAAAAGTTACTTGCACCTGAACACCTAGCACCAAGTTTTAGAAACTTGACAGTGTACCAACCAACATGAATTTCTCTTGGAGTGAACCTAAGGCTGGACATGGAATTGTGTGGAATAATGGGACAGAAAGAGACAGAGACCACATCCCAAAGGGAAATGAAATGAAGCTAAACAAAGAAAAAGAAGGGCCCGACCCAAACCGAGATCCCACACACAGGCTAGACATGGCTGGGTTGTCTGGAAGCAGTTCCCAGACAGAAACCTCAGTGTGGTGAATCAGTTTCCTTGGACATTGAGGGGATAAAGAGTCTGTTGCAGAGACAGAGCATATTTATTCAAGGAATGGCTGTGAGAATTGGGCATGGGCGGAGGTGGGGGCAGGGGAAAGTGGGGAGTATGTGGTGGGGAAAAGCCACCGTGAATCCCCAGTCTAGACCTTCTGTGTGGCCCATAATGCACAGGGAGAGGCAAAGTCTCTAGAAGGAAAGTCTGAAATGACTGGTTATGCTACCAGTGTCAGGTAGTGCAGACAAGTCTTTAAAAATCACAGAGGAGAAAAGAGAGATGATTAAGAAGACTGATGTTAATAGAAACACAAGTCATTTCTGTGCTATAAATCAAATTCCCTTATAAACAATGCCTTAAAAAAAGAAAACTGCCTGCACCTCTAAACAGCAAAGATTTCCAAGTTTTAGTTGAAGGACTCCTTATATCAAGAGATGCAATTACATTACAGCATGAAAACAATGTTTAGACAATCTTGTATTATTCAGGATCCTCATCAGTTGTTTTTTAAAAAGGCCTTGAGACAGAGATGACTCCTCATGCCCAGGCAAGATAGAGAAAACCAACACTTGGCCAACAGAGTGGTCCACATTACACATTTTTAAAAGATGACACTTTTTCTTTTTCACTACACATCCTTCTCCTTAAAGGTAGGTAGTCCCAATTCTTCTTTCGTCACCAGCCCTACAAGTGCCCAATACTAGTCAAAATACATTTGGCCTCAGTAAGCTTCTGTTAACTTACTGTTGGCAAAGACTGGAGTTTTACGCTGCTTTCCATTTAATGTTCCCATATTGAAGAAATAGCAGCAACTCGCATTTGTACATTTTCTAGCTCAGAAGGGCATTTTTACGTACATTATCTCAGTTGATTCCCCAAAAAGTCATGTAAGTGTGGCACAATCTGGGCTGACTCATGTACACCACACACTTAGTCAAAACTCTTTCTGTTCCCCCTCGGGGAGAAGGGGAAGCATTTAAAAGGAATGGAAACATTCCCTCTCCCTTGCATTTCTAAAGGCCCTCCTCTTCCTCTGAGAAGATATGCAAGTCTTCATGATACCAAGAGCACGCATGCCACTTCAGCGGGCTGGAGGGACCATACGGCAAGACCATTTGGGGAACTGTAGAGGGAGGGAACTAGGGTCTCAGGAGGCGGGGTTGGGAGAAAGGCGTCACCAGTTCTGGAGGCCCCATAGATGGTTGGGAGCCCAGAAAGTTCTGAAGCCAATGCCATGGGACAAGGAATAGGGTGAGGGGAGTCTCTGCATGACCAGAGAGCAAACCCCAGCACAGAGAACTGAAGACTGCTTGCAGGGGCCAGGGTGTACCCCAGTAGGAACCTCACCGGGTGCGTGATATGAGATCTTGCTGGCCAAATCTCAGGTCACCCTGGAGCGGGACCATTGCTGTCTTCCCCTGAGTAGGATCAATATCCCTCTTGTGCTATGGGTCAGCCCGACTACACTCCAAATTGCTCAGTCACCCCACATCCCAGACACCTGTAAGCCCAGGCACCCAGCACGGTGGGAAGAAGAGCTGCCCCTCTTATTCTTTGGGGCCAAATTGGCACACTTTAGATCCCCCCAAGCCCAGGGCAGATGGGAGTGGATGCCCCCTCTCCATTGGCCTTAATATTATTATTCCTTCTTTACTGATAAGTCATTTAAGGTCCAAAAATGCTGCATTTGGGGAGCAACAAAGCCCCGGGATTCTTTGATCACAGCAGCCTCCTGCTCTGAAGTTGACCAATGCAACTCTGTGCAGAATAAGGGGAACCCTCGGCCCTCCATGTCCCTCACCTCTCCAGCTCCAGGAGCTTCACTCGGAAGAAGCAGGGAACCCTTCCATTCCTTCCTGCTGTGGGATGAGTGCGTCCCCTCTTCATACCCTCGGCCTCCTCACAGCAGGGTCTCCTTTGTCCCTGCTCTGGGCCTGCCTTAAAAGGAGAGAACCCTCCTTTTCATAATGAAGGCTTTTAATACTGAACAAATTAAAAGGCTTTGCTTGAAAGGAGTCCCAGACAGACCGCATTAGTAGAGTTCCCAGAAGCTGATAGCACTTTTGCGCGGTCCCAGGTGCAGCTCCCCTCGAAGCGGTTTGGAGGAAGGGGATGATTACGTGACCAGACGGAAGGGCCCTCTTTCTTCTACACCCTGCCTGTGAAAGTGGCAGCTGTCCTGGGCTCCTCTGTCCAGGAGACTGGTGACCAAGTCACAGAAAATTCAGACAAAGGCAGCAAAGATGATCAACCCGCTAGAAAAGCAAGTGACGGCCTTGGGGCAGCACATCGCCAGGCAGGCGAGAGGACTTCGACCACCGAGAGACCGAGAGACCAGGGAGCTGTTTAGCTGGGCCCCCAGGAGCATTATGCCTGCAGGAGCATAATGAGGAGGAAGGGCATGGAGAGAAGGGAAACGGCAGCTGAATATTGGGAACAAATTCTTTCTGCAGGCCCCTCCGGGACAGGATGGAAGGCTCATCGTTTTAGTTGTGTGATGGAAGGTGGATGAGACCTTGGAGAATCCAGTCTCAGGCAAGCGTGACAGCAGCACCCAAGAGATGGGGAGGGCCTGCTGAGGCTCCAAAGAGCAGCATCTGGATGTTTACAGCCCCAGGAAGAACTAGAATCTTTGGGCAGGAGTGGCTGGCTAACCAGATCCCACAGCAACAGACAAGCATCCGAGGATCCTCCACCTAGTGTGAGCCAGTTTCCTGCAAGGGTCCAGCCCTCCTGCAGCCCACGACCCCACACACTCCGTGATTTATAGAATAATACCACTCTCCCCAACATCGATCTGGGATCTTGTGTTCATAAGTCTTCTTTGCTTGGTCTGCTGAAGTCACTGGAACCTATTAGTGAAGTTTCATCTCTGTCTGTAAATTACCATCTTAGTCAGACTTTTAAACAACTGAGGGTGTTTGTTTTCGGTTCCCTTAGACCATGAAACATATATGCAAATCCTGACCTGAATGCAGTCTTTGTTTCTATTGTTCTTACACCTACAATCCCAAAGCTCTCTAATTTTCTGCAGTAGGCTGCCAACATCATAGGGCTCTTTGGCTGGTACGTAGTTAAATGAACAGAAGGGGTGGCCATGGGGGTGACCAAGGAAGCCTGCCTTGGGTCATTACCCAGGCCCAACCCAGATGCTGATTATTTTTATAGCAGCCTCTGACCCTAGACCCTCTTACAACTCCTCCTCCTTAGCCACCACTTTCACCCGCTGCCTTTTTGTCGCCATTGCCTCAAAAATCCTTGCCCTGCTCAAAGCTTGCACTCTGGTTCTGCCTCAAATGCTACCACTTCCCTCACCCTCACTGCTCGCTTCTGAAAGTCAATACACACAACGAAGAAGGGAATGTATCTTTCAGCCTTCACCAAATGCTGACACTTAACAGTGTTTTTATACCCATAAAGGCCTTCCCAGATGGCACCCATCAGAAACTCTAAAGGACTGGCTTCTCAGGAAAAGGGTCACCTGAGTTTGCCTGCTTCTCTGGGACAAACTCTAGTCTTGGTGAGAGTTGATGGCACCTAAAGCTATGAGATTCCTCACTCAGACTCCTCAACTGGGGCTTTGGAAATGTGTTGCACCTTGGAGAAATCATTTAACCTCTCTGGAAGTCATTTCCTTCTGTGCTATCACATCTACCATAATTCTAGTTAAAGGCAGAAGACTTGAATAATTCTACATGAAAGGGATGTACAAAGCTTGCCCCAGTCAAGATAGTAGAATGGGGTATTTTACAGCTTGTTTCCCCTACAGAAGCTTTGAACAACTAGCAAGAATTGGCAGAAACATCTTTCTCAAACAGTTAAAAGGCTGCAGAAGCTCTTGTTCTTCCCTGGCTCGCCCCTTCCCCACCCCCCTCACCAGCTTGGCACAAAGCCGGCCCAAACTCCAAGTGCAGATCCCTGGTCCCAGTACCAAAGGGAGCAGGGCACCCCTCGCACACACACTGGGAGCATGTTTACCCAACCCAACCTGTCTGGTGGTGGCCTGAGGGACTTGCCATCCCAGAACTTCCTCTGCATGTAGAAGGCAGCTCACAGAACTGTGGCTGCCTCACAGAGAAGTGGCTGCCTGGGGCAAAGGATTGCTGAAAAATAAAAGAATATCAATAGAGAGATGAAATTTATGAAAAAGAACCAAACAGAGCTGAAGGCCAGAGTATCCAAAATTAAAAATTCCCTAGAAAAGTAAAAAGACAACCCACACAATGTGAGATAATATTTGGAAATGATATATCAAATAAAGGTCTGGTATCTGGAATATATAAAGAGATCGTTCAACTCAACAACAAAAAGACAGACAACTGGGCAAAAGACATGAATAGACACTTCTCAAAAGAGGAAATACAAATGGCCAAAAGGCATATGAAAATGATCAACTTCCCTGGCTATTAGGGAAGTGCAAATCAGAACTACAATGAGATACCATCTCACACCCACCAGAATGGCCACTATCAATAAGATAGAAAACAACAAGTGCTGGAGAGGATGTGGAGAAAGAGGCACACTTATCCACTGCTGGTTGGAATGTCAAATGGTACAACCACTGTGGAAGGCAGTTTGGCGGTTCCTCAGGAAGCTAAGTATAGAATTGCCATATGACCCAGCAATACCATTGCTAGGTATCTACTCAGAGGACACGAGGGCAAAGACACAAATAGACATTTGCACACCAATGTTTACAGCAGCATAATTTACAACTGCCAAGAAATGGAAACAGCCAAAATGTCCATCAACAGATGAGTGGCTTAACAAGCTGTGGTATATACTTACGATGGAATATTATGCAGCTGTGAGACAGAAGAAAGTTATGAAGTATGTAACAACATGGATGGACCTTAAGGACATTATGCTGAGTGAGATTAGTCAGAAACAAAAAGACAAATACTGTATGGTCTCACTGATATGAACTGACATTAGTGAACAAACTTGGCAGTTGGTAACAGAGACCATCAGGAGATAGAAAATAGGGTTGATATTGGGTAATTGGAGTGGAAGGGATACAGATTACACAACAGGACTGATTGGAAAAATTCAGAAACGGATAGCACAATACCACCTAACTGTAATACAATAATGTTAGAACACTGAATAAAGCTGAATGTGAGAATGATAGAGGGAGGAGGCCTGGGGACACAAATGAAATCAGAAGAAAAGATAAAGACAATAAAGACTGAGATGGTACAATCTAGGAATGCCTAGAGTGTATAATCATCGTGACTAAATGTATAAATAAAAAAACGTTTTTGCATGAGGAAGAACAAAGGAATGTCATTACTGCAGGGCGCTGAAAATAGATGGTACTTAATATTTTAAATTTTCAACTTATGTGTGAGACTAAAGCAAAAGATGTTTATTTGGTACAGAATTTATATTTTGACTACTGCATTTCCTAATATAACTTATGTGGACAGCTTAGTTGAACACCATAATACTTGGAACCTTGAGTAAGGCAAGAGATTTTGTAGGTTTGTCCAGAGTGATGCCCTGATAAATCCCAGAGTGATTTGAACAGTGAATAAAAAAGGATTTTCAAAGTTCCCTTGCAGGAATGGTGAGAAAGGGGGAAGATTCAACTTCAAGTGGAGAATCCCTGATATTCTCACAAGCAGTGGGGACGACCAAGGCAATAGGTTGAGCCCCCAATCTTGGAGGTTGTTTCTAAGAAATTTAATCATGCAAAGGATAGGCTAAGCCTATTTAAAATTAGGCCTAAGAGTCACCCCCAAGAGAACCTCATTTGTTGCTCAGATGTGGCCTCTCTCTCTCAGCCAACATGACAGGCAAACTACTGCCCTCCCCCTCTCTACATGGGACATGACTCCCAGGGGTGCGGACCTTCTTTGGCAACATGGGACAGAAGTCCTAGAATGAGCTGGGATTCAGCATCAAGGGACTGAGAAAACCTTCTTGACCAAAAGGGGGAAGAGCAAAATGAGCAGGATAAAATGTCAATGGCTGAGAGATTCCAAACAGAGCTGAGAGGTTGTCCTGGAGGTTGTTCTTACACATTGGATGGATGTCACCTGTTTAGTTAGGGTGTAGTAGAGAGGCTGGAGGGAACTGCCTGAAAATGTGAAGCTGTGCTCCAGTAGCCATGTTTCTTGAAGATGATTGCATGGTGGTGTAGCTTTCACAATGTGACTGTGTGGTTGTGTAAGCCTTGTGTCTGGTGCTCCTTTTGTCTACCTTACCGACAGATGAGTGAAACATATGGATTGGGAGTGAATAGATAATAGGGGGAACAAATGTTAAAATAGATTTAGCGGATTGAAATGCTGTGGCTGGTGGGGGGTATGGTATGTACGAATTTTTTTCTGTTTTCCTTTTGTTTCTCTTTCTGGATTGATGCAGGTGTTCTGAGAGGTGATCATGATGGTGAATATACAGCTGTGTGATGATGTTGTGAGTTATTGATTATATAACAAGAATGGAATGATCATCTGGTAAGAATGTTTGTGTTTGTATATGGTTATGTTTCATAAATAAAAAAATTTAAATACATTTGAATTATGTAAAAAAAAGTGATTAAATAGGAAATTTTCAGTTGCACCTATGTTACTACTATGATGAAAAAAAATTTTTTAAGTCTTTATTAGGACACATGAAAAAAATGGAATATAAGTGGTAAACTTTATATCAATGTTAAACTTCTTAAACTTGATAACTCTATTTAAAGGGGTTACATAAGTGAGTATCCTGTTCTTAGGAAATGTACATTGAAGCATTATGTCTTCAAAGAGTATGATCTATACAACCTACTCTCAAGTGTTCAGAAGATAGATAGATAGATAGACAGATACATACATACACACATGGAGAGATTCATAGATAAATGAATATTTAGAATGATATGACCAACGTGGCATAATGTTAAAATTGATGTCTCTGGGTATCTGAGGTGTGGGGGTCATGCTGGAGCTCTCAGTATGGGTTTTGTACTAGTTTTACAACTGTTTTAAAATGTGAAATTATTTCAAAACAAAAACTTTTAAGAAAAAAAATTCCCTAGACTCTGGAATTGCAAAATTCCGAATCTGCAGACTGGAGCTGGCTGAAGAAAGGATCAGTGAACTTGAAGATAAGGTCATTAAAATCATCCAGTCTGAGGGTAACTTTTCAGAAGCCTACAACCTCCAGAGGGGTCCCTGGACCAGGCTTGACCATCTGTGGAGGGACTGGTAACAGAATCCATTTTTAAAAGCACATTCCAGACTTCCAGAGAAGATGGTGGCTTAGTAAGACGTGCGGATCTTAGTTCCTCCCCCAGAACAGCTACTAGGGGAGTAGAAATGATACAGAACAGCTCCCGGAGCCACGACAGAGATAAAAAAGACAGCGTACCCCATCCTGGAACAGCTGACTGGCTGAGAGAACCCGCTCCGGTGAGATCGCCAAGGGGCGCGGGCTTCCCTGGGCGGGGCGCAAGCGGCCGGAGTCCCTCCCTTCCTCCTTCCCGGGCCAGCAGGCAGAATTGGGTGGGTGGTCCCCTCAAGCCGCGGCGGCTGGCGCACCCACCACGCGTGGCCCCCCAGACCAACTAAGAGAACTGGATCGGAAATCCCCAGGCCACGGAGAATGGTGACGGGGGGGTCCCTTCCAAAGACGTGACTCCCCGATCTGGCTGGGAACAGTGCACTCTCCCGGGCCGCGGCGGCTGATGTCCTCCCGCAACGCTTGGCGCCCCGGGCTGACTAGGAAATTCGGACGGGCGCTCTCCCGGGCTGCGGCAGCCGAAGACCCTCCCCGCGTTCGGACCCCTGGGCCGGCTGGCACTCTTCCAAGCCACTTCGGCTGGCGAACCTCCCCCATGGTAAGAGTTTTCCAAAGTTAAAGGACCCACAGCACCATTTACTGGTGGGACCCGCAGACAAATGTGTGCCATGAGCGCCACCTACTGGGCAGGATAAGAAATACAGAACCCAGAGATTTCACAGAAAAATCTTTCAACCTGTTGGGTCCAACACCCAGGGAAATCTGACTAAATGCCCAGACACCAGCAGAAGATAATGGATCACGCTCAGAAAATTGAAAATATGGCCCAGTCAAAGGAACAAACCAATAGTTCAAATAAGATACAAGAGCTGAGACAACAAATGCTGAATATACAAACAGAAACGGAAAACCTCTTCAAAAACGAAATCGATAAATTGAGGAAGGACATGAAGAAGACATGGGCTGAACAAAAAGAAGAAATAGAAAAACTGAAAAAACAAATCACAGAACTTATGGAAGTGAAGGATAAAGTAGAAAAGATGGAAAAAACAATGGATACCTACAATGATAGATTTAAAGAGACAGAAGATAGAATTAGTGATATGGAGGATGGAACATCTGAATTCCAAAAAGAAACAGAAACTATCAGGAAAAGAATGGAAAAATTTGAACAGGGTATCAGGGAACTCAAGGACAATATGAAGAGCCCAAATATACGTGTTGTGGGTGTCCCAGAAGGAGAAGAGAAGGGAAAAGGAGGAGAAAAACTAATGGAAGAAATTATCACTGAAAATTTCCCAACTCTTATGAAAGACCTAAAATTACAGATTCAAGAAGTGCAGCGCACCCCAAAGAGAATAGACCCAAATAGGCATTCTCCAAGACACTTACTAGTTAGAATGTCTGAGGTCAAAGACAAAGAGAGGATCTTGAAAGCAGCGAGAGAGAAGCAATCCATCACATACAAGGGAAACCCAATAAGACTATGTGTAGATTTCTCAGCAGAAACCATGGAAGCTAGAAGACAGTGGGATGATATATTTAAATTACTAAAAGAGAAAAACTGCCAACCAAGACTCCTATATCCAGCAAAATTGTCCTTCAAAAATGAGGGAGAAATTAAAACATTCTCAGACAAAAAGTCGCTGAGAGAATTTGTGACCAAGAGACCAGCTCTGCAAGAAATACTAAAGGGAGCACTAGAGTCAGATACGAAAAGACAGAAGAGAGAGGTATGGAGAAGAGTGTAGAAAGAAGGAAAGTCAGATATGATATATATAATACAAAAGGCAAAATGTTAGAGGAAAATATCCAAACAGTAATAACACTAAATCTTAATGAACTGATTTCCCAATCAAAAGACATAGACTGGCAGAATGGATTAAAAAACAGGATCCTTCTATATGCTGTCTACAGCAAACACATCTTAGGCCCAAAGATAAACATAGGTTGAAAGTGAAAGGTTGGGAAAAGATATTTCATGCAAATAACAACCAGAAAAGAGCAGGAGTAGCTATACTAATATCCAACAAATTAGACTTCAAATGTAAAACAGTTAAAAGAGACAAAGAAGGACACTATGTAATAATAAAAGGAAAAATTAAACAAGAAGACATAACAATCATAAATATTTACACACCGAACCAGAATGCCCCAAAATATGTGAGGAATACACTGCAAATACTGAAAAGGGAAATAGACACATATACCACAATAGTTGGAGACTTCAATTCACCACTCTCATCAATGGAAAGAACATCTAGACAGAGAACCAATATAGAAATAGAGAATCTGAATATTACTGTAAATGAGCTAGACTTAACAGACATTTATAGGACATTACATCCCACAACAGCAGGATACACCTTGTTCTCAAGTGTTCATGGATCATTCTCAAAGATAGACCATATGCTGGGTCACAAAGCAAGTCTTAACAAATTTAAAAAGATTGAAATCATACACAACACTTTCTCGGATCATAAAGGAATGAAGTTGGAAATCAATAATAGGCGGAGTGCCAGAAAATTCACAAATACATGGAGGCTCAAGAAAACACTCTTCAACAACGAGTGGGTCAAAGAAGAAATTGCAAGAGAAATTAGTAAATACCTCCAGGCGAATGAAAACGAAAACACAACATATCAAAACTTATGGGACGCAGCAAAGGCAGTGCTAAGAGGGAAATTTATTGCCCTAAATGCCTATATCAGAAAAGAAGAAAAGGCAAAAATTCAGGAATTAACTGTCCACTTGGAAGAACTGGAGAAAGAACAGCAAACTAATCCCAAAGCAAGCAAAAGGAAAGAAATAACAAAGATTAGAGCAGAAATAAATGAAATTGAAAACATGAAAACAATAGAGAAAATCAATAAGACCAGAAGTTGGTTCTATGAGAAAATCAATAAGATTGATGGGCCCTTAGCAAGATTGACAAAAAGAAGAAGAGAGAGGATGCAAATAAATAAGATCAGAAATGGAAGAGGAGACATAACTACTGACCTCACAGAAATAAAGGAGGTAATAACAGGATACTATGAACAACTTAACGCTAATAAATACAACAATTTAGATGAAATGGACAGGTTCCTGGAAAGACATGAACAACCAACATTGACTCAAGAAGAAATAGATGACCTCAACAAACCAATCACAAGTAAAGAAATTGAATTAGTCATTCAAAAGCTTCCTAAAAAGTAAAGTCCAGGACCAGACGGCTTCACATGTGAATTCTATCAAACATTCCGGAAAGAATTAGTACCAACTCTCCTCAAACTCTTCAAAAAAATCGAAGTGGAGGGAAAACTACCTAATTCATTCTATGAAGCCAACATCACCCTCATACCAAAACCAGGCAAAGATATTACCAAAAAAGAAAACTACAGACCAATCTCTCTAATGAATACAGATGCAAAAATCCTCAATAAAATTCTAGCAAATTGTATCCAACAACACATTAAAAGAATTATACATCATGACCAAGTAGGATTCATCCCAGGTATGCAAGGATGGTTCAACATAAGAAAATCAATTAATGTAATACACCATATCAACAAATCAAAGCAGAAAAATCACATCATCATCTCAATTGATGCAGAGAAGGCATTTGACAAGATTCAACATCCTTTCCTGTTGAAAACACTTCAAAAGATAGGAATACAAGGGAACGTCCTTAAAATGATAGAGGGAATATATGAAAAACCCACAGTTAATATCATCCTCAATGGGGAAAAATTGAAAACTTTCCCCCTAAGATCAGGAACAAGACAAGGATGTCCACTATCACCACTATTATTCAACATTGTGTTGGATGTTCTAGCCAGAGCAATTGGACAAGAAAAAGAAATACAAGACATCAAAATTGGAAAGGAAGAAGTAAAACTATCACTGTTTGCAGACGATATGATACTATATGTCGAAAACCCAGAAAAATCCACAACAAAACTACTAGAGCTAATAAATGAGTACAGCAAAGTAGCAGGTTACAAGATCAACATTCAAAAATCTGTAGCATTTCTATACACTAGTAATGAACAAGCTGAGGGGGAAATCAAGAAACGAATCCCATTTACAATTGCAACTAAAAGAATAAAATACCTAGGAATAAATTTAACTAAAGAGACAAAAAACCTATATAAAGAAAACTACAAAAAACTGTTAAAAGAAATCACAGAAGACCTAAATAGATGGAAGGGCATACCGTGTTCATGGATTGGAAGACTAAATATAGTTAAGATGTCAATCCTACCTAAATTGATTTACAGATTCAATGCAATACCAATCAAAATTCCAATGACTTATTTTTCAGAAATAGAAAAACCAATAAGCAAATTTATCTGGAAGGGTAGGGTGCCCCGAATTGCTAAAAACATCTTGAGGGAAAAAAAAAAAGCTGGAGGTCTCGCGCTGCCTGACTTTAAGGCATATTATGAAGCCACAGTGGTCAAAACAGCATGGTATTGGCATAAAGATAGATATATCGACCAATGGAATCGAATAGAGTGCTCAGATATAGACCCTCTCATCTATGGACATTTGATCTTTGATAAGGCAGTCAAGCCAACTCACCTGGGACAGAGCAGTCTCTTCAATAAATGGTGCCTAGAGAACTGGATATCCATATGCAAAAGAATGAAAGAAGACCCATATCTCACACCCTACACAAAAGTTAACTCAAAATGGATCAAAGATCTAAACATTAGGTCTAAGACCATAAAACAGTTAGAGGAAAATGTTGGGAGATATCTTATGAAACTTACAATTGGAGGCAGTTTTATGGACCTTAAACCTAAAGCAAGAGCACTGAAGAAACAAAGAAAGAAATGGGAGCACCTCAAAATTAAACAATTTTGGACTTCCAGAGAAGATGGTGGCTTAGTAAGACGCGCGGGTCTTAGTTCCTCCTCCAGAAAAGCAACTAAAGAAACAGAAACAATATGAAACAGCTCCCGGAGTCACGACAGAGACCAAAAAGATAGCGTACCCCATTCTGGAACAGCTGAACGGGCAGGGAGAATCTGCTGCGGTGAGATACCCGAGGGGCGCGCGTTTTCCCGGCCGGGGCGGCTGGCGACTGGGGTCCCCTCCACACACGTGGCTCCCCGGTCTGACTGGGAACGTTGGATAGCAGGGCCCTCCCGTCACGCTTGGCGTTTCGGGCCAGCTGGGCAATTAGGACCGGCACTCTCCCAAGCCGCGGCGGCCAGCGACCCCTGCCTCCACGCGCGGTTTCCCGGGCCGACTGCCATGCAGACAGACGAGCGCCACGAGCGCCACCTACTGGGAAGGAAAAGAAAAACAGAGCCCAGAGATTTCACAGAAAAACCTTTCAACCAGCTGGGTCCCACACCCAGGGAAATCTGATCAAATGCCCAGACACCAGCAGAAAATAATGGATGACGCTCGGAAAATTGAAGATATGGCCCAGTCAAAGGAACAAACCAATAGTTCAAATGAGATACAGGAGCTGAGACAACTAATGCTGAATATACGAACAGAAATGGAAAAACTCTTCAAAAACCAAATCAATAAATTGAGGGAGGACATGAAGAAGACATGCGCTGAACAAAAAGAAGGAATAGAAAATCTGAAAAAACAAATCACAGAACTTATGGGAGTGAAGGACAAAGAAGAAAAAATGGAAAAAAACAATGGATACCTACAATGGTAGATCTAAAGAGACAGAAGCTACAATTAGTGAACTGGAGGATGGAACATCTGAATTCCAAAAAGAAACAGAAACTATAGGGAAAAGAATGGAAAAACTTGAGCAGGGGATCAGGGAACTGAATGACAATATGAAGCGCACAAATATACGTGTTGTGGGTGTCCCAGAAGGAGAAGAGAAGGGAAAAGGAGGAGAAAAACTAATGGAAGAAATTATCACTGAAAATTTCCCAACTCTTGTGAAAGACCTAAATTTGCAGATCCAAGAAGTGCAGCGCACCCCAAAGAGAATAGACCCAAATAGGCGTCCTCCAAGACACTTACTAGTTAGAATGTCAGAGGTCAAAGAGAAAGAGAGGATCTTGAAAGCAGCAAGAGAAAAACAATCTGTCACATACAAGGGAAACCCAATAAGACTATGTGTAGATTTCTCAGCAGAAACCATGGAAGCTAGAAGACAGTGGGATGATATATTTAAATTACTAAAAGAGAAAAACTGCCAACCAAGACTCCTATATCCAGCAAAATCGTCCTTCAAAAATGAAGGAGAAGGGGCGGGCCGCGGTGGCTCAGCGGGCAAAGTGCTTGCCTGCCATGCCGGAGGACCTCGGTTCGATTCCCGGCCCCAGCCCATGTAAAAAATAAACAAACAAACAAAATACAATAAAACAAGAAAATGTTTAAAGATGTTTCCCTTTCTTCCTTCCTTCCTTCCTTCTCTCTGTCTTTCCTTCCCTTCCTCCCTCTTTCTTAAAAAAAAAAAAAAAAAAAAAAAAAAAAAATGAAGGAGAAATTAAAACATTTATAGACAAAAAGTCACTGAGAGAATTTGTGACCAAGAGACCAGCTCTGCAAGAAATGCTAAAGGGAGCACTACAGTCAGATACGAAAAGACAGAAGAGAGAGGTATGGAGTAAAGTGTAGAAAGAAGGAAAATCAGATATGATATATATAATACAAAAGCCAAAATGGTAGAGGAAAATATTATCCAAACAGTAATAATACTAAAAGTTAATGGACTGAATTTCCCAATCAAAAGACATAGAATGGCAGAATGGATTACGACCCAGCAATACCACTGCTAGGTATCTACTCAAAGGACTTAAGGGCAAAGACACAGACGGGCATTTGCACACCAGTGTTTATAGCAGCATTATCTACAATTGCAAAGAGATGGAAACAGCCAAAATGTTCATCAACAGACGAGTGGCTAAACAAACTGTGGCGTATACCTACGATGGAATATTATGCAGCTTTAAGACAGACTAAACTTATGAAGCACGTAGTAACATGGATGGACCTAGAGAACATTATGCTGAGTGAGTCTAGCCCAAAACTAAAGGACAAATACTGTAAGGTCCCACTGATGTGAACCGACATTCGAGAATCAGCTTGGAATATATCATTGGTAACAGAGACCAGCAGGAGTTAGAAACAGGGTAAGATAATGGGTAATTGGAGCTGAAGGGATACAGACTGTGCAACAGGACTAGATACAAAAACTCAAAAATGGACAGCACAATAATACCTAAGTGTAATGTAACTAGGTTGGAACACTGAATGAAGCTGCACCTGAAATATGGTTTTTTGTTTGTTTGTTTGTGTATTTGTATCTTTTGTTTTTGTTTTTTTCTTTTTCCTTTTTATATATATATATATTTTATTAGTATTATTATTTTAATTCTCTTCTCTATATTAACATTCTATATCTTTTTCTGCTGTTTTGCTAGTTCTTTTCCTAAATCGATGCAAATGTACTAAGAAATGATGATCATATATCTATGTGATGATACTAAGAATTACTGAGTGCATTTGTAGAATGGAATGATTTCTAAATGCTGTGTTAATTTCTTTTCTTTTTTTTTGATTAATAAAAAAAATTAAACAATTTTGTGCATCAAAGAACTTCATCAAGAAAGTAGAAAGACAGCCTACACAATGGGAGACAATATTTGGAAATGACACATCACATAAAGGTCTAGTATCCAGAATTTTTAAAGAGATTGTTCAACTCAACAACAACAAAAAGACAGCCAACCCAATTACAAAATGGAAAAAAGACTTGAACAGACACCTATCAGAAGAGGAAATACAAATGGCCAAAAGGCACATGAAGAGATGCTCAATGTCCCTGGCCATTAGAGAAATGCAAATCAAAACCACAATGAGATATCATCTCATACCCACCAGAATGGCCATTATCAACAAAACAGAAAATGACAAGTGCTGGAGAGGATGCGGAGAAAGAGGCACACTTATCCACTGCTGGTGGGAATGTCAAATGGTGCAACCACTGTGGAAGGCAGTTTGGCGGTTCCTCAAAAAGCTGAATATAGAATTGCCATACGACCCAGCAATACCATTGCTGGGTATCTACTCAAAGGACTTAAGGGCAAAGACACAAATGGACATTTGCACACCAATGTTTATAGCAGCATTATTTACAATTGCAAAGAGATGGAAACAGCCAAAATGTCCATCAACAGACGAGTGGCTAAACAAACTGTGGTATATACATACGATGGAATATTATGCAGCTTTAAGACAGAATAAACTTATGAAGCATGTAATAACATGGATGGACCTAGAGAACATTATGCTGAGTGAGTCTAGCCAAAAACTAAAGGACAAATACTGCATGGTCCCACTGATGTGAACCGACATTCGAGAATAAACTTGGAATATGTCATTGGTAACAGAGACCAGCAGGAGTTAGAAACAGGGTAAGATAATGGGTAATTGGAGCTGAAGGGATACAGACTGTGCAACAGGACTAGATACAAAAACTCAAAAATGGACAGCACAATAATACCTAATTGTAAAGTAATCATGTTAAAACACTGAATGAAGCTGCATCTGAGCCAAAGGTTTTTTTTTGTTTTTTTTTTACTATTATTATTACTTTTAATTTTTTTCTCTATATTAACATTCTATATCTTTTTCTGTTGTGTTGCTAGTTCTTCTAAACCGATGCAAATGTACTAAGAAACAATGATCATGCATCTATGTGATGATGTTAAGAATTACTGATTGCATATGTAGAATGGTATGATTTCTAAATGTTGGGTTAATTTCTTTTTTTCCATTAATTAATTAAAAAAAAATTTTTTTTAAATCATCCAGTCTGAGGACAAGAAGGAAGAAAGAATAAAGAAAGGTGACCAGACACTGAGAAACCTGTAGGACACTGTCAAAGCTTACCAACATACACATGTGGGAGTACCAGAAGAAGAAAGAGAGAAAAGAACAGAGAGAAAATGCAAGGAAATAAAGAATGATAAACTTCCCAAATTTAACAAACAAGACAAGAATATACACATCCAAGATGCTCAATGAACTCTAAATAAGATAAACCTAAATAGATCTATGTTGTGGCATATTATAATCAGACTGTCAAATGCCAAAGACAAAGAGAGAATTCTGAAAATCACAAGAGAGATGAAATGTGTCACATATAAGGGGACCTCAAAAAGATTAAGACATTCCCAGATAAACAAAAGCTGAGGGAGTTGCTACAACAATGCTACAAAAGATGCTAAAGAGAGTTTTGCAGGTTGAAAGGAAAGGAGAATAGACAACAGATTCACATGAAGAAATAAATGCTCCAGTGAGGGTACCAACATGGGTAAATGTAAATGCAGTACTATTGTATTTTTGGTCTGTAATTCCACTTTTTACTTCCTCCAAGATCTAAAAGGCAAATGCAGAAAATGTAATAAGAAATCAGTGGTTTTGGACTCATAACACAGGCAGGTCATTTGTGATAAGAATTACATAAGAATGGGGAGATGGGAGGGTATAGAAAATAATTGGTGAGTACTGTTGAAATTAAGTTGGCATCAAAACAAAAGAGATGGTTATAGGTTAAGATGTTGAATTTAAGTCTCATGTATCAGAGAATATGTAAACTCACAGAGACAGAAATTAGAATACAGGTTGCCAGGGGCAGGAAGCCAAGGGGCATAGGGAGTTAATGCATCATGGATGTGGGGTTTCTGTTGGGGGAGATGGGAAAGTTTTCGTATGAAAGTGGTGAGGGTACCACAACACAGTGAATGTACACTACACCACTGAGTGGTATGGGTGGGAGCGGGGAGATGGGAATGTTTATGTTGTATATGTGTCCCCACAATAAAAAAAAAAAGTAAGGAGACAATAACATTTAAAAACAATGGGTGGTCCTGGATACAATCTAACAAATGTGGAGAGTAGGTACAAAAGGACATTATTAGGACAAATGAAATAATTGGAATATAGACTGTAAGCTTTATGTCTATGTTAAATTTCTTAAACTTGATAACTGCACTGAAGGTGGATACATAAGCAAATATCCTTTTCTTAGGAAATGTACATGGTAATAATAAGTGTTAAAGAAGCATGATGTATACAACCTATATTCAAGTGTTCAGAAAATGGATTGATAAATAGAAAGACAGATGAACAGATAGATAGATGGTTCATAGACTGATGGGTAGATAGAATGATAAGGCAAATGTGACAACATGTTAAAATTGGTGGCCTCTGAGCCCCCAATCTTGGGGTTTGTTCATATGAAACTTAACCCCACAAAGGATAGGTCAAGTCTACTTAAAATTTAGGCCTAAGAGTCACCCCCAAGAGAACCTCTTTTGTTGCTCAGATGTGGCCTCTCTCTCTCAGCCAACACAACAAGCCATCTCACCACCCTCCCCCTGTCTACGTGGGACCTGACTCCCAGGGGTGTGGACCTTCCTGGCAACGTGGGACAGAAATCCTGGAATGAGCTGAGACTCAGCATCAAGGGATTGAGAAAAACCCTAGAATGAGCTGAGATTTAGCATCAAGGGATTGAGAAAACCTTCTCGACCAAAAGGGGGAAGAGTGAAATGAGACAAAGTGTCAATGGCTGAGAGATTCCAAACAGAGTCAAGAGGTTATCCTGGAGGTTATTCTTATGCATTAAGTAGATATCACCTTGTTATTCAAGATGTAATGGAGAGGCTGGAGGGAACTGCCTGAAAATGTAGAGCTGTGTTCCAGTAGTCATGTTTCTTGAGGATGATTGAATAATGATATAGCTTTCATGATGTGACTGTGTGATTGTGAAAACCTTGTGTGGGATGCTACTTTTATCTACCTTGTCAACAGACGAGTAGAACATATGGAATAAAAATACATAATAGGGGGAACAAATGCTAAAATAAATTTAGTTTGAAATGCTAGTGATCAATGAAAGCGAGGGGTAAGGGGTATGGTAGGTATAATCTTTTTTTTTTCTTTTCTGTCTTCATTTTATTTCTTTTCCTATCGTCTTCTTATTTCTTTTTCTGAACTGATGCAAATGTTCTAAGAAATGATGAATATGCAACTAAGTGATGATATTGTGAATTACTGATTATATATGTTGGTGTTTTATTTGGCTTGCTAAATTTTTTTTAATAAATAAATTTTAAAAAATAAACAAATAATAAGGGGAACAAAGGTTAAAATAAATCGAGTAGATTAAAATACTAGTGGTCAATGAGAGGGAGAGATAAGGGGTATGGTATGCATGAGTTTTTTCTTTTTTCTTTTGCTGGAGTGATGATATTGTGAGCCATTGATTGTACACAATGTATGGAATGTTTGTATGTGAAGAATGTTTGTATGTTGTTTTTACAATAAAAATATTAAAATTAAAAAAAAAATTGGTGGCCTCTGGGTTTCTGTGAGGCAGGAGGGCCTTATGCTGAAGTTCTCTGTATGTAGATCGTCTTGTTTTTGCAAATGTCCTGAAAGATTGAAATTATTTAAAAATTAAAAGCTTTTTTATGAAAAAAAAGTATGTTCACATATTTCTGAGTTTCCTATATTCAATGAAGAATTATTGAATAATTGGAACACAGTATTATGCAAATGATATAATGCAAACGCTCAAAGTATTGAAGAAATTTTCCCAATATCATGCATCTCACTAAGTGGGAGGATCAAGATTCAAACCAATGCCAACTCTTCAGTTTTTCAGTGGCCATATGTTCTTCAATTAGTCAAATAAAATGCATTTTTTGCATTCTCTTGGACCGAACCCTCCCGGACCCAGTATGAAGGTAGCTGTATCCAAACTCCATGTGGCAAGTAACTTAAGCAAAAAGAAACTGAATGAATTGCTCCACCCCTGAAAAAGTCCAGGAATGGATTTTATTCACGGCCGGAACAAGTGTCTTTCTGGGCCTTTCTGTGCCCTGTTTTCCTTACGTTGGTGTCATTCTCAGGCTGCTGGTAACCAACTCACACCCTCACTTAGAAACTCAAAACAAAGAGAGTTTTCTGCCCTAGAAGTGCTAGTAAAAGTCTTGAGGTTGAGTCTCAATGACCCAATCTATGTGAACATGCTCATCCCTCAACTAATCACTGTTCGAGAATCTGGAATGTACCGAATGCCCAGACCTGGAACCCAGGGTCACCCTGAACCTGGACAGGGGTCAAATTTTTATAGAAAAATGAGGCACAGATGTAGAGCAGGCAAAAACCACCGAGGATAAACCCAATGGCCCTGACGAAAATTTACAAGGTAGGAACTTGAACATGCTGTCCGGGCCTGCCTCCCTGCCCTTCTACTTCCTTCCCTCTGGCACTGAGTCCTCTCTCACTGGAGCCTCTCTCCCTTCCTTGTCCTCCAGCTCCTATCTGTTCTTCAACACTCAGCTCGGGAGTTGCCTCCTCCAGGAAGTTGCTCTGACCTTCCTAGTCTGAGAGAGGGGTCCCAGTTCCCACTGGGAAGGGGCATTCCCATTGTGTTCTAGGCTGGCCCCTTTCATGGCCCTTCTCACTGGGGGTTTTAATCACCTGCTTACTGCCTGTCTCTCTCCCATCAGACTATGGGTTTATTGAGGATAGAGACTGTATCACGTTATCTAGCAAAGGGTCTGGCACATAAAAGGAGCTCAATATATCAAGTGAAAAAAGGGCAAGTGAAAGAAATCAAGATGCGTAAAGTGCATCACTCATTTTGGTGTTAACTGTACAAAAATGAACACATAAAATGATGGCCTAGTTTGATTTTTGAATAGTTTTCTCATGAGAGATCTGTTCATATTAACCAACACCAAAGAAGGTATATTCCAGGCACAATTCAAATCATAGCTTTGATATTCTACTCCTTTAACTTATTTTTCAACCACACATTTTAAAAATAACAATAATAAATATTTGTGACTGATGGGCTAGAGATTGAATTGATAACATCAGATTGAACCTTATTTTGAAGCTATTTTCAACAATCATTTCAAAAGGAAACAGTAAGCAAATGAAAATGTTCTTTAAAATGTTTCTCCAAAGAAGGTGGCTGAAGGATGCCCTGACTGAGAAGTAGATTGGCAAATAATGTTATATATATATATATACACTCAAACATTGTGCTGCTACAAAAAAAAGGAACAAAGTTGTGAGGCATGCAACATTGTGAGTGAACCTGTGGGATATTTGATGAGGCAAAATAAGCCAGAAACAAAAGATCAGATATTGTATGGTCTTATTTAGAAAATACTTATAAGAAAACAGGGGCTGAAAAGCCCTTGATCTTCAGGCTTATTCTTGTGAAGCTTAGGTATATGGCGGAGAAGCTTAGCCTACCTATAGGTATGCCTAAGAGTTACCTCTGGAGGACCTCTTTTGTTGCTCAGATGTGGCCTCTCTCTCTCTAAGCCTAACTCTGCAAGTGAAACCATTGCCCTCCCTACTATGCAGGACATGACACCCATGGGTGAAAGTCACCCTGGCAGCATGGAAGATGAGCTCCAAGGATGAGCCTGGCCCCGGCACCACGGGATCAACAATGCCATCCTGATACAAAAGGGAGAAAAAAAGTGTAACAAATAAGGTATCAGTAGCTGAGAGAGTTCAAATAGAGTCAAGAGGCTACTCTGGAGGTCACTCTTACGCAAACTTCTATTAGACATTGCTACCTATCATAGATTGCCAAATCCCAACCAAAACCATTCCTGCCAATCCTAAATAACACCTAGGGCAATATTTAAGATTCTACAAAGGTTCCATACACTAGGGTAACTTTCCAGAAACCTACAATCTCCTGATGGGTCCTTAGACCAGATAAGTCCTGAGCTGCAGAGAGACCAGCCTTTCCAGGATATCACCTAGTTCCATCCTCCATCCCATATTATTGACAGCCCTTTCCAACATGAAAAAGTTAGAATGGGCACAGCCTAAATGCCCATAAAGATTGGGAGAAAGATCAAAGGTGATTGTGGAGTTATACAGAGAAGGTAGGGTTTGACAAATGTGGATGATTGCTGAATCATTATGTTGACATTCCTTTTAGTCTCTAGTATCTTAGAGCAGCTAGAAGTAAAAACCTAAAATTGTGGAATTGTAACCCATACCAAACTCTGAAATCTGTTCTATGCCTAATTGTTGCGAGGTGCTTTAAAATTTAGTGCTTTTTTGTATATATGCTATTTTTCACAAAAAAATTTTTTAAAAGCCAGTTGTTATGATAAACACACAGCTATAGGATGCTATTGTGAACCACTGATGTTACATTTGGATGATTACATGGTATGTGAATATATAGTATATATCAATAAAATATAAAATAAATTGTTTAAAAATGTTTTTCCAAAGAGCAGACCTCAGGGAATTGCCCACAAATGAGGTGCCAACTCAATTCTACCCCATAAGTTATAGGAGAAACCTCTTTCTCTCCTCTCTCTCTCTCTCTCTCTCCTCTCTCTCTCTCTCTCTCTCTCTCTCTCTCTCTCTCTCTCTCTCTCTCGCTCTCTCTCTCGCTCTCTCTCTCCCTCTCTCTCTCTCTCACACACACACACAAACACATGCACACTACCGAACCCACCATCATCCCTTTATTTTCATGCTTTCAATTCAGCAAATGTTATCACACACTTACATATCTAGCCCTGTGCCTCAATCTCTCCATTCAGCATTTAAGGACAAAGTTCACCAAGACAAGGGGGGTATCTGGAATCAGTGAGCCCAGGAAAACCTTCCTCTGGCTCAAAATGTCCACCCACCTGACCTCTAAGTATTGACATTCCTGCAAAAGGGAACCCAGCCTTTCCTCCTACAGTTAGATGTAAAACTAATGCAAAAGAACCTAGGGAAGGTAATACATTGTCTTGGAATATAAAGGAACAAAAACCCATTAGTAGAGCCTTTTTTGTGAGGAGACCCATAATAGAAAGAAGGATACAGGACATGCTTGGGGGGGCGGGGGTGTGGCCCAATTTACAATTGCTCCCAAGCTATCCTGATGATTGGGACCCAGTAACAATGAACCATTGGAGAGAAACAAAGCTATTTCTCATCTCAAGCAAAAGACTGTAAAACAGAAGCTGCCCCGGCCACCACCCCCTGGCTGTGGGCAGCGGATCCCATATGGTGAGGTTCTCGGGCTCCTTGGAGGAGCTTCCTGTGGTCACTTGAGCAGGGGCAATGAGGCTGGCGCCTTCTCTAACCGAGAAGAACACAGCTCCATAAGCCATGGAGACCATGGGAAACACTAACTTCTTGAGCTTAAGAATGGGTATGGGGGTTGCCGAGCCGGTATTGTTCAAGAAAAAATGCCAAAACCAGAAGGGAATTCTGGCCCTGTGGGGCTTGTGGCCCTTCTTAGAAGGAAGCAAAGGGGCCTGCCTTAGGCACAGGAAAGTCAAATTTGTAGCTACTTAGGTTGAAGTGTGTGCATACCACAGCCAGGAGACTTCCTGAAGCATGGATCATGAGCTTGGGACTCCTCAGAGCTCTGCTCCAGTCCCATCATTTCATAGATGGAGAAACTGAGGACCCTGAGATAAAGGGGCATGCCAAGATCACACCTAAAACCAGCCTCAGCAGGGATGATCGATATTCATGGGGCATCAGTGAGCACTCTTTTTGGAACCTAGGCTCATACCAACCTCAAACCAGTGCCCCTTTACCAGGGTCCTTATCTGTCCCTCCAACACCCTACAAGATTTGTCCATTTTACCTAATGGATATCTCTCACATATGTCCACTCCTCCTGTCCACACCAGCTCCTAGACCAAGTTACCACCACTTGTCTCCTTGAGAAAGTGGCATTAGCCTCCTTCCTCCCCCTCCAAACCTCTGCACTGCAAACAGAGCGATCTTAGTAACATCAATCCAATGGTCTCCCCACACACACCTCTCCAACCCCAGCATTTGCCTCCCTCCACCTCTGCCTTGCCTGCAGTCACCATGGCCTTCCCTGCTTCCTCAAGTAATCCTTGCTCCCTGCAACCTCAGGGCCTTTGCACACACTGGACTTTTCCTGCACTCTCAGCTAGCTCAATGCCTTACAGCTTCCAGGGGGCCACCCTGCCCCTGGGAGCCCCCAGGAGACCAGTATGTGGAGGGTGAACTGGAACTGGGTAGCAGAAGGGGCTGGCAAGTCCTGCAGAAACTTCAGCATCTTCACACGGGATCTAGCCCTCCTGCCCTTCTCCTCCCACAGCCTCAGCGTCAGCCTGGGCTGTATATTGGAATCACCAGAGATTCTGATGTAATTGTTCTGGGGTACAGCCTGGTCCTTGGGTGGGGAGGGGTGTTTTTCAAAGCTCCACAGGTGAGTCTCATGTTCAGCCAAGGTTTTGAAAATCACTGGCCCACACGGAGCTTGGGGCTCTCAGGTGAGCTGTTTAACAGGTACTTTTAAAGAGGTGTGCCAATCATTAAATGGAGCACAATACGGCTTGTTTCATTTCAGGCTCACCAAAGCCATTCAAGGGAGGGATAATTAGCTCCATTTCACAGGTGAGGAAAATTAGGCTGTGAGAGGAGGAGAAAGCCCCCTACTGCCACTCACAGCTCACGGTGGCAGATGCAGGACAAAGACCCAGGTGAGTGGCCCCCAGAGCCCCTATTCCTAACCATTCAAAGCTGTTTGCCCTCCCTAGGTTTCAGCTGGGCACACATCTCGAAGGAGCCAGAGATAAATAGGACACATCTTTTGTTTCTGATGTCAGACCCTGCAAATGCCCCAGATGATGCATAAGCATGTCCTCCAGTCATGGTGAACAAACCATAGAATGCCTTTTAAAACAACCAGAGTCATGACTATAGAAAAATCAAGTTTGTCTGTGAACTTTTCCAGGGATACCCTGCTTTACTGACTCCTTCTTCTTTCTTAATAAGAAAATCTGGTTCAAGTTTGTATCTAGAGGCATTGAAACCTGTGGGCAGGTACATGGAGGGGGTGGGGTAGGGTGTCAGGTGCACAGCTGCTCCCCACCAGGCTCCAGGGCTCTGTGCAGGCGCTGGTGGTGAATTTTTCTTGCAATTTAACCCTCAGCAGTCATTCATAACCTAATTAGATATAAAGGGATTTTAATTATTTAGATAATAATGTTTCACATTTCTATGATGCATTACCATTTTCAAAGTCCTTTCACATTCTTTCTTTCATTTGTATATCTGCTGCATAAAGATTTTAAAATATTATTTCCTTATACTTACATATTATATCTACATACCCAAATGCTCGTTTAAATAAGACAGGTTTAAATAAATATAGAGAACCCTGAAGTCCCTTAAGGACAGCCTTGAAGTTATCTTATACAAGATCAGCAAAGTAGCGAGCATAATTAGGAGCTAAAAACATGTTTCTTGAGACTTCCTTTCCAGCCAGCTTTAGCATTGAGGACATTTGCCAGGCTCAGTAACTTGAGCTCTAGTTTTCTAGGCCTTAAGAAGTGCAGGAAACAGGAAACATGGTTGAGAGTCAAGTAAGAAATACCCGCAGCCTCTGATAAACTGGTCTCCTGTGACCTTCTCCTCCACACTTCTAGTCTGTCTTTTATAAAGACACTTGTCGTTGGACTTAGACCCACCCAGACAATCCACAATGAACTTATTTCAAAACTTAATCACAGCTGCAAAATCCTTTTTTTAAAACAAGGACATCTTCTCAGGTTCCAAGGTCTAAGACATGGACGTATCTTTCAAAGGACCATGATTTTTTTTTTGCCTGGGCAAGTACCGGGAATCAAACCCGAGTCTCTGGCATGGCAGGTGAGAACTCTGCCACTGAGCCACCGTGGCCCACCCCAGAGGCTATGATTTTTACAATCCATTTCTCTCTTGAGCTCTTTAAAACATTTTTGGGAGTTGAAAGCAAAATTATAATATTTTTGACAAGGTTTTCAATGTATGTAGATATGAATATGTAAGTAGAACATAAAGAGGGAGGGTGACGAATCTATATAATAGACAAGAGGCAATAACATAGAAACATAAATTGATTCATAAAACAAGCAAACAAAAGAAACAATAGCGAGAAGATCAAAAAGTTATTTGAGAAGACTAGTAAAACAGATACACTTCTGGAGAAAATGATCAAGATAAAAGGTGAGAAGGCAAAACAAATAATATTGCAAAGGAAAAGGATGACACTACAAATATAGCAGAGATTCAAAGGATAAGAGAGAACATCAGCAATTTATGCCAATAAGTTTGAAAATTTAGAAAACATCATTACCAAAACTGATTACAGAAGAAACAGAAAGATGAATAAAATAAGAGCAGCAGTGAAATTTTCCAGTGAAAAGAATTCTAGGCCAAGACCATTCATAGGAGAGGTCTAACAAACCTCTAAGGAAAAGGGAATTCTAAAAAAAAATAGAGGTTACTCCATGATTCATTCTATGAAGCTGGAATAATTCTGATGTCCAAACCTAAACAAAGACAACATGAAAAATTAAAATTATAAGACCATTTCATTCATGGAAAAAGATGCAGAAATACAAAATAACTACCAGCAAACAAAATCCAAAAGCATCTAAAACAAATAATTTATCATGACAAAGGAGAGTTTATTCCAGAAATTCAAGAATGGTTTGTATTTTAAACTATTCACTAGATTAAAGATTAAAGGGGAAAAATTTTATCATCATCTCCATATATGCAAAAAAAGAATTTCATAAAATTTCATACCCATTCTGATTTCAAAAAAAGAAAAGAAAAGAAACTTTCTGCAAACCAGGAGTAAAAGGGAACTTTCTTAACCTGATAAAAGAGATCTATAAAAAACTTCTAACAAACATCATTCTGAAAATTCTCGTTAAAATTGAGAACAAGACAAGATGACATCACCATTCTATGTAGTATTTTACTGGAGGTCCTGGGAAACACAATAATACAAAAATAAAAAATAAAAGGTATAAAAATTGGAAAGGAAGAAACAAAACTGTTATTGCAGATAATAGTGATTGTCTACAGAGAGCCCAAAATAACCTACAGAAAAATAATGAGAAATAAAAGATTTTAACAAGATAGCTGGATATACAAAATCAGTGTCATGTCTATACACCAGTAACAACTAGAAAACATAATTTTTTAAAGATACCATTAAAATAACCATAAAATTCTAAAGTATCTAGGAATGCATCAAATAAACTGCATGCATAGCCTATATGCAGCAAATAATTAAATTTCACCAATGGTCATTAAAGAAGACTTAAATAAATGGAAAGGGAATCCTTGTTCATGGGTAGGAAGGTGATATTATAAAGACCTCAATTAAAATAAAAATCCCAAAGATGGTTTTTAGTAGACCCTAATAAGCTGACTTTAAAATTTATATTGAAAAGCAAAGGCTCAAAAACAGCCAAGTCTATATGAAAACAAAGAGTAGGGAGGAAGACTTGCCCTACATGATACAGACCCCTATTGTAAAGCTTTAGCAATTAAAGTAGTGAGGTGTTAGCACAGGGGGTGAAAGTTGACGAACAGAACAGAATAGAAGAATGTCAGAAATCAATCCACACATGTAAGGAACTCTGATATATGATAAGAGTGGCCCAGCATTTCAATGGGTAAAGGAAACACCTCAGTAAATGGAGGTAGAATGGTGGATAAAGGAAAGACCTCAGTAAATGGGGTGGAAAATTGGTTATCCATATGGACAAAAATCAACCAAAGACAGATTAAGAACTTAAATATCAAAAAAAACTTTAAAACTTTTCAAATAAAATTTAGGTAAAAACAAAACTTCAAAACTTTTCAAAGAAAATTTAGGTAATAACCTTTCTAACCTGGAATATTTCTTAAACAATATATAAGAAGTGCTAATCATAAAAGATAATACTGATGCATTCAATAACCTTAAAATTAATAACTTCTGGTGATAAAACACGTTTAAAATGCAAGTGACAAGCTACAAATGAGGAAAAGATGGAGGAAAACCCTGTCATAAAGTGATAAATGGAATCCAAAAAATTCAGTTGCATAAACAAGAGGTGGTTGCTTTCTAATGTTATTCCTCTCCCCAAAGAGAGGGAAAAAATTTAGCCTACCTCTTTTTGTATACCCAACAAAAATGGTACTTTTCTTTCCAAGAATGAAAAAGGGAAAAGCGCATTTCTAGACCATGAAAAACTGAAGAAAACCTTCATTTAATTCAGAAAGAAGAAAAATTATCCCAGATGGGGAAGATCTGAATGCAAGAAGGAATCATAGGCAAACAAAATGGTAAACATGTCAATAAATATAAATTAAAATTAATAATTATGTTCAATTATCTGTATTAGAAATAAAACAAGTCAGAACTAGAATACACAACAGGAACGGCACATAAATCAGGAGAGGGTGATAAGAGTTCAGGAGTTCTAAGATCCTTGCATTATTCAGGAGGAGGGTAAAGATATTGGTTAGCTTTAGACTTAATAATTAAAAGTTCAAGGCTAACTATTGAAAGAATAGATATAAAAATATAACATCCAAACATGTGAAGGAAATAAATGCTATAGGAAAATATTCCTTCAATTTTAAAAAAAAAAATCAAGAAAAATGGAAAGTAGACAAAATACAAGAGAAATAGGAAGCAAAAAAGATGGCAAAACTAAATCCAAAAATGATAAGAAATGATAATAATTGTGAAAAATTAAAGGTTCCAGTTAACAGGTAAAGATTGTCAGTATGAGTATCAGAAACTAAGTCTAGCCTTATGATGTTTATAAAAGATACAAGTAAAACATAAGCAAATCAGAGGATCTTAATACATATTCTAACCTCACTCTCCTCCCTTCTGCCAGTCTCAGGCCGTGGCTCCCTGTGGCTCAGCCAGCAGAAAACCAGAGGGCACAGGAGCCCTGGGTGAAGTCCTTACAGAGGTGAGCAAAGCAGAGACCACATCTGGAACGGCAAATGGAAGATCTTCAGATCACGGGCTAAACATGCTCATGAATTTAGATTAAAAATCCTTTGCAAAAAAATTAGCCAACTAAATCAAGCAATAGATAAAAATGCTAATATGGAATAATCAAGATGAATTTAAATTTAAAAATGCAAATTTGGTTTGACGTTAAAAAACAAACTAATATAGTTCAGGGTATTAACAAATTAAAGGGGGAACATCTTGATTATTCCTATAAATGCTGAAAAGTTGTTTGCTAAAATGAAGTATCTGTTCATGACATACAAAGAAAAAAATTTTAGGAATAGAGACCTGATAAAGGATATCTACAAATATATATATATATATCACCAACTGAACATTAAAAGCATTCCCTCTGAGATGGCATGTGATAAGGATGCATAATAACATCCTTCCTTTCAACATTGTGCTGGAAGTTTTAAAGACAACACAATAAGGCAAGAAAAGGAAGTAAGAGGTGGAAGTCTTAGTAAGGAAGAAACAAACCATTATAATTTACAGATGTTATGATTTCTACAAAAGAATCACCCAAAATAGCCCACATATAAGTTATTAGAATTAACAAAAGTATAAAATTGCTGGATACAACTTCAATACTCAAAAATCAGTTGCATTTTTATATACTAATAAATAGAAAATGTAGTTTAAAAATACCAACTGTATGAAAAAAATTAAAATGCTTAGAAATGTATCTAACAAGAGATATACAAGACCTTTATGGAGAAAGCTATGCACTTTTAATGAAAGATATTAAGGAAGGACTAGAGACCACCTTTAAGCCCTTGGAATATCCTGCCTGATAAGAGTGTCTTTGTCAGAGATTGTGGGGAGATGGCAGAGTAAGAAGCTCCAAGAATGAATCCCTCCATAGAACAATTCATAGAACAGGCAAGAACTGTCTGAATCAATTATTTTGAGACTCCAGAGTCCAAAAAAAAAGTGTATAGCATCCAGGAAAAAGTGGGAGGAAGATGCTGGTAAGGCATGGTAAATACCAGCAGTTTCTATCTCCATGTGGCATCTGGTCCCTAATAGAGCTAGAAAAGGAAATAAAAATCCACTTCCCCAAGATCCAGGGTGGGCATGGACTGGCACAGACCAACCACTGATAAATGCTTTCGATTAGCAACTTTGGATCACTGAGGGCCCTGCTCTGAGGGCAGCCATTGTTCCAGCCTGCCCTAGACAAAAACAGCAAAAGAGATTAAAAGACATTACACTTTGTCAGAGCTGCAGAGGACAGTTGAAGAGCTGCACCAGCCAAGCAGGTCAAGAAGGTGCAGCTTTGAGGAGCTGTGGAAGACACACCTGCTGCTCTTCCTGGCCCCACCCTCATCCCCTCTCCTGGGCAGTTCGGAGTCAGCCAGCACTCCATTTGTGGGTCCCTGGCTTTGTTTAGGCTGAGAAAGACTGACTTGGGAAATTCCTCTCTGATGTGGCCCCTCCCAGAATTTGATCTCCAAGTGAAACCAGCTTCAGTCAACAAAAGCTGTGTAAAAAACAATGAGATAGATGGCCTGGGACAAAGGCAAACTGCTTTACATCCAGCAGCGAAATATCTGGGAGAGAGAGAAGTTCTGTCTCCTGGGAAGTACAGAGCATATCCAAACTTCTGTAACGAGGGAACTCCTAAGGTCACTAGCAAGCACAAGCCCAGGATAAGACACAGGCCCAGAAAAGTGAGAGAGGACTCTGCACTTCGCATTCACCTTGGGATATGACCTTCCTCATAGGAGGGCTGACATTCAAGAAAATCTGTCATTTCACCAGATGGCTGTGAAATTAAGAAAAAATACCTCAGGGAATAAATCCCAGAGTTAACATTTTAAAATATGGAAATGTACAGTGTGCAACAAAAGATTACAGGACAAAGAAAGAGACAGGAATTGATGGCCCATCCAAAGGAGGAGGTAAAAATCTAGAGGTCTAGTAGATTATTTTCACTTTTTATAATTCTGTTTTCTTTCTGCCTCTCAACCTGACTCATTTAAATTATCATGTCTATTATTCAACAAAAAAGATGAGACTGTGGACATACCATGCAAAGTCTTCTGAAAAAATTATCTTCAATAGGCTCAAGTTGATGAAGGAAAATACAGAGAAAAAACACTAAAGGATATCAGGAAAACAACGAATGAAGAATATGAAAATTTCAATAAAGAGATAGAAATTTTTAAAAGGAACCAAGCAGAACTATTGGAATTGAAGACCTCAGTAACAGAAATGAAAAATTCACTGAAGGGTTTCAATAGCTGATTGCAGCTGGCAGAAGGAAAGAATCAGCAAATTTGAAGACATGATAATTTAAATGAGTCAGGTTGAGAGGCAGAAAGAAAACAGAATTATAAAAAGTGAAAATGATCTACTAGACCTCTGGGGCACTATCAAACATACCAATACATGCACTTTGGAAATTTCAGAAGAAAAAGAGAGAAAGGGAGAGAAGGAATATGGAAAGAAATAATTACAGGAAGCTTCTCAAACGTAGCAAAAGATGTGAATATGTACATCCAAGAAGCCCAGAACACACCAAATGGAATAAACATGAACAAAATTACACTCCATTATATACTGATCAACTGTCAAATGCAAAGGGCAAGTAAAGAGCTCTGAAAGCTGTAAGAGATAAAGCAACATGTTACATACAAGGAAGCCCCAGTTAGAATGAGTGATGATTTCTCATCAGAAACCAAGGAGGCAAGAAGGCAAGTAGGTTGAAATACTTAAAGTGCTAAAAGAAAACAATTGCCAGCCAAAAATTTTATATCCAGCAAGACTTTCTTTCAAAAATGAAGGAGAGATCAAGATATTCCCAGATACACCAAAGTTAAGGGAATTCATCACCACTCGATCTGCCCTACAAGCAATGCTAAATGCAGTTCTTCAGATGGAAAGGAAAGGACACTAGACAGTGTGTTCAACATGACATAAAGAAATAAAGGCCTCCAGTAAAGGTAACCATCTAGCTAATTATAAATACCAGTACTATTGTATTGTATGGTATTTTTTTTTTTGGTATGTAACTCCATCTCTTACTTCCTACAAGTGCTCAAGTACAAATACATAAAGAGTAATCATAAATCTAAGGTTTGGGCATACAATGTAGAAAGATATAATTTGTAACAAAAAATGGTGGGGACTGGAATAGGAAGAGTGTATGTATATGCTATTGAAGTCAAGTTGGGATCAAATCAAACACAATTGTTATATATTTAATATGTTAAACTTTAACCTGATGATAAACACAAGGAATGAATATATATGAAAAATATATCCAGATTGAAATGAGAAGGAACTAAATATGATACAATGCAAAAATAACAAATAAATATGAAAGTAGTCATTAACAGAATAAATGATGGGAAAAAAAGTATAGGACTTACAAAAATTAAAGATCAAAATGGCAGAAGAAAGTCCTGCATTATCAGTGACAATTTTAAAAGCAAATGGATTCATTTATCCAGTTAAAAAGCAGAAATTGGCAGAATGCATTAAAAAAAGCATGATCCAACTATGTGCTGCCTAGAAGAGATTCACCTTAAATTTAAAGACATAGTAGGTTGAAAGTGAAAGAATGGAAAATACATATGCCATGCAAGCAGCCAAAGAAAGTTGGGGTAGCTATACTAAAATCAGATAAAATAGACTTTAAGTCAAAAACTGTTACAATGGACAAACACAGTCATTATTTACTGATAAAGGTGCCAATTCAACAGCGGGAAGAAACAATTACAAATATACATGCACCTAACAGCCGAGTCCAAAAATACATGAAGCTAATACTGACAGATTTGAAGGGAGAAAATGACAGATCTACATTAATAGGTGGAAACTTTAATATTTTAGTACAACAATGAACATAACATCTGGACAAAAGAGCAATAAGGAAATACAAGACTTGAATGAGACTCTAAACCAACTGGACCTAAGAGACATGTACAGAAACAGCAGCAGAACACACATTCTTCTCAAGTGCACATGGATCAATCTGGACAGACCAGATCTTAAGTCACAAAACAAGTCTCAATAAATTTTAAAATATTGAAATCATACAACATATCTTTTTTAACCACAGTGGAATGAAGTTAGATATCAATAACAGAGGAGGAAATGGAAAATTGACGAAAAAGTAGAAATTAATGTTCTTTTAAACAACCAATGGATTAAAGAGGAAACCACAGAAGAAATTAGGAAATATCTTGAGGAAAATGAAAACACACATGGCAAAATTTATAGGATGCAGCAAAAGCAGTGTGGAGGGGAAATGTAAGTGCTTACATTTAAAAAGAAAGATTTCAAAGCAGAGACCCACCCTCAAAACTGGAAGAACTAGAAAAAGAAGAGCAATCTAAACCCAAAACAAGCAGAAGGAAGGAAAGAACAGAGATCAGAGCAGAAAAAAATAGAGAATTTTAACAAAAAACAATAAAGAGAATCAACAAAAGCAAAAGTTGGTTTTTCGAAAAGGTCAATGAAACTGACAAACTTTTAGCTAGACTGATGAAGAAAAAAAGAGAGAGGATACTAACAACTGAATCAGAAATGAAAAGGGGACATTCCTACCAACCCTACTAAAATGAAAAGGAATATAAGAGGATACCATAAACCACTATACACCAAAAGATTAGAAAATACAGATGAAATGGAAAAATTCTAAGACACACACAAACTGCCTACACTGACTCAAGAAAAACTAGAAGGTCTCCACAAACCAATAACTAGCAAAGAGAGTCTATCAGTTGTCGAAAACCTACCAACAAAGAAAATCCCAAGACTAGATGGCTTCACAGGGGAATTTTACCAAATATTCCTGCAAAAATTAACACCAATCCTGCCCAAAATTTTTGAAAAAATTGAAGAGGTGGGAACATTCCCTAATTCATACTATGAAACAAATATCACTCTCATACCAAAACCAGATAAAACTACCACAAGAAAATAAAATTACAGATCAATATCTCTTATGAAGATAGATGTAAAACTCCTCAACAAAATACCAGGAAACAAAATCCAACAGCACAATAAAAGAATAATACATCATGATTGAGTGGGAATTGTTCAAGGTATGCAAGGGTGGATCAACACAAGAAAGGCAATTAATGTAATACAGCATATTGACAGAATGTTTGGGAAAAAAACTCACATGATCATCCCAATTGATGCAGAAAAGGAATTTGAAAAATCCAACACACCTTCTTGATAAAAAAAAAAACACTTAGAAAACTAAGAATAAAGGGAAATTTTCTCAATATAATAATGGACACATAAGATAAACCCATAGCTAACATCATACTTAATGATGAAAAACTGATAGTTTTCTCGTTAAGATCAAGAACAAGACAAGGATGCCAACTCTCACCACTATTATTCAACATTGTACTGGAAGTTCTGGCCAGAGCAATTAGGCAAGGAAAACAAGTAAAAGGCAGCCAAACTTAAAGGAAGAAGTTAAGCTTTCCCTTTTTGCAGCTGACATTGTCTTACATACAGAAAATCCTTAAAAATCTAAAAGAAAGCTCCCAGAGCTAATAAATAAGTTCAGTAAAGTGGGGGGATACAAGATCAACACTTAAAAGTCAGTGGTTTTTCTATACACTAGTAATGAACAATTAGAAGAAGAAATCAAGAAAAAATTTCTATTTATAATAGCAACTAAAAGAATCAAATATCTAGGAATAAATCTAACCAAGGATGTGGAGGACTTGAACACAGAAAACTACAAAAAGAAATCAAAGAAGACCTAGATGGACTGACATTCTGTGATCATGGACTGGATATTAAATATTAAGATGTCAGTTCTACCCAAAGCAATTTATAGATTCAACACAATCCCAATCAGAATTCCAACTGTCTCTGCAGAAATGGAAAAGCCAACCATCAAATTTATATGGAAGGGTTAGGGGCCCCAAATAGTCAAAAACATCTTGAAAAAGAACAAAGTTGGAGAACTCACTCTTCCCAATCTTGAAGTGTATACAAACCCACAGTGATCAAGACATCATCTTACTGGTACAGGGCCAGACTTATAGATCAGTGGAATCAAATTCAGGGCTCAGAAATAAACCCTCACATTTATGGCCAACTGATTTTTGACAAGGGGAAAAATACAACTCAATTGAGAAAGAATAGTCTTTTCAACAAATGGTTCTGGGAAAACTGGATCTCCATTTGCAAGAGAAGGAAGGTGGACACCTTTCTCATACTATATACAAAATCAACTCAAAATGAATCAAAGACCTAAATATAAAAGAGCCAAATTCCTATGAGAAAAAATAGGGAAGCATTTTCAGGGCCTTATATTAGGCAATCATTTCTTAGACTTAACATATAAAGCACAAGCAAAAATAGACAAATGGACCTCATCAAAATTTTAAACTTTTGTGCCCCAAAGGAAGTTATCATGGAAGTAAAATGAGAACCTACACAATGGGAGAAAATATTTGGAAACCACATATCCCATGAGGGTTTAATATCCAGGATATATAAAGAAATCCTTCAACTCAACCACAGAAAAATAAACAACCCAATTTTAAATGGGCAAAAGACTTAAATAGACATTTCTCCAAAAAAGATATACAGATGACAAAAAAGCAGATGAAAACAGGCTCAATATCATTAGCTATTAGGGAAATACAAATCAAAATCACAATGAGATACCAATTTCACACCCACTAGAATGGCTACTACTTAAAAACAAGAAAATTACAAATTTTGGAGAGAATATAAAGAAATAGGAACACTCATTCATTGCTGTTGGGAATGTAAAATGGTGCAGTTGCTACAGAAGATATTTTGGCAATCCCATCTCTAGGTATATGATGAAAAGAATTGAAAGCAAGGACTCAAACACATATTTGTGCACCATTATTCACAATTGCCAAAAGGCAGAAGCAACCTTGAACCAATGAACAAGCAAATTTGTAGAGTCAGAGTCTGGAATATGTTACCAGCAGACAGCATGGGGGTAGAGAACAGGGAGTTAAGGTTGAAATTGTATGGAGTTTCTATTTGGGACAATGGAAAAGTTTTGGTAATGAATGGCACAATATTGTGAATGTAATTAACAGCACTGAATTATAACATTGAAAGTGGTTAAAAGGGAAATTTTTAGTTGTGTATATGTTAGTAGAAGAAAATTTTTCTAAAAAAAAAATCCATGGAACTACACAACGCAAACAGGGAACCCTAAGTTAAACCATGCACTATAGTTAACAGTATAATTATTAAATATGTGCTTTCATCAGTTGTAACGAATGAGCCACACCAATGCAAGGTGTTAATAATAGGGTGGTATATGGGAACCCTGTATTTTATGCATGATTGTTCTGTAAACTTACAATTTCTCTAATAAAAAAAGAAAAAAGGATTAAATAAATGGAGTGGTATGCCATGTTTCTAGATGAAAAGACTCAGTATTGCAAAGCTGTTGATTCTCCCCTGGATAAAAGCAAACGGCCTGAGCAGGAGTCACAAGCGGGTTTAGATGCACCCACCCCCCAGCACACACACCCAGGTCAAAAGAACTCCTGGGTAGAGGAACACAGCAAGGAACTTCAGAAAAACCCCCGAGAGTAACCGTAATTGAGAGCCAGCTTTCAGCTTTCATTAAGGTACGCATTTTAGTCTATTTTTTTAAAGATGCTCTGTGTGTTTAAGATACCAGTTGTTTTGGGTGTTGATTCCCAACACCCCCAAAAAATGGTGTTTTGTTTTCCCTTGCTCTGTGTGCTTCATTCCATGTTTGGCCTTTTTCCCCAAGGGTATTTCATATTCAATTTGCAAAATGCACAAGCAGCGCAGACTGCAGGAATAGTCCTAGAGGGCTCTAGTCGTGGGAGGAAGGGATTGTTGCTAATTTGTATGTCAGGTATCAGGCACTTTACGTGTATTATTTCAAGTGATCCTCCCAGTGAGGCTAAGAGGTAGGTAGAAATTACTGTCCACATTTATATATGATGAAACCAAGGCTAAGATAGTAGGTAACTTTGGCCAGTGCATGCAGCTACTAAACTGTGATTCAAGTCAGGTCTGTCTGCCCCCACAGCCCGTGCTCTCTCTGTTTCACTCCACTGTCTGTTGGGAACAGGTGGCTAGACAGTGTGAGGGGTGGGGAGCTAAAGAGAGAAGGAGATATGTCACAAGCTTGCACTAAAAATAATGCCCTGAAAGTCATATGCCCATATGTCATCAGTCCCCAACTTCTCTTCCCATTCCCCTGCTCAACTCTCTATTGTGTCATTTTTTCCCCTATGTCTGCCCTTATATTCATGTTAACTTGATGTTAACTACTGAAGGAACTGGAGAGGTTCCCTCTGCCCGAGAAGGAGGAGGACTCGGTGGAAAAGATGGGTCTAGAGGGAACAAGGCAGGATAGTCAGAGCTATGGAGAGACCCGTCCCTGACTTAGAGCTGGTGTGGGACACAGCTTGAAAGCTGGAGCAGAACCATCAGAGGAAAGAAGCCTGTGAACAACTGATGTGGCTGGAGAAAGTGGTTGTACAGTGTGACCACATTGACCTCCGTCCCCTGGAACTCAATCGCTGTCTTGTCCAGAGCGGCTGAGTTCAGATCAAGGGTTCCCAGATATTCAACAGACTTCAAGCTGATCACACTAGAGAAAGCCTGACCCCAAATCTCCCTTGGTTCCCCGCAGGGTTGTCCAAGTAGGAGAAACTTGGATCCACTCAAAACATGCCCTCAACTGAGCCAACAACATCATGGCCTCTGAGAATCAAAAATAAGATGAGTTGGGGGGTGAACAGGAGAAGACTCAATAAATTTGCTATCTAGTCATTGTTGATGGTTCTGGAGCGGTAAGAGGAGGGGAACGGGAAAAATGAAGAAATTAAAATATCAAGGCATGCCAATAAATCCCTGAATAAGCTAGGCCTTTGACTACTCTGTCATCTTGAAGAATATCTTTTCTAATATTGGGCACTTTCTTTTTGTGTGGTCTGTGGTCTTCACAGGTAACCCTGTGCACGATGGGTTCCATGTTAAGCAGTATGCCCACACCATTAGGAATTTGGACCAGGTCTTCCAATTTCTCATCCCCTGTTCTAGCAGTCAAGAGACAGGCTACTTGTCTTCACTGCCAAGGTGGAAGGAGATAAAAGGATGTATTATATGAATGCTCCAAAACCTTCCCAACAAATCTGTTCCATTTTTCTCCTCCTAAAAGCTGGGCCACCTTCTGAGAGATGAGAAGTACATTTTCCTTGCAAACCAGCTTGTCCATCTCTGCTTAGTTCACACAAACACCAAACTCTTATCAAATGGCCACCTGTTAGCCCACAGAATAGGACATTTATAGATCAGCACCCTGATCACAAAGTTGGAAATTCAAAGGTTGAAGTGAGTCTGCATCATTTGTCACCAGAATTCCACAGTCATGTTGCAGCGTCCGTATCGCTGCATGCCCGGCTGGCTGCAGTGCCCAGAGGAGAGCAGGATAAGGCTGGCATCTCAGGGAAGGACCAAATAACAATCAGTGAGGATGGGGAGAGAATTGCGGTCAGCACCTCTGCACTAGGGGTAGGAATTTGAAAAAGGAGCCCCGTGCTCCCCACAAATGGAGACATCCTGCGGCCAGAGGACAAGACTTGTCACACTGAGACTGGGTTAGATTTCAGCCCCAGTTGCCTCGATGGGCAACCTCATTCAGGCCTCAGTTTACCCAACTTAAAGGCCTCAACCGCTACTAATTCCTTGGCAGGTGACAGGATTTAAAAAGTCACGCTTGGGCACCAGGCACATTTAATGTATGGTCCTAAAGCAAGGATGGGTTTTCCCCAGCAGTAGTGAAAAGCCTGATCTGCATACAGCATTTGAACTTCCTCCCGTCTTGGAGAAGAAAGAGCTTGTTGAGAGACAGGATTTTGAAGAGAGGTTTCGTGTGTGTGTGTGTGTGTGTGTGTGTGTGTGTCGTGTATCTTTGGAGAAAGCTGTGCTTTTCAAAGGGAAGGTAGGGGTCTCCCCTTCACCTCAAACATATTAGGGGGTTTCCATGAAGCTCCTCAGAGAGCTTCGAATATGCCTCCCTCTAGTTGAGGGCGTAGAAGACCAGAACTGCTTTGCCAACCAGGAGATGCCGAGTCAGGCAGCAGCGGGCTGAATGATGTCCCCCAAAATATTAGGCCCTAATACCTGGGACCTGTAAATGTTGTCTTGTTTAGAAAAAGTGTCTTTGCTGATGCTTAATGTGATTAAATCAAGGATCTTGAAATGGGGCGATAATCTGGAATTATCCGGGTGGGACCCAAACATCGTCACATGTACCTTTGCGCCGAGGGGGGCAGAGGGAGACCTGCCATGGGCAGAAGAGGAGGCCAAGGGACCAACCACAGGGTCAGACACTGGACCCAGGCAACCGCGGAGGGCATGCAGGCAGCCACCAGAAGGCCACCTGCCCTCAGCCTGGGAGAGGAGTGGGGTGGAGAGGAGGAGTCCCGAGGCAGCAAAATGGAGACACCAACCTCATCCTCCTTTTTTGTGCAGATTTTCAGCCCTAAAGAGGCCTAAGCTGGTGGAAGGGCGGACAGAGGGATGTTACAGTTTGGAATTTTGATTACTATCTGGTCCCGAACATTCAAATTCCAAATTGTGACCATGTTTTCCATTTAAAGTGACGATTGGACTATCTATTTCCAAAGAGGAGCAGAAAAGTCAGAGCCCGCCAGTGTTTTCATCCATGCCTGGGGAGGGGGGAGGGCAGGGGCATGAATACCATGAATAAATGTTAAAAGGCACCCTATGAGACCGAGTTCACGGTTGCATTTTGATCACCTCGCAAGTCAGCCTTGCCCAAGAGACTAGTGGCAAAAACGCTGGTGCAAACATCTCAGTAGAACTGAGAGTTGCTGAGTTCCCATGAAAGGAAAAATGCAAATGTGTTTTCGATATCACTTTCAGGCTCCCTGAGTGGAGCCCTTGGCCTGGGCTGGCTGGCACTTACGTCAGCTCACATCAGCCATCTCAGAGCAGCTGCTCGCACCCTCCCCCGACCCCATCCCCCAACCACCCCATCTCTCACCCTCCCACCCCTCTAGAATAGAAAACACACTGCTTTACTTTCATGGAAGATTAAAAACACTTGCTGCCGCATCCATAATTCATAACCCTTGTGATCACCAGGAATCCTGAACAAGAACTAGTTATTTGTACCCCCCACCTCCAAACCAGGGGGAACACCCCCACGCCCACCCCACCCCCAAAGAAATGCTAGAGATGAGGCTGAAGCAACAGCTGGGAACCACTCACAGCCAGGTCAGGGCCCCCTCCCATCCTACAGCAGCACCGAGGCGGCTGTCCTACACTGCTCGAAGCACATCGGAGCGCATTTTGCTATTTCATCCTCACAGCACCCTGTGAGTGAGACAGAGCAGGTATCCTGCAGCCCAGCATGACCCTGCCTGGCCTCTGGTCTCACGGCAGAGCAGCAGCAAACCAGAATGAGAGCACAGGCTTCCTGTCTCCTCTGTGGGGGTTTCCAGGGCGGGTGCCTCGCTAAGTGTCAGGGGAGCTGCCCAGACCCAGGGCCCCAGACCCTGACTTTACCTTGGCTCCTCTGGTTCCTTGCTGCATCCGGTTCTAAGCTCTGGTAGGGAAAGTCCAGCTAAGGGGGTCCTGTGGCACAGAGCTGGTTCTTTTCCCCAAATCCTTGCGGGATTTGACATGCGCTGGCTGGGCTGCCGGTCGATAAATGTGCACCTTTCCCAAAGCGTCGCTCAGACTTGGTCCTTAGATAATTGTTGTTTTGAACATGCATTAAAATGTGAGGCCACAGAAGAGAATGGGATATTTCATCCCTTTCTTTTTTTAGTCCTAGGATATGACGTTCTTCCCTGACTAAACCACTGATTTGGGGATAAAGGAAGGAATGTGAGATGGCGGGATATAGGGGTTGGGGAGACAGCTGCAGTGCAGTGCTGTATCTCTATGTGGTTTATAAAATACTCCAAATAGGGACATGTGAACCTGCCATGTGGTGCCACAAAGGTAGTTCATTCTTTTGAATTCTGAGAGCAGCAAAGCAGGCAGATAGCCGGAGGGGGCATCGGAGGGCCTGTTTGAATCCTCCTCGCCTCATTGCTTGCTCTAGACACAGAATAGTATTCTGAGAGCTGTACCAAGCTCTGGACAAATGCTTGAGGTTAAGTTGCTACTGGCCCACCCTTCCCCCTCCCCTCCTCCCCAGGCTCACCTCTTCCAGGATGCCCTCCCTGCCCCTCTCCACCTCCAAAGCTGGTGGTCCTTCTCTTCTGAGATCTAGCTGCCTCTTATCCCCTCACTACTCACGCTCAGCTGCAGCAGGTGATATGTCACTTCCCACCAGACTGTGAGCAGCTTAAGTTGGGGCCCGTGCCCTGTCTAAATCCGAGCACCCAAAGCGGCATCCATCACATAAAACTGACCCAATAACATTATCCATGATGCCCAATGGCTGAAGGATGCACTGACTGAGAAGTCGAATGGCAAACTGTGGTGTATACATATGAAGGAATATTGTGTGGCTAAAGAAAGGGACAAAGTTGTGAGGTATGCAACAAGGTGAATGAAGTTTGGGGACATTATGTGGTGCAAAATAAGCTGGAAAGGATACATCATTTAAACAACCAACACAGGGAGCTCAGAATAAGAATGAGGGCCTTTAATCCTGTATACCTTAATGTAATGCCTGGATACATCCCACAGTATATTAATCAGATAATCAAAAAGTATTGGCAAAGTCCCTTGAGGGATGGGAGAAGAAACATGGAACTATTAAACTTCACCACCAGGGAAATCCCTGATACTGTGTTAAACATTAGGGACACCCAAATCAGTAGGCCAAGCCCCTGATTTGGAAGACTTGCTCTGCGAAGCTTAGGTATGTAGTGAAGAAGCTTAGCCTACTTATAGGTGTGCCTAAGAGTCACCTCTGGAGGACCTTTTTTGTTGCTTAGCTGTGGCCTCTCTCTAAGCCCAACTCTGCAAGTAAAACCATTGCCCTCCCCGCTACATGGGACATGACATCCAGGGATGAAAGTCTCCCTGGCAACATGGGTGATGACTCCAAGGGATGAGTCTGGCCCTGGCACCGTGGGATCAACAATCCCACCCTGGCCAAAAGAGGGAAAAGAAGTGTAGCAAATAAAGTATCAGTGGCTGAAAGAGTTCATATAGAGTCAAGAGGCTACTCTGGAGGTCACTCTTATGCATGCTTCCGTTAGACATTGCTACCTATCATAACTTGCCAAACCCCAACCAAAACTATTCCTGACAATCCTAAAGAACACCTAGAGCATTAATTAGATTCTACAAAGGGTCCATGCACTAGGGTAAGTTTCCAGAAACCTACAACCTCCCGATGGGTCCCTGGACCAGATAAGTCCTGAAATGCAGAGGGGCCAGCCTCTCCAGAACATGAACTAATTCCATTCCCCATCCCATATTATCAACAGCCTTTCCAAAATGACAAAGTTAGAACGGGAACAGCCCAAATACCCCTAATGAGTGGGAGAAAGATCAAAAGCGATGGTGGAGTTATACAGAGAAGGTCAGGTCTAACAAATGAGTATGACTGCTGAATCAATATATTGATATTTCTGTTGGTTTCCAGCAACTTTTTAGAAGAAAAAATGAGAAATCATGGAACTGTAACCCATATCAAACTTTAAAATTTGTTCAATAACTACTTGTTAAAATATATAATTTTAACTTGGAAAATATTGCTTTTTTGTATATATGTTATATTTCACCATAAAAGAAATGAAGGAAAAAAAAAAGCCAGAAACTAAAGAACAAATATTATATGGACTCTTTTAGAAAATAATTATAAGAAAATTGGGGTCTAAATTGTAAGCTCTTACAGTGGTCACATTTGATCTGGGTCTGTAAACGTTATTTCATTTTGAGATACTGTGCTATATATGTATAACCTGGTATATCCCTGGAGCTTCAGGTACCTGTGTGACACCTAAGACTTAGAGTTGGAGTTCTGCAGCTCTGAAAGTCAGCATTGCTACATATAACAATCATTAAAGAAACACAAAGAGATCAGGCTCCAATTAGAGATAAGAATGAAGCCAAGTGGGTTGCAACTAAGGTAAATCAGAATACAGGGGTAAGGATGTCATTGTCTGTATTTTAGAACTTACATATGAGACCAAAGGAAGAAAGGTTTATTTTTTCCAAAACCTAAATTTTCTATAATACATAATCTAACTGAACCTGTCTGGTTAGCTCATTTAAACAACCCAAGCACATGGAGCCCAGAATAGGGAACAAGGGCTTGTAATTCTGTACAGCTTAATGTAATGACCAGATACAGCCCAGAGCATGTTGAGCAGATAATTTTAAAGCATTGGCAAAGTCCCTTGAGGAAGGGAGAGAAAATATGGAACTACTAGACTTTACCACTGGGAAAACTCCTGATACTGTCTCAAGCATTAGGGATTCCCAAGTCAATAAGCCAAGCCCTTGATCTTGAGACTTGCTCTTGTAAAGCTTATTTCTGTAGCAGAGAAGCTAAGCCTACCTATAGTTATGCCTAAGAGTTAACTCCAGAAAACCTCTTTTGTGGCTTAGATGTGGCCTCTCTCTCTAAGCCCAATTTGGCAATGAAATCATTACCCCACCCCTCCTACGTGGGACATGATGTCCAGGGGCGAAAGTCTTCCTGGCAACATGGGGCATGATTCCCAGAGATGAACCTGGCCCTGGCACAGTGGAATCAACAATACCTACCTGACCAAAAAAGGGGGAAAGAAATGTAACAAAATAAGGTATCACTAGCTAAGAGAGTTCAAATGGAGTAGAGAGGCTATTCTGAAGACTACTCATATGCAAGCTTCAGCTGGATATTGTAATTATCATGGTTTGCCAAACCCCAACCAAACCCATTCCTGTCAACCTTAATTTTTTTGCAGATGTGATGAAGTTAAGAAATTTCAGATGAGAAGATTACCCTAGAGTATCTGGATAATAAGTGCCCTCAAAAGCGTCTTTGTAAGAGAGAGGCTAAGGATGGTTTCACAAACCCCAACAAACATCACTCCTGCCGACACTAAAGAACACCTAGGGCTCTATCTGAGATTCTACAAAAGTTTGATACACTAAGATTGCTTTCCAGAAACCTACAAACTCCAGATGGTTCCTAGGCCAGATAAGTCCTGAAACTCAGAGGGCCCAGCCTATCCAGAATATCAACTAGTTCTATCCCCCATCCCTTATTATTGACAGCCCCTTCCAATATGAAAAAGTTAGAATGGACATAGCCTAATACCCCTAAATATTGGGAGAGGGAGGCATTATAACAGAGAAGATAGGACTTAACAAATGAGTATGACTGCTGACTCATTAATCACTAATATCTTAGAACAGCTAGAGGAAAAACCTAAAATTGTGGGCCTACAGCCCAATCCAAATTCTGAAATCTGTTCTATAATTGCTTGCTAAAATGTACTTTGAAATTTATTGCTTTTGGTATATATGTTATATTTCACAATAAAAACTGCTTTTTTAAGAAAAAAACAGACACGGTAAAGGTTTCTCAGTTGAACTAGAAGCTCCTCTAATGCTCCCACCATAAGCATCAGAAAGTAAAAGGTATTTCGCATGGCAGAGGAGTCAGAGAGTGGATTAAAGTGGACCTTCCATACAGAAGCTGAGAGATGAGTCCCTACCAAGAGTGAAGAACCCAGTCTCTTCATGACACAGTAGGAGTGTGTGCCTAGAGCAGCAAGTATTTAATATAGAAAAGGCTAGAATGGAGAATAGACACATGAATGGGTGGATAGATGGATGGACAGAAAGGATGAATTGATAGGTGGATGGATGAATGAATAGCGGGTTCGATAGATGGATGGACAGATGAGTAGATGGATAGATGGTCAATCATATCTTTCATCGACAGATAATGACACTGAAAACAGTCATTTTCTGAAGTAACTCCTCGAAAATCAGGTAATGATCCTGTGACAATTGTCAATCAATGATAATGATGCCATATCCTGGAAGAGGAATACCTGATACCTGGAACAGGATCAGACTTTTCTCAAGATAAGAGTAAATCCTGATCCTTTGGAAGAAGAAAGGAGATGAGCATTAGTGGGGTACTAAATTTGAACAGAGTCCTTGGCTTGTTGCTTTACATGTAAGGCCTCATTTAACCAGCAGGATGTCTTCTCCGGGAGGCCTCTGCTGAAGGAGGAAAGTCAGTCTCCCTCCCATCTTGGGTCCAATAAAGGTAGGGGAGAAAAGATGTCCTCACTAGTTGAAAGAATGGGGAAAAAACACTTTTGGAACTACCATACATAAACCTAAACTGAGCCCTTTACAATCAGAATAAGCACTGTGTGGTTTATGTGTGAGTGCATTGTTTTCATATTAATATTTATAGCAGTAAATATTTTCTTTGGCATCTGATCACAGCCTCGGAAACTAATTTATAAAATGCTTCCAACAAAAAGACTGAGTTGAACTCACACTGCCCTCTCTCCTCCCTGCCACCAACACAGAGAGATTCTCTTTTGGGATTTAAGGAAAAAAAAAAAAGACATTTTTATTGTGGTTTTGATCTTGGGTGTCCCAAAGCATTTTCTAGATACTTTGCAGCTTATCCTCCCAGTAATCTCCTAAAGAAGATGGAAATGGAAAGTAGGCTCTGTAGGCCAACACTAATACTGGGAAAGAAAAAGTGGAGCTGAAAGAATTAGCGTTCCTGAGGCCCAAGGTCACAGCAGAAAGAAATGGGATTTGGAAGCCAGGAGAGCTAGCAATTGTTACTTTCTATCAGCCCCAAATCTTTTCCTCCCAGGAAGTATTCTTCTGCACCTGGTTGGGGGGGGGGGGGGGGGGTAGGGCGTGTGGCACGCGGGCTGTAAAACACCTGAGTCCCTTGCCACCACAAAGGAGAGCACGTGAATGACACAGGCTGGCCCATCAGCGTCCCCACCCCACCCCCCACCACAGCCAGTGATCTAGGGACAAGTAGGTTGAGTGGGACTTTTGCTGGCAATGATCCTTGTTTTGAATAACTAACTGGATAAATGGTGTAGGCCTAGAACCGATGGTGGCCATGTCTTCTGCCTCATGGGATAAATCTGCCAGGGAGTAAAGCAAGCCCAGAGGAGAGCAGAGACAAGAGATGGTGAGAGAGGAGCCCTAATGATGTCATTTGAGTCCATGGAACCAACCTGGCCAAAAGTCCCCTTGTCTTTTTTCATTACATGAGATAATAAATTCCCCTTTGATTAAAAGCCAGTTGTGGTTAGGGTTCTGTCTTTTGTAACCAAGCATTCTGATGAGTTTGGGGTATAAAGATGATGCTTAGCCAAGGTTTTCCTAAGTTGCTCTGTAATGAGGTTGATGGATTTTCATTGACACATCTATTCTCACCATGATTACCTTTGACTAATAGATTGGGACTGGGGGCTATAATATAGAGATAGCATCAAGGGAAATTGAACCCACCTCCATCATTTCAGTTCTAAAGTTCACTTGAATTAAACCAACCACAAGTTCTGAAACAGCCTGAATTCAAGGAAATATCTATCTACTGAGTGTGCCAAGCTCAGGGTCATACTTGAAGCCAAGGAAAATGTTCACAATGGATTGTGCCAACAGTAGATAGAGTCAATTTTTATTATTATTAATCAACTAGTAATGGTAGTTAAACATGTTTCTCTCTCTGCAGTCTGAGTAAACCCATAAAATTATGTGGGTTTACATCTAAGACTGCTCTGAATTGGGGGACTTTTCTGGGGGAAGACAGACTATGTTAAAAGAGAGACAGAGAGATATTTCGCTATTTTAATCAATTTTTTTATTCATAGCTACAAACTTCTACTCAATCATGGATGAAACATAAGCACTTGGTTGAAATGCTAACGAAGGAACTCATACCAAGTGACCAAAGTAAAATCTTAGTGCTGAGCTGTGAATGGGCTCAGGCTGTCAAGTGCATACAACTAACACAGATGCAGAGAAATGGTGGCACCCACGAAAAGGAATTTGGGGAGATTTCATTCCCCAAAAATGCTGAAAAGCTTTTGAAATAATATTGTTAGAACTACAAGATGAGGTTTTAGGGTTCTTACGGTAAAATCGAAAGTGCTGTTTTCTCTCAGCAAACATTTATTGAGTCATTTCCACCTACCAGGCTCTGAACTTTACATGGAGCTACAATCATGATGGGATGTGCTCCCTGCCCCCAGGAGCTCCTGGTCCCAAGAGACACACCAGTCACACCAGGCTGAGCAAATGCTATACAGCCAGATGTGTAGGAGGAGCAGTGGGAGAAGAAAAGAGATGCTACACTAAAGCTTAGTGGTAACGGTTCAGATACTGGTATCAGACAGACCTGGACCAAATTCAGGATTCAAACATTACTACCTCTGGGACCTGGACCAACTTATTTAAACTCTCTAAACCTGTTTATGCCCCTTGAAAATGAGAACACAGGGATACCTTGGAGCTATCACAGGTTCAGGTCAAGACTACTCCAGTAAAGCAAATATAGCAATAAAGCAAGTCACACGAATCTTCTGGTTTCCTAGTGCATGTAAAAGTTATGTTTACACTATACTATAGTCTATTACGTGTGCAATAGCATTATGCATAAAAAAAAATGTATTTATGGAACCTTGAATAGGGCATGAGATTTTGTAGGTTTGTCCAGAGGGATGCCCCAATAAATCCCAGAGGGATGCCCTGATAAATCTCAGAGTGATTTGAACATTGGATGAAAAAGTCTTTGCAAAGTCCTCTTGGAGGAATGGTAAGAAAGGGGGAAAATTTAACTTCCCCAAGTGGAGAATTCCTGATATTCTCACAAGCAGTGGGGACAACCAAAGCAATAGGCTGAGCCCTCAGTCTTGGGGTTTGTTCATGTGAAACTTAATCCTGCAAAGGATAGGCTAAGCCTACTTAAAATTAGGCCTAAGAGTAACCCCCAGAGAAGTCTTCTGTTGGTCAGATATGGCCTCTCTCTCAGCCAACACAACAAACAAACTCACCACCTTCCCCCTCTCTACATGGGACATGACTCCCAGGGGTGTGGACCTTCCTGGCAACATGGGACAGAAATCCTAAAAGCTGGGACTCAGCATCAAGGGATTGAGAAAACCTTCTCAACCAAAAGGGGGAAGAGCGAAATGAGACAGAATAAAGTGTCAATGGCTGAGAGATTCCAAACAGAGTCAAGAGGTTATTCTGGAGGTTATTCTTATGCATTATATAGATATCCCCTTTACAGATTAAGGTATATTAAGGTAGAGGGAAGTGCCTGAAACTGTAGAGTTGTGTTCCAGTAGCCATGTTTCTTGAAGATGATTGTATAATGATAAAGCTTTCACAATGTGACTTTGTGATTGTGAAAACCTTGTGTCTGATACTCTTTTTATCTATGGTATGGACAGATGAGTGAAACATATTGACTGAAAATAAATAAATACTAGGGGGAACAAATGTTAAATTTAAATATATATATTAGATAGATGGAAAGGAAAAAAAAGCAATGTACTTACCTTAATTTAAAAATACTTTATGACTAAAAAATGCTAACCATCATGTGAGACTTCAGTGAGTCGTAATCTTTCTGCTGATGGAGGGTCTTGCTTCCATGTTGCTGGCTGCTGACGGATCAGGGTATTGTCTGCTGGCAGCTGGGTGGCTGTGTCAATTTCTTTAAATAAGACAATAATGAAGTTTGCTGCATCAATTGACTCTTCCTTTCAAGAAAGATTTCTCTTAGCGTGTGATGCTGTTTGATAGCCTATTATCCACAGAACTTCTTTCAAAATTGAAATCATTCCTCTCAAACCCTGCCACTGCTTTATCAACTAAGTTGATAAAATATTCTAAATCCTTTGTTGTCATTTCAACAATGTTCACTACATCTCCACCAGAGGTAGATTCCATCTCAAAAAAACAGGGAGGACGGGCCACGGTGGCTCAGCAGGCAAGAAGGCAAGAATGTTCATCTGCCATGCCAGAGGACCCGGGTTCACTTCCCGGTGCCTGCCCACGTAAAAAAAAAAACAGGGAATAGGAAGGCTGAGGAGAGGGAGGGAGATGGGGAAAGGCTGACTGGTGCAGCAGTTAGAATGTACACATTTATTGACTAATTTGCCATCTTATATGGGCATGGTTTGTGGCACCCCAAAGTAATAACGATAGTTACCTCAAAGATCACAGATCACCAAAACAGATATAATAATGATGAAAAAGTTTGAAATTACCAGAATGTGACAAAGAGATGCACAGTGAGCATATAATATTGGGAAAATGGTGCCAGTAGACTTGGTCAATGCAAGGCTACCAAAAAACCTTCAGTTTGTGAAAAAAAAAAAAATGCAATCTCTGTGAAGCACAATCAAGCAAAGCACAAGCAAACAAGGAATGTTTGTATTAGTGACTACCACAGAGGCTTGTCATAAGGATTAAATATAACATAGGGCAAAGGAGTTGGCCTCATCCATGACTCAAAGAAAATAGTAAGGTTGGCTATCGTTATTAACAGTATTCGACAAAGTCAGAGACAGCTCCACAGAGGCAGTAATATTTTAGATGACTCTTCAGGGGCTTCATTTACACAGGTAAGGAAAACACCGAGGAGTTCAAAGTTGCTAGTCTGTAGGACACAGGGGAGAGTGGAAGCTGGAAAAGTGGTTAGATCCATGCTAGTCAAGGAGTTTGGACTTTACCCTATAGGCATTTGATCAAATGGCAATGAGTTTTGGAGTTCAATAGCTGAGTTCCACCCTTACCTCACTTGAGTGAATAAGCTTGGGCAACAAACACAACCTCTCTGAGTATCAGTTCTCCCTCTGTCAAATGGAGATAACAGCATCCATCCTTGAGGGCTACTGAATGCTTTAGGTCAGTGGTCATAAAACTTGTTCTGTAAAGGGCCAGATAATAGATACTGTGGGTTTAGTCAGTCATACAATTCTGTTGAAACTACTCAGCTGTACTGTTGTAGCATGAAAGCAGCCATAATACGTTGGTTGTGTTCCAATAAAACTTTATTGGTCAAAACAGGCAACTAGCCAGGTTTAGCCTGACCGCAGTAGTTTGCCTATCCCAGGTTTAGATTAGAAAATAAACTTGAAATTTTCTAGCACAGAACCTGGTAGAGGGTCCTGCTTTTTTTTTAAATCCCACCCCCCACCTTTCCTGAATGCCAACAGAGGGTGCGTTTCTTAGATCCTTATTTCATGTCAAATGGGCCCAAGGCATTGCTAAATGATCTGAAGATTACAGTGGGCTCCCCCTAATCTAAGCTCAAGAGACTGCAGTGCATAAAGAAAATTTGTTAAACAGAGTGAGAACTGCTTTGCCAGGAGAGCTGAGTGTTTTAGTAATCAATCAATCAATCAGAGAGAACTCATTAAGCACATGGTGCTTACCATGCATTGGAAAAGTGAAGTGCAGTGAGGCTGAATCTTCATGAAAAGGCATATGGTTAGGTGAAAAAAAAATCTGCTCCCTCGGTTTTAATCACAGTTTTACATAGGTTTAGTTGTATGCAACCCTTGAGAATCACAATCTCCATTTCTTACTGTGCACAGTGAAGAAATTCAACTAAATGGCAACGTGATTCTGCATATGCATCAGAGGGCTGGTCAGGGTGGACTCCTTGGAGACAGCATTGAAGGAAGGCATGCATGCGGATCAGCATTCAAGGGCCAGGCTGGCATTCCTTGGGGAGAGGAGTAGCACCACTATGGTGATAATCACCAACCTTTGCATGGGCTTGGGAAGAAGGCTGTCCTGGTTGCATCCATGTCTTGGGGCAGGGGCAGGGAGGGAGGCATGATGAAATGGATAGAAGTTGGTGGGGGAAGGGCTGATTGAAGACTCTTGCTATTTTTGCTATGTTGCAGGAAAAAGAATCTCCTTGTAGATCAGGAATTGAAAACTCAAATGGCTACAGAGGATGGACAAGTAATAGATGTGAGGCAAATGGGCTGGATGTAACCATAGAGAGCAAAGAATATGGGGGAAAACTATAAAATACATGCCCCACCTATAAGGAATGCTAGTATTTAGCGCAGATAACAATCACATGTTGGTTTACCTGTTCAATGTGATAGATCTTGATCTTTTGTTAAATAATGTCAGAAATTTAGATTTGTATGTGAAAGCACCTATTTTTTTTTAATTTGTAAATTTTTTAACAATTTTAACATCACACAGCCAGACAAAACATGGCTGGTTGGATACTGCCCAAGTTGCCAGAATATAACCTCAAACATACAGGGTGAGGCTGATTTTAGAAAGAGCTTTGGATACCTTGCAGAGCTAATGAACAAAGCTGTAAGCAGCTCCAGTCTCTACAAATAGAGCCTCCTTCAGTATTAGACCAAATAGTGTTGCCAGACAAAATATAGGACACCCCATTACATTTGAATTTCAGATACACGATAAATAATTTTCAGTATAAGTATGCCCCAAATGTTACATGGGACATACTTATGCCAAAAAGAAAGTATTCATTGTTTAGCTAAAATTCAATTCAAATTTAACTGGGCATCTTGTATACTTATTTGCTAAATCTGACAGTTCTCTCTGTAATCCTACTTCAGGCTCCCAATGGAGCCACCTTTCCCAGCTTCTCTAAGAGCAGGGCACTCCATCAAGGGCATGAGAGACTGTTCAAATGCAGATTTTAAAGGAAAAAGGAAGTGAACTCACATTTTCAAGTGCCTGCCTAAATTCCAGTAATGTACCAGGTGATATATACTTACTACACTTGACATCAAAGGATGGATGCTCTAAGTCCATCTCTGCCCCCTGCCCCCAGTTGCATGCTTTTCCACCCACCGAGCCTCGGTTTCTTTATCTCTTAAATAGAGATGGGAATTCCTATCTCACATAATTGTCACAAGAATTAAATGGAAAAACGAATGTTAAAGCATGTTGCACAGTGTCTGACACAAGGCAGACACAATGAATGTTTGGTGTAAGTTAGACGAAATTCTTTGACCTCAGAATGATGATTTGTATTCCTACTGCTCCTGTCACCAAACCGAGACACGTCTATGGAGGGTCCTCAGGAGAATAGGGTTACGTGAACCCCCCACCATGGAAGGCGGCGGCTCTGGGGGAGGCAAGGAACAGCAGAAGAGCTGAGCTCCTGGCAAAACATCTGCACCGCAGTTCAAGGGAAGAATAAAGCCTCTGGCTTTCTATCCTTTCTGGGTTTTAAGCCAAGTCTTCAGAATCCTCCTTCTTAATTTGTGCTTTGCCACCGTTCTTCAGTGTCATGGCAACTGCTACAAGTAGCACACTGCAATAGTTTCTAATGCACTCAGAGATTTTTTTTTAAGGGGCTCGGAGGGACATGAAACCAGCTCCCGCCACCCTTCCCACTTCCTGCAAGTGGCCTCTTGAAAGCCAGGCTCCAAGCCAGAATAGCTGGGGAGGCCTTCGAAGCATTGCAAGGCAGGAAACAGAACCGGGGACGTGAGATTTCTCATCTTATCCAATTCCATCCCCCAACTGCTTCGAGAATAACAGAGAATGTCTGTGATTTATGCCACAGAGATGCAGAAGCCAGATGCTTCCACAGTGCAAAATGCCCCCCTCATCCCCTACATACACACACATTTCCACATATAGACATTACACATATACATTAAATCTGCTTCCCTGGAAAAAAATGATTAAGGGGAAAGTCTGTTCCCGACTGCATATCTACTCTAGGATGTGAGCTTTGCCTTCATTGAACAGTCGATCCAGACATTTAGCTACTTTCAAGAAGGAAATGCCACTTTGGTTCCTGTGGTATCCCCCACCCCCAAGGAAAATTTCTGGCATGTTGCAGGTACTTGATAAATATTTCTTTAAATATTATGAAGCTATTTTTATAATAAACTTATCTTGTTGGAGGAATAAAATTCTTACAAGTCTGACGCCTTTTGTGATAGATATTAGTTGTTATCACATATATTCCTCTTCTACATGAATGAATTACAAAATAACAACGTGAGTGAAAGAAGCCAAGCCAAAAGAGGGCACACTCTGAGTTATTCCACTTATTGCAAATTAATCTATATGACAACAGAAAGCAGATCAGTGGTTGCCCCAGGATTGGAAGGTTGAAGAGTGGAGGGGAGGAGAATGGCCACAGGGCACCAGAAAAATTGGTGTTGATGGACACACTCCTTATCTGGATGATGGAGATGGTTTACTCATACGTCAGACATCAAGTTGTACACTTAAAATGTGTGCATTTGATGGTATGTCAATTATAGCTCAAAAAAGCTGTTTCTAAAAATTCAATAGTCCTCTTCTCTCCTTTTCTGATCTTCTGTTGGATACAAGATGGGCTCACACTTCCAGCCCTCTTCATAATTAGGGGTGGCCATGATGCTTGCTTTGGCCAATGAAGTGGGAACTGAAGCAATGGGCATCACTTCCAGGTGGAAGTGTTAAGAGCCTGTGCAAATTTTATCACCTTCCCTCCATTCCTGCCTCTGCCATCATGGAAGCACCTGTCAAGGTGAAGGCTTCACCTGGGTTCCTACCATGAACAGTGCCCACAACTGACCCGCACTAGATGGGTGCCGAGATAAACCTTCATTATTTTAAACCACTGGGATTTGGGGTTTGCTTATTCCTGCATTTCAGACAGAGCTCTCCAGGGAACCAATAGGATACAGATGCATAGAGAAATTAGATGATAGAAAGATAGACAGACAGACATAGACATCTAGTAGACAAGCATAGATATTAGGAGACTTGTTTTAAGGAATTGGCTCATGCAATTGTTGGGTCTGGCTAGTCCAAAATCTGTCTGGAAACTTGGCAAGAGTTGACACTGCAGTCTTGGGGAGAACTTCTCTGGGAAACCTGTTTCTGCTCTTAAGGCCTTCAACTGATTGAATGAAGTCCACTCACATTATCAAGGGTAAATCTTTTTTATCTCAAGTCAACTAGAAGTTAGTCATATTTACAAAATAGTTTCACAGCAACATCTAGGCCAGTGTTGGATCACACTACTGGCCAGCACAGCCTGGCCAAGTTGACCCAGAAAGTACCCCATCACAGTCCTGTATTCCAAGACCATGAAGTTCAAACCAGTGGTTTAATATCTTGTTTTTCCTACATTATTTGAGGCGGTTACATGTTACAAAGGTAATCTTGAATTCAGAGAGTCACAACAGCATCAGTATATCTCCCCCTCTTGAATATCAAGGGTCTGATGCACCTTTAGTAAAATGCATTTCAAACAGAATCCCAGACAAGGTGAGCTCCCCTTACGAAGAGTCAGCCGGAAGCGGAGACATGAGGTTCCCTTCTTGCCACCTGGGAAGAACCAGGAGATCTGGGGGTTAGTTCCAGCTCCTCTGCCAGCTCGCCGTGGACCCTGAGGCAGATCCTCAGCCTCCTGTGGCCCCTGACCCCTGTCTATACATGATCTCTAAGGGCCTCTTCAGCTCTAAGGTTCTAGGCTTATTCAGTGCTACCCATCTCATCTCCCTTTCTCCGCGCTTTTTTTTTTTTCTCAAAAATAAAATAAGCTACACCTATTGGGTGCTTCCCAGATACTAGGCATTATTTAAGCACTTCAGATCATTCTGATTTAACCCACACAACAAACCCTTGAGGTATTTGCTATTATAATCCTGATTTTACTTGTAAGGACATTGCAGCCTGATAAGGTTAAGTAATTTGTCCACAGTCACACAGCTTATGAGACAGAGACAGCAATAATGCAACCCTGATTTCCTGGACACCAAAGTCAAAGCACTTAACCAAAGCTGCTGTTTCTCAATCTGGGGTCCACCAACATGTGCTCAGGTATCTACAAGTTCTTCATGAGATTGCTTTCATCTTGTTAATTAAATGAAAGTTTATCATGGATTATCTGGATGACCCTCTCATAATCAGGAACTGCCCCTTGGTGCTGGAAGCCAGCATTTTTTTGTGTTCCCCACTGAGCTTTAAAGGGATCCTGAAGGAATCACATTTAACTCTTAGTGCTGGGTGTCTCAGAATGGGTGTGAAGATCTTTAAGGAGCCACTGACATATCCTTGGGGATCTCAATATTCTCAGGTCTGAAAAAGAATGCTTATTAAAAGGAAGGGGGAAAAAAGGGCATCCACCCCACCCCCCTAAAATGGAGACAAATTTGAGTTCAAATTTTTAAAGAACTACTTCAATATTCTTCTCTTATGAAAATTCAACTTCAAGGTAGTGATAATTACATTCGGCATTGCATTTTCAGGTCCCCTGATTCATTTTCATCACCCTTACATGCAAAGAACCCCTAATGAGATGAGCCTCCTTTGAAAAATGTAAAACATGCAAACTGGTCATTCTAGGAATCAATGTCAATTCTAGATTTCTAGAAGCTTGATTGGTGGTCTCCAGGCCCCTCATCCAAGCAGGAGCCCTGGGACTGGCCTAACTGACCCCTCCAGGGAGGAGAGCACACAGGTGCACCGAGGCCCACCGCCCCACCCCATGCCCAGCATGTGGACAAACCAAGCCCTCCCAGCCTCAGTACCACAGGTCACGGGAGATGCACCCTCGCTGCCCTGTGCCTGTGCGGCCTTTTCAATGAAATGTAGCCAGTGGTCACAATTTCTCTCATTGATACTCTTAGGGGTGTTAAGAACCAATTAAAGGTATGTTCACGTGCTTAAATGCCTAAGACTAAGCTACAGAAGAATTGACTTGCGCTGAAGGCAGGTAGCGTTCTTAGATATAATCCTCTTAGATATAGGCAAAGATTTGGAGAGAGACTTCTTCATTCTATTCTTTCCTCCTTCTTTCACAAACGGTTCTTGGGTCCTGAGCATCTACATGTCAACTCCTGTTCTCAATTCTGGGTACAAAATGATCAAAATAGATGGCCTGCTCACTGGGCCGAGCCGACTTCCAAAAACAACCCCACCCTATGGAGCAACTGTGATCATGGCAGCACAACCTGCAAGCCAAGGAGCCCAGAGGAGGCTGTCCTGTTCTCTAAGTGACATGAAATGAAGAGCAGGTCTCAGCTGACAGGTATAGCTCAGATGGGCTAGATGCTTCCCAACATCCCCAGGTAGGCCTCTGACTCATGAGAGCAAATGGAATCAGATGCTGTTGGGCTGGGCAGGTGTGCCAGCTGGATGCAGGTGTCAACTTGGCCAGGTGATGGTGCCCAGTTGTCTGATTAGACAAGCATGGTCTGACCATTGCTGCAAGGACATTTTGTGGCTGGTTGATAAACCAGAAGGCTGGTTTGTTAAACCATCAGTCAATTGATTGCAGCTGTGGCTGACTACATCTCCGATCAACTAAGGAGGTATCTTCCACAATGACAGAATCCAATCAGTGAAGATTTCTAAGGGAGAAGAGAGAATTTTTACTGCTTCTCCAGCCACCCGCTCCTGTAGAGTCCATCAAGGAACTTCATCAGAGTGGCCAGTCTCACAGCCTGCACTACGGACTTAGAATGCTTGCATCCCCACAGTTGCATGAGGAAATTTTATAAATCTCATATTTACAGGTCTCCTCTGATGGTTCTGTTTTTCTAGAGAACCCTGACAAATACAGGGGACTCTAGAAACAGTAAGACCACGCCCTCACCTGAGGGAGCAGGAACCCAAGAACACAAAACTGGGGCACCTGGCCTGACCCCTCTCCATCTACCCAGCTTCCCCCAAAGCAGGCTAGCATCCTAGCCCCTTCACTTAAACAAAGTCAAGTTCCCCTGCCTAGCAATTTAATATATGAGGCTTTTTATGGTAACGAGCTAGAACCGAACATACACTGAAACGCCACGCAAATCACTGCAAAAGCTGAAAAATGCTCATCTCCCTCCACCATCTCCAGTGCCCCATTCTCCTGAAACTACCTGCTCCAGCAAGGTACCCATAGGTTAATCATTGCTGCAGAAGAAATTGCACGGATTTGCATCAACTTTCATGGACGCAAACCCGCAAGTGTCGATCCTGCAGTGACAGGCCTGGGTGAACCTGTAGGCCCCAACTGCTTACAGGCAAGAGGGACAGGGCCTTGGCGACTGCCTCCCCACCCCCACCCACGCTGAGATTCCCTTGACTAATCACCCACGGTGACTTGGCCCAGCTCGGGGCACCTGCAGCGATCCGATTACCTGTTCACCTGTACTTCGCACATCTGATACTCTCTCAGCCTCCCCACCTGCTCCTCACTGGAGCCGCTTGAGACTCCAAGCTCAAGGCCCCAGGATTTAATTTGGCCTGTTTGAAGAGTTCCATCCATACCTGTGAGCATGTCAATAACCATCAAAGCCACCTTTCTTCCCCTCCAAGTCCCAGGCTTTTTCAAATGACGAGCTCCAAACGCCATTTCAAAATCTTGCTGGCTCGTGCAAAAGCCAGCACAACGTCTCAGACTGGAGGCCAGACACTTTTGTGAATGTGCAGGGCGAGTCCTTGAAACGGAATCACTTGCACGGAGGAACAGAAGATGAAAATCACTATATAGGACTGGCCTCAGGGGCACCGAAGACCTGAGCCCCATACTCTCACATTGCACAGGATTTGAAAGCTTGCGGCTGTTTGTTTGCCTGTGTATGTAATAGGGCACCTCCTTGTTCTGAGAACAGGAAAAGTCTGTAATCCATACATTGATATGCAACGTGAGTTTACCCTGGGTGGGTGTATTGTGAGAGATGCACCTGGGATAGGTTCCCACTCTGCTCTTCACCTTGATTCCAGTGTTCCTATTTCACTGGACAATACAAACAGGGCTTAAGAAGAAAGCACCGTTTGCGTATGGGGGCTGATCTACAAAAATCTTTCCTTGAGCCCCCTTTATAACCCAAAAAACACGTAATATTATTATTTTTGCCTTAGTATGTGTAGATTATCTTTAGTTGCTTTGGATTATAATAATGGCACCAAGAGTTTCCCGTCTAGTGAGCACCTGTTCTAGAAGATTCTTTGATAATAAGTCTATAAATATTTTGTGTTTTTGTTGATCTTTTTATTTTTGTTTTTCTGTTTGTTTGATAAATATTTCATATTTATTGAGGATACACTAAGTGCCCTTACATTATTTGAATGAAAGGGCCTGGGCAACTCTGTCTATTACTACTATACCAACGCCTCCTAGGCCTCTGTTTCTATTTCTTTTGGGGCAGTTAGCTCACCGCCCAGTGGTTTGTTCTTACAAGCCATGGAGGGGAGGAAAATGCCCCAGTAATATTTTCATACCCTGGGTTCACAGGATGCCTGGCTTAGGAGATACTCAGGTTTCCTCTGGGGCAGGGGTGAGTGGGTAAAGGTAGATATAGATGGTAGGGGAGCAAAGTCAACCTCTTAGATAAAGCCGGGCTGGGGAGAAAAGGCCCGCCTGTGAAAGCAATAGGAGGTGAGAACTGTCAACAGAGGCCGGTGACTACTACCTTTGAACCACCTGAATATGCAAAACAGAGTTCAGCATCTGCAGAGGAATTTGGCATGAAACAAACAACACATTGTCTCACCAGTTTAGAGGGATCTTCCCAAAGGGAAAAAAAAATTGAGGACTCAGGAGGTGTAGGCAATGACTACACAAATGTCCTTCAGGTTAAAGCGCTCTCAGGTGTTACTCAGGACTGCCCCTCCCCAAAAAAGGGCGGTGTCTGGGGTAACAGCAGTGGGCAGCCTAAGTCCCCTTGTGGGCATGTATTTCCTTCAAATGCTGCTCCAGTCCCAGCTCTCAGGCTGCTGTTACCCTCTGTCGGCTTGGGCTGTGGCTAAGGGCCATGACTGGGCTTCCAATATGTGATGCTGGGAGCCCTCCACCCGCCTGGAGCACCACCGAAGGGAGACAGGTCTGACCCAAAGCACCACTCCCACCCCCAACCCCACCCAGCCTCCACAGGACAGAAAAGCCACCAAAGCATGGTGGCTTCTGCCAACAAATGCACTAGGCCAAAATGCAGCGTGCTGCAACCTAAGCACGTGGCTCCATCACATACCCTAAGATTAACATCCCCAAAACAATGCTCTGCCTTCCCCAGCCATCGCTCCAATAAAGAAATGCAGTTGCCAATGCTCTCGACCGTTTTCAACTGAAACTGCATCTGGACAGCAGGGCTGGCCTTTATGGACAGCTGCAGGCACATCCACAGGGGCACACATCACATGCACGGGGGTGTCACCCTTGTGATGTAGTTGAGAGAGAACGCATGTGCTGGCAGGCCCGGGAAAACTCTGCTCTGCTCTGTCGGCTCGTAGAACGCTCTCAGTCCCATCATCCTAGTGGGGCCCCATTTCCTTTAGCAAACTGAAGCTCAGAGAGGTTGTTACTAAATGACAGAGCTAAACCTCCCAGCTCAGGTTTTCTGATGAAAAAAGGAAATACCAGGACAGTCAAATGTTCTAAAAAAGGGGAGAACTCTACTACAGCTCCTGGGTCCCTCTCAGAATTTTATCTTTGCCCGGTATTAGTTGTCAACAAGATATTTGAACTCTGAAAAGGCCCAGAAGAACCAGCAAAGACTTTTGCTTCTTTGTACTTATGTATAGTATTTGAAGTCTCACCTCAAAAGTAATTCAAACACATTTATTGAAGGTCTACTATGTGCTATGCACTGTGCTAGGAACTGGGTGAAACAAAAATAGTTCCTACCCTCAGGATGTTTATAGTCCAGTAGAGGAGAAGGAAAACAAATAGTGACAATAGAATAATAGAAAAATGAGAGAAGTCTACACACAGTTCACAGGAGTATGAGTGAATCTGTCTTCAAAAGGGAACTGGGGAAAGCTTTATAGGTGTGGTAACATCAGATGAGAGTTTTGAGGGATGTACAAGAGTTTGTCAGGCACATAGGAAAGATATGGGAAAAGGAGCCATATCTATCAAGGAACCATATCTACCAGCATACTGACGTTGGGGAAATACAAAATGCTCAATGTTGCTAGATCACCTAGTGACCTTTCTACTCAAGACCAGAGACACAAATGGGGACCAGGTCATGAGGTCAGTCTTGCATGGCAGCTGAGAGCTCGGATGTGACCCATATCTGCTCAGGAGTCATGGAAGCATTTAAGTAGAGGAGAGCACAGTCAGATTTGCACTTTAAACAAATCACTCTTATCACTGGGTGAAGAGAGTTTTAAAGGCGATGAGAGCGAAGCAAGGGGACTAACTGAATCAGCAGATTAGAGTCCAAACAGGACAACTGTGAGCCTGGACTGGGATTGCTGAGTTGAAGAAGAGAGGAGTGACCTGGGAGACGATAAATTCCAGGTAGTCAGTGACAGAATGTGAAGGAGAGGAAGAGTGAAGTATGACTCCCAGAATTTCTGTCTTGGGATTAGGGTACATCACAACACCCTCAACTGATATGAGAAACTCTGAACAATAAGCAGACTTATAAAGGAAGAAGGTGAGTTCATTCCTAGCCATGTGGAACTTGAGATCTCTGTAGGACTCATGTGGAGGTGTCCAAAAGGAACTGGAAATGTGAGAGATGGAAAATCTTGTAGAGCAAACAAAAAAGAGGATGGAGATGAGTAAACTTGGTGAGAGCATTTTCAGTGGTGGGTAAGGAAGTGAAGTTGGAGAGTGTAGGGAAGCTGCAGAGTCACAGAATCAATTTCCTTGGGATGTGAGAGAGTCGAGAGTGCTTTTGGAACACGGGGAAGAGGTGGGGTGAACCTCGAGGGATGTGAGGCCAGGGATGGGTGTAGCCCTGGTGGCCTTGAGGAGGAAGGAGCAGCTCATTCTTGGCTTCTGAAGAGGGCGGAGATGACTTGGCATATTGGGACAAGGGGGAACAAGTTGAGGAGTGTGCTTTGATCTCCTTTATGAAGACTGGGCTTAATGCAAGTTACCTAGGTAATTAGGTTGCTGCCAACATGATCAGGTAAGAGAATTGTAGAAAGATAAACTAATTCTAAGTGTAATCTTGTTATCTCTCTCCATTTGCTATGTACATGCATCAGTTACACACCAAATGCCATGGGGGAGAAAAGTCCTCTCAGGTCTGGCAACAACAATTCTTTTACTGAGAATCATCAAAACTGAGATGATAAACCACTACGATAAAGCCATTGAACATCAAACACCATGCAGACTTTGGCTATCCCAATGTATAATCATTAAAATCCATGAAAACAAAATAAAAAATTGCTGCTCATCTGATAAAGAGAACCTCTGGCTTTGGGTCCTATTCTTACAAATACCACCAAACTCAAGAACCGAAACATAAACTTTAATTTCCTGAAGGAAAAGCACATCCCCCTGTACAGGGCCAACTGAAAATGCCTTTGAGGCAGATATTTGAGGGCATTATGAAGACTTTGATGTCCTGAGAAATTTCAAGCTTGAAAGATCAAGAGACAAGAAGAAACAAACATATCCAATATTTCCAGGAACCAAGGGATCAGTCTGTTCATTTGACCAAGTGGAGACTTACAAAAGCCTTGGTATCTAGGTTGTATCCAAAACGGATAGCACAAGCCTGTGGGCTTTTAAAACCTGTGACGGGGGCAGTGCAAGAGTAGCCCAGTGGTAGAATTCTTGTCTGCCAAGCGGGAGACCCAGGTTTGATTTCCCGGACCATGCACCTCCCCCCAAAAAAATCCTTTAAAACCTATGACTAACTTTGAACAGGATTCCTAGAGAAGGTATAGGGTTCACAAATGGGTGTTAGGCTCTACCATGTCAGCCCCATTCATTAAGTTTCCACCTCTGCATAATGTGGTGCAGGCGCTATAATGAGAGAGGGCAGACTTGGAGCCCACCTGCCAGGGGCCTACAGTCCAGGACACACTACAAGGCAACGACAGCACCCAATCCACCCGGGGACCATGGGGAATACAAGAGGTAATCAGGTAAAGCATTCAGTCCAATGCTCAGCACAGAGCACAGCTGAGCTGTCCCCTCCCACTCCCTGTGATGAGGCAGTGAAGGCTCTTCCCATCAGCAGCACTCCAGAGAGAGGAACAGAGAGGAGGCAAGAGAAGAGCACAGGGCCTGGCACCTAGTACATCCCCGAAAACCAAATCCAGCCCTTCAGTGAGTCATGCAAATTTTTGGCGTGGAGGCCACACTCCTCCCGAGCTCTGCTTGTTGGGCTAGTGATGAAGTCAGTCTCTGGGTAGGGTCTGACTGTGCTCCAGGCGCACGCTGTTAAATTGCCATGTCCTCTTAACAGGAGGGGCTGGGGGGCTGGGGGTCTTAAAGGAAGAAGATCCAAGTGAATGCGACTTTGACCTTTCTGGACAAACGAAGCTGTGAATGCTACCAAGGCTGGGAGTCAAAACGCATGACGTCGTCTGGGCGCAAAAGGAGCAAATTACTCATTGGGCAGGGGCTGAGCACTTAAGTGTCCAAATGACAGGCAGTGTCTTCTTCCTGGTTCCCCCTCCCCCCCTTTTTACCCTCTGCATAAGATGCTTTATACATTTGAAATTCAAAGGCAGGCTTTGGACAAAAGAGAAGCTGTTCCATTCAGAGAGTGTGTACTTGTCGGAACAAGCCATTTGCCGGAAGTTCTGATGGGGAAGGGCAAGCAGCCATGGGAAGGCTTACCCCACTGTCCTTGGGCAATGGCAGGGCACCAGGACACCTCCCCACTCCTGGTAATCAGAGGAAGGACATTCTTCTACTATTACCAGCCCCTCCACCGCCACCAAAACAAGCTGTGCCTTTCTCTTTCCCATATGCCTGCGCCGAGAAGCAGGTGTGGTCTATTGCAGCAAGTTTGCATCAACGAAAAACACATTCCTGGACTCCTTAATTCAGTTTTGACATGTGCAGTTCCTGAGGCCTGAATGACGCCAGGCCTCCTGGTCAGTCCCTGTTTACCGGTCCACCCAGCCCACTCATTCATCAGATAAAGACTGAGCCTTTGTGATGCGCCTCCTGTCAGCCCCAGGAGGAGTGCCGAGGGCAGCAGAGGCTGCCCCAGGCTGGCGATGTAGCCTGCCAGGATATCATGTATGAAACCTGCCCCTCCTTGCCCCCCTACCACCACCACCTCCGTGTCAGCTCCTTCTCTTGGAGAAAATCAAGCAAGATAACACCATTGGGAATGGTTGGGGGAGTGGGGGTATGGAGCTCATTTTTATTGGAGAAGGTCTCTCTAAGGAAGTGACTCTTGAGCTGAGGCCCAAGTGATGATCGGCAAGGACATCGGACTGCTGGTCTCCTGAAGAGAAGTACCCAAAAGAGAGCCACGATAGAGGATCCATTTTACTAGTGGGAGAGGAGGCAATTTCCTGAACTCATCAACCCACATGCACACCGGTCCAGAACATGGGAGACAGGTTCCCAGCACTGGGCCCCAACCATGAGGGCTTCCTCCTTAGAGGCAGAGCAGTTGACATGCTTCCACTTAGGGGGAAGCGGGGCACAATTCAGGTTCCTCCACAAAAAAGGAAAAGACCAGCTATTTTAGGAGGAGAAGTCTTCCCTGCAAGGACCGTGGTGGCTCAAGGTTGGTCTGATTTCTTTAGGGGACGCCAGATGATCAGAGCTGCAGGTCCTCCAGTCAGTCCTGCCAGCATTCAGGTGACAAGTCAGACCACTCCTACTGATGTTCAGCTCGTGGGTGTGAACCCCCACATGGCATTTGGGTTCCTTCTCCTAAAGAGGGGCTACTTTAGGCAGAGCCAGGGTCCCGGAGCTCTGGTCCACTGGGCTTGGCTGCCTCATACATCCTAGTTTCCAGAAACTCCCCATCTCCCTGCCTTATGGAAAAGGTGCCAGGCCACACCTCTGTGTGCTCCTTGAAGTGACGAATGACCTTGATTCACATTGGTGAAGTAATAGCTTTCAGTCTCAACATTCTCATCCATTAGTCACATTGCAACACAGCATTCTGTAGGGCAGAACTAGTTCCCAGGAGCCAGCTCAGGGAATTTCAAGCACCTCCCTGGTTGGGCTCCCCAAATGTGTCACACTCACACAATCAGCCCAGATGCCTAGAAATGCCTTGGCTCACTGCCACCAAAGGCCCAACAATGTGGATTTGGGAAAGGGTGGGAGTTGAGGCTAGAGAAATGGGGCTCATTCCCAGTTGTCCCCTTGCTACAGGACTTCAGGCAGATAGCCTAACCTTTCTGAGATTCTGTGTCAACATCTATAAATTGGCAATAATGATACAAGCTGTGGGTAAAACCAAGTGGGAAAATAATCCTGAAAGCATTTTGTAAGCAGTAAGACACCACATCAGTGATAGCGGTTCCTTCTGGCAGAAAAATTGACGGTGATGAGTGAACACTTGAGTCTTTACCCAGGGAATTATTGGGGCCTGAGAACTGATGGCCCTGAATCCATTTCAGGGGCATGAAGAGACCACCTTTTAAGACAATGTTTCGAGTGTAGTGGCAAGTAAACTTTCTTGTGTAAAATCCAGGCCACCTTGTAAAGCTTTATAAGATGGCAGTGAGTTCACATAGATGTAAATATCACAACACATCCTTTGCCCCAAAAATAATTTCTTGGAAACCCAGAATTTGAACTTGCATGGCTAGGAGTTGAGTTCATAGTGGTGAGATGAAGTAGATGTTAATTTCTAGTGCTCTCTAATGCCATCTTAGGCTCAGGCCATCTGCCCTGATGCAAGCATTTTATTGCTTCCAATTTATATGAAGGGAGACAAATTAACAATATTTTCAAGGCAACATGCCAAGTCAGTGGTCAGAAAGAATCTCAGCCCTCCTGCCTAGTGGTCACCTCCTTGGTCAATGGCTCTGGCCACTCATAGGGGCCTGTCCTATTCAGAAGTCCTCTTCTTAAAAGAAATTAATAAGCTTTTACAATTCCATTTTACCAACCAAAAGAGAGTCAAGACCTGAGTCCTTTGTTTCCCACACAGGTAATAAAATTGGTTAAATTATGATACCCAAGGACAAGCCACCACGAATTTGGACGTGAATGGCAGTGGGCTGGATAGAAAAGGACAAGCAGGCTGGTTTTTTTGTAGAAGGGTGTTTTCTGCCTCATATACACAAAACTTGGCTGGTCTCCTTTCCCATATTGTTAATCAACATTAACATTCAAGGAGGAGGAGTCTTATTCTTCTTGAAAAATGCGGGGGTATTGAGTACTGGAAGCCTCAGGTCAGTGCAAAACCAACCACAGTAGACCCCTCCACCTTTCCTCTCTATTATCTGTGGAGGAGAGTTTCCAAAATGCTGGGACCCAGCGCTACTCGCAGCCACTTAGGAGTAGGTATCTCAAACTTAGCATGTCCAAAACAGTCCTCTTGATTCTCCTGTACACAAGCTCTTCCCCAGCTTAATCAACAGCTCAATTTTCTAGCCAATTGCTCAAGAAAAGACTTCTAAGTCATCCTTAATTCCTCATTCCTTCAAGCCCCACATCCGGGACTTGAAAAGTATGTCATTACCACCTTCACAATAAATCCTGAATCGGATCGCCTCCCCTTCATTCAGAATCCTACACGACGGCCCCATGGTCAACAAGGTCCTCCCTACATAAGCACAGCCCTGCTCACCCAGTCCTCTAACTCTACCTCCTGCCACAATCTAGGCGTAGAGCCCTTCTTTCTAACCTGTGAGAGCCAGCCACCTTATTCCCCTCTCAGGGCTTTTGCACTAGCTTTTCCCTCTTCCTGAAATACTTGTCTGCAGGTTAGGCACCTTCTCATCACTCAGGGTCAGCTTATGTAGGCTTCTTCCGTGATCCCCTGTCCAAAGCTGTTCCTCCCCTCTAACCAATGTCTACCACATTGCTCATTTTGATGTTCCCTGTGTCACATATCACCATCTGAAATGATTTCTTTTCAAGTGTTTCTTGTCTCTCTCCTCCAGTAGCAGCACCATGTCACGTCTTCTTCACCACTGAATCCCTGGGGCCTGGGCCAATTTCTACAACAGAACAGCGTGGTCAAAAAGTATTTGTTGACTACCTAGAAGAGTCCAGTAAATTCAACCAAACTTAGCATATTAAAGTACACTGATGCCTCCTGGGGTCAACGGCCAAGTTCAACACATCATACCTCAGAGCCTATGACCAAGCTTCTGCCATCAGCTCCCAGCCCTGTGCTGAGGGAGCTGCCTTGAGTCTCTTCCACCTATGGCCTCCTTCTCTGCTGGAACCACCCCAACTCCCTGCAGGAGTTGATGACAGTGCAGGGTTGGCCTTTTTGCCAGGCAGAGATGCCAGCCCTCTGTGCCCCAGAGCCTCAGGCAGGAGAGCACCTTCTCCCTTTCCTGGCCTCACCACCAGGATGGGCAAGCTTTTCAATTTCCCCATCGCTAAGACAGGGACAAAGAATGCTTTGTCACCCCACCTACTTCTCACGGGTGTTATGAAACGACTGTTTGCTCAGAAAACACTTTGAGCAACGCAGGTAAAAGGTGCCTGTGGCTCAGATGACGCCTGCTGCATTTAATCCAGGCCAGGGAAGGCTGTGCCAACTAGTCATCGGGTCACCACCACATCAGCCAGAGGGATGGGAGGCCCAGAGGTTCGGGAGCCCCTCCCGTGTCACCAAGCCTGTCTTCCATGCCGTGGTCCCGGAATATGCCCACGGGGTGTGTGTGCATTCCTGGGGCCGCCTTACCCACCGATTTCAGCAGAATCTGAGCTCCCCCCGGGCTGGACTGTGGCCGCTGAACCCTCACCCTGCCCTTTAGTCAGGAAGGAGAGCTGAGGGTTACCTGGGGATAACCTGTCTGAGTTCATGCCAGGTGGGGCTGGGCTGCGGCTTCCACGCCAGCCTGACAGGCAGAGAGCTGGGAACAAAGGAGAGCTGTCTTGGCTCCCAGCCTGGGGAGGGCAGATCCTAACCTGCAGCCACGCCGGTGCCCCTCATCGGCCCCGGGGCATGAAGACTGCAGCAGGGACGGCAGCCACCACATCACCGTGACAACCACGTTTGGCAAATGTCACCCTGTCCAGAAGAGGAGACGGCCCCGGGCCTGAGCCCCTGGATCCTGGTGCTGGCCTGTGCAGCCTGAGGTTGAGGATGGAGAAGAGCCGCAACGGTCAGGTCAAAGTCCCCTCCTAAGTCAACATTCCAGCCTCAGCTTCTGACCGCATGTCAGACTCAGAGCCCAAACAGGTCTGTCTCCCCACAGCAGCCACCCGGCTGCTGCTGCTTCCAAATAAACCATGCTCCCTAAAGGGGATGGCAAGGCACTGAGCAGACAGTGAACCACCGACAGCATGTACGTTTAATTATAACTCGCCCGGATGGGTAGGGCTGGCTATATGCAGTATGTCTGCCTGTTACTAATTATATTTATTTTAAAACGAAGGGGAGGGGGGAATCTTCTGAAGATGAGTCAGGAAAAAAAAAAAAAGCCTTCGTTGTTATGAGAGCAGGAGAAAGCCTCCTGAGGGTGTATGTAGCACACCACTGTCACGGCCTGACAATGGAAAACCTGCAGGCCCGGCCAACCAAACCCCGTCAACACCTAATGATAGCTCTCCTGGCCCAGAGGTCCTTCAAGTCGGTGCCTGAACTGCATACCAAACCACAATCAATATGAAAGGTGTGCTCCCTCTTGGTTGAGGCCGCCGTTTCAGAGGCCGCCGTTTCAGAGCCCGGCTGAGCACCTTATCCCAGTGAGACTGTGCAATTCAGCATCTGCCGTCACGTTAACTGGGAGGCGGCGTTTCCAGCTAAAACACAGCAAAGGTTTTTTCCCTCATCAAAGGAAAAGCATTGGAACCAGATGGCTCAAATGAAAAGGCTCCATCTTCAGCCTCCATATCACCAACAGTGTTATTAACAACAATGCTGCAAACAATAAAATAAAAAATAACAACGCCGCGAATGCCACAGATCCAAAGAGAACACCTCGAAATCTGAACCAGTCACCAGAAGTCAATGACGCTCTTAGAAGGTGATCAGATTTGACTGTGCTGCCTCATTTCAGCTGGACTCAGGCCTCAGACACACGTGTGGAGTCACACCCACACCTGGCTGCATATTTGGCGGCTGCAGATGTTCTGTGCCCGCGTTTGTTTGGGGGCACCTGCCCATCAGGCCCGCTCAGACTGGGAGGGGCTCCTGCGAGACTGCACAGCACCCCCCGCCCCCACCCCGGCCGTCTCCTCCCCAGATAAACATTCATGGAGTCAGAAAAAAAGCGAAGGACTCAACTCAGGCTAACACAACTGCCAAGAGAAGCTATTCAAAGCAAGAGTGTTTTGGAACAGGTTTTCCAATAATTTTTTGCTAATAATCCCACATGTTTTGTTTGCTTTCCTCCAGGATGGCTGCACTGTTTTGGAAAAGGAAGGGGAAGGAAAAAATGTGAGTTCATTCCTCAGTCTTTTAACTAGTTCTCCATAGACAGAGCCTGGGGGAGCTGTGGGCCACAGGACAGGGCCATATTAGCCACGCTGCACAGTAGGATTGAAAATTGAAGCTTGTCGACCACATATGCCCTTTTCAGACGTCTGCAGGAAAACCGGGCTTAACGATGAAACAGTGTTGAAGGATCCAGAAGAGGACTGGTTTCTCTACCCCCACCGCACACCCCCTTCCCTCAGCAAGAAAATATTTTCAAGGCTGGTTATTTTTGGCATCGATTTCCCTGTTTATCCAGGCAAGGATGAATTGTTAAATCAGTTTATCCATAGAGAAGGCACAAAATGCATCTCAGTAACTCAAAATGAGGAACACAGGAAAGAGCTATGATAGCAGCCAACACATGTGAAAAGGTTTTTTCACATGTATTATTTTATCTGTGACTCATGGTAACCCCACGAAGCAAATGGTAGGGTGCCCATTTTACAGATAAGATTCTGAGAGGTTTAATTGGCAAACCCAAGGTCACCCCACCCACTCCCGAAGACCAAGTCCATTTCCCTGCTATATGCTGTCTTAGCAATCTATACTTCTCCTCTATTGCTATAACCACCATTGTAAGCAAAAGCTATTTGTCTAATGAGTTGGTCAAGCCTGTTTCCCCCGACATACATGAAAAAAATCCATGAAGACAATGACTTGTCCTGTTGACAGATGTACCGAGTGCCTTGGACACAGTGGCTTTGCTGTATGTTCTTGTTCAATGAAGGAATGAACAAAAAACTCCTGTTCTGAAGAAGGAAAGGAGACCTAAAAGAGAAGTGTAGCAACCTCAAACATACTGGCTAAGAAGCAACATGCTCCATTTTGAACTCAGTGGCACAAACCCCACCCCTTGCCTAAAGTTAAGCAAGCACTGTGGCCTGAGGACCTAGCTACTGGGCAGAGAAGCCGCCTTTGCATTTCCTATTAAGATACTGTACAACATGTACAGGGAGTTGTGTTCCCCATTCTGAGATGGGGCACAAGCACCCTTTTGACGGATAATCAAGGACTGAGAGAGCAGGACTTTATCCTGAAAGTAGCTTGGCAAGTTAGGGGCAGAGTTTGGATTCAGAGCGCTCCATCCTGCTGAGAATCCCCTGACCAGATCTGGTTCTCACTTCAATTGTCCAAACTTTGCCTCACAGAGACTATACCGAGCCTCAAAGCTTAGGGGCTTGACCACTGAGAAAGTCTCCATTCTCCCCACCCTGGCCTTCCCAGAACCCCCTGACACACGTACACATACCCCTCTCAAGTTTGGCTTAAGAGGACTGGGAGCCTAAGGATAAGGAAAACAGAAGAACCAGCAGAAAAGGGAGAATGGAAGGAGAGAAGGGAACGTCCAATCTACCTCACCAAAACTGATTTTACTCTAGACAGGTTTGTTGGGGTTTTGTTTGTCTATTTTTATCCTGGTTTAAAGTACAAGCATTTGCTAAGTGCTCATTGTATACCTGGCTCTACCCTAAGCCACTGGGACTACACAGAAAAACACTGAGGCCTGTCCCTCAAAATCTCACAGTCTAGTGGTGATATTGGGTCGGTAAGCCCAATAGTAAAGATGCCCAAGGTTTTGAAGCACAGAAATACCAACTACAACAGTCCACCATTCCTGGGTTTTCCGGCTCTTCCAAATCAGTATGAGGATGTTGGGCAGTTCCAGCCTTAAGCAAAGCCAGTTCCTCCCTTTTGGCCTCTTAATTTCTAATTCTGCTAGGTCAAGGTATATGAGACAGTGTTCATAATAAACCACCCTTAATAAGACCACATTTGGTTCCTAGGTCACACAAAGTCAAGGTTGAAAATTTGACTTAGCACAATTCTTTTCCTCTGGCTCATTGGATCTGCAGCATAAATGACAATTTCAGGGCCCAGGAGACTCAGGGCTGCTTGTGAGTACAATGTATAACACGCATCAGAGAATATCCAGACAACATCCAGAGACTCAACTTACCAGACCACACAGAGCACGTGAAAATTTGTCTCCCATCACAACTTCTCTCTAATGCTATTTGACTACAATATCTCATATGGCTTTATTCTTAGAGTTACATTTTAAATGACAAAGTTTAACAACTATAACTTAAGGCCTTCTAAAATTGGCAGCAGGAAAAATGAACTAAGGAAGTAATAGAAAAAAACCCAAGTGAAGCCACTCTATATTATGCACAATTTCTGTTTTTTTCTCTCCTTCCCAATCGTGTATGTGTGTTTTCAAATGATAGAAAATATTTTCCAGATACACTGTCCTTGTGTTCCCAAGCACATATTTACGTCAAGTTTATAAAAAGCAGCTGCAAACAGAGTTGACTGAAAGGAGTGTTCTTGCTGTTTGCCTTCCAGAAGGTGCTTTATGCATCATGCCCCTGAAGGAAAGTGAACTGGAGAAATGTTAGCCTCTTATTATTCTATGCTTTCAGATTACACTTAATATTTGCAAGGTGCTTGACTAACATTTATCATCCTTTTTAGTCACTCAAACTCCTCACACAGATACAAAAAGAGAAAGCATTTCAAAATTCATTTCACAAATATCTGGATGGCCTTAGAAGAGCAGAGTGATTAGAGCATAATCAGCAGTTTTCTGAAATATTTAGAATATACACTAGAGCCCTCCATGGGTAAGTTTATGTCAAATGTCTTTCCACCTACTCATTCTGGTTCAGTAAAGCAATCTTTTCCATCAGTCTAAGAGTCCCTAATCCTTTCCCCTAACCGCCCTATGCTCTCCCCCACTTCTGCCCTATAAGAAACTCCAGCCTCTATTTTGATGTGCTCTTGGTTCACCACCACCCACTTTCCAACACCCTGGGAAATCCTGAGCGGCTGTCACCTCTTGCACCCAGATGCAAACCCTCCCACTGATTTTCTCACTGGCCTTGGGTGGGGCCTCCACTTACCTCCCTCCCCCACCACAGTCTCAGTGAAGAACAATAATTTCCTGCTTTGTAGCTCTCCTGGGGGTGACTAATTGGTTAATCTTGGGAAGGCCCTTTGAAGATGAAAAGCCTGATCTGACTCATGGGGTTGAGGGCATGCACCTGCCCCAGTCTGGGCCTGGGCCTGAGTCAGCAGAGAATGACCTTCCTCGTCCAAGCCAGCTGGAGACCTGACTTGGGTCTGCTGCTCAAGGTCAGGGTGGGCTCTTGGGAGGGGATGTGGAGAGCACATCTATTGTCCCTCAAGAGGAAACCTGAAGTCCATGGAGGCATGTGGGACATTGGGTTTGGAGCCACGTCCCTTTGGCATTTGTCTTCAAATAACATTGCCAAGAGGGCAGCACACACAAGGAATATCAGTCAAGACAAGATTTCCTGGTAATTGTTTGGGAAAAATGCTTTTCTCCCAAGTGTTGGCATTTTCTACTTGCTCCAAAGGAAGGGAGGCCAGGGACTCAAGCTGGGGGTGGGGGGGAATGCAGCACTGTGGAACCTGTGTCTGGGGTGTAAGGTCTATGGCAGCTCTGCTTTCTCTTTATCCTCTAACTCATGGGTTTCTCAGTATGTTGCCCCACTCCTCTCACAGAGAAAAAGGAAGTGGCAGCAAGAATTGGGGTACCAGAGACCAAAACAAGTGGATGGAAAGCAAGGATGTTGAAGACCACACCCTCACCCACCCTTGACCCTGCCGAGGGGGATTTTGATATGGTGGCAGCTGGGAAGCCAAGAACAGAAAGCTTTTAAGCTGTGCAACATAATGCCAAGATTCTGTTCCAAGAGACCCCACTTCCTGCTCTCTCTGCACATTCTTTCCATTCTTTTGGTTCACCTTCCCCCACTGATTCCTCTTGGCTCAACCTCTCTGCTCTCTCCACTGCTATTTTCTTTTTTCTTAAAAAAAAAAAAAAAAAAAAAAGTCATGTGGCCAGAAGCATTCCAGGCATCTCTGCTTTCTCTTTCAGATCCCCATGTTCTCATAAGTCGTTCATGGCTTTTTCTCCTCCTCTCTACTACCTAGAACTCCAGAGACTCCACTCACTAACTTAAATCGCACAGAATGAGAACAAATCCAAAAAAATAAGATGGAAGACCTGAACATGAGGGTGGGAAAGAGGGCATATGGGTTACTCTATCTTTCCACCCAGTCAGGGGAAGGTTTGCAGAGTGGGGAGAAGCAAATCAGCAGTAACAGTCTATGAAATGATTTTCTTCTATTCTGTTTTGAAGGAGGTGGGTGGAAGTGACAGTTTGGAGATGATTGGAGTTGGGGTGGGGGGCAGGAGCCTGCTTCAGGAGAACCAGCCTCTTTTCTCCAGTTGTAACAGTGCCATCAAGTGGCTCAGCGAGCAGGCGCAGGGCAGAGCTTCTGGACAGCCGAACTGACTCACCAAGAGGACAGAGGGAGTGCGTCTTTGTAAAGGGTAGCAGCTCTAAACACCCTGCTAATCGCCAATGGCCAGCCTCTACCTCCTCTCAGCTATCTGGTGAAACACCTTCCCCAGAACAGGTCTGCAAGGAGGTGGAGAAGATACACCCAGTCAAGTCTGCCAAGTTCCTCCCAGGTTCTTTCTTAGTTGTAGCATTTTTGCCCACACATGAAGACATTGTTATGAAGTGTTAGGACAAAATCCACAGCCCTAACAGTTGCAAAAGCACATTTTTAAATTGAGACATGGTCAATGTGCTACAGACCCCACGTCTGTGTTTAGAGGATTGCTGAGAATGGGTTGGGGTGCTGAACAAGACTTGAGCACACCAACTTCTGACCAAGGATATAAACATTTTTCTTGCATATCACTCGTTTTAAATGCATTCCTTTTTTTGTTTATTCGTTTTAACTCTGCAAATCGAAATCATCTCACCTTAGAAACACTAAAGCAGTTGTATCTCTAAAGAAAGGAACGTAAAAAAAAAAAACAAAGATTTCCTCAGCAATGCGTGGTTTGGTGAACTGGGAATCAGGAAGTAGAGCAAGGAGGAGTGAGAACATTCCACGAGGAGCCCAGAACCTCGGGTGCTGGTCCCAGCGCTGACACTACTGGCCGTAAACCCCTGAGGTGATGTCACTCTCTGCGCCTCATTTTTCTCTGATGAAAATAAGGAGTGGAAACAGATCTGTGGTTTCCATAACTGCGCCCCTCAGCCCTATCGGGGACCACAGAGTGCATGGGACTTTGCCCCACTGTCAACTCTGTTACCAGAAGAGCTGTGCTTTCATCCTCCTTCCATGTTCGGCTTTTGGGTACGATTTTATGTGAACGGAGAGTTGGGCAGGGCCCGAGCCACTTTTGGATGGGTCCTCCCTGTCCGGGACTCTCACCGTCCACCAACGCCCGCAGAGGTAAGGCCCTAATACCGTGTTTATAATGCATGATCCCAGGCCCTGCGTGCCGCTGATTTCACAAGCCGTGGACACCTGCCCCTGATAAGACAATCAGATTCTCTCCTCCAGGAACGTGAAGCTGGGTCTAGGAGACACGGTAGTTTCTGTTGGAGCCTGAACCGGAAGAGCACGAACGCGGAGGCGGAAGCGGAAGGAGCCATCGTCGGCAGGGGACAGCCATCTTTGATCACGTGACTGCGGACGCCCAGCGCCGGATCGCGGCTTTCCGGTTCCTGGTTCGAGTCCCTCTCCGGACCCAGGACAGCCTCCCTGTAGACACCATGGTCTCTTAAAAATTTCCCCCATTTTCCTTAGACTTGTTTCAGAGGGCTCTGTTAAAAGTTTTTAAAAGCACCAGAGGAGATCATCTGAAATCCTCTTCTCAGCTCTAAGAAATAATAAATGTGGAAGATCAGCACAGCCCAGTGCGGTGCACCTCATCTTCCCGGGGCTGCACCCGGTTTGTGAAATTAAAGAGTCATTTCTAAATCAACTGTGTAATCTTATTAATTAAAATGTTTGATACTGTAGGACACTTAATGACTTAGTAAATATTGACATTATCACTTCCATTATTGATGTGTTCAAGCGGTTTAGAAGTCATATTTTCCATCACTGTGAAGTTCGGAAACATTTTATGGTTCAGATCTACTTGAACCACATCCTTCAATAACACCTAATGCTTCTTTAAATTTATTTGTCCTGAAATTGTCCATGCACTGATTAGGGATCTACAAGTATCTCTTTACTCTTTTGGTCTGTTCATGTATTCTCTTAGTTGCTCTGAGAGTTACCAAAAGAGCTTACAGGGTGTTCTACTTTGCTAGCTGCCAGAATGCAATATACCAGAAATGGAATGGTTTTTTTAAAAGGGAATTTAATAAGTTCCCCAGTTTACAGTTCTAAGGCTGAGAAAATGTCCCAATTAAAGCAAGTCTATTAAAATATCCAAATTAAGTCACCAACAAGAGGTCACCCTAACTCAAGAAAGGCTGATGAAGTTCAGGGTTTCTCTCTGCTGGAAAGGCATGTGACATGGTGCCATCTGCTAGCTTCCTTTCCAGGCGTCTTGCTTCAGGAAGCTCCCAGGGGACGTTCTCTGTCTTCATCTCCAAAGATTGCTGGCTGGTGGAACTGTGGTTCTCCCATCTGTTGTGGTTCTGTGGCTCTCTCCTCATTTTCAAAAGACACTCTCTCCAAAATGTCTCCTCTTTTATAGGATTCAATAAACTAATCAAGACTCAAGTAAAGTAGGTGGAGACAGGTCTCCAGCTAATCAAGTTTAATACCTACAATTGATTGAGTCACATCTCTGTGGAGATAACCTAATCAAGTTTCCAACCTATAGTGCTGAATAGGGATTAAAAGAAATCATTGCTCCCACAAAATTGATTAGGATTAAAGCATGGCTTTTCTATGATACATAAATCCTTTCAAACTGGCACAAAGGGTAAAGTTTGAAGAACTCATCATTTTAAGTGCATAATACTCTTTTTTCAATTATGGTTATATATATGGTATATATATATTTTTTTTATGTCACATACATGACATAAAATTTTACATTTGAATCATGTTTAAGTGTATTATTCAGTGGCATTAATTACCATCAACACAGTCTATTACCAAAACTTTTTCATCACCCCCAACAGAAACTGTACCCAGTAAGCAATGACTCCCCTTTTCCCTCCCCCAACTCCTGATAACCTCTGACCTGCTGTCTGTCTCTATGAATTTGCTTATTCTAGATAGCCACATAAGTGGAAACATACAATATTTGTCCTTTTGTGTCTGGCATATTTCATGTAGCATAATGTTTTCAAGACACATCCATGTTATCACATGTATCAAGAATTTCATTCCTTTCTATGGCTGAATATCCCACTGTATGGATACACCACATTTTGTTTATCCATTCATCCATCAATGGACACTTAGGTTGCTTCTACTTTTTGGCTATATTGGATAATGCTGCTATGATCATTGGTGTGCAAGTATTAAGTGTATATTTCATAATTAGTTTTTCTTACATTTCAGAAGGACCGGTGCATCACCCATAGCAGATCAAAGAGTCACATATTCTCAGTTTGTGAAAAGACCGCTGAGGTACTTCAACCCAGTACATGTAAAACTTTGGGTCACAACCCAGTAGTGGATACTGAAACTACTATTTTAGAACTTAAATCTATCAACATGTGTCACATGCAACAAAGTTTTGTAAAAACAGATTCCAGTTCTATAAACATGTGTGTGTCCTGGATCAAAATGTCAAATGTGTGTCTCACTGTGGGTCTCACTCAAAATGCCAGGTGGCCTTTGTGTAGGGGAGGTGGGGGGACTCTCAAGGGGCCAGCATGAGTACTATGCAGTGTTCAGTGTGGACAGCACAAATTAAACACATCGAAGCCAAAAAGAAAAAAAAAAGTCAGGTGGCCCACCCACCCACCCTTCTACTCCTCTCCCCTTTTTGTCCTCACCGCTCAACCTCACCCAGCACACCTGCATGTATTCCAATGCACCCAGAGGCCCTTATGCATCATTCCACTTGCTTGCAATTTCACAAATAGCCTCTATAGTGGCAAGAACATAGGAAGACAGTAAATCACTGATTTCCTTTCCTCAGCTTGCTAACTCTGCAGTTGGCCAGTGCCTGTCACGTTCGATTTCCCAGAGTGCAACTGTTTGCATCTTGCTTTTGTTTTTTTGACAGTGGGGTGGGAGGTCAGGTTTCTGGTGGAACCAGTACCTTGGTATGGTATTAGCATAGCATTGGTAGCACTATTACATTTGCACAGCTTTTTACAACTACAAAGTGTCCTCACCCACTGTGGCAATGAACTTTTGGCAATACAGGGATGCTCGCTGACTGTGATGGCCAGGTGTACACAATAACAGAGAAAAGTGAAAACGTACTCTTTCAAGTGGTTTTTTTGTTTGTTCATTTACATAATGCGAAATGCCTATTTGACTTCACTTTTTGCTTTGTTTTGTTTTCACTGAAATGTCTGAACCACAGGATCATTTTTAGCCTTGTATAGTGTAGTATCGCACTACTCACGGTGTGGACTGGGGTCCTGCACTTTACCTTAGAAAGGTAAAACCCCAGGACCAGTGAATCTGAATCTGCATCTTAACAAGACCCCCCAGAGCTTCACGTGCATGTGTCAGTTAAAGTTTGAGGAGCAGGTATAGACAGGCAATTTGGAAATGCTGGTCTACTGACTGACGTAAGTCTATGCAGTTTTCATTGGTCTGTAGTGAAACTGCCAACGTGAGATTTAGCCGTGCTTGGGAAGGACCACCTTTAATCTGATTTTATTCCCTTCCTATGACCCTTTTTTTTTTTTTGGCATTAAAATGTGCTTTTTGTTTTAGGATATAATAGTTCTTATGATTGTAGATGGTACTTTCTTGTGGGGGGGGGGGGGGGGAGAATGTCTTCACCAGGCAAAATAAAACTTGGTTACCTATGTTTGCCCTGTTCTTCTAATTTTACTAGTCCCTGAATCCTAGAGTCTGGGGAAACTAGTAAAACCAAAGCCAGGAGAGTATGTCTCGCCGATTTCTGTGCCATCATAAGCAGAACTGGAATGCCGTGTCAATGTTAAGATTCTGGGTGCGGCGATTTTGTTTGTCAATCATTCATAGTTCTGGAAACTCCAAACTTTCAGCTGCATTTAGCACATCCAGAGACTAACAGGTTCTGTACAAGTGCATGTGCTTGCAAGAAGCCAAACGGCACTCTTCAGCCATAGCAAACTGGCTGGATATGAAATCTTACGAACACAACACGGGCGCTTATGCCAGCCTAACAGCTATAAGAGAAAAGTTGGTGGATCCAGATATCTGGATGGGGGGGTAAGTTGAAATTCTCTGCATGGGTTTTGTATTGTTTTTTGCAACTGTTCCATAAGTTTGAAGTTATTTCAAACGAAAAAGTTTATTTAAGTTAAAAAAAAAAAAAAAAAAGGACTATAAGAAGACAGCCTCCGTGGTGGGGGGGACCCAGTTTGTTTTCTCCAACATTCTCTCCTGAGAACTAGAAGTCTTGTTATAAGCAGGAAACTAAGCAGAAGGCGAAGAAATCATGCAGTGGGGTTAATAGAGGTGATTTTCCTAAATAAATGAAGTGCTCAGAGGGATTCTGTGACACTCTGGGAAGAACAAACTAGAGTTTGGAACAGTGAGGATGAAAGAAGACGGGGAAGCAGCTGGAAGACCCCCCCCTTCCCCTGTCCCCCTCCCTCCCCCCTAAACCACCGGGCTCAGTCTCCGAGAGGCCACCAAGCAGTCTCGGTCCTCCCAAACCACCTTCGCCCTACAGGGCTCAGCATCCCATCCCTGCAAAGATGCGAGGCCCTGGACCTTCCCACTGGGCCTTCCCGAGGGCACAGCCCTCCCTTTCCCGGTCCCGGGATTCTCAGCATTCCAAAGCCTGGCACGTAACAAAGGCAGTGTTTGTGGCATTTCAAAACAAGCCTGGAAACTTTTAAATGTCAAAATGAATGATGTGGAAAAACTTGTGGGAGAAGCGAAGAAGCAGAAGCTGAGCTGAGAAAATGGAAAGGAGGGGTGGAGGCATGGGGGGTGGACCAGAGAGACCGCTGGTTAGCAAGTCTGTGGGGCTCAAAAGTCTTTTAATAAAAGGGATACTCAGAAGCAGAAAAACATCTTGAGCTGTCATGAGAATCAGTGATGTGGCAAAAATGCGAAGATTAATGTGGTCTCGGCGGGGAAAGCTGGGGTGCGTGTGATTGATTTTATCGGGGAATGCTGTCTGAGGGGGCAAGCCTCTGATTTCCAAAAAGGACATCACAGAGGAGGGAACACAGTTTTGCAGTCCGAGCCACACGGCCTTGGGGACCCAGGCTCAGCATCTGAAGACACACGCATCTTCCTCTTGCCGAGAGAAAGAGGCCCCCGAGGAGCAGGAAGTTTCCCCGCACTGAAAGTCAGGGTTGTCATTCAGCTCCCATCTTCCACATCATTCCCTCAGGAGGAGAAGGGACGCTCCGGCCTCGCAAAGCCCTTCAGCACTTTGGGAACCTGGGATCCAGCCTGTTCTCTGCCCCTGGGTAGCTCAGGCAAGTCAAGACCGCTCCGGCCTCCGTTTTCTCATTTTTGAGATGACAGGCCTGGGCTGGATCGTGGTGGCATTCCCCTTGGATGCCAAGATTCTATGGTTCTCAGAAATGAGAATCCTACTGTTTAACCTGCTGATCAGGAAACACACGCTTACAGTTCCACAGCACGTCCCAACTCACAGTGTACTCTCACATGCATCATCGCATCTCAGCTGTGGAGCAACCTTGCACATGAAAAAGTTCCCATTTAATAGATGAGAAAACTGAGGCCAAGAGAGGTACAGGGTTACTCGGAGCCAAGTGTAAGTCAGTGCCCTTTCTACCACCTCAGCTGCCACGAAGGGAGGCATGGGTCCTTTCCAGGGTGGGCCCAGGCCAGGGCTGAGGAATTTTGGTTGTGTGTGTGTCTGGCCAACCCTGGACCCTTATCAACTCCCACCCACTTTTGTTGCTCAGCTCCACTCCCTGCACAAGCTCCATGGCTTTGAGAGTCTTCCCCAGCTTTAGTGAACGCGAGGAGAGGAACTGAGTCTGTTTTCCATGATGCTTCCCCTCATTGACGTTGAAGAGACACTCGGGACTTCCTGCCTCTCCTGACCCCAGTGCTCCCCTCCTGAATCCCTTCCATAATTCCCGCTATTCCCATGGAATCTGCCGCGTCCCCAGCCTCCAACCCCACCTCAGCCCCAGTACAGGGGGTCAGCTTCACCCCAGAAAGGACTGGGATGGGCTCCCTTTACTGATCACCTCCCAGACACAGAGTCCTCCTCACCGCCCCCGCCCCCCATCCTGGTGATTGTGGGGCTGGGGGTGGGGAGGAGGGGGGGCCCAGAATACCTCCTGGGGAACCACTGCCTCTATCATATGTCACGAAAACATAGTCTGGTGTCCACGTCAAGAATGGAAACCAGCATATCGCAGCCCCATGCTCACAAAAGGAGCTGCCACAAAGGCTGGGGACCTGGATGTCTGATGTCATTGCGAAGAGTTTAGAAGCCACTGAACTTAAAAGTGCAGGTTCCTGATCTTTAAAGAACCACTGCCACACACTGGCAACGAGAAGGAAATAGTCATCCCTGGGACGGTGTGCCTGGAGGCCAGCCGTTGACTGTGGTACTTTTATGAGAGTGCCAAATCCAAACATAGCTGAGGCGAGGCTTGACTATAACGAGTCTCCTCCTCACCCTGGCCACGTGTCAGTGGGCAGCAAGGTGGTGGGGGTTAGACACAGTGGGCTGTCTTGTGGGACCAGGGCAGCTTCAAGGCCAGGGACTGAGGGAAAAGACAGGTGGACAGAGCTGTGAGGCCCTATGTCCTAGAAAGGCATGGAGGACGCCCCAGTGACGGACATGGAAGGCTTGGGCAGAGGCTCAGCTGCCGGCCTCAGGCCATGACCCCTCCTGGAAGGCAGAACGGACCCTGTGAGTCAGACGTCCCAGGACATTGGGAGTGTTACCTGCTCTCGGGGACACTCAGCTCCTTGATTGGAGGGTGCAGTCACAGCGTGGGCCGAGAGGACCGGGTTTCCTATTTGGGGAAGTTGGCGCTAACCTCTAGCGCATGGACCGGCCCCGGGTGAGCGCTCTGCAAAGGGCAGGCCAGCGGCCGCTGATCGGGTGCCTGGCCAGCGCCTGCGGACTCCCTCTTCTGTGGCCGTGGCTCCCGCCCAGGTCACATGCTGCCGCCCCATCACCACACCTGACCCAAGCAGCTGTCAGAATCCCTTCTCAGGAATTTGATCTGCTAAGAGATTTAGTGTCTCGCTAGAGGCTGCCAGGCACCATGTGATCGCGGGAGCTGTGAGCAGGCATAGCTTCCTCCGTGCGGACAAGGAAGCGGAGAAAGAATGTTTCGGCAGAAAGAAGCACTCGGTGACATAAAATGGTCTCCTGCATCGGGTGTTGCTGGGAGGGACCCCCTTCCAAGAAAGGATTCTCCAGAAGACAAAGACAATTGACCTGCAGGGGCATTCTGAAAAAAACAAACAACAAAGGGGAAAAATGGAATGCACCCTACGAGATGCCAGAAGAGCAATACACGGAGATAAACCGATTTTGGTCCAGCGTAGACAGCTTATCAGAATGGACAAGCACCCAGTACTCTATATATCTGCACCACCACCCCCCAATCTTTGAAGCCACCCCACACCCACACCATGTAAAACGAACACTTAACTTCAGTCAATCAAAACATTTCCTCACTTGCTTCTGCATTTCCCCCCTATAAGCTACCCCATTTCTACCCCCTTGTGAGCTCCTTTCCACATGCAGTTTGAATGCTGCCTGCTTCATGTATCGTAAACTGTTCAAACAAACTCCCATAAACATTATCTTGTCTAATTTTTTTTAACAGAGGTAAAACCAACACTAGGACAGGGATAAGAGGCATTCCCAGCTCCCCCTACCCCCCTTCAATTCTGCAAACTATCTGATACCTTTCCAGGGAACTCCTTTCCTACTTGAATTAACCAGGTTTGATATCTGGTATCTGCAATGAAAAACTAGTCCTGTGTGTTTTCACGTTGATTCTCATAACGTAACTCTGCAAGAGCAGCACTACCATTTGCATTTTACACTTGCAACATAAAGGCAAGCTCTCCCTCTCAAAACCTCAGCTCTGAACCTACACAATCTCCAAAGCCCACTGTCTTCAATACTGTGCTGTACTGCCACTCTGAGGCTAAATTTCCTCAAGTGTGAAGTAAGGGAATTGCACTAGATGAGGTCTTTCAGATCTAAATCTCTATTATTTGCCACTGCATGGCACTACACCCGTTCATGCCACTACACAAAGTAAAGCAAGAAAGTGGGGGAGGAGGAAGCGCCCGACCGGCTGTGAATCTTTTCCATCCAGAGCAAGCACAGTGCTGGGAACAGAGCAAACACTCCATCAAAATAGTTGCCCACCCTCATATGCCCCCTTCTTTACTCTCTTAGCAACTTGTGCACATTTCTCTCACGGCCCTAATCACACTTGGCTCTGGTCATCTGCTTTTATTCCATGTTTCCAGCTCCTTGAAGGGGAGAGGCCACTTGCCAGGCCATTTTTATCTGCTGCGAGACCTTGTGTACAGGTAAGTCCTCACTAACATTTGTTGAATGACTAAAAGAGCAAATGATGCACACAAAGGTAGATATCTACTAATACATGCTGAGAGAATTAAATACGGCACTAGGGAGGGTGGTGATTGTAGTTTGGGTGGAAATAATAAAACATAGAAGCCAGTTACTTGCAGTACCTAAACAGGACACTAGATGGCACCCAAGCACACTAATAAGATGCTTCTGAAACCAGCAGGTAGCCGGACTTCTAAGAGGCTGGCAGCGGGTGACACTTGTGATTTTCCGTGACAGGAGGTCTAGGCGCTCACACGGAGGAACCAGCGCAGGCAAGACACACGTGTTCAGCTGTTTCTCCAAAGTGGCAATGATCTTTTCTTTTTTATTTTTTTTAATTTTTAAATTTTTTTTAAAATGCCAAAAAACACCAAACAAACGCAAACATTCTTCACTTTCGATCGTTCCGTTCTACATGTATAATCAGTAATTCACAATATCATCACATACTTGCATATTCATCATCATGATCATTTCTTGGAACATTTGCATCAATTCAGAAAAAGAAATAAAAAAACAACAGAAAAAAAATCATACATAATACACCCCTTATCCCTCCCTTTCATTGATCACTAGCATTTCAATCTAAATTTACTTTAACATTTTTCCCTCTATTATTTATTTTTATTCCATATGTTCTACTTGTCTGTTGACAAGGTAGATAAAAGGAGCATCAGACACAAGGTTTTCACAATCACACAGTCACATTGTGAAAGCTATATCATTATACAATCATCTTCAAGAAACATGGCTACTGGAACACAGCTCTACATTTCCAGGCAGTCCCTTCCAGCCTCTCCGTTACATCTTGACTAACAAGGTGATATCTACTTAACGCGTAAGAATAACCTCCAGGACCTCCAGGACAACCTCTCGACTCTATTCGGAATTTCTCAGCCATTGACACTTTATTTTGTCTCATTTCACTCTCCCCTCTTTTGGTCGAGAAGGTTTTCTCCATCCCTGGATACTGAGTCTCGGCTCATTTTAGGATTTCTGTCCCACATTCCATAGTGGCAATGATCTTGCATGGAGACTGACTCTCTCTCTCTCTCCCTTTCCTCCCCACCCCCCACCCTGCCCCTATGATGAATGTAAGATGACAGGCTGGAGCCAAGACCTGTTTCCTCCCAGAGAAACCCAAAGGTTACACTTATACCCATCAGCATATCTTTCCCACGAGCGCCCCTCTCCCTGAGAAGGCGTGCAGGGGTGAGACTCATAATGGTGATGATAAGCTAAATTTCTGAGGGCACCATCCTAACCTATGGGGTTTTAAAAGCGTTTGCAGAATTTTAGTCTGTGTTTTAAAACTAACTGATGATTCCTAAAGGCCTGTGAATTTTTGCTTCAGCTGGAGATGAGTAATGTGGCGAGACAAAGGAAGAAGTTTTACTCTCCACAGCCGAATTCAGCTGAAATCACACATGGGAAAGAGTTATTCTCAAAATCACCAATTGGAGTTGCACTTACATTCCCATTGTCAACTGGAAACATTCTGAGTGTTTAAACCCAAAATCTCCCGAGTTCAGTACAATTGTTACAGCCTCTCTACTGAGGGATAGTCCCACATTTTGACCCAGACTCAGCAGTTTCATAAACGACCACTGGCTAGGGCAAGGCACAAATTAGGTTGAGCTGCTAAATTATTTTCTTTCACCATAAAACTGCAAACAGAATTGCCATCAGTAAAATGACTCATTGTTCTCCCCCCCTTTTTTTTAAGCAACTCTTCTCAGGAGGGACCTTCAATCTGTGTTTATGCACATTGTTGGTTAGCATAATATAAAAACCTATTGTTCCCCAATTACAAAATGGGAAAAAGACTTGAATAGACACCTCTCAGAGGAGGAAATACAAATGGCCACAAGGCACATGAAGAGATGCTCAATGTCCCTGGCCATTAGAGAAATGCAAATCAAAACCACAATGAGATATCATCTCACACCCACCAGAATGGCCATTATCAACAAAACAGAAAATGACAAGTGCTGGAGAGGATGCGGAGAAAGAGGCACACTTATCCACTGTGGGTGGGAATGTCAAATGGTGCAACCACCGTGGAAGGCAGTTTGGCGGTTCCTCAAAAAGTTGAATATAGAATTGCCATACGACCCAGCAATACCATTGCTGGGAATCTACTCAAAGGAATTAAGGGCAAAAACTCAAACGGACATTTGCACACCAATGTTTATAGCAGCGTTATTTACAATTGCAAAGAGATGGAAACAGTCAAAATGTCCATCAACAGACGAGTGGCTAAACAAACTGTGGTATATACATACGATGGAATATTATGCAGCTTTAAGGCAGGATAAACTTATGAACCATGTAATAACATGGATGGACCTAGAGAACATTATGCTGAGTGAGTCTAGCCAAAAACTAAAAGACAAATACTGTATGGTCCCAATGATGTGAATCGACACTCGAGAATAAACTTGGAATATGTCATTGGTAACAGAGTTCAGCAGGAGTTAGAAAGAGGGTAAGATAATGGGTAATTGGAGCTGATGGGATACAGACTGTGCAATAGGACTAGATACAAAAACTCAAAAATGGACAGCACAATAATACCTAATTGTAAAGTAATCATGTTAAAACACTGAATGAAGCTGCATCCGAGCTATAGGTTTTTGTTTTGTTTTGTTTCGTTTTTACTATTATTACTTTTATTTTTTTCTCTATATTAACATTCTATATCTTTTTCGGTTGTGTTGCTAGTTCTTCTAAACCGATGCAAATGTACTAAGAAACGATGATCATGCATCTATGTGATGATGTTAAGAATTAATGATTGCATATGTAGAATGGTATGATTTCTAAATGTTGGGTTAATTTCTTTTTTTCCGTTAATTAATAAAAAAAAACCTATTGTTCAAAGCAAAATTAAGCCATTTGTATTAGACTCACAAAAACTATTGGGGAAAAAATGCCCTTAATCATACGAGTTACACTCTTCTTTGCAAGCTAGTTTTTAAAAGCAAGGCTTCTACATATTCTGCATTGAAGACTGACGTAATGGGGTTTCTGTCTTGGAAAAAAAGCCTTGGCCACCTTTCCCTTGATCCATCTGAGAGAGAATGGAGGGAGAACACAGTTGAAAGTTCTTCAAAGTAAGGATGCCCTCCTGTGACGACATACCTCCTTAGACATAATTTTATTAGGCCATATCTTGCCTCCCCAACGAATGACTGAAATAGTCAAAATCGATTCTGGAGCAAGGATCATTATCTTGGAGACGGATGGACCCCTCAGTGAGGCGCCTGCCCAGTGGGCCACGTGGTCAGGTCTCCCTGGTGGCATGCAACAGAGATGGAAGGGAGGGGGGAGGAAAAAAAGAAGGAATTTCAGGGAAAGGTGGGTGATGGGCCCAATTTTTCTTTCATCCCACCAAGGCTACAAGGAACGGGGGCTGAGAGGTTCTTCAAAACAAAATTGGGGTGCTGTTATTAAAAGAAGAGAGGAGGGACGCCGGGCAGGCAAGAAACAACAGAAGTCCCAGGCAGCGGCCATCTGCCGAGGTGGGGAAGTTTGGATGGTATGGATACAACCGTTCAGATTTTCTCCATCTCTCCCTTCATTTTCCACTATTTCATGATTTTAATGCAAATGACGATCCTCGCTGTGTCTTTTTCGTTATTTCTCTTTCTTCAACCTTAATGTCCTCAAAGGTAAACCAGGGACAAAGAATCCCAGCCTTGAAAGTTGTCGTGGGTTGAATTGTCCCCGGTCCGATAACTGTGACAAACTCACTGCAGGCATAATCAATTAGATCAGGTCACGCTGGATTAACGTGGGCTCCAATCCGATATGACTGGTGTCCTTACAAGAGGAGAACATTTGGACACTGAGGCAGACCCAGGAAAGAATGCTATGTGATGACAGAAGCAGAGATTGAAGTGCTGCCGCTGCAAGCCAAGGAACTCCTGCCAACACCCAAATCGAGAAGGGGCAAGGAAGGGTTCTCCCTACAGGCTTCAGCAAGAGCATGGCCTGCCCACAGCTCAGTTTCAGGCTTGCAGCCTCCACTGCAGTGAAACAATAAATTCCTGGTGTTTTAAGCCACCTAGCTGGTGGTGCTTTGTTAAAGCAGCCCAAGGGAACTAATTAAAAAGTTTATGAGTATTATGTGAGATCATGTGCCCAACATATAAAGGCTATTCAATAAATAGATATTATATTAGTATTTCTTATAATTATTTATTTTTATTATATATATGTATGTAAGAAATATATATATATATTATTTCTTAACATAATTCTAAACCTTTGGTCTGGGGTCCAACTAAATCAGATTACAGCCTATTTATTTAATATGCAGGTGGCTTGGCCCATCTCAGCCTTACTGTATCCAAATCTCTGAGACTGGGACTTAGAATCTGCATTTTAACAAGCTCCCCAGCGCCTCCCACCCAGCAGATGATTTTGTTACCCACTAAAGTATGTTCTGTGAAGGAAAATAGATTCAACAGTCGACTACACAACACCATGTCAGTATACTGGTTCATACAAGAAAATGCAGACTATAAGAACATGAAACAAAAATGAATGACACAGGGGTGCACAGGTGGTTCAGTGGTAGAAGCTCACCTTCCATGCAGAAAACTCGGGTTCTATTCCCGGACCATGCATCCGAAAAAAGAAGAAGAAAAAAAAAAGAATAACAAAAAGATTGGACAGGTTATGCAGGGAAGGTTACAAATCCACTCTTTTTCCCCAGCCAAGTTATTCTCCTACCGAGCTTTTTCCAGAAAAAAAAAAAAAATGCTGGCAATTTTAAAGGTGCAAATAGGACAAATCTAGGAAAATAAATTTCCCCAGCAGGTGTAAGGAGCCCCTTTCTCCCACACTTTTGAGAATCAACAGACCCTTGCAGCTACTTTGTAAACTCGAAACCTAGGAATGAGGAAGGAGGAGTCACTGGGTCAACATTTTCTTTTCCCAAAGCAACTGCAGCATTTGTCAGGAAAGCTCCCCAACTCCAGAGGCAAATACGACAGCTTTCTGGCCAGCCCCTTTCTGACATCTGCAGCTGCCGGTTCCTCTGGCTCTGCTCCCCCTTCATAAACAACAAGGCCTCCTCCTTCCCAAAGCCCCTGAGAGCCGTGGAGATAACAGCCCAGCACCACACCCACCCCAAACAGATGTGCTCCCTCCGGTTGTCAACACAGGAGAAAGAATTGAGTGTGAAATTCTCAGGACCCGTAAGAAGCCATGTGGTCTGGAAAGAAAGCCTCTGCAAACTTTTTTTATGCAAAAGACATTTGATACGGGTTTTAGTAAGGAGACATCTACTTTCCCACCACGTAATATGTTTTAGGTTAGAATCACGTGAAGAATGTTGGCGTCACCATCTGATTCAGCTCATTCATTTCCTGAGGAGAAAGAGACAGAGTCCAGAAGGGTAGATGCCTCTATACGAGAATTAAGACAAAACTCCAGGTCTCTTGACTTTTTGTTTTTGATCCATCCTTGGAAGGCTGTGGATTCTTAAACATCAGCTTTAAATTTAACCAGCTGTCTCCAGGAGCACGTAATGAAACAATGGCAGAGTGCTAGTCCAAGCTTCCCAATACTCAGAAAAATATTTCCCACTCAACTTTGGAGGAAGATGAGCAGGCCATTTGGTGGCTCTAGGCAAGGACAGGGGCCAGGGACTCATTTCAGTATCTTGAGAAAAAAGGTGAATGTTGCCAAAGAAAGACAAACGTGCAAACAGTCAGAAATGTTTGAGATGGAAAGAGACCACAGTGGCAGAGGACATCCTGTACTGAGCCTTGTCATCTTGGGAATGTTTTACCAGAAGTGTGGAGCCTTCCTTTCTACTTACTCATGATCAGTTAGCATTCTATGAACAAGCCTTTGCCTTTGCCTTGTGTATTTGTCAGGGTTCTGTAAGGAAACAGAACCAACAGGAGATATCTGTAAATATGAGATTTTATAAAAGTGGCTCACGCAACTGTGGGGAGGCACGAGTCTAAATTCCACAGGGCGAGCCGTGAGCTGGCAACTCCAATGAACGTCTTCAATGAATTTCCCAGGAGAGGCTGGCAGGTTGAAGTGTAGAGAGAGATTCTCTCTTCTAACCTCTCCTTTAAAGCCTTCAATTGATTACATTTAACATCACTCATCGTGGAAGACACTCCCCTTAGCCAACTGCAGATGTAATCAGCCATAAATGCAATCGATGTGCTGATGATTTAATAAACTAGCCTTCTGGTTTATTAAATAGCCACAAAATGTCCTTGCAGTAACAATTTAGGCCAGCGCTTGTTTGACCAGACAACTGGGTATCATCACCTGGCCAAGTTGACACATGAACTAACCATAATATCTTGGCTGCCAGAAAACTCAGCTAAATTCTGAGTACAATCAAAACAGCTTTACTTAGCACAAATCTTCTAGAATTAAACCTTCTCCACCTGATCCCTCCCTGCCTTTTTGCAAATCCTTTCTGGAGATAGGTAGGGAAAGTGAGCATTTGTTATTTTCTGGCTATTCTCTATTTGCACTTTTTGGCAACGAGGTATCAAATTCCCCCTAGGGAACTGTCCTTCCCCCACTCCTAGTCCTGTGCTTGGGAGAGAGTCTCAGGGATGAAGTATGTAAACTGGACATGAGCCAATCACCCTACCTGCCTGGCCACATTGGTTGGTTCTTAGGTAGGTGCATGAGCCAAATAGAGCCAGTGAGGTGCAAAGAACATTTTGCCAGAAATTTTGTGATAGAATAGTGTTCCCACTGGACCTGAAATTGGAGGGATACAAAGCAAAAGCCTCTACAGTTGTATTGTAACCATGAGGGAAGCATCTGCCTGAAAATGGAGCCACATAAAAAGAGGAAGGCCTGTCTACACGTCAAAGATGCTCAATGTACTCCAAGTAGATAAACCTAAATAGATCCATATTATAGTCAAACTGCCGAATGCCAGAGATAAAGAGAGAATTCTGAAAGCAACAAGAGAGAAGAAACATGTCAGGTTTAAGGGAGACTCGATAAGATTGAATGCCTATTTCTCATCAGAAATTATGGAGGCAGAAAGGGCAATGCAATGACATATTTAAAGTGCTAAAGCAGAAAACTGCCAACCAGTCTCTTATTCTTCCTTTTTCTTTACTTGCAAGAGTGCCTGCATGCTCCTTTTCTTTGTGTACTTAAAAAATTTCTTACCTATTTGCCCTGTCTATGCTGTGTTCTGAATTCTTTCTTATGGCACAGCCAAGAATCTAGGAAACCAAAATTCAGTAATAAATTTTGGTAAGCCAGCCAGGAGCCATTTCTCTCCACTGGCTGGACTGGTGAGTACCAGCAAGCTTGGCCATGTATTGTCACTTTTTCTTTTCACTTGGTTCATTGCTATCCTCTCCTGTGTCCTCATTTTCACTGCTTTCTTTAGGAATCTAGGAGCTCTAATGCTGCTACCCCAGGATATAACTTCGGCCTTCCTGAGCCTCTGACTCCCTCTTTGGACATGGCAGGGGCCTGTCTCCAAGCCATGTAGATCCAAAGAGGCTCAGGATGGCGGGTGACACTGCCCTTTCAGGCCTGATTGGGGGTTCTCCCCGTGTCATGCAGGAGTCCCGTGGGAGCCTAATTGAGTCCCGTCCCCCCACCCCGTATCTGTATCTCTGTCTTTCTCTCCTCAGCTCTCTGACACTTCCCACACTCTTGCTTTTCTTTTCCTCTGAGGACCCAGACACTTTCTGCTAAATCTGTTTCTCTTTCCACCTCCTCCACAAAGGTCCTCTCTCGTGCCTCCATGATACTCTCCCTTCTCCTCTCTCTGGCTTTTTATGCCTTCTGAGACATTCCATCTTTTCTAACACAGGATTCTGGGCTAAAGGTTCTCATACCAAACAAGGTTTTGCATTTAACATCCTAAAGAGTCACCTCTAGTTTAGGTTCAAGGGAACTGGGTAAATTCCATTGGGAGTGTCTCCCCTAAAAGCCAAAAATGAGGTTTGCAAAGTAAGCAAAAGCCCTGGCTACTGATTAGAGTTAGCTGACCTGCAAAAGCCAGCAAGCCCCCGTTCATCTCAAAATGAGCACGCAGGCCCTCTTGCTCTCTGCTCACTTGCAGCATTGGCTCTCCAGTCCTCACCTGCCCAGGGCTGGTTCTGAACCGTCATTTCTCCTCCCTATTGTGGCTCTCCAGTGCAGTTAAAACCTTAGTGGGCCTTTCTCATGGGGGAAGCTACTAGTGTTAAGTTTGCTTCCACTTTCTAAAACCTGTGCTGCAAAGGACAGAAGGAGCCTCACTCCTGACCCTGTCCTCCTATAATACGTGCGTACCTAAATCCCTCTGATTGCTTCAAAAGCATACTAAGCATGTTCTTAAAGGAGCTGAATTTCCTTGGCAGATGTTCTTTCCCTCTAGCTCAGTCATGACCACACCTGGGCTGGCATCTGGGAATTTCCAAGTTTCTTTATTTGTGGCAAATCCTTTCTCTTAGGCAGTACTCTAGGCAGTAAGTTTAAGAGCACAGATACCCAGGAAGCTGTCTTCCTTAGAAATGGGTGGTGCTTCTGAGAGCACAAACACTTCTAGGAAGATAAGTGGGTCAGCTCAGCAGCTTCAGGATGGCCCCACGGCATCCATCTTTTGAGTCTTTGAGGACCTCAGAGACACCTGGGGATAAGGAGCCTGGTCCCATGGTGGCGAGGGTCAGCGCTCAGCTCAGCAGGCAGGTGACCTGGGACACTGGGCACTGGTAGGAAACCTTCCTTTGTTCTACATGGCTGGAGCGTCCACGCAATACTGTATGGCACAAGATCACCTGAAGGACGGCCAGTATTGGGCCACAGGTGAGACGGTCAGCTATAACCTTATCCTACAGTCAAATCTCTTTTGTGAAAGGGAAGGAATGTGGCAGGAAATTCCTTACATACAGCTTTTATGGCCTTTTATCAAGACCAACCCATGAAAGGCTCTTGCAAATTAAAGTACGCCCAGGAAAATATCAGGAACTTCTTCCTCGTGACTCTTCATGGAAGGAAGCAAACGTTTTAAATAATCCTCTTTAAATAGCCCTCCCCCACCCCAAATCCTTGTTTAGTCTCTCTTAAAACCCACTGCGGTCGAATATAAAACATCTCTACTAAATTATACTGTCTTTTTAACCCTCAGGAGACAGGAAACTTAGAGGACAAAACGTCTCCTCTTCTTAAAAAAATGAGGAATTGTAGCCCTCCCGTGGGACTCTCAATTACAAAACCACCCTCCAGTCTGTAAAAGATAGGGAAAGTAGTCAGAAATTCCCTATGCCTAGATATTTATAGGTATATCAAGACAAGGACCTAAGCAAAAGCCAAAACTTGTCACTTGTGTTATGCCTACATCTCAATTTCCATTAGAGAAGGAAAGTTCTTGTTTTGCTAAAAAACGTGAAAAAATGTACCGCCAAACTGGTTAATTGTAATATGCTAAGGCGATCACTCAGGAAAAAGAGGAAAACCTGGCCCCGCTCCAAGAAAAGCTAATAAAAAGCCCAAAAAGTTTACTAAAGTAAGTCCGGTTTCCCAGGAAAGTCAAATTTTGCTAGGCACCCATTGGGAAATAGCTGCAAAAGTTCTCATGGCTCCACAAGCTCCCACTTATAACTTATTAGCTTTATCAGGATGAGGCCGAGGAGGAGAAGAAGAAGACAAAAAGAGGTAAGCAAAAGACTAGAGAATGAGCTCAGCTTACTGCAGTCACTGTCAGCAGCACCCTGCCCCCTTGGGGTCACCTGAATCGTGGCTCCAGACCTCAAGGTCTTTGCTCACCCATGAGCCAGAGGGCCAGTGGCAGAGAGGGTGCCAGAAACTTCAAGACAGCCCTCAACCTCCGGACCCACGGGGGCCTTGCCCCAAGTGCCACCAACACGTAAGCATGAAATCAGGATTTGAGGGATGATTTTGATTACTGATTATTTCTTTTTACTTTCTGGGATACTGGAATAGACAAAGGGGAATACCTAAAAATCCCTAAACTATAATTCAGCTGCCATGATTATAAAAGTCCTTATCTTGTGCCTTTATGAATGTAAGAGCCATTACTCCCTTTACCTGGTCATTTTTTTGTAGGGCAAAGACCCTAACGCTAATGAAGAATTTAAAGTCAGCCATTGACTAGTTTCAGCCCCGACATTTGTAAATCATATCGGCTAGACTGTGCTGTTGAAAGATAACTTGTCTCCATTTCTTTCTGAAATGATAGCTCTGCCCCCACTCCTTTCTGGTTACATTCTCCAACTGAATGATAATGACAACACTGTCTCCTTTTCTGCATAGAACTTGTTATTTGAAATTGTCATGACCGCACCTCCCCTTGCTAAAATCCATAAAAACCTTGAACCCCTAAACTCGGGGAGACAGATCTAGGGCCACGAGGCCGTCTGCTCTCCTACTACAATGCCTAGTAATAAACTCTTTCTCTCCTTGCAACCCCGGTGTCTCAGGATTGGTTACTGAGTGCATCACGCAGAAGAATCCACGGCCTTTGTCCGAACAAAGGTAACTGACATGAGCTTTGGGTCCAGGAACTGCACTGTCTCCCAAGGTGGGGATAGAACAGCCCAGGAGCCCTGCTGGCAGCAAGTGAAGAAGGCTGAGGGTGCCTGAGGCCGCGTGTGGCTCTGTGGACTTCACATCTGACCAACTTAGAGGATCTCCAGGTGACACTCGACAGGAAGGCTATTAATTTCTTAGTCAACAACTGGAGCCATTGTCCCAAACTGCCACTCTGGGCTTACTTCCACTTGAACTTGCCTAGTTATGGGAGTTGATGGTAAAGTCAAAACTAAAACTCCTTTGCAGGCTCAAGGATGTTCTAGTGTCCCATCAATTTCTCCTTGTCCCTGAATGCTCTAGGACTTTCTAGGGAAAAATCTTCACTCCCTGGAGCCCACCTAAAGACTAGAGTAACCTTGGGTTACTCCTTGTTTGACCCAAGGTCCCTACTAAATCAAGGCCTCTTAGCATCCCAGAGAAGATCTTCAAGTAAATAAATCTGTCTATAAAATAAAGGCATCCCAAAGCTAACCCGGGAACAACCCTAACTGCATTCAAGTTTTCAGCTCTAAATCTGAAAAACTCATTTTGTATCCCTCTTTACCCTAACTCTCAATACCTATTTGCCTTTAAATGGCAGGAACTTAAGGATAGGATTCCTGCCTGGCTCACTTAGTAAGGGCTGCCCCAAAAGTTTTAAAATAATCCCTATATCTTTAAAAATACCTTAGCAACAGACCTTACTAGCCTCCAGCTGCCTCAAAGTACAGTCCTGCAATATAAAGCTATTCCTAATATAAAAGTGAATTTATTATACTCATGATTAACTGAATGTATATAAACATAGAAAGTCTCATAAAGGTTTAGGGAAGATTTTTTCATCACATAGTTGTATATTCATCACCATAATCACCTCTCAGAACATTTGCATCAATCCAGAAAAAGAAATAAAAAAAAAAAGAAAGCAATTCCTATATACCATACCCCTTACCCCTCCCCCTCACCAATCACCAGCACTTCAATCTACTAAATTATTCTAATATCTGTTCCCCTTATTATTTATTTAATTTTAATCCATATGTTTTACTTATCTGTCAATAAGATAGGTAAAAGCAGCATCAGATACAAGTTTTCACAATCACACAGTCACATTGCAAAAGCTTTATCATTATACAATCATCTTCAAGAAACATGGCTACTGGAACATGGCTCTACATTTTCAGGCAGTTCCCTCCAGCCTCTCCATTACACCTTAACTAAAAAGCTGATATCTATATAATGCATAAGAATAACCTCCAGGATAACCTCTTGACTCTGTTTGGAATTTCTCAGCCATTGACACTTTATCCTGTCTCATTTTGCTCTTCCCCCTTTTGGTCAAGAAGATTTTCTCAATCCCTTGATGCTGAGTCCCAGCTTTTAGGATTTCTGTCCCACGTTGCCAGGAAGGTCCACACCCCTGGGAGTCATGTCCCATGTAGAGAGTGGGAGGGCAGTGAGTTTGCTTGTCGTGTTGGCTGAGAGAGAGGCCACATATGAGCAACAAAACAGGTTCTCTTGGGGGTGACTCTTAGGCCTAATTTTAAGTAGGCTTGACCTATCCTTTGCGGGGTTAAGTTTCATATGAACAAACCCCAAGATTGAGGGCTAAGCCCGTTGTTTTGGTTGTCCCTACTGCTTGTGAGAATATCAGGAATTCTCCACTTGGAGAAGTTGAATTTTCACCCTTTCTCACCATTCCCCCAAGAGGACTCTGCAAATACTTTTTTATTCACTGTTCAAATCACTCTGGGATTTATTGGGGCATCACTCTGGACAAACCTACAAAATCTCATGCCCTACTCAAGGTTCCATGTACTTATGGTGTTCAATTAAGCTGTCCATATAAGTTATATCAGGTAATGCACTAGTTAAAATATAAATTTTGTACCAAATAAGCATTTTTTGCTTTAATCTCGCACATAGGTTAAAATTTTTAAGTATGAATTACCGTCTATTTTCAACACCCTGCTATATTGACATTTCTTTGTTCTTCCTCATGCAAAAACATTTTTAAATTTGTACATTTAGTCACTATCATTATACACTATGGGCATACCTAGGTTATACCATCTCAGTCTTCATTGTCTGTCTATCTTTCTTAGGGAACTAAATTTTATAGTCATTACTGACAACAAGCCCTAAATGAATAGAGAAAATTATAGAAGTTTTAAGTCCTTGATGGATGTCGAAAGTTGTGGAAAGTTTTTTAAAAACTAAGTTTTGTTTATAGTCACTGCTAACTCCAAAAAGTTATAGAAAGCTTATAAAAGTAAATTCTGTCTGTCCTAGTCAGTGCTGCTCTCAGTTAAACTGCCTGTAATGAAAGATTATGAAAAATTTTTCATAATCATCTAAGGACTCTGTCTAAAAAACAGGTTAATAATATCCTTTCTTCATGTTCATGTGAACCTTACCCTTTATTTCAAAAACAAGTCTTCTCTTTCTTTCCGACAACTTTGGGAGCTCCTCCAGGATCCGAGGCTTCAGAGGGGGACGCCCGGGGTGGGCAAAGGGAAGGTGCGCCCCGCTGAGTGAATGGTCTCAGACTCCACCATCGCGGACCTACTTCTGATAGCCAGGACACCAGGACCCGACACCAGATGCTTGGATCTGCCATTTGTGAATGGGAAAAGGGGAAGGAAAAAAATCGGCCTCCCAGTGACCAGGCAACTCTGCGCACGGACCTAGGTAAGAAAAAAGGACTATTAAGTATTGCCTTGCTGGTTGGGAATTTCTGACGAGTCTGAGATTGAGTGTGTGTGTATGAGACATACTGCACAAGGTGAGTGTAGAGTCCCAATTTGCATGTCCCTTCTCCCGCAAGGACAGGTAAAGCAAAACGATGCTGAGAGAAAGGAACCCAGACAAGACTCAGAATGTGTAATAGAGGCAGTTGGCCAGCTGGGGAAAAAGGGAAGGAGGTACCTATAGAGTCCCCAGGAACAGTCCCCTGGATAGTCCAAAGGGAGAATGTCAAAACATTGAACTGACAGTGATGGGAGCAAAGGAAACGACAAAAAGAAAATGATTAGATATTGTTGTCAAGCTTGGACAAAATAGAGCATTTGCTGCCTGATGTAGTCTGGCCAAAATATGGGGCAGATGAGGATTGGCTCTGTGCTAACCTCATGCTTTATGTGAATGAAAAGAAGTCCTTCTCCAAAGAGGAATCTGATTATGCCATGTGCTGGCTAAAGGGATAAATTGACTGTGCCCAAATCTCAGAACTTAAATAAGTCATTTGAGGTGACTCAAGAAAAAGATGACACTCCCTCTGCTTACCTGCAGAGGTTGAGGGACCAAGTGAGGAAAAACTCAGGAATGGACCCTTATAGTCCTATGGCCCAAGGAATGCTAAAGCTCAGCTACATAAAGGGGTCTCAGCCTGACATTCAGAAAATGGATGGCAGATGGATAAACCACTGGAAGAGTTATTGAGAGAGTTTCAGAAAGTGTTTGTGAGAAAGGAAGAGGAAAACTAGAAGCAAAAAGCTAAAGTTATGATGAGCATGGTTGACCACATGTTCAAGAAGAAATTAGAAACAAAGCAGGGAGGGGACAGGCAGAGGTGAGCTGGAGAAGCAGTCTGGGCTAGATGGGATAAAGGGGCAAAGAGGGTACAGGACTTTGCAAGGTGCTATCACTGTGGGAAACCTGGTCATTTCAAAAGGGAGTGCCAAGTTTAAAGAAAGAAGGTCGGGTGATACCCCTGATGGATTTTGAGGATTAGTGGGGGTGACAGGCTCCTTGTCTCAAGATCCCCCTGGGAGCCTTTACTAAATCTGAAGGTAGGCCCCTATCAGGAAGAAAACATATTTTTGGTAGACACTGGCACAGCTCAATCTTCTGTGAACCACATCCCAAAGGGGATTGAATTCTCCAGTATCTCACACACAGTGGGAGTAAAGGGGGAAGGATTTGAAGTCCACATTTTCAGACCTACTAACATTTGCTGGGAACATAACCAAATTGTGAGCCTCCTGTTGTATATCCCAGAAGCTGGGGGAAACCCGTTGGGAAGGGACCTGATAGTACACATGGGACTGGACATAGAGGTAAGAGATGGCCAGATCGACGTTGTCTTAACATTGTTTACCAAAGAAGATGAAAAGGACATCCAAGAAAAAGTATGGGTGAGAGAGGGAGATGGTGGGGGGGTGGGGGTTGCAGGTTCCCCCTATCAAAATCAAAATGAAAAAGGACAGGGAGATAGTTTGTCAAACTATCCCCCATTGAAGAGGGGTTAGGGACTTCAGCCCATCATTAAAGGTCTCCTCCGAGATGGGCTTTTGGAAACCTGTCTGTCCCCTTCCACTACTCCCATCCTACCTGTCCAGAAGGCAGATGGCAGTTGGAGGACAGTACAGGACCTGAGGGCCATTGTCCGCGACTTCTCGCTCGGCTTCTGATCCCCGGCAGGCGCGGGTAACCCGTTGAACCCCATTCGTGATGGGGATCGGGGATTGCAATTATTCCCCATGAACGAGGAATTCCCAGTAAGTGCGGGTCATAAGCTTGCGTTGATTAAGTCCCTGCCCTTTGTACACGATGTCCGGGGCTGCACGCGCGCTACACTGACTGGCTACCAACCCTATCTTCCAATCACCTCTGTATACGTGGCACTAACCTATTGGGTTTGGGCACAGTATATAAGAGGTTACCCGGACAGGGTGGGTGGGCGCGTGCGTCATACGCGGAAACAGGATGCGGGCGCCATCTTGACTCACTCGATGGGCGGGGGGAACTCTAGAGCAGGCTGCAGCGCGTCCACTAGGCCAAACCCGGAAAGCGGCTCTCTACAGGCCATCAGTCAAATTGCTCAAGTTAGACACCCTGAGGTCCCTAACCCTCATACTCTCCTTAGTAGGGTCCCCTGTCATGGTAAATGGTTCAGTGTAGTAGATCTGAAGGATGACTTTTGGGCCTTCCCTCTTAATCCAGAGAGTAGAGACTTGTTTGCCTTTGAATGGGAAAATCCCTTTATTGGAAGGAGGCAGCAATATAGGTGGACAGTCTTACCGCAGGGCTTCACAGAACCTCAGTCTCTTTGGGCAGGAGCTAAAGAGAGTGCAGGAAAATTTTTCTTCCATCTGCAATTCCCTCTTACAGTATATAGATGATTTGTTAATATCAGGTAAAGAAAAACAGGTGGTGGCCAACGCTGCAAAGGACCTGTTGAACTTTCCTAGGAAACTCTTTGTAGTATCTAAAAGTAAACTACAGTTTGTGGAAAAGGAATTTAGATACCTAGACCATCTCAAAAGTGAAGGAAGAAGGAAAATAAATCCAGAAAGAATTCAGGCCATAACTGGATTGCCCCTTCCCCAGACAAAGAGGGAACTAGGGAAGTTCTTAGGGTTGGTGGGGTAGGGTAGGTTGCGGACAGATTTTTATGCCTCTCAAACTAAACAGCTATACCAAAAGCTACTGGGAGAAGAGCCTGACAAATTAGAATGGAGGGAGGGAGCCCTTTGGAAGGGCTCAAATGGGCACTGGTACAGGCTCCTGTTCTGGCTCGAAAAGACTTTCCATCTATTTGTTACAGTCTTAGGGGTACTAACCCAGACTAACCCAGGCCAAAGGAGACCTGTAGCCTTCCTTTCTAAAGTTTTGAACACTGTCTCCAGAGGATGGTCTGGGTGGGTTCAGGCTGCTGCAGCAACCGCTCTCCCGGTAGAGAAAAGTAGGAAACTGAGCTTTGGAGGGGCATTAGCGGTCAGCACCCTTCACGGAACAGGACTATTTTATCCCAAAGGCAGGAGGATGGCTGACTGATTCCCAAATCATGAACTATGAGGCAATCTTAATGAAAAAAGACAACTTGGTTTTGCAACAGGTAATAACTTAACCCCAGTCTCTTTCCTTTGGAAAGGGCCTGACCAGGCGGAAACTCTTGAACATGACTGTTTGGGTTTAATTGAGTATCAAACCTGAGTTCGGCCTGACCTAGGGGATCTCCCCTTACATTCAGGGGAGAAATTGTTCATAGATGGTCCTCCAGGGACCTGGAGGGAATGAGGTACAATGGCTATGCAATTGTGGATGGACTAACTTGTGAAATAAGAGAAGTGAGTTGATTACCCAATGATTGACCAACTCAAACTTGTGAATTGTATGCGTTAAGCCAAGCCCTCAAATTATTAAAAGAAATCAATGGTACAGGCTACACCGACTTTAAGTATGCCTTTGGGGTGGGCTGTATCTTTGGAAAAATTTGGGAAGAAGATTAATTAAGAGTGAAGTGAAGGAATTGATCCATGGGGAATTAATAAAACAAGTACTAATGGAAGTGGGTGATGGAGAAATGAATATGGTGGTTTTCTCAGGTGTCTGGAATTGTGGGTGATTTTTTTCCTCTTTTGGAAATCATACATTATTGTCACAATAATTTGATAATGAATAAAAAAGTAAAATAAAAAGTAAAAATAAAACAGTGGACTTCTAAATAGAGTAGCTGGAGATTAGCCCTGCTCCACAGAAAAGTTAGAGAAGGGGTAGGAGGGCTACTGAGGTGGTAATTCAGGAATGCAGCTGACCTGGGTGGGTCTTCTGTACCACATGTGGCAGCCCTGGTTGTGGGGGCCGAGGAATTGAGAGACAGAAAGCTGCAGTCTGGTGCAGAGATGAGGAACCACAGAGCCTGCAGGAGTGCATGGACTGGAGTCCAGGACTAGGAAGTAAGCCAGGCCGCGTTCTTTGGGCATGCTAACCTCACCAGTGCAGCCCCATGACCATATGCCACACCCCACACACCCGCTCCCATTCCCTGCACTCCTGGTGTCCCCACCCCACCAGCCCCCAGTGCACATACTTGCCCCACCCCCCACCCCCAAATGCAGCCCAACCCACCTCTCCTGCACCCCTTCCGAGCGCTACCTCCCCCTCCTGTCCCCTGCAGGCTGTTGCCAGCGCATAAAGGTTGAAAGCACGAACCTCCATAACAAGGCTACCCCTGACCCTCCACCCCACCCATAGTGTCACACAGCCTCACATCGCCCTGCCTGAGCACTGTGCATCTTTCTACAGCACTCCCAGGCCCATGCATGTGCAGTTCCCAGAGCTGAATCACATCATTCAGCTCTGGGAACTGCACTTTACAGCAGTCCTAGAACCATGCATGCACACAGCCCTCAGCCTCACTTTCCAGCTCTGAGAAAGTGCTGACCTGCACAGCCAGGGCACATCTGCCCCCAATTCACAAAGGCATAATGCCAACCTGCTGCCACAGCTCTGCGTATGTGCAGAAAGGGCCCCATGCCTTAGACCAGTGCACACCAAGGTTATGCACCCCAGACCAGTGCACCCGCACAGCTACATCTTCCCTGGCCGCTGGGTGCCCAAGTTCACAAGCATCAGCACCCTGACCTGCACCCCAACCTGCACCTATACCTGCCCTGAAGCAAATCACTGCATTGAGTTCCCCACCCAGTGCCCTGCTCCCTGCTGTACAACCATCCCACAAACACAAGGCCTTAGACTACTGAAAGAAATCAACTCCCAAAGTTAATCAATCAAGATATTACATGTCACAAAGACAGCAGAAGATCACTAGGCATATCACAATGCAGACAGATAAAGCCCTGCCTAATGAACAAATTAAAACACCAGAGGAGACACAGACATTGGAACAACTAATTAAAGATGGTCATACAATTTACTTAATATAAGTGTGATTGCAAATGACATAAAGGAGGTCAAGAAGACAGTAGAAGAGCACAAAGAGGAATTTGAAAGAAACAATTTAAAAATAGCAGATATCTCAGAGATTAAAGACTCTGTTGACCAAATAAAAAACATACTAGAGGCACACAACACCAGATTTGAAGAGACAGAAGAAAGAATAAGTATATAAAGGACAGGATAATTGAATTCGAAGTCTCAAAACAGCAAATGGTAAAAAGAAAAAGAAATTGAAAGGGAACTCAGGGAAATGATAAACAAAACAAAGCATGCAAATGTAAGAACCATTGGTGTTCCAGAAGGAGAAGAGAGAAGTAAAGGGCTAGGAAGAGTAATTGAGGATATAAAGGGGGGAAATTTCCCAACCCTTATAAAGGACATAAATATACAAGTCAAAGAAGCCCAAAGAACTCCAAACAAAATAAATCCAAATAGGCCTTCCCCAAGTCATGTACTAATCAGTCTGTCAAATGCTGAAGAGAAGCAGAAAAATCCTAAAAGCGGCAAGAGAAAAACAATCTACTATATACAAGGGAAAGCAAATAAGACTGAGTTCAGACTACTCAACTACCACCCCAGAGGTGAGAAGGCAGTGGTATTATATATTCAAGATCCTGAAAGAGAAAGACTTCCAGCCAAGAATTCTGTGCCCAGCCAAACTGTCCTTCAAAATTGAGGGAGAGATTAAAGTTTTCACAAACAAAGAAGTCCTAAAAGAATTTGTCAACAAGAGACAAGAAATACTAAAAGGAGTTCTGCCAGCTGAAAAAAAAAAGACAGGAGAGGAAGGTCTGGAGGAGGGTGCGGAATTGAAGAGTACCACTAAGAGTAATTTAAAGAATACAAACAGAAAGAGGGAAAAGAATATATAGATCTGACAAATAAAATAAAAAAGATAAGATGGTGGAATCAAGAAATGAATTTTTAGTAATAACTTTGAATGTTAATGTACTAAACTTACCAATTAAAAGATACAAACTGGCAGAATGGATTAAGAAACATAATTTAGCTATATGCTGCTTACAGGAGACTCATCTTAGACACAAGGATACAAATAGATTGAAAGTGGAAGGATGGAAAAAGATTTTTCATGCAAGTTGTAACCAAAAGAAAGTAGGAGTAGCTATACTAATATCAGCCAAAATAGAATTTAAATGTAAAGACATCATAAGAAACAAAGGACACTATATACCAATCAAAGGGTCAATACACCAAGATGATATAACAATCATAAATGTTTATGCTCCCAATCAGGGAACTCCAAAGTACATGAGACAGACATTGGCAAAACTGAAGGGAGTGATAGATGTTTCAACAATAATAGTAGGAGACTTCAATACACCACCCTCCTCTATAGACAGAACAACCAGACAGAAGATAAACAAGGAAATAAAGAAGTTAAATAACTTGATAAATAAATTAGACCTAAAAGACATATATAGGTCATTGCACCCCAAAGCACAAGGATATACATTCTTCTCTAGTGCTCATGGAACATTCTCCAGGATAGATCGTATGCTGGGGCATAAAACAGGTCCTTATAAATTTTAAAACACTGAAATTATTCAAAGCACTTTCTCTGATCACAATTGGATGAAGCTGGATCTCAATAACCACCAAAGAACAAGAACATTCACAAATATATGGAGATTAAATAACACAATCTTAACAACTAGTTGGTCAAAGAAGAAATTGTTAGAGAAATCAGTAGCTATTTGGAGATGAATGAAAATGAGAACACAACTAATCAGAACGTATGGGATGTGGCAAAAGCTGTGCTGAGAGGGAAATTTATTGCCCTAAATGCCCTTATTAAAAAAAAAAAAAAAAAAACCTAGAAAGAGCAAAAATCGAGGACTTAACAGCACACCTGGAGGAACTTGAGAAAGAACAACAAACTAACCCCAAAGCAAATAGGAGAAGAGAAATATCAAAGATTAAAGCAGAGATCAATGAATGGGAGAACAAAAGAACAATAGAATCAATAAAACAAAAAGTTGGTTCTTTGAGAAAATCAATAAAATTGATAAGCCACTAGCAAGACTGACAAAGAAAAAAAAAGAGAGGATTCCAATAAACAAAATCAGAAATGAGAAGGGGTGCATTACCACAGACCCTGAAGAAATAAAAGAAATCATAAGAAGATACTATGAACAACTATATGCCAACAAACTAGACAACTTAGATGAAATGGACAAATTTCTGGAGTCACACAAACAAGCTACACTGGCTCAGGAAGGAATAGAAGATATCATCAAACCAATCACAAGTAAAGAGATTCAGTCAGTCATCAAAATCTCCCTTCAAAGAAAAGCCCAGGGCCAGATCATTTCACAGGGGAATTTTATCAAACATCCCAGAAAGAACTAATACTAAACCTGCTCAAAGTTTTCCCAAAAAATGAGGAAAAAGGAACTCTACTTAACTCATTTTATGAAGCTAATATCATTTTTTAAATATCATTTTAATACCAAAACTGGGTAAAGATGCTACAAGAAAGGAAAACTGCAGGCCAATCTCCCTAATGAACATAGATGCAAAAATCCTCAATAAAATATTAGCAAATCAAATCCAACAACACATTAAAAGAATTATACACCATGACCAAGTGGGGTTTATACCAGGAATGCAAAGATGGTTCAACACAAGAAAATCAATTAATGTAATACCACACATTAACAAATCGAAAGGGAAAAATCACATGATCATCTTGATTGATGCTGAAAAAGCATTTGAAAAAATTTATCATCCTTTTCTGATAAAAACACTCCAAAAGATAGAAAATAAAGGTAACTACCTCAATATGATAAAGGGAATATATGAAAAACTGATAGCCAGCATTGTACTCAATGGAGAGAGACTGAAAGGTTTCCCCTTAAGATCAGGCACAAGACAAAGATGCCCACTGTCACCACTATTATTCAACATTGTGTTAGACATTCTAGCTAGAGCAATCAGGCAGGACAAAGAAATAAAAGATATCCAAATTGGAAAGGAAGAGATAAAACTCTCATTATTTGCAGATGATATGATACTATACTTGGAAGATTTTGAGAAATCTACAGCAAAATTACTTGAGCTAATAAATTCAGCAAGGTGGCGGGATGAAAAATTAATGCAAATATTAGTACCATTTCTAAACGCAAGCAATGACCTAGTTGAAGAACGAGTTAAGGAAAAAAGTACATTCAAAATAGCAACTAAAAGAATCACATACTTAGGAATGAACTTAACTAGGGATGTAAAGGACTTGTACACAGAAAACTACATAACATTACTAAAAGAAATTAAAGGAGATCTAAATAGGTGGAAAGACATTCCCTGCTCACGGATAGGAAGGTTAAATACAGTTAAGGTGTTCAATTCTCCCCAAATTGATCTACAGATTCAACACAGTACCAATCAAAATTCCAACAACCTACTTTGAAGACTTGGAAAAGCTGACTACCAAATTCATCTGTAAGGGAAAGAGACTCTGAAGAGCTAAAAGCATCCTAACATAGAAGAACGAAGTGGGAGGATTAACACTCTCTGACTTTAAAACCTATTATAAAGCCACAGTGGTCAAAACAGCATGGTACTGGCACAAAGAACAAGTTAAGGAAAAAAATACATTCAAAATAGCAACTAAAAGAATCACATACTTAGGAATGAACTTAACTAGGGATGTAAAGGACTTGTACACAGAAAACTACATAACACTACTAAAAGAAATCAAAGGAGATCTAAATAGGTGGAAAGACATTCCCTGCTTGACCAATGGAATCAAATCGAGAGTGCAGAAATAGACCACCAAATCTACAGTCAACTGATTTTTGACAAGACCGCCAAATCCTCTGAACTAGGACAAAATTGTCTTTTCAGTAATTGGGCATGGAAAAACTGGAAATCAATAGCCAAGAGAATGAAAGAGGACACCCTACACAAAAATTAACTCAAACTGGATCAAACACCTAAACATACAAACTAGCACCATGAAGCTTCTAGAAGAAAATGTAGGGAAACATCTTCAATACCTAGTAAGAGGAGGTAACTTCCTAAACTTTACACCCAAAGCACAAGCAACAAAAGAAAGAATAAATGAATGGGAGCTCCTCAAAATCAAATGCTTCTGCACCTCAGAAGTCTTTGTCAAAAAGGTGAAGAGGCAGCCAACTCAATGGGAGAAAATATTTGGAAATCACAGATAGGACAAGGCTTGATTTCCTGTACATACAAAGAAATCATACAACTCAACAACAAAAGAACAAACAACCCAATTATAAACTGGGCTAAAGATATGAATAAGCATTTTTCTGAAGAGCAAATACAGATGGCTCAAAAGCACATAAAGAAATGCTCATTTTCAGGAACAAGACAAGGATGTCCACTATCACCACTATTATTCAACATTGTGTTGGAGGTTCTAGCCAGAGCAATTAGACAAGAAAAAGAAATACAAGGCATCAAAATTGGAAAGGAAGAAGTAAAACTATCACTGTTTGCAGACGATATGATACTATACGTCGAAAACCCGGAAAAATCCACAACAAAACTACTAGAGCTAATAAATGAGTACAGCAAAGTAGCAGGTTACAAGATCAACATTCAAAAATCTGTAGCATTTCTATACACTAGTAATGAACAAGCTGAGGGGGAAATCAAGAAATGAATCCCATTTACAATTGCAACTAAAAGAAAGAAATATCTAGGAATAAATTTAACTAAAGAGACAAAAAACCTATATAAAGAAAACTACAAAAAACTGTTAAAAGAAATCACAGAAGACCTAAATAGATGGAAGGGCATACCGTGTTCATGGATTGGAAGACTAAATATAGTTAAGATGTCAATCCTATCTAAATTGATCTACAGATTCAATGCAATACCAATCAAAATCCAACAACTTATTTTTCAGAAATAGAAAAACCAATAAGCAAATTTATCTGGAAAGGCAGGGTGCCCCGAATTGCTAAAAACATCTTGAGGGAAAAAAACGAAGCTGGAGGTCTCATGCTGCCGGACTTTAAGGCATATTATGAAGCCACAGTGGTCAAAACAGCATGGTACTGGCATAAAGATAGATATATCGACCAATGGAATCAAATAGAGTGCTCAGATATAGACCCTCTCATCTATGGACATTTGATCTTTGATAAGGCAATCAAGCCAACTCACCTGGGACAGAACAGTCTCTTCAATAAATGGTGCCTAGAGAACTGGATATCCATATGCAAAAGAATGAAAGAGGACCCATATCTCACACCTTATACAAAAGTTAACTCAAAATGGATCAAAGATCTAAACATTAGGTCTAAGACCATAAAACAGTTAGAGGAAAATGTAGGGAGATATCTTATGAAACTTCCAATTGGAGGCAGTTTTATGGACCTTAAACCTAAAGCAAGAGCACTGAAGAAGGAAATAAATAAATGGGAGCTCCTCAAAATTAAACACTTTTGTGCATCAAAGAACTTCATCAAGAAAGTAGAAAGACAGCCTACACAATGGGAGATAATATTTGGAAATGACATATCAGATAAAGGTCTAGTATCCAGAATTTATAAAGAGACTGTTCAGCTCAACAACAAAAAGACAGCCAACCCAATTACAAAATGGGAAAAAGACTTGAACAGACACCTACCAGAAGAGGAAATACAAATGGCCAAAAGGCACACGAAGAGATGCTCAATGTCCCTGGCCATTAGAGAAATGCAAATCAAAACCACAATGAGATATCATCTCACACCCACCAGAATGGCCATTATCAACAAAACAGAAAATGACAAGTGCTGGAGAGGATGCGGAGAAAGAGGCACACTTATCCACTGTGGGTGGGAATGTCAAATGGTGCAACCACTGTGGAAGGCAGTTTGGCGGTTCCTCAAAAAGCTGAATATAGAATTGCCATACGACCCAGCAATACCATTGCTAGGTATCTACTCAAAGGACTTAAGGGCAAAGACACAAAGGGACATTTGCACACCAATGTTTATAGCAGCGTTATTTACAATTGCAAAGAGATGGAAACAGCCAAAATGTCCATCAACAGAAGAATGGCTAAACAAACTGTGGTATATACATACGATGGAATATTATGCAGCTTTAAGACAGGATAAACTTATGAAGCATGTAATAACATGGATGGACCTAGAGAACATTATGCTGAGTGAGACTAACCAAAAACTAAAGGACAAATACTGTATGGTCCCACTGATGTGAACAGACATTCGAGAATAAACTTGGAATATGTCATTGGTAACAGAGTCCAGCAGGAGTTAGAAACAGGGTAAGATAATGGGTAATTGGAGCTGAAGGGATACAGACTGTGCAACAGGACTAGATACAAAAACTCAAAAATGGACAGCACAATAATACCTAATTGTAAAGTAATCATGTTAAAACACTGAATGAAGCTGCATCTGAGCTATAGGTTTTTTGTTTGTTTGTTTGTTTGTTTGTTTGTTTTTTACTATTATTATTATTACTTTTATTTTTTTTCTCTATATTAACATTCTATATCTCTTTCTGTTGTGTTGCTAGTTCTTCTAAACCGATGCAAATGTACTAAGAAACGATGATCATGCATCTATGTGATGATGTTAAGAATTACTGATTGCATATGTAGAATGGTATGATTTCTAAATGTTGGGTTAATTTCTTTTTTTCCGTTAATTAAAAAAAAAAAAGAAATGCTCATTTTCATTGGCTATAAGGGAAATGCAGATCAAGACAGCAATGAGATGCCACCTCACACCTATAAGAATGACGGCTATTAAACAAACAGGAAACTACAAATGTTGGAGAGAATGTGGAGAAACTGGGACACTTATGCACTGCTGGTGGGAATGTATAATGGTGCAGCCACTATGGAAGACTGTTTGGTGCTTCCTTAGGAAACTAAATATCGAGTTGCCCTATGACCCAGCAATAGCACTATTTGGTATATACCCAGAAGAGCTGAAAGTAACGACACAGACATTTGCACACCGATGTTCATAGCAGCATTATTCACAATTGCCAAAAGATGGAAACAAACCAAACGCCTATCAACAGACCAGTGGATCAACAAAATGTAGTCTACACATATGATGGAATATTATGCAGCAGTAAAATAAAGTGACATCCTGAAACACATAACAAGATGGATGAGCCTTGAGGACATAATGCTAGGCAAAATTAGCCAGACACAAAAGGGTAGATACTTTATGATTCCACTTTTATGACCAGCATAAAGGTATAATCAGAGGCTAATAGTACAGAATATAGGGGACTTAGAGATACATGGAAGCTAGAGCTGGGTGAACCATTAGCTAATGAGGTTGAACTCTAATGTAAGGGGACAAATAGGAGCAAAGGTGAATCACTAGTGGGCCTATAAGTAAAATTACCATATTGGGATGAACAAGATTGAAAGGGGTTGTATAGACCAATGTGTCCCACTGATTTACACTAGAAATATGAATTAGTTCTCACAAGAAGTACTTCAAACATATGATTCTTGTATAAAGAGTGTTTAAGTCCAGGATAAAGGGGGGAAACTGCTATTGCATTCTATGAGCTATGTTCAAAAGGAAACCATCAGCACTACCACAGCAACAGCAGAGGTAAATAATGGGGGGAGGGACAAGAGTTAAGAGGAGGTTTAGATTTCCTATTTGGTGAGGGTGTGTTTATTGGTTTTCTTTCTCTTGGGACGATGAAATTATCTAAAATTGAAAATGTTGATGGGCTATGGACTTTGGGCCTTCTACATGATGCCCAATGAACGCAGGTAGCTAAAGGATGCACTGACGGAGAAGTAGATTGGTGCACAATGGTGTATACTCATGAACAAAGGTTGTTCTGCTACAAAAAGGAACAAAGTCCTGAGGCCTGCAATGATGTAAATGAACATATGGGACATCTGGTGAGACAAAATAAGGCAGAAACAAAGGAACAACAATGGTATGGTCACCTTTAGAAAATGCTTATAAGAAAACAGGGGCCTCGATTGTAAGCTTTTAGAGCAGACACATTAAGTCTGGAGTGGTGATTATTATTTCTGGATTTTGAGAGTTATATATATATATAACCTGATATTTAGAGATAAGAATGAAGCCGAACAGGTTGGGGTTAAAGTAATTCAGAACATGGGGGTAAGGAAGACAGTGTCTACATTTCAGAACTACACATACTCTTTGAGACCAATGGAAGAAAGGTTTATTTGATCTGGAACTGAAATTTTCTGTAGTGCATAATCTAATTCAACCTATCTGTATAGCTTATTTGAACAACTGAAACACAGGGAGCACAGAAGAAGAAAGAGGTCCGTTAATCCTGTATAGATTATTGTAATGCTTGGAAATAGCCTAGAATATATTAAGCAGATAATCAAAAAGTATTGGCAAAGACCCTGAGGGAGGGGAGAAAGAATATGGAACTATTAAACATTACCATCAGGGAATCCTCTGATATTGTGTCAAACTTTAGGGACACCCAAATCAATAGGCCATGCCCTCGATCGTGAGGCTTACTCTTGCAAAGCTTATGTAGGTAGCAGAGAAGCTTAGACTACATATAGGCATGCCTAAGAGTTACTTCTGGAGAACCTCTTTTGTTGCTCAGATGTGGCCTCAGTCTATAAGCCCAACTCTGCAAGTGAAATTACTGCCCTCCCCCCTACATGGGACAAAACATCAGGAATGAAAGTTTCCCTGGCGACGTGGGAGATGACTCCCAGGGATGAATCCAGACCTGACACCATGGGACCAACAATTCCATCCTGACCAAAAGGGGGAAAAGAAGTGTAATTAATAAAGTATCAGTGGCAGATAGAGTTCAGATAGAGTCGAGAGGCTACTCTGGAGGTTGCTCTTATGCAAGCTTCAGGTAGAACTTGCTACCTATCATAACCTGCCAACCCTCAACCAGGACCATTCCAGCCAATCCTAAAGAACACTTAGGGCAATATATAAGATTCCACAAGGGTTCCAGGTCCTGGAGTGATTTTCCAGAAACCTACAACCTCCAGATGGGTCCCTGGTCCAGATAAATCCTGAAACCTAGCCCAGCCTCTCCAGAACATCAGATAGTTCCATCTCCCTACCCCATATTAGCGACAGATCCTTCCAATATGAAAAACATAGAATTGCCATAGCCCAAACACCCCTAAAGAGGGGGATGGAAAGATCAAAGGTGATAGTGGAGTTATACAGAGAAGATAGGACTTAACAAATGAATATGATTGCTGAATCATTACACTGATGCCTCTTTTAGTTTCCAGTGTTTTAGAGCAGCTAGAAGTAAAACCTAAAATTGTGAAATTATAACCCACGTTGAAATCTGAAATATATTCTACAACTAATTGTGGTGCTGTGCTTTGAAATTTGTAGCTTTTTGTGTATATGCTATCGTTGAAAAAAAGAAGGAAAAAAGTCAGTGGTGATGATAATAAAATATTTAAGCCCTCTAGCCTCCTATAGTTTGGAGTAGCTAGAAGGAGAAATCTGAGAGGATCGTATGGTAGCCCATGGCAAACTTTGGATCTGTCCTATAACCATTTGTTGAAGAGTGCTTTGAAAACTATTGCTTTTTTATTTCTTTGCTTTGTGCATATGTTATACTAGACAATAAAAAAAGTTAACAAAAATAATAACAAAACAAGTATTAACCAACCTACTCTTACCAAGGGAAATAGCTATGAAATATCAGTGGTGCACGGAGATGGACACCAGAAAGGCCACATCCTTGAGGGGAAGGGAAAGAGGGTGGACAACAAGTACCCAACAACACAGTCAGATTCCTGGGAAATAACTTCAACTTCGAATACTTTAAAGAGGCCTTAGTCAGGAGGGTAAAAAGGGAATTTCGGATTCTATATTTTAATAATTGATAGTGGCTCTGGTCCAAGAGTCCTGCCCAAAGAAGACAAATGAAGGATTTTAAGCTTGGCCTAACAAATAAGCTTATTTATACTAGTTATAGTGCGTCAGGCTGCAAACAGGCATCATACCCTGTTGCATTAATAATAAATGTGACCTAAGGCTTACCCCAAACTGTGCAGTTTGACACCTGCCAAGTAATAGACTGCAGAGATTTAAAACAGCAGCGATGGCTAAGTAGAGAAAATAAGTATCTATGTCCAGAACCAATAGGAAATAGTCCTCAATACCCCCCTTGGGCACATGGACCTTGTCCCTCCTTGTCTTCTGTGTGGTGGGTCCCCAACATAAGGGATGGGTTGCCGACACAGACGCTCTACTGCAAGGTGAGATAACCTTAACCAGAGGCAATACCCTGCTAGATTGCAAAAACCTCCAGTGCAATCCGGTAGTAATAACTATTTAAAAAGCCGACAAACAAATAGGGGCAGCGTCAGAGATCATGTAATTGACAGAATATATGGAATGGGGCAGATGTCACTGGTAGAGACCCTCTGGGAAGTTTTGCATACAGGTTCCCCCCACCTCACCCCATGAAGCACTTCTCCAACAACGTCCTTTCCAGCGATCTCATGTAACACCCAAGGAGACCCCACCGGATGACTCACATTTTGTCAGAGTCCAAACAAAAGCAACTGCTATGCTTGTGCAACAGGCTGACCCACTGCTCTTATGGTGCCCTTTCTGAAAGGTTTGGAAAGACATGAAGAGGAGTTCAGATGTATGGTGCTCCTTTTTCAGAAGACTACTCACGGGGAAAATTGTAGTATGTTCTCCTCTTCCTTCCCTCCAGTCAGGAGAGGAAACACCAAGGTCATTCTGGCTTCCTGTCTTGGTCCAGGAAACTGCTCTGCCTCCCTCTCTAGATGGGGAGAAGGGCTCCCCATCATCATGTGGCATCATGTACCCAAGCATGGGTTGTGACTGAGGATGTTACTGGCTATTTCTCCAGTTTAACCATACCCCAGGCAGACCTTTGGTAGTTTTGTGGAAAGGGCACCCTCTGACAAGTATTACCTAAGAAGTGGAAAGGGACCTGTGCTCTGGTTCAATTGGCCATCCCATTCATCCTGGCATTTGAAAAAAAGGAGGAAGCTCAAATCCAGGGGAAAAGAAAGAAAAGAAGCCCACTAAACCCATTTGGTTCTTTTGATGACCGAATCTATTTAGACAATATAAGAGTGCCACGGGGAATACTGGATGAGTTTAAGGCCAGAAATCAAATAGCTGAGGGATGTGAGTCATCCTATCTTGGTGGGTCACAATTAATAAAAATGTGGATTGGATAATTACATGTGTTATAATCAACAAAGATTCATCAACCAGCAGAGACACAGTGAAGGGTATCACAGAGCAGCTAGATGCTACTGATCAAGTGATATGGGAAAATAGGATATGGTGCTAGCTGAAAAGGGAGGCGTTTGTGTTATGATCAGAGGTAGCTGCTGTATGTTCATCCTCAATTATACATCCCCAGATGGGACTATCAACAAAGCTCTGCAAGGCTTAACAGCCATATCTGAAGAACTGGCGGGAAATTCAGGCGTTAATAACCCTCTCATGGAAGACTGGTTTGGGAAATGGAAAGGGGTGGCACTGTCCATTTTAACTTCTTTAATCATTAAAGATTACATGATTAATCTTAATCTTTTAAGGGTACTCACAGCAATTGGGTGTTAGTTACATGGTCCCATGCTCCTGGGGGTAACTCAAAAGCTTATTGAACCTGCTTTAGCCAACCGAATGCCTCAGTACAGGCAAAACAATCGTACCCTCTTAAAGAAGATCCCTATGATAAAGAATGTGAAAAAGCTCTTAGCAAGTATGAAAAAGAACTACAATGTGAAAACTAAAAAGGCTGAAAAGAAAGAAGGGGAATTCGTAAGAACAGCATTAAGTTTAGCTTTCATGCAAAATGGTGCAGAATGGGAGAAATGAAATTTATTAAACAAAAAGCTGCAAAACTAGCTCAGACCAGTCTCTGGACAGGGAAAGAAGAGGGCCTCTGATGTAAGCCTAGAATTGGTGCCAGATCGTTATATGGGTAAAAACAAGTTTAAACAAGTAACAACCAGGGCCACTGGGATGTAAAACAATCAAATGCGGTAACTTTCGGTGGGAGATTTGAATTAGATTGCTGGGATAGGCTGTAACCTCTGGAGTATCCAGTCAGCACAGAAACAGCAGAGGGACCTGCATGTTAAGTTTAGGGTATAAAATCTTTGGTATTCTGTCGCTCGGCACACCAGCCGCCATATTTCAGTTGCGCACCCGTTCTTGCAAGATCATGAATAAATTACTTTCTCCTCCGCAATCGGGTGAGCATTTATTCTCTTTCAGGTACAGCTTTCTTTCCAACAATCATCACTAGACAGGCCCCACTAAAAAATGTTAACGAGGGTTTTGCAGGTTAAAAAGAAAGGACAATAGGTAGTAAATCAAAGCCACATGAAGACAGAAAGATCTCTGGTGAGGATAATGCCATGGACAAATATATTTTGCCAGTATTGTTTTGCTTTTGGTTTTTAACTCCACTTTTTACTTAGTATAGGATCTCAAAGGCAAATGCCTGACATGTAATGAGAAATCAGTGGTTTTGGATTCATAATGTATAAACATGTAATTTGGTGACTGCAAAGAAAACTTTGGAGAATATGCAAGTTCACAGAGACAGAAATTAAAGTACAAGTTGCCAGGAGCGAGGTGCAGGGGGAATAAGGAATTAATGCAAAATGGGTGTAGGGTTTCTGTTTGAAAAGAAGGAAAAGTTGTAGTAAAAGAGGGTGGTGAGGGTGAGGTAATACTGTGACTGTGATTAACCCATTGAATGGTGTGCTTGGGAGAGGCTGAGATAGAAAAGTTTACATTGTAAAAATGTTTCACAATACATTTTAAAAAGAGCAATTCAGGAGAAAATGACAATTAAATGCATAATGATCCTGAATGAGATCTAGCAACGGAGGAGAAAAGGAACAAAGGGATATTATTAGGACATATGAGAAATTGGAATATAGACTATAAGCTTTATATGAATGTTAAATTTCATGAACTTGATAACTACACTTAAGGTGCTCACATAAGGGAGCATCGTTGTTCTTAGGAAATATACAGGGCAACAATAAGTGTTCATAGAGTATAATAAACTCAACCTAAACTCAGATGCTCAGAAAATTGATAAATAGGTAGATATCGAGAGAGTGATACAGCAAAGGCAGAGAAATGCTAAAATTGGTGGGCCTGAATATGGGGCAGGGCAGGTATGTTGGAGTACTATGTCTGGGGTCTGTATTATTTGTGTATTTGTCCTGTGACTTTGAAAATATTTCAAAATAAAAAGTTAAAAATGGGGGAGACCTAGGAGAAGAAGATAAACCAGGTCCATGTTCATCATTTGAACCCTTAATCCCAGCTCTACCTGAAGCCCGCCCTGATTTTTGCTTAAATTTGACCTTGGGCTTGTTATTAGTTACAGCAGAAAGAGTTCCAATGATACCGTAAGTACAGACAAAAGGTCATACTTTGCTTTCTCTTACTATGAGAATAATACATGATTGTGGGAGGAATTTTGAAACATACAGGAAAGTGGAAGGAAAAAAAAAATCACCCATAATCCCCAAAACTAGAGATAATGGTAAATGAACTCACTATTCCCCAAATTCACTTTCCAAACAGGAAAAATGACCATTCATGAACAACTTCTAACATGTCAGTCACACAAAACCAGGTATAAGTCATCCCATTTGAGCCGCATAGCAGGAGAGTTATTAGCTCATTTCTGTTTTGCATTGGAGGGTAGTTCTAGCATGCTTTATACTTAGGTTTAAGGATTTTTCCCTTTCCCTTTCAAATCAGCCCTACTAGAAACCAGAGGCATGGTATGGGCTTGGCACATTGCCAAATGCCTTTTTTTTTAAATTTATTTATTAATTTTAAAAAATTTAACAAACCAAATAAAACACCAACATATATAATCAGTAAGTGACAATATCATCACTTAGTTGCATATTCATCATTTCTTAGAACATTTGCATCAATTCAGAAAAAGAAATAAAAAGACAATAGAAAAAGAAATAAAATGAAAACAGAAAAGAAAAAAAAGATTATACCTACCATACCCCTTACCCATCACTTTCATTGATCACTAGCACTTCAAACTAAATTTATTTTAACATTTGTTCCCCCTACTATTTATTTTTATGCCATATGTTCTACTCGTCTGTTGACAAGGTAGATAAAAGGAGCATCAGACACAAGGTTTTCACAATCACACAGTCACATTGTGAAAGCTATATCATTATTCAATCATCATCAAGAAACATGGCTACTGGAACACAGCTCTACATTTTCAGGCAGTTCCCTCCAGCCTCTCCATTACATCTTGAATAACAAGGTGATATCTTCTTAATGCGTAAGAATAACCTCCAGGATAACCTCTCGACTCTGGAATCTCTCAGCCATTGACACTGTCTCATTTCACTCTTCCCCCTTTTAGTCGAGAAGGTTTTCTCAATCCCTTGATGCTGAGTCTCAGCTCATTCTAGGGTTTTTCTCAATCCCTTGATGCTGAGTCTCAGCTCATTCCAGGATTTCTGTCCCATGTTGCCAGGAAGGTCCACACCCCTGGGTGTCATGTCCCACGTAGACAGGGGGAGGGTGGTGAGATTGCTTGTTGTGTTGGCTGGAGAGAGAGGCCACATCTGAGCAACAAAAGAGGCTCTCCTGGGGGTGACTCTTAGGCTTAAATTTTAAGTAGACTTGACCTATCCTTTGTGGGTTTAAGTTTTATATGAACAAACCCCAAGACTGGGGGCTCAGCCTATAGCTTTGGTTGTCCACACTGCTTGTGAGAATATCAAGAATTCAACTTGGGGAAGTTAAATTTCTCCCCATGCTCATCATTCCCCAAAGGGGGCTTTGCAAATACTTTTCCACTCACTGATTCAATCACTCTGGGATTTATCGGGGCATCACTCTGGACAAACGAACAAAATCTCATGTCCTACCTGAGATTCCAAGTACTTATCGTGTTCAATCAAACCATCTACATAAGTTATATTAGGAAATGCACTAGTCAAAATATAAATTTTGTACCACATAAACATTTTTTGCTTGAGTCTCACAGAATAAGGTGACATTTTAAAATATTAATTACCATCTATTTTCAGCACCCTGCAATAATGACATTCCTTTGTTCTTCCTCATGCAAAAGCATTTTTTAATTTGTACATTTAGTCACTATTATTATACACTCTAGGCATTCCTAGATTATACCATTTCAACCTTTAACATCTATCTTTCTTTCTGATTTCATTTATGCCCCCATCCCTCCTCCCTCTATCATTCTCACATGCAGCTTCATTCAGTGTTTTTTTTTTTTTTTTTTTTTAACATGGGCAGGCACTGGGAATCAAACCCGGGTCCTCAGGCCTGGCAGGCAAGCATTCTTACCTGCTGAGCCACCGTGGCCCGCCCTCACTCAGTGTTTTAACGTAATTGTATTACAGTTAGGTAATATTGTGCTGTCCATTTCTGATTTTTTTTATTCAGTCCTGTTGCACAGTCTGTATCCCTTCAGCTCCAATTACCCATTATCTTACCCTATTTCTATTTCTATCTCCTGATGGTCTCTGTTACCAATAAATATTCCAAATTTATTCACTAATGTCAGTTCATATCAGTGAGACCATACAGTATTTGTCCTTTAGTTTTTGGCTAGTCTCACTCAGCATAATGTTCTCAAGGTCCATCCATGTTGTTAAATACTTCATAAGTTTATAATGTTTATAATATTCCATCGTATGTATATACCACAGTTTGTTTAACCACTCGTCTGCTGATGGACGTTTTGGCTGTTTCCATCTCCTTGCAATTGTAAATAATGCTGCTATAAACATTGGTGTGCAAATGTCCGTTTGTGTCCTTGCCCTTATGTTCTCTGAGTAGATACCTAGCAAGGGTATTGCCAGGTCATATGGCAATTCTATATTCAGCTTTTTGGGGAACCACCAAACTGCCTTCCACAGCGGTTGCACCATTTGACATTCCCACCAACAGTGGATAAGTGTGCCTCTTTCTCCACATCCTCTCCAGCACTTGTCATTTTCTGTTTTGTTGATAATGGCCATTCTGGTGGGTGTGAGATAATACCTCATTGTGGTTTTGATTTGCATTTCTCTAATGGCCAGGGACGTTGAGCCTTCATGTGCCTTTTGGGCATTTGTATTTCCTCTTCTGAGAAGTGTCTGTTCAAGTCTTTTTCCCATTTTGTAATTGGATTGGCTGTCTTTTTGTTGTTGAGTTGAACAATCTCTTTATAAATTCTGGATACTACACCTTCATCTGATATGTCGTTTCCAAATATTGTCTCCCATTGTGTAGACTGTCTTTTTACTTTCTTGATGAAGTTCTTTAATGCGCAAAAGTGTTTAATTTTGAGGAGCTCCCAAATATTTCTTTCTTTCTTCAGTGCTCTTACTTTGGGTGTAAGGTCTATAAAACCACCTCCAATTATAAGATTTACAAGATATTTCCCTAAATTTTCCTCTAACTGTTTTATGGTCTTAGACCTAATGTTTAGATCTTTGATCCATTTTGAGTTAACTTTTGTATAGGGTGTGAGATACAGGTCTTCTTTCATTCTTTTGCATATGGATATCCAGTTCTCTAGGCACCATTTATTGAAGAGACTGTTCTGTCCCAGGTGAGTTGGCTTGACTGCCTTATCAAAGATCAAATGTCCATACATGAGAGGGTCTATATCTGAACACTCTATTTGATTCCATTGGTCAATATATCTATCTTTATGCCAGTACCATGCTGTTTTGACCACTATGGCTTCATAATATGCCTTAAAGTCAGGCAACATGAGACCTCCAGCTTCGTTTTTTTTTCCTCAAGATACTTTTAGCAATTCGGGGCACCCTGCCCTTCCAGATAAATTTGCTTATTGGTTTTCTATTTCTGAAAAGTAAGTTGTTGGGATTTTGATTGGTATTGCATTGAATCTGTAAATCAATTTAGGTAGAATTGACATCTTAACTATATTTAGTCTTCCAATCCATGAACACGGTATGCCCTTCCATCTATTTAGGTCTTCTGTGATTTCTTTTAACAATTTCTTGTAGTTTTCTTTGTATAGGTCTTTTGTCTCTTTAAATTTATTCCTAAATATTTTATTCTTTTGGTTGCAATTGTAAATGGAACTCGTTTCTTGATTTCCCCCTCAGATTGTTCACTACTAGTGTATAGAAACACTACAGATTTTTGAATGTTGATTTTGTAACCTGCCACTTTGCTGTACTCATTTATTAGCTCTGGTAGTTTTGCTGTGGATTTTTCAGGGTTTTTGACATACAGTATCATATCATCTGCAAATAGTGAGAGTTTTACTTCTTCCTTTCCAATTTTGATGCCTTGTATTTCTTTTTCTAGTCTAATTGCTCTGGCTAGAACTTCCAACACAATGTTGAATAACAGTGGTGATAGTGGACATCCTTGACTTGTTCCTGATCTTAGGGGGAAAGTTTCCAGTTTTTCCTCATGGAGGATGATATTAGCTGTGGGTTTTTCATATATTCCCTTTATCATTTTAAGGAAGTTCCCTTGTATTCCTATCCTTTGAAGTGTTTTCAACAGGAAAGGATGTTGAATTTTATCAAATGCCTTCTCTGCATCAATTGAGATGATCATGTGATTTTTCTGCTTTGGTTTGTTGATATGGTGTACTATATTAATTGATTTTCTTATGTTGAACCATCCTTGCATACCTGGGATAAATCCTACTTGGTCATGATGTATAATTCTTTTAATGTGTTGCTGGATTCAGTTTGCTAGAATTTTGTTGAGGATTTTTGCATCTATATTCATTAGAGAGATTGGTCTGTAGTTTTCTTTTTTTTGTAATATCTTTGTCTGGCTTTGGTATGAGGGTGATGTTGGCTTCATAGAATGAATTAGGTAGCTTTCCCTCCTTTCCAATTTTTTTGAAGAGTTTGAGAAGGATTGGTACTAATTCTTTCTGGAATGTTTGGTAGAATTCACATGTAAAGCCATCTGGTCCTGGACTTTTCTTTTTGGGAAACTTTTTAATGACTGATTCGATTTCTTTACTTGTGATTACTTTGTTGAGGTCATCTATTTCTTCTTGAGTCAAAGTTGGTTGTTCATGCCCTTCTAGGAAGTTGTCCATTTCATCTACGTTGTTGTATTTATTAGTATAAAGTTGTTCATAGTATCCTGTTATTACCTCCTTTATTTCTGTGAGGTCAGTGGTTATGTCTCCTCTTTCATTTCTGATCTTATTTATTTGAGTCCTCTCTCTTCTTTTTGTCGATCTTGCTAAGGGCCCATCAATCTTATTGATTTTCTCATAGAACCAGTTTCTGGTTTTATTGATTTTCTCAATTGTTTTCATGTTCTCAATTACATTTATTTCTGCTCTAGTCTTTGTTATTTCTTTCCTTTTTTGCTTGCTTTGGGGTTAGTTTGCTGTTCTTTCTCCAGTTCTTCCAAGTGGACAGTTAATTCCTAAATTTTTGCCCTTTCTTCTTTTTTGATATAGGCGTTTAGGGCAATAAATTTCCCTCTTAGCACTGCCTTTGCTGCATCCCATAAGTTTTGATATGTTGTGTTTTCATTTTCATTTGCCTCGAGATATTTACTGATTTCTCTTGTAATTTCTTCCATGACCCACTGGTTGTTTAAGAGTGTGTTGTTGAGCTTCCACGTATTTGTGAATTTTCTGGCATTCTGCCTAATATTGATTTCCAACTTCATTCCTTTATGATCTGAGAAAGTGTTGTGTATGATTTCAATCTTTTTAAGTTTGTTGAGACTTGCTTTGTGACCCAGCATATGGTCTATCTTTGAGAATGATCCATGAGCACTTGAGAAAAAGGTGTATCCTGCTGTTGTGGGGTGTAATGTTCTATAAATGTCTGTTAAGTCTAGCTCATTTATTATACTATTCAAATTCTCTGTTTCTTTATTGATCCTCTGTCTAGATGTTCTCTCCATTGATGGGAGTGGGGAATTGAAGTCTCCAATTATTATGGTAGATGTGTCTATTTCTCTTTTCAGTGTTTGCAGTGCTTGCCTCATGTATTTTGGAGCATTCTGGCTTGGCACATAAATATTTATGACTGTTATATCTTCTTGTTGAATGTTCTTTTTATTAGTACATAGTGTACTTCTTTGTCTCTTTTAACTGTTTTACATTTGAAGTTTAATTTGTTGGATATTAGTATAGCTACTCCTGCTCTTTTCTGGTTGTTATTTGCATGGAATATCTTTTCCCAACCTTTCACTTTCAACCTATATTTATCTGTGGGTCTAAGATGTGTTTCCTGTAGACAGCATATAGAAGGATCCTGTTTTTTAATCCATTCTGCCAGTCTATGTCTTTTGATTGGGGCATTCAATCCATTAACATTTAGTGTTATTACTGTACAGGTAGTACTTTCTTCTACCATTTTGCCTTTTGGAATTTATATGTCATATCTAATTTTCCTTCTTTCTACACTCTTCTCCACACCTCTTTCTTTTGTGTTTTCATATCTGTCTCCAATGCTCCCTTTAGTATTTCTTGCAGAGCTGGTCTCTTGGTCACAAATTGTCTCAGTGATTTTTTTTTTTTTTGTCTGAAAATGTTTTAATTTCCCCCTCATTTTTGAAGGGCAATTTTTCTGGGTATAGAATTCTCAGTTGGCAGTTTTTCTCTTTTAGTAATTTAAATATATCATCCCACTGTCTTCTTGCCTCCATGGTTTCTGCTGAGAAATCTATGCATAGTCTTATTGGGTTTCCCTTGTATGTGATGGATTGCTTTTCTCTTGCTGCTTTCAAGATCCCCTCTTCTCTTTGACCTCTGACATTCTGATTAGTAAGTGTCTTGGAGTACGTCTATTGGATCTATCCTCTTTGGGGTACGCTGCACTTCTTGGATCTGTAATTTTGAGTCTATCATAAGAGTTGGGAAATTTTCCATGATAATTTCCTCCATTAGTTTTTCTCCTCCATTTCCCTTCTCTTCTCCTTCTGGGACACCCACAACACATATATTCATGTGCTTCATATTATCACTCAATTCCCTGAGTCCCTGCTCATATTTTTCCATTTTTTTCCCTATAGTTTCTTTTTCTTTTCAGATTTCAGATGTTCCATCCTCCAGTTCACTAATCCTATCCTCTGTCTCTCAAAATCTACCATTGTAGGTTTCCATTGTTTTTTTTTTTCATCTCTTCTACTGTGACTTTCATTCCCATGAGTTCTGTGATTTGTTTTTTCAGACTTTCCGTTTCTTCTTTTTGTTCATTCCTTGCCTTCTTTATATCCTCCCTCAATTCATTGATTTTGTTTTTTTTTTTTTTTTTTTTAAAGGAAAGACAGAGAGAAGGAAGGAAGGATAGAAGGAAGGAAGGAAGGAAGAAAGGGAAACATCTTTAAACATTTTCTTGTTTTATTGTAATTTGTTTCTTTGTTTTTGTTACATGGGCTGGGGCCGGGAATCGAACCGAGGTCCTCCGGCATAGCAGGCAAGCACTTTGCCCGCTGAGCCACCGCGGCCCGCCCCATTGATTTTGTTTTTGATGAGGTTTTCCATGTCTGTTCATATATTCTGAATTAATTGTTTCAGCTCTTGTATCTCATTTGAACTGTTGGTTTGTTCCTTTGACTGGGCCATATCTTCAATTTTCCTTGTGTGATTTGTTATTTTTTGCTGGTGTCTGGGCATTTAATTACCTTAATTAGTTTATTCTTGAGATTGCTGTCCCTTCTCTTATCTAGGGTTTTCTTGCTGGATGAATTTGTTGTCTATTTGTTCTTTGATATTCAGTTCAGCTTTTTCTGGACCTCTAGTTTAGGTTTTGTTTAACAGAGGAGAATTTTTTGGTTCTTGTTTTCTTGTTTCTTGTCCTGCTTATCTGGTGCCTCCCCACCCCCACCCTTAGGAGGGTCTACGTAGGTATTATAGACTCCAGCCGGGTTTTGCCAGACTAAACTGACCTCCTATCAGGGGGGAGGAGTCATCTGCATCAGTTTTCCCTGAGGGTGAGACCCAGCAGCTTAAAAGACTTTCCTGTGAAGTCTCTGGGCTCTGTTTTTCTTATCCTGCCCAGTATGTGGCACTTGTCTGCCTGTGGGTCTCACCAGCATAAGATGATGCAGCACCTTTAACTTTGGAAGACTCTCCCTGCTTTGGTCGTGGTAGAGACAGAGGAGAGGTTGTAGTCTGGTTTTAACGGCTTCAAATTACCAAGCCCTGGGGTCTGAATTCCTTGAGGGAGGGATTCCACCTGAGTTGGGCTTCACCCTTCCCCTGGGGAAGGCACAGGCTCAAGACAAGCCCTGCCTGAAAGGAGCTTGTTACTGCCTATGCCTGGGGCAATTGCACCCTGAAAAGTCCTGCCACTGAATCCAGAGGCAGTCAAGCCTTTGTAGAAATGCAGCCACAAAAACCTCTGTTTCTTTCTTTTTTTTTCTTTTTCCATTAGCCCAATGAGCGACCTCCACTTTGACTAGGTTCACCTGAGCTGGGGGCCTATTTTTAGTAGTCAGAATTTGTTAATTAATGCCACAATTGGCGTTTGGTTGGACTAAGCCCCTGCTGCTGTTAAAGTCTCTTTCCTTTCCCTCTGGGAAGCAGCTTGTGGGGGAGGGGCACTGGCCACGGTGGCTTGGGGAACTCACGGTTCTAGGGGGCTCGCAGCCGGTCCAGCTGGTCCAGACTGGGGTACGCTATGTGTCTGGTCACTGATGTGGCCCCAGGAGCTGTTCTATACTGTTTCTGGTTATTTAGTAGTTGTTCTGGAGGATGAACTAAAACGTGCACATTGCCAAGCCGCCGTCTTGGCCCAAATGATCTACAGTACTGCCAAATGCCTTTTTGCTGCAACAGTTGAACTGGGGAGAGAGCTCACTCTCTCAGAGGAACAGCTGGCATTTCAGGTCCACCCTTCATCATTCAGTAAGTACTGCAAGACAGACATGGAGGCAGCACCATGCCCACCACGCCATTAACAGTGGTTCTTTGCACAGATCATGGGGATGTGCTGTGAGTCCTCCAGAACTGTGGGAATCTCCCCAGCAGTACCTGACCCCCCAGCTTGGTGGGTAGCTGTAGCCCCTCAGGTTGTTTTGAATGGATAGCACTGTAAACACTCTAGCTCACAGCATGTATTATTTGGGGGGGGGGTACTTTTTTATTATTAAAATTTTCAGGGTGCGCCACGGTAGCTCAGCAGGCAGAATTCTTGCCTGCCATGCCGGAGACCCAGGCTCAATTCCCGGTGACTGCCCAAGTCAAAAAATAGAAATTCAAACTTACAGAAGAGTAGAAAGAATACTATAATAAACACCCATATGCATGATTCTGATTTCACAATTAACATTTGTCAGTTCTGCTTCATGTATTTCTTTTCTTTTTTTTTTTTGCTGAAGTATGTTAAAGCAAACTATAGACATTATGGCATTTCATCCCTAAAAATGAAATGTATACACACACATGAAAATATGGTTATTTTCATATTTAATTACCATCCCCTTAAAACTGCTAATAAATTTAAGGTAATCCTTCCACATCATCTAATAACCAGCCCATATTCAAATTTCCCCAAATATTTAAAAAATGTCTTTTAAAGCTGTTTTGCTTCATCAAAAACCACAGTGTATTTAGTGTTTACCTCTTAAATTTATTTTCGTTTAGGATAGGCTCCCCACCCCATAACACACCAGTCTTGCCCTTTTTTAAGAAACCATCTTTTAGATATGTCTGACTGCTCCCTCACAGTGCAATTTTATTTTTACCTTTTATTTCCTATTCAAATTAGATATTGTAGCAACCCAGCCCTTAAAGAGCCTTGGCCAGACAGCCCCAAGACCAAAGAACGTGCTGTGCAGAGAATGAAGCATGGATGTTATTGGGACTTACCAACAGGAGAAGATCTTTCCCAGCTATGGCCATATAGAAAATGGGAATCAGTGCTCCACAAATGGGTGGGGGGTACAAGGGACAGCTTACAAGGGTTGAGGACAAAGACATTCCAGAGAGTGTGAGAATAGATTTTCAGCAAGGTCTCCCGACACAAGGATCTGGAAGTATGTTATCAACAGATTGGTAACAAAAATTTTAAAAGGAATTTTTTGGACAAATAATGGTCAGATTACAATATTTTGAATGGTTCCTATTCCCCATGGGTTTAAGATTCCCTCCCAGTGCAGCTGAATAGGCCAGCACCAAGGCCAAAGAAACTTATTTTCTTTATTTTGTATGGTCTGAGGCAAAAGCAACAACAAATTATTATAATTTCCCCTTTTCAGCTGCAAAGCTACTGACCCATTAATATGTATTCTCAGGGCCTGCATGAACCTTTAGCATTTCAATGTGCACAGGTGCAGCAGCCTAGGGCACTGCATTCAAGTGAGTTAATGCCTGATAGAGCCTTTTAGTCCAATGCTGCAAGGACCTCTTGTGCTCTTTTAGCTGTTCCTTTAACAAACCATTCATTCCTTCAATAAGGCCCACACCTGTGGGATTGTAGGGCTGACGGAACATCCACACCATGTCCTGACCCATGGCCCAGGACTGGGCTGTTTGCCCAGTGAAAGGGGTCCCCAGTCACTGTCTATCTGTGCAGGCACTCCATACAGAGCTCGCACTTTCTGAAAACATCAGATGGTAACCCTCTGGCTTCCCTTCCCCACTGGAAAGCTAACAACAGTCCTGTAGCTGTGTCCTCAGCAGTAAAGGTATACCTTGCCCTCTCTGAGAATGGGAGGAAATTGACATAGTCCACTTACCAACAGGTTACCAGGATTTGTGAGTGGCTGGTCTGTCCCATTTGATGTGGTAGCCTACATGGTCAGTGCAGGGAGCATGAAGTGTACTCTCTAGTTATGTCCAAAGGCTGCTGGCACGTAATTGACATCTGGAACTGCTGGACCCGATGCCACTGGTTTGATACCCTCAGTGTCCACTTTTCTAATGAAGCCATTCTGCCACTTTCCTGGTTTCAGCTGTGCTGCTCCACACCCGTGCGAGTGCATCTGCTTCCACATTCCCAGGTAACGTGTTGAGAGTGTGAGCAGAGACATGATAGACAGTTGCCTTTTGTCATTGGCAGGCATCCCAGATGTCATTCCACAATTTTTGTCCCCAGAGGGTCAACACATGACTGTCCATTGTTCCTGCTTCCAGGTTGCCATTCAGGTCATGAGGCCTTTGTAAACAGCCCAGTTGTTGGTGCAGATAGCGCATCTCCTGACTCGTGCACTATTACCATCCATACCGCTCTTAATTCTACCCATTGACTGCTTTGCGTATTGCCAGTCTCCCACCATACAGTGTCAATACTGGGTTGTACTGCCACAGCTGTTCCTGTGGAAGCTGCCTGCAAGCAGATCCATCCGTGTACCAAGCAGGCTCAGGAATGGGACCTGCGCCTTCTATAGTGGGCATTTCAACACCTGCTTCAGATGCAGTGACTTTAGCTGCTGAATCTTCTATATAGGACCCTGGTCTCGGAATCGTGTGCATATCTGCACTCAGAGGGCTGGTACTGAAAATACACACTGTAGCAGGTAGACTTTCTATTTGATCAGCATGCTCAGTCGGGCACTGCCAGAGCATGGCTTAGAAGCCGTGCCAGTTATCCACCCCTGAGTAGGGATGGCCATTTCCTAGGTGACTGGGGATCTGTGTGTCAGTCTCTCCACTTGCAAAAAGGCATTATATGCAGCACACAATTGTCTTTCCAGGGAGCCGTATCTCATTTCTGCCCCTTTCCATAATTGTGACCAGAAGCCAAGGAGCATGCGTTTAGAATATCACCTCTGCCACAGACCACACCCAAAGCCAATATTAGAGCTGGCCACGTCCAATTCACAGGGCACATCTAGAACTATGCCCCGCAGTGCTTGTGCCTGCTGCTAGTGCCCTTTTTGCCTTTCCAAAAGCAGCCTGTTGGGAGGTATCCCATTCCCAGAATTCTTGCGCCCTATGGCCTGTGGCTTTTTGGTTTCCTGGATGGCTCACCAATTGTTCCAACCCAGCTCATGAATAGCTCTTGCAGCCCCAAGACCAAAGAGTATGCTAAGCAGGGAGTTAGGCATGGATTTTATTGGGACCTAGGAACTGGAGAAGATCCTTCCGGTGGCAGTCACAAGGAAAATGGAAGTCAGTGCTCCGTAAAAGGGCGGGGAGTGCAAGGGACAGCTTATGAGGGCTTAGGACAAAGACAGGGTGTAAGAACAGAATTTCAGGAGGGTCTCATTACACCTGAGTCTGGAGGTCTATCATCAACAGTGACCAAGGGAGAGGAATTTTAATGCTTTGTTTATGATACCATCTGTACATTCTCCCCCATCCTGAAGTCTGATGACCTTTAACTTCTGTGCCTGTCATTGTAGGTAGCTACATGCAGCAACTTATTCTCAATATGGAAGAGGGGCCCAGGCCCTGGGTCTTCACAGATACCTACGAAGGATTTATTTATCTATTTTTTTAAATGCTTACTGTTTATCAAGTGCTTCATTCATTCCTTTGCCAATATTTATTGAGCACCAACTAGGTACCAGACATTATTCTAAGGCCTGGGGACATGGCAAGAGCAAACTGAAAAGAAAAATACAGCCCTCATGGAGCTTACATTTTGGTGAAGACAAGCATCAAATGGATAAATAACAACAAAATAAATAGTGTGCCATATGGGCTCTGGAGAAAAATTAAGTAGGGTAGAACCAGTGATAGTAGTGGAGGTGATGAGAAGTAACTGGATTCTGGATGTATTTTGAAGGTAGAGCCAATGGGGTTTCCTGACAGATTGGATGTGGGATTTGAAAGAAAAAGAGGTGTCGACAACAACTCCAAGGTTTTTTGTCTGAACATTGAGAAGAATGGAAGATCCATTAAATAAGATGGAGAAAACCACAGGAAGAGCAGGTTTGGGGAGGGAGAGCAAAAGTTCACTTTGGACATGTTATGCTTGAGACGTCTCTTAGAATCCAAGAAGAGATGTGAAGTAGGAGGATAGATATGTGAGTCTGGAGTTGAGGGATAAAGTCCAGGCTGGCGACACTAATCTGGGAATTGTCCTAATACACACATAGTATTTTACACCTTGAGAATGGGTAACACTACCAACGGCATGAACATAACTAGAAAAGACATCCAAGGACTAAGCTCTGGAAACTGGGAGATAGCGGGGTGTCCTGGAAGCTAAGGGAGGAAAAAATTTCCAAGAGAAGGGACTGATCAGCCGCCAAAGATAAAGGCCAAGCACTGACCACAGAATTCAGCACTGCTTTGTTTCCCTTGGCAGAAGCAGCTTCACTGAATTGGCCAGAACAAAAGTCTGTTACAGAGAGAGAAAAGGAACGGGAGATAGCAAATATAAACAACCCTTAAGGAGACATTTTGCTATAAAAGTGAGAAAAGAAATGAGGTGTAAGATGAAAAGGATAAGGAGTCAAGAGGTTCTTTTTTTTTTTTTTAATAGGAGAAATTATACCATGTTGGTCTGCTGAAGGAAATATCTAGAAGAGAAGGGGGAACGGATGATGCAGAAGAGAGAGGAAGAACTGCTGGCATTGTCCCAGTGAATGAGAGGGGATGCAACCTAGGCGCTTGGACAGTTCATCCATGGTAATAGAAGCAAACATGGAGATTACCGGCAGAGGTTCAGGCACTCCGTGGCTGTAGCAGGGTGCTAATTTTTCTGAGGAGATGTTATCATCCCCTTTGAAAGTGAGACAACTGAGCCTCGAAGAAGGTAAGTTCCCCAGTAAATTACAGATTTAGAACTGAAGCCACAGGTCTCTCTGATTTTAAAAACGGTGTTGGTTCTACTACACCATAGCTGCCCCTCTATATATGCAGGGTGATTAAGCAGAATTTGGAAGTCAAAGAGTTAAAGAAACTCTTTGCCACGTTTTATTATTTTTCTTTAATATAAAAGATACGGGTATACACGTTGCTTTGTTTGGAGCACTCTGAGTATTAACGTGGAGTCAGGCCTTTTTGACAAGTCAGCAGTCCATTCGCTCGTGCGGCATGTTTCCACATAAAATTTTTTAATTTATTGAGACCTGAAATAAGGATTCACAAAATGTCATACTGGTACATTTTCCAAGATTAATTTTTTTTTCCTAAATAACTGTGCAAGGATTTTCGCTTTACTACTAGCGAGCGCTATAATTTACCGGAGCACATTCCAGTGCTGGGAGTCATTAGGAGTCTCCAAAGCGCAGGGGTCAAGCCGTGTGCTTCAGGCGCCGGCCAGGCGCGGGCAGAGCCGAAGCCCCGCCCCGCTGGACCGTCTTGCGGCGGCGCTCGGACCCGCCGGGCCGCACAGTTCCACTAGATGGCGCTCGGGGCGTTTCCTCCGCTTCTGGGTCTAACTCGCGGGAAATTCTCACACTATTTACTGTTCGGAATGAACAGCGAACATCACCCGCGCCTCGCACTAAACGTGTTCGGTCCCTCCTCCAACCACCTTCTCCCCTCCAACCTGGAACAGAAGAAGGTGGGAGAACACGATGTTCATCGTCCCCACCGACCTTAAGGCACGTCCACGCAAGTCAACATCTTCTCGAACCCTTACAACGGTGACCTCGATGTCACAAGCAGCCAGGATACAGGACCGCTGATGTACAGACATTCTCTGTGCCAGTGGCGGTGGAGACGCTGACGGGTTGGAACAGCGAGGAATATATCTTTATGTAACTGCAACCTGACACGTACTTTCCTGATATTTGCTTCTGGAAACAACTTGTCCAGCGTCCATTAACCAGTTGCCTAGAGCCCTATGCAAGACTGGAGAGCAGCTTTAAATCCTTTCCAGAAGGTAAAGCATATATGCACATGCGTACATACATACATTCATACACAGTTCTCCTGTTATTTCTCTTTAGTTTCAGGGTAATAGATTAAAATGGCAGAAAACATGACAATTTATAGATCCTTGGAATGGAAGTCTGTGTGATGGACAAATCCATTCCTGAAAATTGTGTGTGTATCCTCCAGGAATGGCAAGTAGGGTGCAACATCTTATATAAAGTGCAATATTTAATATAATTAAATCAACCCAGACTTTTGAAAATTGGTCAGGGGATGTGTTAGTTAGATTCAGTTGTCAACTTGGCCAGGTGAGCATACCTAGTCTTGTTGCTGAGGACATAAGCCAATGGTGCGTGAACCTCATCTGTTGCCAATTACATCTGCAGTCAGCTAGGAGGTGTGTCTGCTGCAATGAGTGACGTCTGACTTAATTGACTGGTGCTTAAATGGGAGATTGCAATGTAGCACTGCTAGCAGCTTGGCATTCCTCATCTCAGCACTTGCAGCTCAGCCCAGGCCTTTGGAGATGCAGAAAGAAGTCACCCCGGGGAAAGTTGCTGGAACCCAGGGGCCTGGAGAGAAGACCAGCAGAGACCATCCTGTGCCTTCCACGTAAGAAAGAAACTCAGTGGAAAGTTAGCTGCCTTTCCTCCAAAGAACCAACAAAATAAATCCCCTTTTATTAAAAGCCAATCCGTCTCTGGTGTGTTGCATTCCGGCAGCTAGCAAACCAGAACAGGGGAGATGCTATTTCTTGACTTGAGTTTATTCCTTTATCTGCAAAATATCATCTCTCAAATCCTCTTACCTGAAATGAACAAAAATTTTTAAATTGTAGACTACTTTAAATAGGTCAGAGTAAATGTTAGCTATCATGGAAGTCTTCCAGGCATATTGATACTCTAGGGCTGAAGTTTGCAAGGCTGGCATGGATGTTTCTGGGAATTATATTTTATCACATACCTAAAATAGCTCTAAGAAGTTAATCTAATTCACTGTTGCTTACTTTTACTTTGGAAGGGAGAGGAAGGCTAGGAAGATGTGAAAGAGTTAAGTATAATTGAGATGCAGCCTTTATTATGGAAAGTATATCATTTTGATTAGTGCCTCCAGGACCTATTTCTTTTTCATTAATTCAGCATTTATTGAGGAGCTATCTTGTGCCAAACACTTGTTCAAAGTGTATGGAGCAGTGTTACCAACTCAAGCGAGTTCTTCTTTGGACACTCACACAGTATGGCAGAAGCTTTTTTTTTCTTTCTCATGAGAAAGGACACTCACAACAACAAGCAGCAAGTGAGTGCAGAGTATGGGAGTGTAGGCTCCTTTTATCCTAGTCCTTAACTCAAAGGCTACCACACTGGCTGGCTGCTTAGGAGTTACAATCTAGTTTTGAGAACTAGCAGAGTAATAGGTGAGTTTTTTACACCTTATTATCATAATTATTCATTTAATTTTTGACCAATCACAGATTAGGGTATGTTGAATCCTTTATTTGCATATCTGACTGCCTTATATAGAGGGGGAGCAAGTAAGTAAGCTTCGTACCCTACGCACCTATTATATTCTAGTACTAATGTGATTTGGGGGTAAAGTGCGCCAGGTTAGGGGGTCAAGACTTAAACAAAGGGCCTTCCATACTTCCTTATTTGAGTGGGACGAGTCCACCATCCCTTACAAAAGCACTGGGGATACAGCAGTGAACAGAAATGTGAAGAAGCACTGCCATGCTAGAGCTTACCACCTAATGGGAGAAAACCAAGAAATAAGATTTTTTTTAAAATGCATACTGTTAAGATGAGGATATGTATCACGTTATTGTCCTCAAAGCATTGTCAGATGGCTCAGGTTCAAGCTAGGAAGCTGAGCCTTAATCCATTTTGATCAATAGCTAGTTTGGCAATTTGTAAGTCACTTCTCAGTTCCTTGCCTCTGTTAATATCCTACTTTCCTCATAGATTTGATAATTCAGTGATAAAACATCTAGAGCTGTAAAAACATTACACAAGTGTAGGCCTTTGTTTTTTTGTTACAACTGTTAGTATTTAAGAAGAGCATAAAATAAGCCAAAAATAAGGGAACACTTGACCACTAGTAGTTCTTAAGACCAGTGTCAAAAGACTAGTACAATTAAGCTAGAACTCTAAGAGACATCACTTATTTTCAGCTATCGCATATTTCTCTGAAGCAATGAACAAAAACATAGAAGCACTGCCATTTTAGAAATCTAGACTGTTCTGTCTCTTTAAGTGATCAGGGTTGAATAATGTCAATCCTGAAAAGGTTCTAAGTAAGACTCCTTTGGAGTTAAGTAACCCTAGGCTATTCTTTTTGCATGAAAAGGACTAGTTTGCCCAAAGATGTTGAAAGAAACCAACCCTGTAAACCCAGGTAGCTCTAATTTGACTAAACCCAAGGCCAACATGAATACATTGACACAAGATGTTAACGGCAGCAGAGGTATCCTTGTACGAGTTCCTGTTCAATATAGGGACACTCCAGAACCACTTCCAGGAGGTATGATGACTGTGATGCACGCAGAGAACACAGGACACTAAATATAAATCCTGAAGCAGGATGTGCTGTTGCCTAACACAGAAGTCTGCAGAAAATCCCAAGCGAGGAGTCAACAGCCACAGAGGGGCTTACAACTGCTGAGATGATTTCCTATATTTTCCAACCTCCCCATTTCTCACCACTTCCCCATGCCTCTTAACAGTTAACCTCATCACCTAAGGGCTTCACCATGGAATTTTTTTCACGAGAAACAGGGGAATTACTATGGTTCATTGTTCTTAAGCAAGTATACCAAAATATGTATGGCTTTTGGTAGAAAAGAAGTCACATGCAGCAACAGGTGGAATAGATAAATTCTGCAATTTTCCTGTTGAAAATCCCTCTAAATTTTGAAATTATGCTGGCTTGATTTTGCTTCTACTGGAGAACTAAGAGAAATATCCCCCCTCATTGACCCAAATGAAGCAAAAGGACTAAATGGATCAACATTTTTTCCACAAGGAAAATTATTAAAAAGGGTCAGTTAGAATACCTCTCTTCCCACCTCCCCAGTCATGTGAAAGTTTGGTATGAGTTTTGAACAACCATCTGTTTACCCTCATAATTAATTTTGGGGGCTGAAGACCATTTAGGAAGAAATTTCACCCTTAGCAGAGAGCTGAACTGTGAGGGAAGTACCAAAATGTTGCTTGGTTGATAAACAAGACAAAACAAAAAAATAGAGCAACAGTAAAAACCCTTTTACCTCTGTCTGGAAACTTCAGTGTCTTTTTATCTAAAAGAATCTGTGAATGCCTAGTCCAGAAAGGAAAGTCATTCCTAGTTTTGTCAGTTTATTTTAATTCAGGTCAACTTAACAAACTACCCTCAGTTCAGTAGAAGAAATATTTACTATCTGCCTATTGACTTGCTAGAGTGATACTTAGAATCCAAAGGAAAAAAAATCTAATTCTTTTATCAGTAAACTCTTAGTCTAATAGGGAAGAAAGCATATAAGCAAATAACTACAATACATCATTTCACTTATTGTCCATTTTACTGATAAGATACTAGTGCTCATAAATGTTAAATAATTAAATACCTTGGGCCAGACAGCCAATACATATAAGAGCCAGAATTCAAACCACAGTACCTATTTTTTAGACTGCAATTGCTCCTGTATTATTCTATTTAGTAATATTACTTAAATTGAGTTTGCTAAATGTCTAATGTAATGCCTGGGAAGCTAAAGATTTGGAAAATCTTGTCTTGTCAAATATTTAGTAAAGACATGGTCACGTTAACAGGCATCTTCTTTCTGAATATACGTTACCAGGGGCCAGGGTGGGTAGGTTATAGGGAGAGTTTGGGGTGATAAAAAGTGTTGGTAATGGATGATACTGATGGGTAGCACAATACTGAGATTGTAATTAATGGCACTGAATTATGTATCTGAATGTGGTTAAAATAGGAAAGTGTAGGTTGTATATGTTATTAGAATAAACATAGTTTAAATACAAAAAACAAAACAAAACCATTGGACGGTAAAACACAGTGAACTCTAATTTAAACCATGTATTATAGTTAATACAATTATATTATTTCATCAGTTGTAACAAATGTAACACACTAATGGAAGATGTTAAAAAAGAGTGGGGAGCCTACGTGGGACATGACATCCAGGGGTGAAAATCTCCCTGGTGACATGGGAGAGGACTCCCAGGGATGAATCCAGACTGGTATCGTGGGATCAACAATTACATTCTGACCAAAAGGGGGAAAGAAGTGTAATTAATAAAGTATCAGTGGCAGAGAGAGTTCAAATAGAATCGAGAGGCTACTCTGGAGGTTGCTCTTATGCAAGCCTCAGGTAGACCTTGCTACCTATCATAACCTGCCAACCCCCAACCAGGACCATTCCAGCCAATCCTAAAGAACACCTAGGGCAATATATAAGATTCCACAAAGGTTCCAGGCACTAGAGTAACTTTCCAGAAACCTACAACCTCCAGATGGGTCCCTGGTCCCGGTAAGTCCTGAAACCTAGCCCAGTCTCTCTAGAACATCACAGAGTTCCATCTCCTTACCCCATATTAGTGACAGACCCTTCCAATATGAAAAAGTTAGAATAGCCATAGCCCAAACACCCTTAAAGAGAGGGATGGAAAAATCAAAGGTGATGGTGGAGTTATACAGAGAAGATAGGATTTAACAAATGAATATGAATGCTGAATCTTGATACCTCTTTTTAGTTTCCAGTATTTTAGAGCAGCTAGAAGTAAAAACCTAAAATTGTGGAATTGTAACCCATGTAAAACTCTGAAATATGTTCTACAACTAATTGTGGTGCTGTGCTTTGAAATTCATAGCTTTGTTGTATATGTTATTTTTCACAAAAAAAGAAAAAAAGCCAATTGTGACGATGAAAAAATATTTTAAGCCTCTAGCTTTCTTTATTCTGGAGCATCTAGTAGGAAAAATATGATCATATGGGAGCCCATAACAAACTCTGGGATCTGTCCTGTAACTACTTGTTGAAGAGTACTTTGAAATAACTATTGCTTTATTATTTCCTTGCTTTGTATACATGTTACACTATACAGTAAAAAAAGTTTAAGAAGTGGGAGAGAGGATATGGGGACTCTCTATTTTCTACATTTTTCTGTAAACCTACATTTCTAATAAAACAACTTTTAAAGTGAATTTAGAAATCGGTCATCTGTGAATGATGAAATTCCAAGTCTTCAAAGGTCTCTAAGAGGTAATACCATGAACTGCTGTATATAGTTCATCTGACTCAAAGGAAAAACAAAAACAAAACAATCCTGCCCTTTCAAAGGAATCAGAAAAAGCAGAATATAGATTAATCCACAGAATAGCCACATAATTTACCCCATTTGACAATGTTTACATGAAAAGTTAATAGTTTTGAGTGACTGCTTTTGTTTAGTTTACTTATATTACTCAGTGACAACCAGATTTGTTTTGTTTTCTTGGCATCGTATTGTTAATTTTCAAAGTGTCAAAAAAAAATTTAGAGCTAAATAAATGTTCCCTTTTCTCAAATTGTTAATTTCTAATAAGCAAATAATCTAGCTTTAAAAAGCTAATAATTTACCTTTTTTAAATACATCATATCAGTCTTTACATCCACTTTTCTTTTCACTTACCCTGTATGTGAAATCCCAAAGAATCTAATATTACCTTTACTGTGAAAAATTCCCAGTCTAGTTGTTAATTTGCATTTCTATTATTTACTGAGTCACTTAACTATGCTTTATGCTGGAGAATCAATGATCCATAAGACCTATGTTCTTAGGAGTTTAATGGCCAAGAGGGACAAGTCACCAAATTTTAGTAACCTTGACAAATGCCATGGTACGAAAATCCTACGATTCTCTAGAATCTCCTGACAAGGGGAACTAATCCTGCACCAGCGGAAGGCTTTCAGTTAAGAAGCTCTATTAAATTGTCCAGAGTGACAGTGAGGCTGCAGAGAAATGGAATGAATTAGTCATAAAAAGTTTAAGAGGGATGGGGTTTGGTAATTGAAGGGATGTGCTGAGTAGATGACAGCAAGTTGGGGGATGGCTCAGAAGTAGGTTGGAGGGGAAATGAATTCATTTTGTATGTTAATTTGAGGGGGCCTATGGACATTCAAATGATGCTAATCAAGTAGTCATACCCATTTGGCAGCCACTGAAGCCAGAGAGGAATGAAATCACCCAAGAATGGAGAAACTATGGAGAACATTTTTTTTAAGTTAAAATAGCACATTTTGGCTAAGAAGTTCTAGGGGAGGTTCTACTCCCTGTCCTGAACCTCACTTTCCGGCCAGCTTACCACTTTGATCTGCTTTCCAACAGTTCATCTACCCAGTTTGTGACAGTTTAGGAAGTCAGTATACCTTCCCAAAGCATTAACCTGTAGTAACCTGGGGAGGGGTAAACAGGTATTTTTATTAACATACTTCTTCTCTGGTAAATAGTATCCCATTTTTTTTTAAGCCCTCCGAACTCATTATCCTAGTGTGTCAAATAGGTAGTGATGTACAGCTGCAAGTGGTAATTCTGAATTCAAATCCTTAATCTATCACCTACCACGGAACTTTGGGCACATTTCTATAACTGTATCTTACCTTCGCTTGTAAAAGGAAATATCTACCTTACAACAGGGTTGTAAGGGTTAAATGAGTTAATACATTACACAGCTCAGCCATCATATGTGGACCTGAACTTCCCAGTGCCCAGAGCCCAAGCCCGTTTGTGAAAATGAATGGAAGCAGAGTTGGAGGGAACTGTCCAGTTCTAATCCACTCTTTCCCAAGATACAGGTTGGATTTCTGCACTTGCCCCAGGAATCCTAAGAGAATCTTTTCAGGGCCTTACAGGATACTCATGCACTTTGTTCATGAATGACAAATCTCTGCTAGGACCACAATCATCCTCTTCAAAAGGTGACTACAGTGAATACTATTGTGAATGCTGTCCAGAGGTCACTGAATAAACACGTTTAACCTCTTGGCACCACTCTTTGTGGTTACCCTGGGCAAAATGAGATGGGTTCTGGTTTTAGAATTCCAAGGATCCTTACTTAGCAAAAAAACAAACTAAAAGATGATGTCAATCCCACCTGTCTACTTACGCAATAAAAAGGCAGGGTATATCGATTTTAAGATCTCTGTGAAATTCTGGTGGGGTTATTTTTCTCCCTGAATGTTCAGATTAGGCACTAGCTCAAGCACTTGCGGACAGTGTTGTGAACACCACTACCTTTTTTCAGCTCAAACTCCAGCTTAGCCAGTCCCGAATCTCCGTTTTTCTTTCTATTCGCAGTCTCAACCACCACCCCTAAAGCCCAGCACTCACAGCTTCTTTGTCATTGTGTCAAAGCAACATTTCATATCAGTAATAATGAAAATTAAATAAGGTTCAGTATTTCCAAAATGCCTCCTGCACTGTTTCCAAAAGCAGCTGTAGCGTTTAATTGTACCCCAAACCCTGAATCTAAAAAGGGAAAAAAAAATCCCTTTGATTCACCTAGACACAAATATAGAATTAAAACTTCACGACTGAAATGCTTAGAAAATACAATTTCTGCTTAACTGGGAATATTTCCAGAAGAAAATATTCCTGAAATACATTTAACTGGGCATATTTAAAGTCCTTATGCTTCTGATCATTATCAAGAATGGAGTCCGGAGTTCTCAGATATCACGCTGCTACCAATTAGCAGTTTTTTGTGATGCATCTCATTTTCATAGAGTGCTACTGCAACCTTAACATAGCCAGCATTTGCTAGTAAGAATTTCCTATTCACTTCTTCCACACCACTGACCTTCACTGTCTCTTAAGAGTGGTGCCTAGATAGCAATGTCACCACGATCTGGGAGTTTGTCAGATATACTAATATTTGCACCCTTTCCCACATCTACTGCATGGCAGTATGTATGATGCAGTAATTTGTGTTTTAACAAACCTTCCAGGTCATTCTGATGCATACTAAAGTTTAAGAACCATTACTATAGAGAACCCCTCACTATTCACATTAAAGCAACAGCTCTTAAGAGCCCTGGAATCTGACAACCCCCTGAAATAAGCAAATGTTCATTTGCCTGGGGAAGAAAGCTCACAGCTCTCAACATTCTCAAAGGTATGTCAATCTAGATTAGTTGAAACTGCTTTAAAGTCAAATTGCACAGAATTCACTTCTGCAAATATACACCAAGTCAAATTTTTCTCCAAGCCCTTTAATTCACTTAAACAACTGAGGCACAATAACAAAAACTGCATTTTTTACTTTACAAGGAAAATCAATTTGTGTGATAGCTACACGATACGCTAATTTTCTCAAAATCTCTTCTGCAATAACATTTCATCAATACTCTGGTCCACAGGTTGAATCAGTGAGGTCACAAAGATAGGCAGGAAGGGATTAGAAGAATGAAATATTTACTGACTGCACACTATACTAGGTTTTACACTTAAATGTGAACATAAATTCTAGTTATCAATAGAAAAACAATGCTGTCAGGTAAGCTCGTTTTAAATGCTTTTACTTTAAATATAAATTATGAACCTTTGTATTTAACAAAGATTTTTGACCAAAGAAGCATGTCAACATACAACAATATGTTTTCCATTTCTAGAGATTTTACACAAGGGTGCAACATTAGCACATGGGAACATTCAATCTGTTTCATTCAACTTAAATCTTGAGTTGTTTTATTCCCACCTACTGGGTACCATTTGGTCAGCACCACGGTTCCCTGGTTTATCACCACTACTAAAACCTTAGGTAGGAAACTCTTCAGTGGGGATAAAATAGCAGGTTTTTTTTTTTTTTTTTTTTTTAATATAGCACACCTAAAGCTTTCAAAAGTAGGAGCTAATTTTAAAGTACCAAAGCTGTCATTTAAATAAGAAAATGTACTTGGCTTAATCGGCTCTAAAGTGAGGCCATCATTGCCTTTTCAACAAGGCTTAAATCAAAGAGGATTATTTTCCAGAAAGCTGATTCCCAGCTTGTAGTGCACAATTTTCAAGGGCATATATAGTTAACTTTCTACCTTCCCAAAATCTAGATGACCACTCACTCCTCCAACCAATCCTTAGTTTTTCCAGGCCCATTATTTTCTTGCTAAGCTCTCTGCTCTTTTTCCCACCTATATTCTCCCTCTACCTCCCTCAATCTATACCTAGAGAAAAGACTGTTTCTCTGCTGCCTGATCAATTACTGACCAATCACCACTACCGTGCTTTGAATTTCAGATCTTGTTAGTCAGGTTTCTACTGTTCATTCCCCACAAAAGCACACAAAGTGTCATGATGATAATAATAAAATACACCAAGAATTCTCACAAACCTAGAAGGTATCTGGAGGAAGAGCCCTTACATGTTTGACCCATCTATCCCAATGTCTAATTCATCGGTGAGACACTAGAGGTGGATACATGACATGCTCAAGGCTATACAGAAAGCTAATTAGAGGCAGAAGCTAGCCTTGTATTTCAAACTCTTTCCACTATACCACAACTACCACACACACACACAACCGCCTAGGTTAAGGTAAGAAAAGTTAATAAGTAAATCAAGATAAAAAGCCTAGTACAAAGGAAAAATCTCTGGGATCTCTCCTCAGACTTTTATATGGCACAAAGCCAATCTGAACGAGAAATACTGCTCGGTTCAGCACATGCAGCACGATACCAAAGATCCCTATTCTCAGTTCTGAAATGGGATCTGTGACTGCTTGTCAGTATTTGAGAAAAGGTCCCACTCCATTTTCTTCAATCTTCAGCCACAAGCTTATGCCTTACTCTTAGTGTTCAACAAGATAAATGAATCAAGTTGAATTAGGATTAAAGAAATACATCAAAGTTAAACACAAAGTGGAACTTTTTTTTTACAAGTAGGTCATCCCAGTTATCTTAAATCATACACTTCAGATTAATTTACAGTGTTGCGACAGAATCGTATGATTTCAGTGAAAATCAAAACAATAATCAGACATTAATAAAAGATCAATTTGAAAATACTAAGTTAGGCAAGCATGCAAAATTCAGAGTATAAAACAATACAAGGCCTGGTGGCCAAAGAAAAGACACTCTTCAGGAGAAGGTGGATTTGAAGATGCTGAACACAACCATATAAAAAAAGGGATGCCTCAGAGATCAGTTCCCTTTATTTTATAAATGAGGAAAATAAGCAGACATGATTTGGTGAAGCTCACACGCAGCTAGTGCTATTATATGCAACTGCTACACATATCTAAAGTACAGGGTGATAAATACCTAGGACATATTAAGCCCACCATTTAAATAAAACATTTTACTAAGCCTACTGATTTAAACAGTATTATCAAGATTGACATAAGGGGTAGGGATAAAGTTAATATAGCACAGCAGCACATTTCACATATGTATTTATATTTGAAAGATTAAATGGGAAAAATCATCTCAAAGATTAATGCTCAGTTTTGATAAACAATCAAGTTTTCAAACAATTTTCTGATATACAGCAAAAGGTATTAGCCTTTAAAAAATGCACGTTCTTCAGCTTTCTCCTATACTTCTTTATGCCTTATCTTTAAAAACTGAGCACTGGGGCAGGCCATGGTGGCTCAGCAGGTACAGTTCTCACCTGCCATGCCAAAGACTTGGGTTTGATTCCTTGCGCCTGCCCATGCGAAAAAAAGAAAACAAAAGAAAAAAAAACAACTGAGCACTGGGTACTTTCAAACTAAGTATTGTTACATGTATGTACATTTTAGGAAGAAACAAAATCCATGATATTTTAGTTAACTCATAGTGTATTTATAAAATGAAAAATACTTATCAAAATACACTTTTCACTGGGAAAAATAAATAAAACAGACAAATGGATCTACACAAAGTAAAAATTAACTTTGGCAGATTTCAGTGTGGTACAGTCCATCTCAAAGCATATTTGCTCCTATAACTCCAGAGCTGTTCATCTTCCAAGTTAAGAATCTTAAAAATATTTTAAATTGAGATTTTATTATGCTGATATTTGTTTTTCATTCCACATCATCTTCAGCCAAGCTCTGAGCACTTACAATTCTCTGCAAGAATAAAAGAAAAATAATTTAATTCCTATAAATATCAAACATTTAATCAAGATGTTATATAAAATACTCTTTATATTCAAAGATTCAAACCTTACTAAAGTTTATCCATTTTGACATTTATTTTAACATTTAACACACAGTTATCATCTGGGAAAAGGATGCTCATACTGTCAGTCTCATTTCAAAATTCAGGCTAATTAACATTACCCTGAGGTCAATTTTCCGAAAGCACTGCTATACTGCCTTTCAAACAGTGTATGCTATTAAACAGATGATTCTGATAAAAAAACAGACAGGAAACCACATCACAAGGATATAAGGATTTAAACTGAAGTCCTTGGTTTCCCAACTCTTTCCCTTGAATCTTTGGGATCTTTATTTTCTTTTTTCCAATTCCTTTCCAATCTACTTGAGTGAAGAACTGTTTGAAGGATAAAGCGTTCAGTTACACCATAAAGTTCTGCAAAAATCCAACATCATTATCCTACTAATTTTTAATAACACCCATTAAGGAAATTAACAAACATAACAGATCTGCTATACCAAAAAGCAGATTCATTTCAGCACCTTGGAAGAGATTAAAAATGAACAGAATGCATTTTAACCAACTCAAATTATATACAAATTAACCTTTTATATAAATGGCAATACTTGATTAGGGATGTGGAAAGGTAGTCCAAAAGCTCCAAAGTCAAGGCCCACCTCAGCAGAAGCAGAGGTACTGAGTTTTTAGACAAGTCAGGTGTCAGTGGGAGTCCAAAGTTCCTTACGACACTTTCTAAGCTACGCCATAATAGAGCCTCTGCCTTCAGCCAGGCCCCCTAACTAAATGCCTGATCTTCCAGAAGGGTAGGCAGGCGGCCAGTTTTAAAAAGTAGCTGACAGAAGGATGCCTGGACAAATCCCAGAGTGATCTGAACAGTGAATAAAAAAGTCTTTGCAAAGTCCTCTTAGGGGAATGGCAAGAAAGGGGGGAAAATTCAACTTTCCCGTTGGGAGAATTCTTGATATTCTCGCAAGCAGTGAGATCAAATCAATAGGCCAAGCCCTCAACCTTGGGGTTTGTTCATATGAAACTTATTCCCGTGAAGGATAAACTAAAGCCTACTTAAAATTAGGCCTAAGAGTCACCCCCAGTGAACCTCTTTTGTTGCTCAGATGTGACATATCTCTCTCTCAACCAACAAAGCAAGCAAACTCACCACCCTCCCTCTCTACATGGGACATGAATCCCAGGGGTGTAAACCTCCCTGTCGACATGGGACAGAAATCCTAGAATGAGCTGGGGCTGAGTATCAAGGGATCGAGAAAATCTTCTCAACCAAAAGAGAGAAATGAGATAAATTAAAGTGGCTGAGAGATTTCAAACAGAGTTGAGAGGTTTCCTGGAAGTTATTCTTATGTGCTTTATAGATATCCCCTTTTTAGTTTAAGGTGTATTAGAGAGGCTAGAGGGAAGTGCCAGAAACTGTAGAGCTGTGTTCCAGCAGCCATGTTTCTTGAAGATGAATGTATAATGATATAGCTTTCGCAATGTGACCATGTGATTGTGAAAACCTCGTCTGATGCTCCTTTTATCTACGATATTGACAGATGGGAGTAGTAAGGGGTGTACAAAAAAAAATAGGGGGAATAAAGGTTAAAATCTATTGAGTAGATGGAAAAACTAGCCGCCAATGACAGGGAAGGACAAGGGGTGTAGTGTGTGTAAGTTTTTTCTTTTTTTCTGGAATGATGCAAATGTTCTAAAAAATAATCATGGTGATGAATATATCACTATGTGATGATATTGTGACCCATTGATTGTACATACTTTCGCTGGTTTGAAATGATGTATGTACCCTAGAAAAGCCATGTTTTAATCCTAATCCCATTTTGTAAAGACAGCCATTTCTTCTAATCCCTATTCAGCACTGAATGTCTGAAACTGTAATTAGATAATCTCCCAGAAGATGTGATTAAATCAAGAGTGGTTGTTAAGGTGGATTAGCTGGAGGTATGTCTCCACCCATTTGGATGGGTCTTGATTAGTTTCTGGAGTCCTATTAAAGAGGAAACATTTTGGAAAAAGAAAGAGATTCTGAGAGAGCAGAACACAGCCAAAAGAAGCAGAGTCCACCAGCCAGCGACCTTTGGAGATGAAGAAGGAAAATGCCCCCTGGGGAGCTTCATGAAACAGGAACCCAGGGGAAAAAGTCGGCAGATGACGCTGTGTTTGCCACGTGCCCTTTCAGATGAGAGAAATTGTAACTGTGTTCACCATGTGCCTTCTCATTTGAGAAAAAGACCCTGAACTTCATCGGCCTTCTTGAACCAAGCTATCTTTCCCTGGATGCCTTAGACTGGACATTTCTGTAGACTTGCTTTAATTGCGACATCTTCTCAGCCTTAGAACTGTAAACTAGCAACTTACTAAATTCCACTTTTTAAAAGCCATTCTGTTTCCGGATATTGCATTCCAGCAGCTAGCAAACCAGAACAACCATAACACGGAATGTTTGCATGTTAAGAATGTCCATGTTTGTAGGTTATTTTAGTTTGATAATACAAAAGAAAAAGTAGCTGACAGTGACCTGAATTTTGAGACTTAATATTAAAGTCTGAGACTTTAAGAAATTTAGTTTCATTACATAGATGAATTTCATTATTTCAAATCTAAGCTCATTTTTAAATGCAAATGCCTGCAAACATTTCTCAGAATCTATCTACTTTTATTCTGTTACATTTCCTTACCTGACTAATTGTTGGGAGCTTAGTCAGAAGCATCTGGAACACTGGTGGTGGAAGAGTTTGCTGTAACACTTGCAGTAACTGCTGTGGCTGTCCACACACAGCAATTGCATTTGTCAAATGGTCCACACCCTTCTCATATTCACCTGTAAGATCACAAACAATTTGAATTGCCTTTTCCTTGCCAAAAAACTCTCAAGTCTTCACTGTTATCTTCAATGATGTTGATACACTGATATGAAAATGTCTCCAAGATATGCATACAAGGAAGAAAAATTAAGGAGTATAATTGTCCAAAGGTACGAATGGAAATGTCTCCAAGATATGTATACAAGGAGGTAAAGTTAAGGAGTATAATTGTCCAAATATACTAGCATTAATAAACCTAGAATACTTTTTTCAAGATTACCTAAGAAATTGTTGACAATGAAATAGTACTTTTCTATGAGATGAAAACTAGAAGACTGGGGGCTGAGGTGGAAAGAACACTCAATTTCATTTTAACCAATCTTTTGTACTATTTAGATATTACCACATGGAAGTTCAAGAAAAATGTTTTTTTTTTTAAAGTCATGCTGGGTGCACGGGTGGTTCAGTGGTAGAATGCAGGGGATCCAGGTTCGATTCCTGGTCCATGCACCACCACACCCTGGGGAAAAAGTCAAGCTAATAAGGAAAATGTGACAGTAATGAAATGGCAGGATTTATTCTTTTTATTTATCTATAAATTTCCGACAATACATTTACTACTTTTGAAAGAAGGAAAACATTACTTAAGGTTTACAGTTTTTAAATAGGACATAGAAATCCTTTTAAATGTACCTTTTAAAAAATGACTGGATTTCTTTTAATGAGGAAAGAGATTGGGAGACAAGTTCCCATAGATGTCTCTAATATCTACACTTCTTTGGAACATAGGCATTTATTACATTTGCTCTGTATTACCTTTTCAAGGATGTCTTAGTATAGTCAATAGCCATTGAATACATAAGGCCTCCCTCCAAAGTAAGGACAGATTTGCTTAAAATATTTCACCCCTCTGGGGCAAGGACAAACATGCTTCCTGGTCCATTATAAAAGGGCTGGATTTAGGTGTCATCTCCTGAAAGGCAATCCACTGTGTGTACAGGTGTTGTCTGATACTTGGCATCACCACGGGCACTGGGGCTCCAGGAACTGGTAAGAATGCTGATACCCTAGCTATTGTCATTACTGTGCTAAACTGTTCTACAACTCAGACCTAGGAGTCTCGGCACCCATGAAACTATCTATGGAAGGCTCTTAATAACCAGTATGTTCTTTTTATTCACTAAAACAGACTTTCATGATATAAATTTATAGGAAACAGATTTTAATGAGTTTTCAGTAAGTCAATGTTTTTGTAACAATACTTCTCATGTATTTATATAAAAGTTCATTCAAGTAGTTTAAACATTTCTTCCTCTATCTTTATTATCATCATATTAAACTACAAACATTTACAAGGGTCCTAGAACACTGTTCTAAGTGCTTTGCAGGAACAAGCTCATGTCATTTTCAAAATAACCTTTGGTTAGACACTTACTAGTATCATTCTCATTTTACATCTGAAAAAACTAAGCCTTAGAGTAATTAAGAATTTTGCTTTGAGTTATTAAGCCCAGGATTCCTTAATTCCAGAACCCCTGCTTGTATTACTAAACTTCTTCCCAAATCCAACATTTCTTCATCAGCACAGGTGTTGAGCCAATTTGAATTTATCCTAAACTAAGTCAACAATCAGTATGGTAGGGCCTACCATCCTGCAAAACTCTTATAAGGTAGTTTCTGACTTAAGAAAATGCCTCCAGACAGTTGCTCTTATTCACTCTTAATCTTTCTTATTTTGTAAGTAACTTGAGTATAGGAACTGGGCCACCTGCAACCATTTAGCTGGAATTAATTGAACAAATTCTAATTATGTCAAGAAATTATTTATTGGAAAAGGAAAGATAAAAAAGTAAAGCTGGTTACTATTATCTTATACTTTAATTCTCTTCCCATAAAGAAACAACAACAAAAACCCCACAAACACCCTGCAAAATGTAGTTCAACTCTGTCTAAACTATTATAGTAGCAATGAGAAGAAAACAGTCTTAATGCTTTTTAAAAAAAATGATAGCAAGTACTTCAAAAGCAACTTTTGAGATGTTAATTTGACACTAAAAAGATAAAGAAATAAATGTGTCAATACTAAATTACTGAATGAATTATACCTCAGTTGTGTCAAGTTGATGAGTTTAATTTCATTACAGGAATTTAAGAGCGCTCAATGAGGCACAAAGTAATGAAAGTTTAAATCAACATCAGATAACTTGGTTCATTCTAAAATCAGTCACAAACTCATATATGACCTTCATTAGGTAAATTTACCTTCTCTGGGATTTGTATCAAAATGGTATTGATTTTCTAAGTCCCTCCTAGACCTAACTTTTTTTTTTTTAATTTCTGCATATTTTATTGGGGTTCTGACTACATGCAAACATGTTTTGGCATAGAGACAATCATATTTACCGATGTAAAAAAATTTTTTAAAAAATTAAAAAATTTTTTTTCTGGTTTTCCAATTATTTTCTTAATGCTATTTGTTCTTTTCATGATTCATTATTCTTCAGAGAGTGACCACCTCTTGGGAATGCTGTGATGAAAAGTCCCTTGAGTGCTATGGGAGACTAAGCTTCTTAAGGGAAGAATAATGTAATTTCATCTTTTATCCCATCTAATGATACCATTAGAATAGGCTGGGAATATTCTGGGCATTCAATATGTGTTTGTAGCCCTGATAGACCTAACTTTTAATGCAAGATACAGTAAACATTTTTTGTCAACTTTTCATTCTGAAATAATTTCAAACTACAGGACAGCTGTAAAATTACAAACCCCACAGAGAACACCAACATACCACTGGATCCCCAGATCTCCTTGAACAACAATTTTAACATTTCACCAAGAATAACCTCATTTTTTAAGACTATTTATCACCTTTATATCATATATCAAGTAAACTAAAATGCAATCAAAATACACCATGGTCAATGAAAACCTACTTGAGAATATTTACTTCTGGAGTCAGTAGTATATATATAAAAATTCCCCACATTAAGTGCCTAAAAATTGGTCATGACATATTTAAAATACCACTTTAAAAAATAACCAGGCGGGCCGCGGTGGCTCAGCAGGCAAGAGTGCTTGCCTGCCATGCCGGAGGACCTCGGTTCGATTCCCGGCCCCAGCCCATGTAAAAAAAAACAAACAAACAAACAAAATATAATAAAAACAAGAAAATGTTTAAAGATGTTTCCCTTTCTTCCATCCTTCCTTCCTTCTCTCTGTCTTTCCTTCCCTTCCTCCCTCTCTCTTTAAAAAAAAAATAACCAAATTACACAAGAAAAGTCCCTTATACATTTATATTAGTGCAAAGCATTCTATCTACTTCTTCCTTCTTTTAAAGACTATTACCTTGGGCTAGTAACTCTTCACCAAGCTGTATTTCTTCAAGGAAAAATTTCTGAACAGCTTCAGCATCTTTAAGGTCAGGCAACTGTGGAAATAGAATGTTCAGTAATTGATACCAAAATTATGCCAAATGACATACTGGTATGCAGAAAATCATGCCAATAAAAATAAACAGGGGGTGCATGGGTAGCTCAGTGGTAGAATTCTTGCCTGCCATGTTGGAGACTCAGGCTTGATTCCTGGCCCATGCACCCCCACCCCTCCAAAAAAATGCTGCAAACAAAATTCCCTATGATATACACATCACATATATGCCTCTGTGTGTGTGTGTGTATATAGATACAGAAATACTTATGCAGGGAGTCATAAAAAACAGTTCATCCTAAAAGACTGCAAGGAATAGAGTTTACTATCTACATTGAAATGAAAAACAAAACTTTTTATTGATTCAACTGGCACTTGAACAGTTCTTAGAAAGCTGTGAAGCAAACCTAAAGAGAAAAAAACGAAGGGTACAAATAGCTCCACAACAAAACACACACTTATCTACACAATTTTTTTTTGCTTGTCATCATTTACATTTTTATATAATTGTAGTCAATTTTTTCTAATCCAACAAGATCTTATATAGATTTAACATACCTCTAAAAGATTAGTTATATTTAAACGCCAAAAGAATACCATTGAGTTGTATATGATTGTTTAATCATCTATTTGTTGGGCAGCTGAATTACTTTTAAGTGTCCTGACATTACCTATAAGCAGCTTTATTTCAGTAAGTTTGCATTTGTGTGTTTATTGTTTTGTGGTATTTTTTTAAATACTATCAGACTGAATGACTAGGATAATACAGAACGCCACCAGCTACATGGCTCTTTTTCTTTTTGAAAATTGCAAATCTGCTGGATTAGTCAAATATGTCTCCATTTTTATTATAAAACTTAGGCTTCTATTTCAATATTACCATGTCCAGTCAATTAACCATGATAATTACTCAACTGCGTCAAAATAACTACTAAAATAAACACTTATTGATCAAATTTTCTCTTGCCTCAATTTCCTTTGAAAAGAACCACTACTGGTCAACCATTACAGTTCCAATTCCTGGGAACCCAGACAATGAAACTAATTTCAATAAAAGTAAAGAGCTATATGGACAATGGTCAAAACTTACTTACTTACTTCGACATGTCAGAACATTTAGTAAGTAGATAAACCTATGTACAGTCATTGAAAATAATCATGAACACAGGATCTATGAAAAGAAAAAATTAATAGATGTGTACTTCATTTATGTATTCCAACAGGGTAAAAATCTGTTAGGGTGGTGAGATTCTGAATCAGTGGGTGTCCATAATTTTGTTATGACTTTAAAAATGAATAATATGTTTCTTTTAGGTTAAAGTAAAAAAAAAAATTAAATCAATACATGTTATGTATTATTATTTTGAAGCAGAGAAATTCTGAATCTTTTGGTGCAATTTTTTGCAGACTATCATCTTATTATCCCTTAAATAACGCTTGTACAGTAAGTTATATAAGTTAACAGACATTGAACTGAGTTAACTATTTTAAAAACAACAAATTGTTTTTAAAAAATGAAAATCAAGGTCTGACATAACTTTCTCAAAATATATACTGAACCAGATTTTAAAAATAAGCCTATAAAGCATATAACACAATCTAAACAAAAAACAGATTACCTTGGAAAGCCCAGCTCTCTCCTTGGCAAGTTTCTGTTTCTTTCTTCCTGCAAGAAATATAATGCAGTACTTCATTTTACCATTGTCACACTGGAAATCAAAAGAAAGTCCAGCTGCCATAGTAGTCATCCATTTTATTTGCAAAATATTTCCAACTCTTGGGATCTCTGCTTTTGGTTTGTGATTTATCAAGGTCATATGAATGGTTCTGTTCCAATGAACTGTGTGCAATGTGACACTTCTAGGCAGGAGCTTTCTTCTTAACTCTAAGGCACCTGGACTAGCAATTTATAAGACGGAGGCAGATCTTAACTCCAAAAGATGACCTTAGAGGACTGTTATGAGAAAAAAAAAAAAGCTTAAAACAAGCAAATGCCTTCTGAAAAACTTGGAAGCATTCTGCAAATCCAAGTCTTAACACATAACTAAAGAGTCAGTGACTTGTTGGCCTAACTCTAGATAGTTAATTGGTGATGGCAAGGATACCCTCTTTTCTTATTCTGGCTTTACAAACTGGATTAACCAAAATACTTCTTGCCAATTCTAACCTAATCAACACCACACAACTCTAGCAGTTAACAGAAAAACAGGTTAAAGCTGATCTTACATATTAATTTGAACACTGCCTATTTTTCTAACAAACATTTTAGTTAAGTGCTAATTACTCACTGTGCAATTAACTGTGGGCAAACCACACATGCTTAAGGGTTGAGGTCTTCTTTAGGCACAAAATGGTATGAGACCAGTGCTCCAAGATGAGCAGTAGGAAAAAATCACAAAGGAAATGAAGATGAAGATAAGGCTATATACTCATTATTTGAAATATTTTATGTATTACTTAGCTCATTTAATCCTGGCAACATTTTGAGAGAAAGCTTATGAAGGTCACAATTAGCGATGGAGTGGCAATTCAAACCCAAGCAGTTTAACTTCAGAGCATGTGTACTTAACCTTACTCTTAACTTTCTAAAAGGTAGAAGGTAAGTAAGTACACTCAAATGAAAACAAAAGACATCAGAAGTGAGCATGGCAACTTTGGGCAATAAACTCTGAGGAATACAATTTGCTAAGCCAGAATCTAGGAAAAAAGTGACAAAAATGATCATGAAACCCAGCAGAGTCAAACTCAGTTTCCAATACTATACAACCTCAAAGTTCCCCCCATTCTTGGGAGGGTGGAGTACGTGACTGTTGTTGAATAAATTTGATTGCTTCCAAATTTCAAGATTGCTTAGTTGCTTTACATTTCTAGCAATAAAATTAAGATTCTGGATTTAGTTTCCTAAGACAATTAACTCATTACATTAACTTACTTTCAAATATATCATCATCAAGTATCTATCTCTGTTATAAAGAGACAGCTGGTAAAAGACCAAAATACCACAGGAGCTATACATTTAATCAACAAAATGAGGCCCATAAGAAATATTTGCAAGATTATTATAGTCCTAAGTGCTACTGTGTAAACCCAACAAATAAAAACAGGAATGCCTGCTTTAAATATATATAAAAAACGAGTTGTAAAAAGCTTCACATCTAAAATCATTTTGAAAGCATTCATTTAAATATGGAGGTTGTCTGATATATTTGTTAATGTTTACTATTTTATATGGTACTTTTAAATGAAACATACTTGTACATGACATTATAATCTATAAGGATAAATTTCATTAATCAATGATTACTTAAGTTGAAAACATTATGCTTTAAGAGTCTCAATAATCTGCTCTTGCTAATGGAAGACAAGAAATATAAACAAATTGAAATCCCAGCTCTAGCCCCAAAACTTACTTAAAAAACAAAATCAGCCTCTTTTCCTAAAAAAATTTCATCAGGAAAACAAGCAAAAGTGATTGATCTGAGAATCCTGTTTTTACTGCAGATGCATACATAGTATTGGAAATTGGCCTGAAAAAAAAAATCTTCTAAACTGAAATCAATTTCATTACACAAATGCAAAATATTCTGTTTTTTTTAAAATCAGCCAACTATGCAATTACCTTTAAACAGAGAGCAAAATTATTCTGAAGCTTTTTTTACTAAAATATTAAATAATCTAATTACATTCATAAAAAGTCACTAGCATTCATCAATGTGCCTGGAACTGTACTAAGCTCTACATTTATTATATCATTTTATAAGAGGGAAACTAAAGCTAGAAAACGTGCAGTCTTTTCCCCAAGATCACTTAGCTAATAATAGTGAGCATTCAAATCATTCAGCTAGGGGGAATAAAAAGTATGGAATGAAGATGGAAAAGGAATTTTGAAAATAACAGATTTCTCAATTTGTCTAGAATGATACCTTTTATGATTTCTTTAAACCCAAAATGAAGTTTCCTCAAGGTTTAAAAAATAGGATTGAAGTATTTCCTAAGGAAAAAAGGATTAATCCACTCTATACAGAGTTCTTCACACACACCACCCACTCCCCCAAAATGTTTTTGAAGGTATAGGAAAAAGATGACCTAAATTCCAACAGTTAAACTTATAGGAAGCATTTAAGAAAGGGACTTCCCTCTGTCAGAAATTGTGGTTAGCAAATCTTCACAAAACCAACAAGAGGCAGGTGGCATTACATGGTTTATTGTTTAAGTTCAGAAAGCTCAAACTTATGCTGCTGATATTCAGTGACCAACCTGGGCCTGGAAACTCAATGCTGAATTCAAAGAGGCAATCCTTCCATTACACTAACTAAGCATAAGTAAAACAACATTCCTTTCCTCCTAAAACAGCTCGGTAAACTAAATGTCACGTGGTAAATGGTATAAGATCAGAACTGCCCAACATGGCAGCCACCTGCTACACGTGGCTACTGGTCACTTGGAATGACTTCTTAAAACTTAAGCACGAAATAGGATGGTTAGTTATTCGAACTTTTCCGGCTTTAATAACAGGTCAATTTTAACCGGATTTCTGAGAAATCTAGTTAAGTTACAAAAATATTTCTTTACTGCAACAAATTTGCTCTTCACTTGTTGCAGATCAAGATGCCTCTAAAATTCAGAGCAGATGACAAAAGGCTCTTAAAATTCCCTCAACTTCTCTTTTAAGAGCAAATCCAACTGCTCTTAAAGGATGTCGCAGGTATGAAATAAGACTGAGCCACGGAGAGGCGCAGCCCTTTGGACTCTCCTACAATTTCTGTAGCATTCACTCATATCTTGGAAGCATTTTCAACGAAGCTACCAAGAGGGTTTAAGAATGCTAGAATGATACCGCATTGCATTTGCGGGTTTGGTAGGAGGCTAAAATTCGTAAAACACAACTTTCGAGTTGTGAACAGATTAAAAAGGGTGAACGGAAAAAAAAAGGGGGGGGGAGAACAAAAAACACCCCACAAAAACCCTACCGTATCATTTCTCCATTTTGTTTTCCCCAAATCAGAGTGCGTTTTCACGGCAAAAGTGTTCGGGAAAAACAAAATGAGGGAATAAAATCCTTCCTCCAAAATGGAGGAAAGCCTGCCCACACGGAAGCGGGTAAATGCGCAGGCGGCGCCATCTCCTTTTCCCGGCCCGCACGTACAGTCCAGGCAGGTCAGCCCGCAGGCGCCAGGCCCGGGCCACGCCACGAGGTCGGCCCGCGCGCAACGGCCCAGATGACCGCCGGCACGGAGGACTACCGGGTCGCGTGCCCCGGAGCCCGCAGGCCAGCGGCGACTGGGGTAGGGGAACCAAGTGAGGCGGAGGGGAGGCACCAGGCCCAGGGGCGAGGGGACCCACTCACGCTCTCGCAGCCTGTTCTTGAAATTGGGGTCACTCCGTCTCTTGCGGTCGAAGTAAATGCAATACCCGATGAAAAGGGCCCCGCAAACACCGGCGGCGATGGCGCTGTTCCGACCCACCATTTTCTCTCGACCGTGGAGTGAGGAGGGCGGCGGCGGTGGCGGCAGCCCGCGAAGCAGCCTTCGGCCGCCAAACCTCGAGCGGGACGGCGCCGCTCAAATCTGACCACTTCAGGTGAGGGATGCGGAAGGCCCCCGCGCGCGCCACTTCCGGTTCCGTAGTCCTGCGCCTGCGCCGTGGAGGGTAGCTTGTGCGCGGCCCCGAGGGACCAACCAGCGGTTGCTTAGCGCCTTAGAGCTGTTCTGTTCGTTCAGTTAAAGGCTTTGCGCGTAGTCGCGTATTTCTGCAAACCAGCTAAGTTTGATTTACCGAGAGGGGCGTATTGCCGTTTTACACACTGACTTTGTAGCTGACAGCTGTGTGTCAATGATGGAAGATCGCGGACACATTTCGTATCACCCGTTTGTAACACAGGGCAGCCTGTGACTCCTGTTCGAATTAAACTGCAGTTACTTTTCAAGTTCACTTGTAACCCATTGTACAACGAGCACCATAATCTAGTGATTGAATCTGAGTTCCAAAAGATGGTACAATACAGTGCCAATTTATGAAGAGGGGAAGAAAATTGAGTGAAGTCCTGGAAACATAACCTCTGAAACTGGTTAGAGAAAAAAGTAGAAAGCGTGAAATGTCTTAAGACTTTTGAAGATATTATATCGGCACTTTACACTGAAATCTTACCACAAATAAAACTTTGGGGCCAATTGGTTTTACACGAGTCCACCAAATAACTACCAATTCAACACTTACAGGAAATAAAAATAAGGGGGGGGGGTATTTTTCCTATCTCATTTTATTAGAAAAGGGTAACTTTGATACCAAAACCAGCAAAGGATGAGAATGTACTACAAGCCAAACCCTGTCAAGAACATAAATTCAAAAATGCAAGCTTTATTAGTGAGATCATACAATATGAACTAATTATAAGTAAACTCATAGAGATAAAATTTAGAATGTAGGTTACCAGGAAAAAGAATGAGGTAGAGAATGGGGAGTGGATGCTTAAGATGTGCAGAATTTTTAACTAGGCTGAATTTAAATGTTTAGAAATGATGGTAACAAATTATGGTGACTGCGACAGCACCTCATTATGTATGTGACTGTGGTTGAAAGTGAAGTTTAGAGGCATGTATGTCACTAGAAGGAAAACTAGAAGATAAAACATGGGATTGTATAATACAGTGAACCCTGTGGTAGATAACTATGATTAATAGTACAAATAGAAAAAATTCTTTTATGAACTAGAACAAATGTATATCACTATTAGAAGAAGTTAATAATGGAGCTGGTAAATGGGGGAAAATGCACCCATTGCAAACTTTGGACTATAGTTGACAGTATTTTTTTTTTTTGACAGTATTGTTTTATTCTTCCATCAACAGTAATGCTAGCGGTCAATAATAGGAGAGATAAAGGGTATGGGATGTTTGGGGGTTTTGTGTGGAGTAACGAAAGTTGTGATATTGATTATGGTGATGAATGCACAACTATCCAATGATACTGTAAGCCAGTGGCTGTATACTTTGGATAGACTGTATGATGTGTGCATATATCTCAGTTATAAACAAATCTTAGCATAGAAGTAACATCATTTTGTAAGTTAGTTTCCAATCCAGAAGTTATTTTGTAGATTAGTTACTGTTGCTTTTTTTCTTTCTAAGCATTTCTTAAGCCTTTCCCTTCTATTAGATATAAAACAAATTATTTGAACCATCACTTGGTTCCTGCTTTAGTTAACTATTGCTGGGTAATGAATTGTCCCCAACTTTAGTTGGTATAAAAAATCCATTTATAAGCCAACAATTTAGGTGGTTCAGGAATTTGGAAGAGCCAGTTCTGGCTCGGGTGTTTCAAGCTGCAGTCATTTGAAGCCTTGACTAGAGGTGGGAAACACTTGCAAAATAGCTCACTTACATGGTTGTTGGCAGGAGGCCTCAATTCTAATGATAATGGCAACTAAAAAAATCCCAGAGCTCAAAGAGAAAGAGAGAAGAGAGAGAGAGAAGCCACACTGTCTTTCATGACCTAGCTTCAGGATTTCATTGTTCAGACATTCCATCATTTCCACTGTGTTCCACTGGTTACATAGACCAACTGGATACAGTGTAGAAAGGAACTATACTGGAAATAGTACTAGGAAGTAAGGATTATGGGAGCCTTCTTGGAGATTGGCTACTACAGTTCCCAAATACCCTCCTGGCCATATTTGCCACAGTACCTCTTCTTTCAGTTATTCACTAAACTAATATTTATTGAGTGTTTACTGAAAAAAAAAAAAACAGTTTTTTACTGTTTAACTACCACTAATCTAAGTAATTAGGATATAATACTGAACAAATCTAACTCCTTTCTCATTCAGAGATTGCATTCTAATGGGAAGAAGCAGATATTAAGCAAATGTCAAATAGCAACATTAAGTATAATGAAAAAGAATAAAGCAGCTACATGGGGGTGTATTTGTCATGTGATATGATACACAATGAGCTCAAGAAACACCTCTTTCAGAAAATGGATTTGGGGTAAAGACTTAAAGGAAGTAAACAAGTGAACTATGCAGATATCTGGGCTTTAATAACTTACATATGGATTTGCAGAGAGAATCGCAAATGTTCTTGAGGTAAGTGTGTGTTCCATATTTTGCAGGTATAGCAAGAAGGCCAGTGTACATAGAGTGGAGTTAGGTAGGAAATGAAGTCAGAGAAAGACAGTGAGGGTATGTAGGCCATGGGGAAAATTGGCTTTTGAGATATAGAGCAACTGGAGGATTTTAAGCAGAAAATAACTTGATTCAACTTCTTTTATTTGGATCACCCATAACACTGCATACAGAAAGCCTGTAGGAAATAGTGAAAGAAAACTAATGAGAAGACTGTTGCCATGATCTTAGTGAGACAGCTTGGACAAGGAGGTAGCAGATTTCACCATCATACGTATCAGTATTCTCCCTACCAGTACATCAGATTCTGGATGGCTTTCCAAAGTAAAGCCAAAAGGAACTGCCGATATAATGGGACAGATGAGAGAAAGAGAAAATTCAAGTATAACTCCAAGGGTTTGGCCTGTAAAATGGAATTTCCATTTACTGGAGCAAGAAATACCAAAAGATGAAGTTTGCCAGGAAAGTTCACAAGTGCAGTTTGGGCGTTAAGTCTGAGATACTTTGGAAACAACCAAGCAGAGATACCAAGAAGAGAGTTGGATATGTGAATATTCTCAAAGGTGAAATCTAGACTAGACAGATAAAATTGAGGGTCATCAGCATATAGATGGCATTTAAAGCTTTGAAATGGGATGAGATCATTAAAGAAATGAAAACAGCTAGAGAAGAGGTCTGAGGACTGAGTCCCAGAATACTCCAAATCTTGTAGATTAAGAAGAGGAGACAGAACCAACAAAGGACTCTAAAGCTAGTAAGGTAGGAGAACCAAATGAAAACAATGTGTCCAGGAGTACAGAGTGAATCATCTGTGTCTAATGCTGTCAATAAGTGGTATGATTATACATCCTGTTTTGCCAGGGCAGAGCTCCAGTTTACACCTGTTGTCCTAGCATAATTATTAATAGTCCCCCCTCTACTCTCAAAATATCCTGAATTGGCTAATAAATCAGATGATCATCCTACCAATAGGTCAAAATAAGGACTCAAAAATGAACATTGAATTTGCCAACACAGAGATCATCAGTGACAGTAAGAGTTGCACCTATTTTCCTACCCCCTACCATTCTACTTATCATGCTTACATTCCCCCACCATCTTGCCTTTGCTGATGCTGCTTGCTTTTCTCAGAATGCCTTCTTCCTTATCCCCACCTTGGGGGACCCTGCTTAAATTTCTCTGCCTTCATAAATGCTCCCGGGACATTCCCATATTCTCCATTCACCTCTACATTTGGTTAAACAGATTTTAAAACATAAACCTCCTATTCCTAGTGAAATAATAAAATCTGTAGGATCTTAAAAAGTTAAAAAAAAATTAAGACTTATTGAGACATAATTCACATAAATATTCTAAAAGCTTAAAACTGGAAAAGAAGCTTATGTATCTATTTTTGTTCATTAAATATGTATGTACCTTCACTGCCCTGAGACACTGTAGGGATGAAGATCTGATACCTGCCAAAAACAGACTTTGAACAAACAACTATAAGGTGATAAAGTGTTTAGTAAGAGAAGAACTACTTTCTATTTCATCGGAGAACCTAAATCTACTTGAGGCATCAGGAGGTGCCCTCCTGCTTTCCCGATAATAAACCTAAAACCCTAAAGAAGAATGGAAATTAGACCAAAGGTATATGTGTATTGCCTGGTCTCAGGTAGGGGAGAAGGCAAGTGTGGAGGGACAGATGTACCAAAGCAAAAATAAATGATTGGGGTCACAGGATTACATGCATCAGAGTAACACAAAGAGCTTTTTAAATCATATGTCCTGCACATATAGATTCAGAGTCTCTCCATTCAAAAAAGTTGTCAGTGTATCCCAGCCACTAATGGGAGTATTTCTGAGTCTCAGGTGTGTTAGAATAGAAAAGACTTATCCAGGGCCACAAAGCTTGTAATGAGGCCTTGAACTTGACTCCATTTATAGGTAAGAAAATTTTAGTAGACCAGGTTGGCCATTAGATTATGTCTCCTGAATAAGCATAGAACATATTACTCTTTTCTATTCCTCACACTGTCTTGTGCATTTTAAATGCAATGTAAATATTCAGATCACTACTATGAATCACAATATACCAAGTAAAATGTTTATACAAAAGCACAGTTAAACAACAGCTCATGCCTTTGAATCCCTTAACTACTCTACATTCTTAAATGCCTGTTGTAAAACAACTATAAAGCATAGAATCCTGAAATGGAAACAGCCTGGAAACCACCTAGGCCAAATATTACCTGAAATCATTAGTGGATTGTGGAACGAATTTAGTGCATCATAACCACCATTTTTAATGAAATAGAATTTTAAAAAAAGACTCAACACAAGTAGCACAGACAAATACTATCTTGGGAAACTTGTGTCAGCTAATTATATCCATGTTTGCAGAGGTCACAATCTAAAATAAATGTTACTGCAGATTGCAAGGAGCTAACCAAGCTACAAAGTCAGAAAGAAGGCAGGGGACCCACAGGATTGCCCTCCCTTGAGACACCAGCCTCAAGTTCAGGTGTCCCCTCACTTCAGATCAGCTGGCTGAAAATACAGGGTTACCTACAATCACCCTCAGATTCAATAACTCCTTATGATTCATAGACTTGTGAACGTTCTCTATTTGATTACAGTTTTATTATAGAAAAAAAATATATATATATAAATTAGAACCAATTAAAGGAAGAGAAGCATAGGGCAAAAACTGGGAGCACAAAAGCGAAGCTTCTGGTCATCCTCTCCCCATGGAGTCATGAATGGCATTTCCTCTTCCTGGTAAAGATGTGTGACAATATACACAGAATATTGTTAACCAGGGAAGTTCACCCAAGCCTTTGGTGCTCAGAATAGAAAAATAAATAAATTTATTGTGAAAAATAATATATATACAAAAAAGCAATAAATTTCCAAGTACATTTTAAACAAGCAGTTATACAACAGATTTTAAAGTTTGGTATGGGTTACAGTTCCATGATTTTTCATTTTTAATTCTAGCCATTCCAAGACACTGGAGATCAAAAGAAATATGAATATATTGATTGAGAAGTCATATTCATTTGTTAAATCCTATCTGTGCTGGTTTGGAAGGATGTATGTCCCCTAGAAAAGCCATGTTTTAATCTAAATCCCATTTTGTAAAGGCAGAATAATCTCTATTCAATACTGTATGTTTGAATCTGTAACTAGATCATCTCCCTGGAGATATGATTTAATCGAGTGGTTGTTAAACTGGATTAGGTGGAGGCATATCTCCACCCATTTGGGTGGGTCTTGATTAGTTTCTGTAGTCCTATAAAAGAGGAAACATTTTGGAGAATGAGAGAGATTCAGAGAGAGTGGAGAATGCTGCAGCACCACGAAGCAGAGTCCACTAGCCAGCACTTTGGAGATGAAGGAAAATGCCTCCCAGGGAGCTTCATGAAACAGGAAGCTAGGAGAGGAAACTAGCAGATGATGCCATGTTCGCCATGTGTCCTTCTAGATGACAGAGGAACCCTGACCGTGTTTACAATGTACCTTTCCAGATGAGAAACAGTGACTTGTGCTCACCATGTGCCCTTCCAGCTGAGAGAGAAACCCTAAACTTCATTGGCCTTCTTGAACCAAGGTATCTCTCCCCGGATGCCTTAGATTGGACATTTCTATAGACTTGTTTTAACTGGGACATTTTCTTGGCCTTAGAACTGTAAACTAGTAACTTATTAAATTCCCATTTTTAAAAGCCATCCCATTTCTGGTATATTGCTTTCCGGCAGCAAGGAAACTAGAACATTACCTTCTCTATCATACTCTTCCGTCTCTTTTTTGTGAAAAATAATATATACAAAAAGTCAGTAAATTTCGAAGTACATTACAAGAATTAGTTGTAGAACAGATTTCAGAGTTTGGTATGGGTGACAATTCCACAATTTTAGGTTTTTATTTCTAGCTACTCTAAGGTACTGGAGCCTGTGCTGGTTTGAAATGATGTATGTACCCTAGAAAAGCCATGTTTTAATCCTAATCCCATTTTGTAAAGGCAGCTGTTTCTTCTAATCCCTATTCAGTATTGTACGCTTGAAACGGTAATTAGATCATCTCCCCGGAGATGTGATTTAATCAAGAGTGGTTGTTAAACTGGTTTAGGTGGAGGCATGTCTCCACCCATTTGGGTGGGTCTTGATTAGTTTCTGGAGTCCTATAAAAGAGGAAACATTTTGGAGAATGAGAGATTCAGAGAGAGCGGAAAATGCTTCAGAACCACGAAGCAGAGTCCATCAGCCAGTGCTTTGGAGATGAAGAAGGAAAATGCCTCCCAGGGAGCTTCATGAAACAGGAATCCAGGAGAGAAAGCTAGCAGATGATGCCGTGTTCACCACGTGCCTTTCCAGATGAGCGAGAAACTCTGTTTGTCATGTGCCTTTCCACTTGGGAGAGAAACTCTGAACTTTACTGGCCTTCTTGAATCAAGGCATCTTTCCCTGGGTGCCTTAGATTGGACAATTCTATAGACTTGTTTTAATTGGGACATCTCAGCATTAGAACTGTAAACTAGCAACTTATTAAATTGCCCTTTTAAAAGCCATTCCATTTTTGGTATATTGCATTCTGGCAGCTAGCAAACTAGAACAGAGCCTAAAAGACATATCAATATACTGTCTCAGCACTCATACTCATTTGTTAAACCCTACATTTTCTGTATAACTCCACCATCACCTTTGATCTTTCTCTCACTCTCTAGGGGTATTTGGGCTATGACCATTCTAACTTTTTCATGTTGGAAGGGACTGTCAATAATATGGGATAGGGGAATGGAATTACTTGATGTTCTGGAAAGGCTGGCCCCTCTACCTTTCAGGACTTATCTGGTCCAGGGACCCATCTGGAGGTTGTAGGTTTCTGTAAAGTTACCCTAGTGCATGGAACTTTGGAGGATCTTGTATAGGTATTCTTTAGGATTGGCAGGAATGGTTTTGGTTGGGGTTTGGGCAGTTATGATAGTAGCAACATCTAATTGAAGCTTGTGTAAGAGTGACCTGCAGAGTAGCCTCTCGACTCTATTTGAACTTTTTCAGCCACTGATACCTTATTTGTTACTTCTTTTTCCCCTTTTGGTCAGGATGGCATTGTTGATCCCATGGTGCCAGGGTCAGACTCATCCCTGGGGGTCAGCTCCCATGCTGCCAAGGAGACATTCATCCCTGGATGTCATGGCCCACGTAGGAGGAAGGGCAATGGTTTCAGTTGCAGTTGGGCCTAGAGAGAGGCCACATCTGAGCAACAAAAGAGGTCCTCTGAAGGTGACTCTTAGGCAAACTTAAGTTTTTATTGGGGCTTAATCACATACTGCCAAGCTGACTAACCAGGTAAGTCTCCAGCCCATCCAGAGAGCAAAACTGATATGGCATGGCCCAAAGCCTCCATCATAAATCAATGCTGGGCTGTCCAGAAGCCAAAGCCCCTAGGCAAAGACACTCTTATTAGGCTGGGTATTTCATCTCATGGTAGCTGAGGACAAAAGTTAGATCTCTTACTATAGTCTGAAACCACTGATACAGTCTAACTTTATTTTACAAATCAAGATATTTAGATATGGAGAGGTTGACAGACATGTCCAGGTCATGCACAGAGTAAGTGACAGAGTTGGGTCAAGAACCCAGATGCTGTTACATGCCAGTCCAAAGCCAAGGCACTTTATGTGAAATCTTAGAGACTAAAGGAGCAAACTATGGTAATGACACTAACACTAGTTTAACTGGAGTGAGAAAATACTTAGGTAAAGCATTCCTGACCTTTCTCATAAGTAAGGATTCTTCAGCCTTACTTTTTTTTTTTTTTTAACATTCCACTGAAAAAATCTTTGACTTTTGGATAGAAACAGGAATTTTTTTTCCAGGAAAGACAATGCAATCATATTTCTGCTGGACCCAGAGCATGGCTTCCTTATTAGAATGTGTTCGGTATCAATGCAGCGCGTTCTGCAATTCTTGTCTGGAATGCTGAAATCAGACCTTCCCAGCACCATACAATGGTCCAGGCCATAGATAGCAATGCTTGAGTCATATTTGATATGTTCCTGGATCCCCAAATCAAAGTTTCCACAATGTCAGACCTTTCTCCAAGATTTCCTCTGCCTTGGGACACATGGTCTGGGCAGTGGACAGCAATCTTTTCAGTTCTCCTCATGCTGTACCTAGCTTTGGAAGATATGGGGTCTGCCCTGAGAGCAGTTCCAACACTTTGGCTGCCTAGGTCAGTCTAACCCCAAGCCCAAGTAGGTGCTGAGATAGAGCTTGTGGCTGTGAGGTTCCTACGAGGGGTTCTCCTTTTCACCCTGATCCTGCATGAGGGAGAAGAGCCTGTCCTACTTTCTCGATCCAGGATCATTAAGAGAAAACAGATTTTCATCAGGTTTTGCCAGAGAAAAAGTGTTCATGAGAAGAACAAGAACAATGCTCATTACTAATCAAAATCACCAAGTTTTTATTTCAATTATTAAAGGCCAAATTTGAGCCACTGTCGACCACCCTTATATATCTTCTTATGGCTAGAAGTATTTAATCAAATATAGCACGATACAATTATTTTTCCGGGTAACAAAGAATTATATCAGTATCTCTAATGGAAATGTTCTATAAAACCCACATTCCTTTCTGTTATATTTCTTCTATATCATATGTGCTTTAAAATTATAATAAAGTGTGCATATTCTGCTTAAAGTTTAAATTTTGTTTGTACAACCAATGTGGAGTTTTTAAATGTTGCTATGCTTTGAGAAGCTACCCATTCATAGGAAAGCCAGAATTAAGTTTATACACACAGACTACGTCAGTACATAGTCTCAAGATGATGCATCTGTATGTAAATTTAACTGGAAATGCATGCAAAAAGTTTCAGACATCAGGTAAAAAGTATTACTGAACCCTACTTAGGAAAAACAAGGTTCTAAGCCCCCTCCGGGGAGAGGTGAGGTTAAACTATTCAGGAGCTGGCTAGACAGGAAATTGACATGTCACTGCTCTCTACAAAGCTACATTTGAAAGACCTATAAAGTCTTCCCCATGATAACCCCACAAGAAGATTTTAAAAAATGCCAGTAACTTGCTCAACCCCCAATCCCTTTATCCACATAGGCGGTAAGATGGATGTACACTCAAATTCTGCCATACCAGTTTACTACCACCCCCCCCCCCTCCTGTGCTACAGGCCCAGCTTGGTAAGATACACGAGAGGTTGCACCAGGTACAGCAAAATGTTAAGTCCTAGGGAATGCAGTGGTATCCTGTGTATAAAAACTATTTATAGTTTGTGACAACGTATTTTAACCAAAAATGTTTCCTTTAAATATGATGTTTCAAAAGATTATTCAATTTGGGTGGGAGACACTAATTTAAGGATCTTAAGTTTTCCTGGGAGAAGATTTTTCAAATAAATATAGAAATGAAAAGTAGAAATCTGCTTAATAAGCTGATTTTCCAAGGACTTTAAGAAGCAGTTCTAATCACTGATTAAAAATAAAAAAAATCACAGCAACATCATTCCACAGATATAAAAAGTACAAGGTATCCTTATTGATTAGTTATTATGAGATTGACAAAATAAATCTCGAACTTCACTCAACACAAGAACAAGAGAAAGGAACAAAAATGAGTGGTTATTATATAACAACCCTCAAAACTTTCTTCTTAAGGACTGTGACTGTAACTTAGATCAGCATTCCCAGTTTATTTAGATATTTTGTTCAGGTACAGTCAGTACTACTACTTAGTGTATTGTTTTAATTTTCTGTAAATTTACTTACTTTTCAGTCTCATTCTGTGTGGTAATATTCTGAAAATAACTGATCTGAAGTGCTAATTACATATTTCCAATGTACATTAAAGTAAGACGTAACAACTAAAATTCTAAATGTTCACCCTATGCCTGAAATGTATAACATTATTACTAACATGAACCCGTACTAAACAATTTACCCATATTTTAAACAAATGTGTCAGAGATACCATTATAATTTAAATAAACTCAGAACAGAGAAGTCTCCAAGGTTCACATACAGCATCTATAAAAATTCTGAAATGTAACACACAGGTCAACACACTTTTAATACTAGTATTCAGTGTTTGCTTTTTTTTTTAAAGGAAAAGAGAAAAGAAAAGTTTCATATTATTTCTGTTTCTTTGCTTTCTGAGTTTGTCCACTTCTCTTCTGTCCCTTCTTTTTCTTTTTAATGAGAACTGCTTTTTCTCCAATAAAGAAACTTTTAGAATGTCTTGCAGTTTTTGAAGCAAAATTTTTAAGTCCCTGCTTAGGTTTACCAATATTCCTCAAACCAGGATTTGAGTTTTGTTGTTTTAATTTTTCTTTATTAACTGAACGCATGACTCTGAGTTTTCTTCCCATTAGTTCAGAATTATTTAATTTCAGAGCAAGATGAACAGCATCTGTATTCTGAAACAGAAATTAATAAATTAATTTTGATCAGAAACTCAGCTGTGAAGAAACTAATAAAATACTTTAAAAAAACGGGATTATAGCTATTTTCAGACTTCAATATAAAAACCCTTTCTATTTCCATACCCTGGAAGTGCAACCCCATGTCTTCTGTAGCCAAAGCTAGGTTTCACTCATACTCCTCACAAGTTTTTCCCCAGGGAGCACTCAAGCTGCCTTATCAAATGATCAGTCACAGTCCTATAGTCTTCCTTGTTTTCACTGCAAAATAGCGTGGTTAGACTAACTAGATTTAGTCACACATGATATTTAAACCAATACATTTCTTCCTCAAAAGAAATCCTTATGTAAAAGCCCAGTTTAATTAGTTGACTCAAGGGCAGGAAATTCCCCCATTAGAGTTCCTGAGATGCTGGATTCTATGCCCTCTAGGGTTCCCCTTTTAGATCCCCTGTTCTAGTCTTATTCTTTTAATATTGATAAGATGTTTGTTAAAAGACCTTAAAAGCTTATCAAGTAACAATCAATCAGAAGACAGAGACCAGACAAAAGAAAAATGACTACAATACAATAATGATGAAAATAAAAAGTTGTGACAACCTTTCTAAAAAGTCACCTGGCAATATAAATCAGAAGTCTTAAAAATGGTCAAACATCTTGACCTAGTAATGGCCCACAGCAAACGATCCTTAGGCAGGCCAACATTTCAGGAAAAACTATAACCCACGGCAATTTGACTGTTACACTGAAAAATGAAGAACACTGCAAATGCCCAACATTAGGGGGAAAAATACAAATTATGCTATATCACTCAATGGAACAGGCTTATATAACACAATGTAACTTAAAGCAGTTTACAAAATTTTATGCGCAGAGATAAAAGCTCAACTATTTAAAAAAAAAAAAGGGAAGGGGAACAGGAAATCACCTAGAGGAAATAAAGTGACTTTTGCTGAGGGAAGAAAAATTCAAATGCCATCAGATGGTACATGTTCTTTCACTACCTAATAATGTTAGGTGGGAAAAAATAATATTTAGTGAACTAAAATAACCAATTTTATACAAAGACTAAAATTTTTCTTCTAAGCAAATGGTCAATTATTTTCTCTATTTTACAGAAGGTGAAATTGATACTCAAGTGATACAGTACCTTTAATATCCAATATCTAAAATATTATTTAGTAACATCAATATGAACAAAGGGGAACTAGAACATCTTTTGGCAAGGTCCTATTATATCAACAGTATCCAATATAGCAGGTTACGAATTTAATTTCCTTAAGACAGAATGTGAGGGTGAAAATGAAAGCTATGTCTGAATGGATGAAAAAGTAGTAACAATCCCTCCCAGTTCATTTTCAAAGGATAGTGATAATGCATTAGTCTCTCATACCTCAAATAGTACATAGCCAAAACCTTTGCCAACTCCAGTAACTTGGTCTCTCACAATTCTCACTGCTACAATATTCCCACAGTCCAAAAAATGTTGCTCAACAGCAGATTCTTCAATTTCTTAAAAACAAATTGAACCAAAACGGAAGTAAAGACTTGCAATCTCCTTAGAAAGAAATAAATTTTTAATAACAGATATTCATGCATATTTAAGCATAGCCTCATTAAAATTAGTCATTTACAATACACGCTTTTTAAAGTTAGTTGTAAATCAAAACATTAAATTACTACTCAATTTTTATTTCCCCATTATTTTAATAATATGAAGGTACTTGATTTGTTTAAACAAACTTACTGTAAGGGAGATTCCCCACAAATACTGATCTCTTGTCCCTCTGAAACACAAAGACGGTTAAGAAAATATCACTCACATAAGCAAAAGACTGAGTCACCCTAAAGTCCTCCCTTTTCTTCATTCCCCATATCTTAACTGTTCACCAATCCTCCTGATTTCATCACCCTTCTCTCTCTTATCTATCCCCTGTTTATGTTTCTTCTGTTTTCCCAGCTGGTCTGTGAGTGGTCACCATCAGGAGGAAGTTCCTTTTTTGTTCAAAGCTGGCAATGACACAGGGTCTTTGTTGACATGTGTCAACAAAGACGAGCTACATCAGGAACTGACATAAATTTTAAGTAAAGGGCTAGATAATAAATATTTTAGGCTTTGTGGTCCATGTGGTCTCCATCTCAACTATTCAACTCTGCCATTACAGCAGGAAAGCAATCAATTATGATAGGTAAATGAATTAGACTGGCTGTGCTCCAATAAAAACTTATTAACAAAAACAGGCTGCACGTGGATTTGGCCCACAAGGCACACTTTACGGACCCCTCTCTGCTACATTCAGATAAAAGCCGATGCTTCTGCCCAGGCCTTTGTCATTTTCTTAATTAGGTCACTCTGACACAGAATGAAATGCACTGTTTCTGTGGTGGGCACTTCCAATCCATCCTTCATTTACCTCTGTAAAATGCAAGGCTGGTTATGGTGCTGCTTCTTTTAAACTGTTAGACTCACTCCTGGACAAAATCCAGACCCTGAGGAGCCAGACAAGGGTCTTACAATTTGGCCTCTACCTATTTGTCCAACTACAACTCTTATGCCTGCCCCTCAAATCCTACCTAATAACCAAATTAAGCTCTTGCCATTCTCTGAGCAAATAAAGTTTTCTGTCCCAACGATTTATACTGCTGTTTCAGCGCAGATATCCCAGGCTCCCTTTTGTAGTGGGGAGAAGGAAGCCTGAAGAATGCCTATACATCTTTCAAGACCTGTTCTGGAAAACCACCTTTACTCTTTTTTTCCCCTTTTCTTCTTTTTTATGTTAACACCATATGTAACATAAAATGTTCCATTTTCATTGTTTTTAAGTGTACAACTCAGTGGCATTAATTACATTCACAATGTTGTGCTACTATCACCATCATCCATTACAAAAACTTTTTAATAAGCCAAAATAGAAATTCACTCCCCCACCACTCTGATCTACTTTCTGTCTTTATGAATTTGCTTTTCTAGATATTTCATCTGAATGGAATCATACAGTACTTGTCATTTTGTTTCTGGTGTATTTCACTTAGCATGTTTTCAAAGTTTATTCACGTTGTAGCATATATCAGAACTTCACTCCTTTTTATGGCTGAGTAATATTCCATTGAATGTATATACTATACATTTTGTTTATCCACTCTTCCAGTGATGGATGCCTGGGCTTCTTTTTCCTTCTGGCAATTGTGACTAATGCTGCTATGAACATTAGTGTAGAAATACCTGTTTGAGCCCCTGTTTTCAGTTATTTGGCTGGCAGATATACCTAGGAGTAGAACTGCCAGCTCTTATGGTAATATCGTATTTAACTTTTTGAGGAACCACCAAATTGTTTTCCATAGCAGCTGCACCATTTTACATTTCCACGAGCAACATGTGAGTATTCCAATTTTTCCACATCTTCATCAACACTTATTTTCTATTTTTTTTTTTAACATTAGCTATCCTAATAAAGGTGACTTTTACCTTCTTTCCTTGTACCTCCTCAGGTTAAGGGTCCCCTCTCCTGTGCTGACAAAGCACCCTTATATTTATCATAATATGTCATAAAATGGTACAATGATTTGTTCATCTCTGCTTGTCTTTACCTTTATACTGTGAACTCCTAGAGAACTGAGACTGTCTTATCATTGTATGCCAGATAAGAGTAGGAACTCAAAATCTCAATTTAATGAATGACTTAACTTTCTAGACCTCAGCCTACATATAAGGTATCAGACTGGATGATGGATAATGTACCTTCTAGCCCTAACTTTCTATGATTATTTGAACAAATGGAGGGAATGCAGCAGTGCTTTAAACAGAAGATGACGATGTTCTTGAATCTAGCTAATGTTGGCTAAGAGTCCTGTGACACCCCAAGCACCAATATTGTCACTGTAGAGGATGAAGTTAATTTACTTCTGTGCTTTCACTTATGCCTGTACTACTGATTTCACTCTCTCCTCAGCAAAAGCTCAAAAGGAAATATTTTTATTTGCAAGCCTCTAATTAGGCTCTTATAAAAAATCAAGAATTACTTACAGATGAGGTCTCAGATGCAAGATCAACTCTAACACGAAATCCATCTGCAATCTGGGCTCCATTACTATATTATAATTAAGAGCAAAATAGTTGTTAAAAAAATAAAATGATGAATATGCAACTATGTGATGGACGGAATGATCATATGTTGTTTGTGTTTGTTGTTATATATTTTTTTTAATTTAAAAAATTAAAAAAAAAATAAGAGCACAAAGTTACTGTAATATTTGCCCAAAAGTGAACCCAAAGAATGAAAAATAAAGAATAAAAAATTACACCTACACATATTTAAATATAATAATTCTGTTTAAACCTCAGAGATAAAATTACCTTTTCAATGCTTTTGTAGCAGCATCCTCATCCTTAAACACAACATAAGCATTAATATTTTTCTGATCGGGATGAATTTTACGTCTACACCAAAAGATAAAAGAAAAAAAAAGACATGTAAAATTTGTTAACCTCAAAGCCACTAAAATAAATACAGCTCATTTTCTACTCTGAATTAACACACACGACAAGAATTATTGGGTAGAAGGTTCATTTCTTTGAGTAAATATTTAGCAATTACTCAAAGCGAAGACAATGTATAGAGCCACTGGCTGACACACCTTGTTACTGTGAGAGAAGTGGTAGACCACAGCTCAATGCCAATCCTTGAGAACACTAACTACCTAAGTCACAGGTTTATAACTGGCATATACATAAACACATGTTTTCTTCCCTTTTAACTGTAAAATGAAGCATACACATAGAAAACCACACAAAAATGCATAGCTTAGTAGCTTAGGAAATTATTAAAGGACCAGCATCCTTTACCATCACCCACTCAAGAAGCCTATGTGGCCCTTTCCAATTTTCTACTCCCTCCCTTTTTCAAAGGTATCCACTATCCATACTTCTCAGGAATCATTTCCTGTGTGTCTTCATAATTTTACTGCCCAAGTGTTTTACGAGACAGTGTACATTGGTCTTGTCCTTTCTTTGAACTGATGTATCTTTTGAGCCTATTTTAATGTTCAATATTCCTCCTCTTTCTTTTCCTTTTATTTACTTAAGAACCCCTGTTGTTACAACCTAGTTGTTTGACCTGCAGAACTTCCCACAGCCTAGATCTGGCTTGATTACAAGCTTGTGGTGCAAACTGATATGTACCTTTGTCCACTATAGTTCTTGGAAACTGGAGCTGGATCCAGAGGTTTGATCAGACTCAGATTCAATCCCTTTGTCAGGACTGTAGAGAGTATTGTGTCCTTTCATTATGAGAGTATTGTGTCCTTTCATTATGAGGGATGTTTTGTCTGCTTTTCACTCTTTTTTAATAACTGCAACCACTGCTGTTCAGGGCCTAAACTCCAGTGATTCTTTAGGGTTTGCAAAATAGTGATATAATTTAGTTACTTTAAGGGGAAATCATCCTTAGAGTTTTTTTGAAGGGAGACACGGGAATAAGTGGAAAGTGAGAAGCATCAGTAATTTATTCTACATCAAGGAGATGAAAACTTTGGCCCATGGGCCAAATCCAACCTGTGTGACTTGTTTTTGTTCTATTGGTGAGCAAAGAATGATTTAAAGAGTATTAAGAAAAAGGAGAAAAATATGTGACCAGTCTGTATGTGCCCTGCAAATCCTAAATATTATCTGTTACTTTATAAAAAAAGTTTGCCTGCCTGCATTCTATACCAATGAATGCTGTTCTTCAGAGCAGTGAATAAAATCAAACTTAAATGCTTTAGAAAGTCAAAATATTAAGTAAAGCAGAAAGTAATAAGTTTTAGTATGATGAACTATTAAAATAACACTTTCAGGGGGAAATCACCAAGATATAGTTAGATGATGACAGCCAAATAATGGGAATAATCCACATTTCCATCAACTGGTGAGTAGATAAATACATCATGGTACATCCAAACAACAGAATAATACTGAACAATTAAAAAAGGAAATCTTTGGTATACAGAACAAAACCATCACTCCAAAAAGAAAATGCAAATTACCGTACAGTGACAGAAAGCAGATCAGTGACTGGAAGGGGGAAGGGATGCACTACAAAGGAGAATGAGGAAACAGGGGGATGGTGAAAGCATCCAATATCTTAGCTGTGGCGATGCTTTCATGAAGGCATTCTCATGTCAAAAATAATACAAGTGTACACTTCAAGTACCTGCAGTTTTTTGGAGGTAAATTATACCTTACTAAAGTAGGAAAAAATTTTTAAATGACTATATAAAAAAGCAAAAAGCAGCCAGACAGAAATACTGTGGGTACTAAGTAAGGGCTCACAGAAACGCCAGAACCTGGAGAGAGTCAAGGGAAGCTAAGAGATGAAGCAGTTTGGCCCAGCAAAACCAAATGAGGGCCTACAGACGCCTGGAGAGAAAGCCATTGGATTCAGGATCTGAAAGCAACGAACCAGGAGCAAAAACCTCAGATGCCAGCCACCTGCCTTCCCAGCTGACAAGAGGTGTCCTGGCTGCTGGTTGCCTTTTCACTGAGAAGAGTTCTGAAGTTTCTGTTGCTTTGGACAATGGATAAACAATCACAAGGAATCCAAAGGCCACCTTTTCCTCAGTTCCAACCACAGAAGGCTTTAAGACCAGATATGGGCTATAACACATTGGCCAACTTTTAAACAGAAAAGAAAATTGGTCGTGTACAATTTAGTGAAGTTTATAGAGCACCAGGTCTCATGGATGGAGTACCAGTAGCTTTAAAAAAAGTACAGGTATTTGATTTAATGGGTGTCAAAGTATATTCTGATTGTATCAAAGAAATAGATCTCCTTAAACAACTCAATCATCCAAATGTTATTAAATATTATATCTCATTCGCTGAAGATAATGAACTAAATAGTTCTGGAATTAGCAGATGCTGGTGATCTATCCAGAATGATAAAGCATTTTAAGAAACAAAAGAGGTTAATTCCGGAAAGAACAGTTTGGATGTACTTTGTTCAGCTCTGCAGTGCATTGGAACACATACATTCTCGATGAGTCATTTACAGCCATTGGGATGGTAAAACTTGGAGATCTTGGGATTGGCCAGTTTTCCAGCTCCAAAACCACAACTGCACATTCTTTAGTGGGTACACCTTATTACATGTCTCCAGAGAGAATACAAGAAAATGGATACAACATCAAATCTGAATACAAGAAAATGGATACAACTTCAAATCTGACATCTGGTCTCTTGGCTGTCTACTTACTATATGACATGGCCGCATTACAGAGTCCTTACTATGGTGAAAAAATGAACTTATACTCGCTGTGTAAGAAGATAAAACAATATGACTACCCACGTCTTCCTTCAGATCACTATTCAGAGGAACTACGACAGTTGGTTAATATGTGTATCTACGTGGATCCAGAGAAGTGACCAGACGTCCCCTATGTTTATGACACAGCAAAGAGGATGCACACATGCACTGCAAGCAGCGAAACATGTGGAAGATCATGAAGAACATAACCAAAATAACTGAAAGTATTTTTGTGCAAATCATACTTCCCTTTTTTGTCTGGGTGTTAAGATTAATATTTCAGAGCTAATGTGCTTGGAATCCTTAACCAGTTTTCATATAAGTTTCATCTTGTACCAATCAGAGTCACTTCTTACAAACCCAAAATAACTTTGGAAAAATCAAATTGCATGTTAGGAGAGTAAATGAAATCTGATGGTTTTTAATGACTCAAGGTTTTTAGGATTATATAGACTTTTGGATAAATCGTGTTCAGATAAACTCTGAGTGCCAAATATTGAACGTTTGGCTTGGTACACACCAGCATAGTCTTACAACCTGAGGAAGAGTATCTGAGCAGGTGCCTCATTTCCTTTTTTTGTCACTTATGGGTGTTTGCAATGAACACAATTGTGAACTTTTATGATTATTTTATTTTTAAAAGTTTGAAGTATGTGTTTTAATTCTTAGCATTGTAGTTTTCAAATATAATTCTTTAGAGAAGTGTAGACAAACTATTTGAGAAACATTTCAAATTCTTAGCTTACACCTTTAAAATGTTAAATATGAAAAGGTTTGGGGGCAAAATATGAGTCACACACTGAAGAGTTTTTGTTTTTTGTTTTAATATCTCTAATATTATCTTTGCATTAAACTGGTATAAATGAATCCGTTTAAAAACTGCTTAAGCATCTGTTTGACTGGTGTGATAGTAATTTTTTTAAATATTTAAAATTTTTTTAATTAATAAAACCACTCAACATACAGTATGAACATTTTTTCCCAGTTGTATATTCATCATCCTGATCATTTCTTAAAACATTTGCATAAATTCAGAAAAAGAAAAAACAGAAAAAAATTCATAGATACCATAACCCTTACCCCTCCCTTTCACTGATAACTAGCATTTCAATCTACTAAATTTATTTCAACACTTGTTCCCCATATTATTTATTTTTATTTTTAATCCATATATTTTACTCATCTGTCCATAAGGTAGATAAAAGCATCAGACACAAGGTTTTCACAATCACACAGTCACACTGAGAAAGCTGTATGATTATCATCTTCAAGAAACATGGCTATTGGAAAACGGCTCTACATTTTAAGGCAGTTCCCTCCAGCCCCTCTGTTAGGCCTTAACTAAAAAGGTGATATCTATTTAATATGTAAGAATAACCTCCAGGATAACCTCTCGACTCTGTTTGGAATCTCTCAGCCATTGACACTTTATTTTGTCTCATTTCTCTCTTCCTACTTTTGGTCGAGGTTTTCTCAATCCCTTGGTGCTTAGTCCCTGGTCATTCTAGGATTTCTCTCCCACGTTGCCAGGAAGCTCTGTACCCTTGGGAGTCATGTCCCATATATAGAGAGGGGGAGGGCAGTGAGTTTGCTTATTATCTTGGCTGTGAGAGAGAGGCCACATCTGAGAAACAAAAGAGGTTCTCTTGGGGGTGACTCTTAGGCCTCATATTAAGTAGGCTTAGCCTATCCTTTGTGGGGTTAAGTTTCATATGAACAAACCCCAAGACTGGGAGCTCAGCCTATTGCTTTGGTTGTCCCCACTGCTTGTGACAATATCAAGAATTCTCCACTTGGGGAAGTTGAATTTTCCCCCTTTCTCACCATTCCCCCAAAGGGACTTTGCAAATACTTTTTTATTCACTGTTCAAATCCTGGGATTTATCAAGGTATCACTCTGCATCTACAAAATCTCATGCCCTACTCAAGGTTCCATGTACTTCTGATGTTCAATTAAACTGTCCACGTAAGTTATATTAGGAAATGCACTAGTCAAAATAAAAATTTTGTACCAAATAAATATTTTTTGCTTTACTCTCATGCATAAGTTAAAGTTTTAAAATACGAATTACCATCTATTTTCAACACCCTGAATTATTGACATTACTCTGTTCTTCATGCAAAACATTTTTAAATTTGCACATTTAGTCACTATTATTATACACTCTAGGCATTCCTAGATTATAACATTTCAGTCTTCATCATGTATCTTTCCTTCTGCTTTCATTTTTGCCCCCAGGCCTCCTCCCTCTATCATTCTCACATTCAGCTTCATTCAATGTTTTAACATTATTGTATTCCAGTTAGCTAGTATTGTGCTATCCATTTCTGAAATTTTACAATCAATCCCATTGCACAATCTGTATCCCTTCAGTTCCAATTACCCAATATCTACCCTATTTCTATCTCCTGATGACCTCTGCTCTTAACTGAAATTATCCAAGTTTATTCACTAATGTCAGTTCATATCAGTGAGACCATACAGTATTAGTCCTTTTGTTTCTGGCTAATCTCACTCAGCATAATGTCCTTAAGGTTCATCCATGTTGTTACATACTTCATAACTTTATTTTGTCTTAAACTTTATTCTGTCTTACAGCTGCATAATATTCTATCATATGTATACATCACAGCTTGTTTAGCCACTTGTCTGTTGATGGACATTTGGACTGTTTCCATCTGTTCTAGTTTGCTAGCTGCCAGAATGCAATATACCAGAAACAGAATGGCTTTTAAAAGGGGAAATTTAATAAGTTGCTACTTTACACTTCTAAGGCCAAGAAAATGTCCCAATTTAAGCAAGTCTATAGAAATTTCCAATCTAAGGCATCTAGGGGAAGATACCTTGATTCAGGAAGGCTGATGAAGTTCAGGGTTTCTCCCTCAAGTGGAAGGGCACATGGAAACACAATCAGAGTTCCTCTCTCATCCGGAAGGGCACATGGGGGAGCATGCCTCATCTGCTACCTTCTTCTCTTGGCTTCCTGTTTCATGAAGCTCCCCGGGAGGCATCTCCAAAGGTCGCTGATTGGTGGACTCTGCTTCTCGTGGCTATGTCATTCTCTGCGCTCTCTGAAATCTCTTTCATTCTCCAAAATGTTCTCTTTTACAGGACCCCAGAAACTTATCAAGACCCACCCCAAAGGGTGGAGACATGTCATCACCTAATGCAGCTTAACAACCATTATTGAATAAATCACATCATCCAGGAAGATGATCTGATCACAGTTTAAAACATGCAGTATTGAATGGGGATTATTCTGCCTTTACGAAATGGGATTTAAATTAAAACATGGCTTTTCTAGGGGACATACATCCTTTCAAACCAGCACACTACCTCCTGGCAATTGTCAATTATGCTGCTATAAACATTGGTGCACAAACATCTTTTTGTTTTGCCCTCATGTTCTCTGAGTAGATACCTAGCAATGGTATTGTTGGGTCCTATGGCAATTCTATACTTAGCTTCCTGAGAAACTGCCAAACTGCATTCTACAGCAATTTTACCATTTGACATTCCCACTAAGAGTGGATAAGTGTGCCTCTTTCTCCACATCCTCTCCAGCACTTGTCATTTTCTGTTTAATGATAACAGCGATTCCGGTGGGTGTGAGATGATATCTCATTGTGGTTTTGATTCGCATTTCCCTAATAGCCAGGGAAGTTGAGCATCTTTTCATGCCTTTTGGCCATTTGCATTTCCTCTTCAGAGAAGTGTCTGTTCAAGTCTTTTCCCCAGTTTGTAAGTGGGCTGTCTTTTTGTTGTTGAGTTGAACAATCTCTTTAAAAACTCTGGATACTAGACCTTTATCTGACATATTGTTTCCAAATTTTGTCTCCCATTGGGTAGGCTGTCTTTTTACTTTCTTGACAAAGATCTTTGATGCACAAACGTGTTTAATTCTGAGGTGTTCCCATTCACTTATTTTCTTCTTCTTATGCTTTGGGTGTAAGGTCTAGGAAACAGTCTCCTATTATAAGGTTTATAAAGATATTTCCCTACATTTTCTCCTAACAGTTTTATGGTCTTAGATCTAATGTTTAGGTCTTTGATGCATTTTGAGTTAATTTTTGTATAGGGTGTGAGATATGTGTCCTCTTTCATTCTTTTGCATGGGATATCGAGTTCTCTAGGCACCATTTATTGAAGAGACTGTTCTGTCCCAGGTAGGTTGGTTTGACTGCCTTATCAAAGATCAACTGTCCATAGATGAGAGGGTCTACATCTGAACACAATTTTCAATTCCATTGGTCAGTATATCTATCTTTATGCCAGTTTCAGGCTGTTTTGACCACTGTAGCTTCATAATAGGCCTTAAAGTCAAGTAGTGTATTACTTTATTTTTCCTTCTCAGGATACTTTAAGCTATTTGGGGCACCCTGTCCTTCCAGATAAATTTACTGTATTTTCCATTTCTGACAAGTAAGTTTTTGGGATTTTAATTAGTACTGCATTTAATCTGTAAATCAATTTAGGTAGAATTGACATCTTAACTATATTCTTTCAATCCATGAACATGGATTTATTATTCTTCTATTTATTTAGATCTTCTGTAATTTCTTTTAACAATTTCTTATAGTTTTCTCTGTATAGGTCTTTTGTCTCTTTAAATGTATTCCTAAAGTATTTTATTATTTTGGTTGCAGTTATAAATGGGATTCTTTTCATGATTTCCCCCTCAGATTGTTTATTACTAGTGTATAGAAACACTACAGAGTTTTGAGTGTTGCCCTTGTAACCTGCCATTTTGCTGTACTCATTTATTAGCTCTAGTAGTTTTGCTGTGGATTTTTTTTGGGTTTCCAACATATAGTTTCATATCATTAGAGAGTTTTACTTCTTCCTTTCCAATTATGAGGCATTGTCTTTCTTTTTCTTATCTAATTGCTCTAGCTAGAACTTCCAACACAATGCTGAATAACAATGGTGATAGTGGACATCTTTGTCTTGTTCCTGATCTTGGAGGAAAGTTTTCAGTTTTACCCCACTGAGGATGATGTTAGCTGTGGGTTTTTTATATATTCCCTTTATCATGTTGAGGAAGTTCCTTCTATTCCTATTCTTTGAAGTGTTTTCAACAGGAAAGGATGTTGAATATTGTCAAATGCCTTTTCTGCACCAATCGAGATGATCATGTGGTTTTTCTGCTTTGATTTGTTGATATGGTGTATTACATTAATTGATTTTCTTATGTTGAACCATCCTTGCATACCTGGGATGAATCCTACTTGGTCATGGTGTATAATTCTTTTAGTATGCTGCTGTATTCGATTTGCAAGAATTTTGTTGAAGATTTTTGCATCTATATTCATAAGAGAGATTGGCCTGTAGCTTCTTTTTGTAATATTTTTGTCTGGCTTTGGTATAAGGATGATGTTGGCTTTGGAAAATGAGTGAGGTAGCTTTCTCTCCTCTTCAATTTTTTGAAGAGTTTGAGCAGTAATGGTACTAATTCTTTCTTGAATGTTTGGTAGAATTCACATGTGAAGCCATCTGGTCCTGGACTTTTCTCTTTGGGGAGCTTCTTAATGACTAATATAATTTCTTTACTTGTGATTGGTTTGTTGAGGTCATCTGTTTCTCCTTGAGTCAACGTTCATTGCTCATGCCTTTCTAGGAAGTTGTCCATTTCATCTACATTGTTGAGTTTATTAATATAAATTTCTTCACAGTATCCTCTCATTCCTTCCTTTATTTCTGTGGGGCCATGGCTCCTTTTCCATTTCTGATCTTATTTATTTGCATCCTCTCTCTTCTTCTTTCTTTCAACCTCGCTAAGGGTCCATCAATTTTATTGATCTTCCCATAGAACCAACCTCTGGTTTTGCTGATTTTCTCAATTGTTTTCATGTTCTCAATTTCATTTATTTCTGCTGTAATCTTTGTTATTTCTGTCCTTTTCCTTGCTTTGGGGTTAGTTTGCTGTTCTTTCTCAAGTTCTTCCAAGTGGACTGTTAATTCTATTTTTGCCTTTTTTTCTTTTTTTCATATAGGCATTTAGGGCAATAAATTTCCCTCTTAGCATTGCCTTTGCTGCATCCTATAAATTTTGATATGTCATGTTTTCATTTTCATTTGCCTCAAGATATTTACTGTTTTCTCTTGTAATTTCTCCTTTGACCCACTGGTTGTTTAAGAGTGTTGTTGAACCTCCATATATTTGTGAATATCCTGCACTATTATTGACTTCCAACTTCATTCCTTTATGATCTGAGAAAGCATTTTGTATGATTTCAATCTTTTTAAATTTATTGAGACTTGCTTTGCGACTCAACATATGGCCTATCCTTGAGAATGATCCATGAGCATTTAAGAAGGTATATCCTGCTGTTGTAGGGTGTAATGTTCTATAAATGTCTGTTAAGTCTAGCTCATTTATTGTATTATTTGAATTCTGTTTCTTTATTGATCCTCTTTCTAGATGTTTAGTCCACTGATGGGACTAGGGAATTAAGTCTCCAACTTTTATGCTAGATGTGTCTATTTCTCTTTTCAGGGTGTGCGTCATGTATTTTGGAGCATTCTGGCTCAGTGCATAGATAATTTATCATTGTTATGTCTTATTATTGAATTGTTCTTTTATTAATACATAGTGTCCTTCTTTGTCTCTTTTAACTGTTTTACATTTGAAGTCTAATTTGTTGGATATACAGCTACTTGTGCTGGTTTGAAAGGATGTATTGTGGTAGTTAGATTCAGTTGTAAACTTGGCAGGTGAAAGTACCTAATTCTGTTGCTATGGACATGAGCCAATGGTACCTGAACGTCTACTGTTGCTCATTAAATCTGCAGTCAGCTAAGAGGCATGCCTGCTGTAATGAATGATGTTTGCTTTAACTGGCTGGTGTTTAAATGAGAGAGTTCAACGTAGCACAGCCTAAGCAGCTCAGCATACCTCATCTCAGCACTCGCAGCTCAGCCCAGACCTTTGGAGATGCAGAAAGAAATCACCCCAGGGAATGTTGTTGAAACCCAGAGGCCTGGAGAGAAGGCCAGCAGAGATCACTCTGTGCCTTCCCACGGAAGAAAGAACCTCAGTTGGAAGTTAGCTGCCTTTCCTCTGAAGAACTAATGAAATAAATCCCCTTTTATTAAAAGCCAATCCATCTCTGGTGTGTTGCATTCCAGCAGCTAGCAAACTAGAACATGTATATACCCTAGAAAAGCCATGTTTTAATCTTAATCCCATTTTGTAAAGGCAGCCATTTCTTCTAATCCCTATTCAGAATTGCATGCTTGAAACTGTAATTAAATCACACCCCAGAGATGTGATTTAATCAAGAGTGGTTAAGGTGCGTTGGGTGGAGGCGTGTCTCCACCCAATTTGGGTAGGTCCTGAGTGCTTTCTGGAGCACTCAAATAAAAGAGTAAACATTTTGGAGAATAAAAGAGATTCAGAAAGAGCACAGAAGAAAAGCATAGCCATGAGAAGTAGAGAGGACCAGGCAACGACCTTTGGAGATGATGAAGGAAAACACCTCCTGTGGAGCTTCATGAAACAGGAAGCCAGGAGAGAAAGGTAGCAGATGACACCATGTTCGCCATGTGCCCTTCCAGCTGAGAGACAAGCCCTGACTGTGTTCGCCATGTGCCTTCTCACATGAGGGAGAAACCCCGAACTTCATCAGACTTCTTGAACCAAGGTATCTTTCTCTGGATGGATGCCTTTCATTGGAGATTTCTATAGACTTGTTTCAATTGAGACATTTTCTCAGCCTTAGAACTGTTAAGCAGCAACTTATTAAATTATCCTTTTTAAAAGCCATCCCATTTCTGGTATGTTGCATCCCAGCAGCTAGCAAACTAGCACACTACTCCTGCTCTTTTCTGATTGTTATTTGCATGGACAATCTTTTCCCAACCTTTCACTTTCAAGCTATGTTTATCCTTGGGTCTAAGATGTGTTTTCTGTAGACAGCATATAGATGGGTCCTGTTTTTTAATCCATTCTGACAGTCTGTCTTTTGATTGGGGAGTTTAATCCATTAACATTTAGTGTTATTACTGTAAGGGCAGTACTTTCTTCTACCATTTTGCTTTCTTGGATTTTATATGTCATATCTAATTTTCCTTTTTATCTTTACTGATAGTCTTCCTTTCTACACTCTTCTCCACACCTCTCTTCTGTGTTTTCCTATCTGTCTCTAGTGTTTCCTTTAGTATTTCTTGCATAGCCAGTCTCTTGGTCACCAATTCTCACAATGATTTTTTGCCTGAAAATGTTTTAATTTCTCCCTCATTTTCGAAGAACAATTTCGCTGAATATAAAATTATTGGTTGGCAGTTTTTCTCTTTTAGTAATTTAAATATATCCTCCCACTGTCTTCTCACCTTCAGGGTTTCTTCTGAGAAATCTATGCATAGTCCTATTGGGCTTCCCTTGTATGTGATGGATTGCTTTTCTCTTGCTTTCACGATTTTCTCTTTCTCTTTGACATCTGACATTCTAATTAGTGAGTGTCTTGGAGTACATCTATTTGGGTCTATTCTGTTAGGGGTACACTGTACTTCTTAGATCTGTAATTTTAAGTCTTTCATAGGAGTTGGGAAATTTTCAGTGATAATTTCCTCCAGTAGATTTTTCTCCTCCTTTTCCCTTCTCTTCTCCTTCTGGGACACCCGTAACATGTATATTCCTGCGCTTCATATTGTCATTCAATTCCCTGAGTCCCTGCTCATATTTTTCCATTTTTTCCCTATATTTTCTTTTGCTTGTTGGATTTCTGATGTCCCATCCTGCAATTCACTAATTCTATCTTCTGCCTCTTGAAATCTGATATTGTATGTTTCCATTGTTTTTTTTTTCATCTCTTCTACTGTGCTTTCATTCCCATAAGTTCTGTGATTTGTTTTTCAGACTTTCAATTTCGTTTTGTTCATCCCTTGCCTTCTTTATATCCTCCCTTAATTCACTGATTTGATTTTTGATGAGGTTTTCCATGCCTGTTCAAAACATTCTGAATTAATTGTTTCAACTCCTGTATCTCATTTGAATTGCTGGTTTGTTCCTTTGACTGGGCCATATCTTCAATTTTTCTAGTGTGATTTGTTATTTTTTGCTGGTGTCTAGGCATTTAATTACCTTAATTAGTTTATTTTAGAGATTGCTTTCACTTCTTTTACCTTTTTTTTTTGCTGGATGACTTTGTTGTTTATCTGTTCTTTGACATTCATTTCAGCTTATTCTGGACCTCTAGCTTAGGTTTTGTTTAATAGATCAGAATTCTTCAGTTCTTGTTTTCTTGCCCTGCCTGTATATTGCCTTTTCCCCCGCCTTAAGGAGGGTCTACTTAGGTATTATGGACCGCAGCCAGATTTTCCTAGACCAAACTGGCCTCCTGACAGCAGATTAACAGTCACCTGTGTCAGTTTTTTCTGAGGGTGAAACCGAGCAGATTGAAAGGCTTTCCTACGAAGACTCTGGACTCTCTGTTTTTCCTATCCGACCCAGTATGTTGCACTTGTCCGCCTGCAGATCCCACCAGGATAAGGTGATGCAGTACCTTTAACTTCAGCAGACTCTATCTGCTGGGGATACAATGGAGACAGAGGAGAGGTTGTAGTTTGGTTTTAATCGCTTCACTTTTCCAGACTCTGGGGTCTGAACTCCTTTAGGGATGGATTCCACCTGAGCTGGGCCCCAGCCTTCTCCTGGGGAAGGCACAGTCTCCAAACACTCAAAAAAGCTTAATTCTGCCTATACCTGGGGTGGTGGAGCCTGAGAAGCCTCGCAGCTGTATCCAAAGAGCAGTCAAGCTGTAGAAACACAGCCACCAAAATGAAAGAGAAAGATCCTCTTCAGAGCAGGACTCCCGTTCCTCAGGTTTGCCAATCAAGAGCTTAAGTTGGTACATTGCTCTGTGTATCTCCAGGTCCTATATGCCCCATCCTTTCCTTCAGGGCCCAGGCCTTTCCAGATCCAAAGAAAACTCTGTTTTTTTTTTCTTTCTTTTTCCTTCAGCCCTGCCCACTCTGTGCCAGGGCAAAAATCAGCAACCTCCGCTTTAACTTGAGGTTCAGCTGAGCTGGGGGCCTATTTTTAATAGTCAGACTTTGCTAATTAATTCCACAATTGTAGTTTGGTTGTGCTCAGTCCCTGCTGCTGGTAAACTCTTTCCTTTTTTCTCTGGGAAGCAGCCTGTGGGGGAGGGGTGCTGGCCGCTGCAGCTTGGGGAACTCACAGTTCTGGGTGGACTCACAGCCGGTCCAGCTGTTACAGACTGGTGTATGCTATGTGTTCAGCCATGGAGGTGGCCCCAGCAGTCATCCTGTACTATTTCTGGCTATTTATTAGCTGCTCTGGAGGACTAACTAAATCCCACACCTCACTAAGCTGCCATCTTGGCGTGATAGTAATTTTTTTAAAACTGTTTTTATTAATTAAAAAAATTAACAAATAAAACATTAAGGTATCATTCCATTCTACATATACAATCAGTAATTCTTAACATCACATAGTTGCATATTCATCATTTCTTGGAACATTTGCATCATTTAAAAAAAAGAAATAAAAAGATAACAGAAAAAGAAATAAAACGATAAGAGAAAAAAAAGATTATACATACCATACCCCTTATCCCTCACTTTCATTTACCACTAGCATTTCAAACTAAATTTATTTTAACATTTGTTCCCCCTATCATTTATTTTTATTCCGTATGTTCTACTCTTCTGTTGATATAGTAGCTAAAAGGAGCATCAGACATAATGTTTTCACATTCACAGAGTCTCATTGTTAAAGCTATATCATTGTTCAATCATCATCAAGAAACATGGCTATTGGAACACAGCTCTACATTTTCAGGCAGTTCCCTCCAACCTTTCCGCTACATCTTGAACAACAAGGTGATATCTACTTAATGCCTAAGGATAACCTCCAGGATAACCTCTTAACTCTGTTTGGAATCTCTCAGCCATTGACACTTAGTCTCATTTCACTCTTTCCCCTTTGGTCGTTCTCTCAATCCCTTGATGTTAATTCTCAGCTCATTCTAGGGTTTTTCTCAGTCCCTTGATGCTGAGTCTCAGCTCATTCCAGGATCTCTGTCCAACGTTGCCAGGAAGGTCCACACACCTGGGAGTCAGGTCCCACGCAGAGAGGGGGAGGGTGGTGAGACTGCTCGTCATGTTGTCTGGAGAGAGAGGCCACATCTGAGCAACAAAAGAGGCTCTCTTGGGGGTGATTCTTAGGCCTAAATTTTAAGTAGACCTGACCTATCCTTTGTGGGGTTAAGTTTCATGTGAACAAATCCCAAGACTGGGGGCTCAACCTATAGCTTTGGTTGTCCACACTGCTTGTGAGAATATCAAGAATTCAACTTGGGGAAGTTGAATTTCTCCCAGCTCTCACCATTCCCCGAAGGGGGCTTGCAAATACTTTTCCAGTCACTGATCAAATCACTCTGGGATTCATTGGGGCATCACTCTGGACAAACCAACAAAATCTCACGTCCTACCTGAGATTCCAAGTACTTATGACATTCAATCAAACTATCTACATGAGTTATATTAGGAAATGCTCTAGTCAAAATCTAAATTTTGTAACAAATAAACATTTTTTGCTTTAGTCTCACACATAAGGTGACATTTTAAAGTATTATCATCTATTTTCAGCACCCTACAATAATGACATTCCTTTGTTCTTCCTCACGCAAAAACATTTTTAACATTTGTACATTGTACATTTCACTATTATTATACACTCTAGGCATTCCTAGATTATAGCATCTCGATCTTTACCATCTATCTTTGTTTTGTATTTCATTTATGTCCCCAGCCCTCCTCCCTCTATCATTCTCACATGCAGCTTCATTCAGTGTTTTAACATAATTACATACATTTAGGTAGTATTGTGCTGTCCATTTCTGAGTTTTTATATTCAGTCCTGTTGCACAATCTGTATCCCTTCAGCTCCAATTACCCAATATCTCACCCTATTTCTATCTCCTGATGGTCTCTGTAACCAAGGAAATATTCCAAGTTTATTCACTAATGTCAGTTCATATCAGTGAGACCATACAGTATTTGCCCTTTTGTTTCTGGCTAATCACACTCAGCATAATTTCCTTAAGGTCCATTCATGTTGTTACATACTTCATAACTTTATTCTGTCTTACAGCTGCATAATATTCCATCTTATGTAGATGTCACAGTTTGTTTAGTCAACTGTCTGTTGATGGACATTTTGGCTGTTTCCATCTCTTGGTAATTGTTAATAATGCTGCTATAAACATTGGTGTGTAAACGTCCATTTGTGTCCTTGGCCTCGTGTCCTTTGAGTAGAGACAGCATATAGATGGGTCCGGTTTTTTAATCCATTCTGCCAGACTATGTCTTTTGATTGGAGAGTTTAATCCATTAACATTCAGTGTTACTACTGCATGGGTAGTACTTTCTTCTCCTATTTTGCCTTCTGGATTTTATATGTCATATCTAATTTTCCTTCTTTTTACCTTTACTCATAGTCTTCCTTTCTACACTCTTCTCCACACCTCTCTCTTCTGTCCGTTCGTATCTGTCTCTAGTGCTCCCTTTAGTATTTCTTGCAGAGCTGGTCTCTTGGTCACAAATTTAGTGATTTTTGCCTGAAAATGTTTTAATTTCTCCCTCATTTTTGAAGGACAATTTTGCTGGATACAGAATTCTCGGTTGGCAGTTTTTCTCTTTTAATAATTTAAATATATTATCCCACTGTCTTCTCGCCTCCATGGTTTCTGCTGAGAGATCTGCGCATAGTCTTACTGGGCTTCCCTTGTATGTGATGGATTGCTTTTCTCTTGCTGCTTTCAAGATCCTCTTTCTCTTTGACCTCTGACATTCTGATTATTAAATGTCTTTGAGTATGTCTATTTGGGTCTATTCTCTTTGGGGTACGCTGCACTTCTTGGATCTGTAATTTTAAGTCTTTCATAAGAGTTGGGAAATTTTCAGTGATAATTTCCTCCATTAGTTTTTCTCCTCCTTTTCCCTTCTCTTCTCCTTCTGGGACACCCACAACATGTATATTCGTGCACTTCACATTGTCTTTCAATTCCGAGTCCCTGCTCATATTTTTCTGTTTTTTTTCCTATAGTTTCTGTTTGTCGGATTTCAGATGTTCCGTCCTCCAGTTTTGAAATCTTATGTTCTGCCTCTCGAAATCTACCATTGTAGGTTTCCATTGTTTTTTTCATCTCTTCTACTGTGTCTTTCGTTCCCATAAGTTCTGTGATTTGTTTTTTCAGACTTTCAGTTTCTTTTTTGTTCTTTCCTTGCCTTCTTTATATCCTCCCTCAATTCATCGATTTGGTTTTTGATGAGGTTTTCCATGTCTGATCGTACATTCTGAATTAACTGTTTCAGCTCCTGTATGTCATTTGAGTTGTTGGTTTGTTCCTTTGACTGGGCCATATCTTCAATTTTCCTAGTGTGATTTGTTAATTTTTGCTGGTGTCTAGGCATTTAATTACCTTAATTAGTTTATTCTGAAGATTGTTTTCACTTCTTTTATCTAGGGTTTTCTTGCTGGATGAATTTGTTGTCTGTTCTTTGACATTCCGTTCATCTTTATCTGGACTTTTAGCTTAAGTTTTGTTTAACAGAGGAGAATTTTTCAGTTCTCTTTTTCTTGTTTCTTGCCCTGCTTGTGTGGTGCCTTCCCGCCCCCCCACACACACACACACTTAGGAGGGTCTGTTTAGATATTATATACCCCAGCCAGATTTTCCCAGACCAAACTGGCCTCCTATCAGGAGGAAAGAGTCACCTGCGTTGGTTTTCCCTGAGGTCTCAACCTGAGGGTGAGACCCAGCAGGTTGAAAGACATACCTGTGAAGTCTCTGGACTCTGTTTTTCTTATCCTGCCCAGTATGTGGTGCTTGTATGCCTGCAGGTCCCACCAGCATAAGATGATGTGGTACCTTTAACTTTGGCAGATTCTCCCTGCTGGGGGCATGGTGGAGACAGAGGAGAGGTTATAGGCCGGTTTTAATGGCTTCAAATTACCAAGCCCTGGTGTCTGAATTCCTTGATGGAGGGATTCCACCTGAGTTGGGCTTCACCCCTCCCCTGGGGAAGGCACAGGCTCCAGACAAGCCCTCAAAAGAGTTCACTTCTGCCTATGCCTGGGGCAGTTGCAGCCTGAAAAGTCCTGCTGCTGTATCCAGAGGCAGTCAAGCCTTTGTAGAAACACAGCCACAAAAACCTGTTTCCTTTTTTTTCCCCCCTTTTTCTGTCAGTCCTGCCCCCTTGGCGCCGGGGCAAAAATGAGCAACCTCCACTTTGATCAGGTTCACCTAAGCTGGGGGCCTACTTTTAGTAGTCAGGATTTGTTCATTAGTTCCACAATTGGCGTTTGATTGTGCCCACTCCCTGCTGCTGGTAAAGTCCTTTCCTTTCCCCTCTGGGAAGTGGCCTGTGGGGGAGGGGCGCTGGCCACCGCAGCTTTGGGAACTCACGGTTCTGGGGGGTGCTCGCAGCTGGTCCAGCTGGTCTAGACTGGGGTACGCTGTGTGTCTGATCACTGGCATGGCCCCAGGAGCTGTTCTGTACTGTTTCTGGTTATTTTAGTATTTGTTCTAGAGGACGAACTAAAACGCGCATGTTGTTAAGCCGCCATCTTGACCCGGAAGTGATAGTAATTTTTAAAGTTGCACATTGCCCAAGTTTTTTTTTTGGTTTTATTATTGTTTGAACATTTGAAAATTGTTCTTTGAATAATTCTGTAGTACTATATTTTGATTTCTTTATAAATCTAAATGCATTCTCACTCATAATTGTCCACTATGCTGTTACCATATATTTTTATTCACAGATTTTGTTGAAGTACTGATTGGTTCCCTTCGGATTTTTTTAATTTTCTTCAAATTGCTTTAGATTATGTTTAAAGAAATGAAAACTGGCCATTACTAGAGCCAGAATTTTTGAGAGTAACATTTCTGTTGAGAAGTTTTTTAGTGAAGTACTATATTCATGCATGAAGATGACAGAGACGGTAACGCTTCATTTAAGGAAATGGAGCAAGTTTAGTTAATGCGGTTGTTGAGATGTGTTTTCCTTGAATGCCTGCAGATGTTTGTGATGATCAGTCCCTTACAGAATTGTGAAGCCAAACGGCTGTAAGGTAGTCACTATTAAAGGACATCATGCCACCATAATACCTTGGGATCCATTATCCTGTCAACATGAAAACCTCTTGTTTAAAGAACACCTACCCTTAGCTGATATAACTGCTGGGTTTGATTTTTCATATGTATGTATGTATTTCTTGCAATCATTTGAATGCTTTTGAGTGTAAACTTTAAAAATGTATAAAGAGCAAGCAGTGTCAACTTATCTTTTTATTTTCCAAAATTTAATCAGTTAGGTATGGTTTCTGAAGGGTAATTTTATCTTGGAAGAGACAATGGAAACCTAATTGGTCCTTTATATGATGACTGGATGCACTGTTTTTCCCATGGGTTTCCGTAGATTTATCTCCAGAACTATGAATGAAATTTTTTTGTTGACTATTAATGTCATGGTCATTTAAATGTAATAAGATTGATTGAAGTGAAATGTTCTGCTTATAGAACAGATACTCTCCTTTCTCTAGCAATGTTTAAAAATACATGGATTTAAAATTCATTAACTAACTCCCTCACAGTGACTTGTAAGCAAAGATTTAAGCTTTTCTTCTTTATGAATCTATCTGTTAGAAAGAAATAGGTGGGAAGAATTTGATAATCAGGGAAATCCCTGATCATTTTCTACATGTGGAAACTTTTTTTTGATAGTACATCATATGAACCTAAGTGTTCATATTTTTTATGTAGAAACCACTATGTAAAAAACAAATTTTAATTCTGAATGGGATCATTTCAAAGAATTATCAAGATGATTATACGTTCTAATTTTTTATAATCACCTATGTTTTCCTTATATTTCTGTTTATAAGTAAACTTTGTATTGATTAAGTTAAATATTTCAATTGATTTTAGAATGAGTAAAATGAAAGGTACACCTGAATCTGAATCTTATTTAGACGTTAGTACCACTTACTGGGAGAAAAACGTGGGGTAACTTTGTTTCATATGCTGAGTTCAGGAATGATGGATGAAGAATATCTCTCTATAAATAAAGTGCTCAACAGTATGCAATGATAGTAAATTTAATAAAATATTACAGCCATTTCATGAATGCTTTACCATTCTTCATAGTATCTATTACAAAACATCTTTCTTGTATCCATACACTTGAGGTGTTGCTGTTAACATATACCATGATATCTGTTTTAACCAAAATGTTATTCACATTAAACATTTATTCTTTAAAATGAATGTATTATGTTTACAACCCACAAATGCATAATTATCCTATGCCTCATATTTCAATAGCACTGTATTATGAACTCTTTTGTGAATACTTTTATTTTGTTGTGCTTTAAAAACATATACTAAAAAAGATTCTATTAGCCATGAAAATTGTACAATATCCTAATATAAATAAAATATAAAAATAAAAATATAGCAAAAAGCTTTACATGCAAAGTCCCTCATAGGAGAGTCAACAAGCAAATGACAAATAGGGAAAAATATTTGTAACACATCATAAAAGGATTTCGTTAACATTACATTGACCTATGTGATGTTAAGATGTTGAGATGTTCCAACTCAAAAGAAAAAAACGGGCAAATTATAGCCATAATTCAGACAAAAAGACAACAAACAAATGTCTGGTTATCATGGTATGCCACGCCTCAACCAAAGGTATTCCTGTAAACTCTAAAGAATCCTCAGGCCTCTGGTCTCAGAGTTTATAAAAGTTTCACTCACTAATTTCATTTTTCAGAAACCTAAACTCTCCAGATAAGTCCTGAAACCCAGAGGTACCAGTCTCTCCAAGAGCATCAACCAGTTGCATCCCTGTACCCCATAATGTCAATACCCCTTTTCAACATGAAGAAGTTAGAATGGTCACTGCCCAAATATCCCTAAGAGTGAGAGAAGGATCAAAGGAGAAGGAGTTGTATCAGAGAAGACAGTACTTAACAAATGTGTATAACTAACTGAATCATTATATTGATATTTCTTTTTAGTCTCCAGTGTCTTAAGAGCAGCTAGAAGAAAAAACCTAAAATTGTGGAACTGTAACCCATATCATGCTTTGAAATTTGTTCTATAACTACTTGTAAAAATGCACTTTGAAATTTATCACTTTTTTGTATGTATATTTCACAATAAAAATGTTAAAAAAATGGTTATCTTAAACATTATTGTAGGAGTATATATCTATCAAGTATCAACTATATCTGTTGTGGCTACAGGGGAAAAAACAGCAAAGAACTGTTCTGCCACATAATTCAAAATTCAATCCAAAATTTTAATGTTAACATAATTCCCAGAAATGTTTCTAAAGTATATCACTATATTTAATTTATGATAAAGGAACTAAGGACTGTGAAACCCATTATTTTATATAGTATTAAGAAAAAATACCCAAGATTGGGAGACTAATAGAAAACCCTGCCTAAAGGTGGGGTAAATGAAAAATACACCTTTCACATAGGGGAAAAAAGTAAGGACACTTGTACATATCACCCTTGGCACTGGGTGGAAAAAGGGAAAAACAATCTCCTAAGAATATGACCCACAAGTCACAGTATCTACGGTCCCCCAATCTTCAAACAGAAAGCAAAGCTGTCTCGGGCTGGACTCTACTCAGGTGACTGGCAGAAGCAAACACAAATCCTCTCTGAAGAAACTGATTTCAACCCAGGTCGACAGCAACTATGAGGCACCACTGACTTAAAGATGCACTTTGATTTTCGAGATGTCACTATGTGGGAAAATGTGTGCCTTTGAACTGGTGATATATGGTATTTATAATTTGTACCAGGAAATTTGGGATAACACTTTATGATCCCCTTCTGAACACTATGCCCTAAGGAACATTCTTGAAGTTTCTCATGGCACATTTTCCAATAAATTATTTTACATTACTTTCTGTAACTCGGCAATTTACATTAAATCTAAAGACAAACCTCTGGTAAATAAATTTATTTAGTATTACAGACAGGGGGAAAAAAATCAAGCACAATATATTATCTACTAAGTAGAAATTTCTGAAGTTGCTAAGAATGTATTTCAATATTTAACCAAAATGGAAGAAAGTGTAAGATCATTCCCTTTCTCAAATTATAAAACTTACTTTATTGCTGCCAACTTTTTGGATAAAGTCCCCTCCGCTGGAATCTTTTAAGAGAAAAATAAAACAGTATTGAAGAAAATTCAGTATTTGAAGTATTACCTCAAATTAATTATATTTTAATTGAAACCCAAATTGCTCATTCTCATATGTTCTGATTAAAAACATTCTGGGGAAATAACAGAATCCAAAATAACTATCATATGTTACATGAATGGAAACATCATAAAACTGACGACAAAAAGTTCCAAAAAATAGGATCATATACAGATTTAATAAGCAGTGACTCTCAAACTGTGGCAGATGTCACTAGGGGGGTCTAGTCATGATGAGAAACTGAAGGTGGGAAATGCACATGAAAAATTTGAGTAAAACTGCTTCATAAAATGAGTGTGAACAAAAGCAACATTATTCATATTTTATCTTATATCTTTGTGATTTTAAATAAATCTAATTAAATAAATAAATAAGGTAGGCAGTCAGGTATTACTTGATCCATTTCCCTAAGAGCTTCTATATTCTAAATTGGTTCCCAAAATTTCTGGTATCTTTAATTGGGCAAATAAAAGAATTGCCTCATATTCAAGCTCACTTTATTTTCAGTCATATATAGGTGCATGAGTGTGTACATATATGTGCTTACAGAGGGTTGGAGGTAGGTAGGGAAAACTTAATAGAAGAAGCAGAAAGTCAAGTCAACAAATATAACTGTGAGCAATGTGCCAAACACAGCCAGGTACTAAAAATATAAGTTCAAAGTCCAGGAGCTTCTGTGAATATAAATCTCCTTTAGGGCATTACTATAAAGCTTCTCTAGGAAAATTACTTTCTTTTTTAGTCATGTGACAGTTCATAGAGTAAAATTAAGACATCTGAAATATTTCTTCTTTTCTTGTGGGTCCTGTTCAAATTGCTAACAGTCTAACTCAAAACACAAGCAGGGTAATAATGCAAGACATGAGAAATGCCCAAAAGAATAATCGATACATGAATGACAATCATGAAAAACATTTTATTGGTGGCTTCTGGGAGCTCTCAAGGATCAATAATCTGTTATTAATGATATTAATGATTAAGTATATCATAAAGCAAAAAAATGCAAAAATAACTTAGAAGACAAAGTATGCTTTAACAGTATAATGGCTCAGAAAAGGCTGGAAGAGTAACACTGAAACTGCATACTGAAAAACAGGCAGCATCCAGACAGGAAGAAGGGGACTTCAACAACAGGCAGCTCCCTGGCTGTAGAGGTGTGTGTGTGTGTGTGTATGCATGCGCGCGTCTGCATGTATGTGCATGTTTGTGTGTGTGTGCGTGTTTGCGTGTATGTGTGTGTGTGTGTGTGTGTAGGAAGACAGGTCCGCAGGAAATTGGGACATAGATGCGGGGTGGAATTGATATGTGGACAACCGTGAGGCTAAGAACTAAAGAATGTTAGTTCACTGACAGAAAAAATGGAAAGTCTTAGGTAATTCAATAGATATTTAGTGGGCATTATGTGGGACTCAAGGATGAGCAAGCCAAACAGTATTCTGGCAATTACAGCTTGATTTGGTGAGGCAAACAAACAATATATATAACAATTGAAACAAATACTCTAAGGAAGTACAGGGTGCTACAGAGTACATAGTGGTAGTCCAAGAATAGGGAAGATTCAGGGCGAGCTCCCCAAAGGTGAGAAGAGAATACCAGGCAAAGGTGTGTGTGTGCTAATGGAGGGATGGGGATGGGGGGTTTGGGGAGTGGTTGATAGAGAGGAGAGGAGATCGTGGAAGAAGTACTTTAGGAAGATTAAGGTGACAATGGTGTGTTAGATAAATCAGAGAGGGACTGTTATAGGCCCCTAAAAAATTCCAGCAAGAAGTAATGAATACTTAGGTGGAATAACGTAAAAAGAAAGGAATGACTCATCTTAGGAAGAAACACAGTTGAAGAAAAACAGGTAATGGCGGCAAATGATAGAACGAATGGCCAAAGTGAAGCCAAAGGCAACTACAGAGCTTGTGGTCTGGGTGCCACTAAACAATGCAGAAAGTCAATGGACAGTGTGGTAGTTTGAAGCTGTTATGTACCCCCCCAGAAAAGGTCATGTTCTTTTAACCCATTTCTACTGGTGCAAACCTGTTATAGGCAGGACCAACACTACTCAAAGTTGGTCTTCACTCTCTTACTGGAGTCCTTTATAAGGGGAAAAGGACACCCAGAAAATGCCCAGAACACTCAGAGAAAAGCCCTGGAGAAGCTAAGAGAAGCTCAGAGAGGGAGTCACTAGAACCAGAGCCGAAAGCAACAGGACCCTGGAATGAAGGACTAGCTCATGCTAGCCATGTGTCTTCCCATGTGACAGAGGTGCCCCGGATGCCTGTCTTCAGAGTTCAGGTATTTTCCTGTTGATGCCTTGAGTTGGGCATTTTCATGACCTTAGAATTGTAAATTTATAAGCTAATACATTCCATTGTAAAAGCCACCTCACTTCTGATATATTGCATTCTGACAGCTTTAGCAAATCGAAAGAGATAGCATAGGTTGGGGAGTCTGGTAGATGGAGACAAACACAGACATGCTGAAACTGGTGTGCTGGCAAGACATCCAAATGGACTTGTCAGGTAAGGATGTGATATGTGAACTGGGACTCAGAGAGCAGACAAAATATCTGTGATAAAAGTGGGAAACAAACACAAGCACCATGAAAGAAATTATGGGGACTGTGTCAAATCTTGGGAAATACCTACTTTTAAGGCAGTGGGCAATTTGGGACCCCTGCTCTTGGGGAAAATTTTACAATGCCTAGAGAAATTTTTGGTTGTTACATCGGGGTAGGGAGGAGGGGAAGAGGAAGGCAGATTACCAGTATCTAGAGGGTAAAGGCCAGGAATGCCACTAAGCATCCTACAATGCTACAATGCACATGACAGCCCCCAAAACAAGGAACTATCCAGTCCAAAAGGTCAATAGTATAGAGAATCATATGAGAAAGAGCAGTCAAAAACATGAAATAAAAATTCCTATATTCTAACACAAATTAACTACATAAAAAATATATGGTGGCCAAGAATATACACAATGTTAAATCAAATATGGAATATAAAAAAAATGGGAAAACCAAATTACATGAATGATATTTATTTCATTCTCTAAGCAATGTGGCTACAACTGGTCTACAGAGTGCACAGCTGATGAAATCAGATGCCACTCACTTCTATAAACTTTTAACATTAAACTGATTAAAAAAAAGAAAACTTCATTTATGTTGAGAGCATAAGTATTGCTTAAAACAGTCAAACTTCCCATATTGAATGCATATAATGGGACATACAGTGTAAATAGGAGTTCAGAAATACTAGTCAATAAGTACTAACTTCTTGCTTACTCAACTGACAAGCAAACAAAAGTCACCCAATCCAACCCTCCAAAATACATTCTTTGTCTTCATAACAAGGATATCATTTTAAGTGAAACTATTAAATTATTTAACAAAGTCCAAACATTTATTTTGGGCTAGATTTGAACCTATTATTCAAAAAGTTTTCGTTCAACTCACCAATACTAAGAAGTTAATAAATCTAATTGAAATGCAGTGAGTTTTAACACTATGCAATTTAAAAGAGAATACATACCACAGAGCGAAATCGTACAGATTCTATTTGTCCATACTCTTTAAAAAATGACTTCAGCTTCTAGAAACAAAAAAATTCCATTTTCAGAACATCAAATAAGTGCTAGAAAAAGGAATGAAGTAAAAACCAGATAATCTTTCACTGCCAGTTTTTATTTTATAGTAACATTTCAGGAAAACTAGCTCACTATTCAATCGGATAGAAAAAATTTTTACTGACACATATAAAAAGAAAACACAATTCAAGTCCATATCAGTATCCATGATGTACTTAACATTTTTGTCTCCCAATCTTTTAAAATCTCTAATAATCACATGCAAATTAAGATTAGCCTTATATCTTCCACAGAGTTGCTCATCTTTTCACATTAGCTTAAACCAGACATGGATTTTAAAGATGCCTATGCCACTATGAGAAATTATCTGTCTCAAAGTAAGACCAAACATTCAGAAAAAGTCTAGAAGGCATGTTTTAGAAATCATTTTTTTGATTGGCTCAGAACATGAATAAAGTACAGGTTTTACAGCTAAAACAACTGTTTCTATAACCAATGTAAGTCAAGAATAATTTACTGAATGGTTAATATTTGTGCAATAACACCACACAGAGTCTTCCAATGAGCCCATTTATAATCTAAATAGGAAGACCAATAACCAAGACTATGCTACAAAGCAAAATGATTTATATTCTATAAAATAATCACAAATCAAACGCTAGGAGACAAAAGGAAACAATCAGAAAGCAAGTTCTGTGTACTATTTTGTTTTTAAGGAAGTGGAATTCAATTGTATTTAAAAATATGAGCAGGATTTGGAATTGCCAACAGTGACTATCATACGAAAACATAAAGAAAGGGCATCTTTTTGGTTTGGTAAACCTCAGGTAAAGGAAGAAACTTATGATGTGTTCATTCATTTACACGACAAATATTTATTGAATCTCTATTGTGAGCTATGTACTGTTTAAGATGCTGAAAACGGCTGAGAAGAAAAGAAAAATATCCCTGCACAAATGGAGCTTACATTCTAGTGACAAATGAGATAAGGCTAGAAGAAAAAAAACTGATAGCAGACTACTGCAGTAATTCAAATAAGATGTATGAAAGCCTAAGCTTGGACAGTGACTAAAGGAATGGAAAGAAGGGGGTAGATTCTGGAATCAACCTTTATCAGAACGATTTATTTAGAATTTATAATGAAGTTATTTATCAATGATTTGTTAATTACGTACTTATTCAATAAAGAAAGTAATGAATATTTACCTTTCTGAATTTTTATAATGTACCAACTATATACTTACCTTCTTATTACATGTGATGGGCAAATTCCCAACAAACACAGTTCTCTCATTCTTCAATCTTTCTTCCTCTTGGTTGATTTTTATTTTCTTTCTTTGATTTACTATTGTGTAATCTACATCATCAAGTACTTTTCTATCTGCTATTATAATACCATCACCAGATTGAGAACTTTTCTTTTTCTGCCCTTGCTTCTGGTGAATTTCTTCTTCTAAATCAGCACATGCTAGAGCACTTTCCCTTTTCAAGAAGAAACAAAAGAAAATAAGAAATAAGAGTCATGGAAGTCAGGTCTAGTAACTGACAAAGCACACTTTGTAAATTGTCAACACACTCTCCATGATAAGAAATATTTCCTACTATTCTGGCTTTCCTAAAAATGAACATACCATTCACAAATATATGTAAAATTTAAAAGTAGCAGCATCTAAAACGTGACTGATATCTTTAGAAAACAAACTCCTTGACTTAAAAGAGTAAGTTAGGCTCAATTTTTGAAGGCACACTAAAACCACCAAGTATTAACAGCAACAACAAAAAATACTTGGTTTTTTTAAAGTTCCTGTGATATAGTCTGTAGTCCATAATGCTTAATTTCATTTTCTTCTCTAGAATTTTAGGAGCACTGCTGTACTATGCAAATGCAATCTGTCAACAGGAAAAACTGGATTCTCTAGTTGTGAAATATTTAAAGTATGCTTACTAAAAGTAAATTCTGAAATGGCAAATACATAATATAAAATATTGGTGCATACAGATAAGTAGTATCTGGGATGAAGTCTTGAAGAGAACTGGATGGGGATCTTATGAAGTGAGGGGAGAGAATGGATAGTAGAAGCCATAAAAATGATTCAGTCATTCAATCGTTATTTACTTGGTTCCTGTTCAGTTCTAGTCTCTAAGGATATAAAGACTAAAATGCTATTAAAGGCCTTTCAAAAGTCTAGTGAGGTCCTCCCTGAAATTCTCCCCTTGGGTGATTTCCTGGCAGCCTCCTTTCTGGCTTTCCTCCTGTGTCTCTGGCCACACCTTTTTGGTCTCATCACAAGCCCCTCTCCTAGTGCTGACCTCTTAATTCCTGGGGTGCACAAGTGTTGGTGTGTGGCCTTTTCTCTTGTCTTACAAGTGTTCACACCAAACTCATCAACTACTACATCTACGTTGATGATTCCCAATCACACAGAGTTCCACTGCATGGTGTGCTCTAGTGGAAAGAGAATAGGTATGGAGAAAAGCAGACTTGGATTTGCACATTAGCTTTGCTACTTACTAGGATATGACTTTACAGAAGTTTTACTCAACTTTTGGGTTAGTTTTCATATCTGTAAAATGGGACAATATAACTATTATGTAAGATTGCTTGAGGATTATAGATAATGTATGGAAAATGCTAAACATACAGTACATGCTTAATAAATAGTAGCTATTATTAAATAAAAAAATAGTATAGTGAGAAGACTGCCAAAATTCACAAAAAATTGATAACTACAATAATATATAAGGGAACAAAAAAGGAAGACTGTGTCAGGAGGAAGGGGAAAGGCCTCTCAGAGGTAGAAAGGCCATGCCTGGCGTATAGTCAGTCCTCAATAAATGTGGACCATTATTACTCCTTCACTAAAAGCTAAGCTCCACTAAGGAGAGGGGCCATGTCTAGTTTTTTGTCCAATGTGATATATAAAGCAGTTAGTAGGAGGGAAAGAAAATGAGATAGTATGGTATCTCATAGAGGAGTGTGCTGGTTTAAAAATGTTATGTACCCCACAAAAGCCATATTATTTTTCCTAATCCTATCTTTTGGGGGGCAGACCTACTATTTAAGGTCGAAACCTTTGATTAGATCGTTCCCATGGAGACTGACCCACTCAATTGCAAGTGGGGCCTTTTGATTGGATGGAGATGCAACCCCGCCCATTCAAGGTGGGTCTTGATTAGTTTACCGGAGTCCTTTAATAGATGAAACATTTTGGGGTTATTTCAGAGCCAACAGACTCTGAAATAAGATGCCTGGAGATGCCTGGAGTGCCGACAGAGAGAGCAGATGCCTAGACAAGGATGTCTGGTGATGTAGAGCCCAGCAGACACTAGGCTCATCTTCCCATGAGATGCTAAGTAAACCAGAACCCAGAGTTTTGCCGCAGAGGAGCTAAGTAAAAGCCCACAGACACTTAGAAAACCAGTGGAATCAGAAGCTGGAAGCAACAGAACCTGAACAAGACAAGCAGACACCAACTACGTGCCTTCTCATGTGACAGACATCAGCCTTTTTGGAGTCAAAGTATTTTTCTCTGGATGCCTTAGTTTGGACATTTTTATGGCCTCAGACAGTAAACTTGTAACTTAATTCCCTTTTTAAAACCCATTCCATTTCTGGTATATTGCATTTCAGCAGCACTTAGCAAACTAAAACAAGGAACCTTATGCAAATGTGTTTAAATGTAATCCTGTAGAAAACAGGGAGCCACTGAAGACTTTGAGCAGCACCCATAGAAAAGATCATTTGAGCAGTAGAGTGGAAGAGAATTAAAAGAAGGCTGAAGAAGGGAGACAGTCAAAGTAGTGTACATTTAAGAAGACCAACCAAAGTAAGGGAAGAAGTGGGAAGAAGAGATTAAAGAGAGAATCAAAAGACAGCATCATCAGGACATGGTAAATAATTAGATATGCAGAGGGGAAATACTCTCACTGGCTTTGGAAACTTGAAGGATGGTGGAACCATTCATACAAAGGAAAAGATTTGATAAGGATGATGGGTTCAGGTGGAAGCATTCTGAATTTGAGGTGTATATGGAATATACAGGTGCATATGCCAGTAGGCAAACAGATATACAGGCCTGGAGGTTAGGACAGATATCATAAGAGAAGAGCCAGGGACACAAATGAGATAGGCCAGAATGAAAAGTAAGAAAAGGTCACTAGAAGATGATCGATAACAGAACCATGAGGAAAATCAACATTTAAGGAACAGTAGGAAGGAAAGGTGTCCACAATAAAAGTAGAAAGGACCAGAGAAACAAGAGGAGGACAATCAGAAGAGAAGCAATTAGAGAATCTAATAGTTTTGAGAAGAAAAGCAGCCATGTCAAATAAGGACTTGTATGACAAACTGCCTATAAAATATGGCAATTAGGCAAAGTGCCTTGAGGGATGGGAGAAATAATATGGAACTATTAAAACATTACCAGCAGGGAAACCCCGGATACCATGTCAGACATTAGGGACACCAAAATCAATAGGCCAAGCCCTTGATCTTGAGGTTTGCTCTTGTGAAGCCTATATATATAACAGAGAAGCTAACCTTACTTATATGCCTAAGAGTCATGCCCAGAGGACCTCTTCTGTTGCTCAGATATGGCCTCGCTCTCTTCTCTCTCTCTCTCTCTCTCTAAGCCCAACTCTGCAAGTAAAACCACTGCCCTCCCCAAGAAGTGACACATGACATCTACGGGTGAAAAGTCTCCCTGGCAGAGAGGGAGATGATTCCCAGGGATGAGCCTGGCCCTGGCTCCATGGGATCAATGCCATCCTGACCAAAAGGGGGAAAAGAAGTGGAACAAATAAGGTATCAGTGGCTGAGAGAATTCAAGTAGAGTTGAGAGGTTACTCTGGAGGTCACTCTTGTGCAAGCTTCAGTTAGACATTGCTACCTACCATAACTTGTCAAACCTCAACCAAAACCATTCCTGCCAATCCTAAAGATTACTCAGGGATTATATAAGATTCTACAAAGGTTCCAGGCACTAGGAACCTTCCAGAAACCTACAACCTCCAAATGAATCCCTGGACCAGATAAGTCCTGAAATGCAGAGGGGCCAGCCTTTCCAGAACATCAACTAGTTTCATTTCCCTCCCATATTATCAACAGCCCTTTTCAACATGAGAAAGTTAAAATGGGCGTAGTCCAAATACCCCTAAAAAGTGGAATAAAGATCAAAGGTGATTGTGGAGTTACACAGAGAAGACAGAGTTTAACAAATGAGTATGAGTGCTGAATCATTATACTGACATTTCTTTTAGTCTTTAGTGTCTTAGAGCAGCTAGGAGTAAAAACCTAAAATTGTGGAACTGTAAGCCAAATCAAACTTTAAAATCTGTTCTATAGCTACTTGTTAAAATGTACTTGGGAATTTATTGCTTTTTTGTATACATGTTATATTTCACAATAAAAAAATATATATGGCAATTAGGTCAGGATGGCTTTGCTGAGCACTTCACCAGAATGGTGAGAGCAAAAAGGAAAAACAGCAGGAAGACCAAAAGTGGAAGAAGTTCACAATTGTTAGCAATTAATAGCTCTCAAGAGGTAACATCTGATCTGCCAAGAGAAAATAGGGAAAGAAAAATAAGGGGCTTGAAGAGAGTGGCAAACATGTTGAAAAGCTGATGAGAGGACTGAGGAAGCTAACTAGGAGCAAGTGACCATACTGCTAAGCAGCACAGTGGGTGCATATCAACTAGACACCCAATATTTGTAGTGCTTATGGAAGGACAGAAGGTGAGAGAGTTGAGCCATACCTGAAGCACAGTACCAGAGGACGAAGGGGTTGCTTAGGGGGTGGGGTTGCTTGTAACTGGCTCAAACAACAGTAAGAAGTCAGAGAATGGGTATCAGAGTAGATAGTAAATGTTTTAAGAGTAAGGAAGTGTTATGCGCGGGAGGGGTATATCATTATTCAGAGGATGCCAATTCCTTGCTCAAACCATATGCCTTCAATTTCCAGGACCTGGAACCAGCATTTTGAAAGAGACATCAAGCAGCCTGCCAAATTGTATCTGCTATCTTTTTAAATTTAACTCAACATTTCCACAAAAATTTTAAGAAAATAGTAAAATATTAGGCTGTATTGGAAGACGAGCACTGTTTAATATAAAATATTTAAAGTGACAAAAATTAAAATTGTTCTTGTGCTAATGATAAATTAACACATCAACGCAACCTGTAGAAGAACGAGAAGTAAACCCAGGATAGTGTTTTTCACCCCAAGATGTGTATATGGTGGTGAGGATGGGCTGAGTGGTTGGGTAAGGGATGAATTAGCAATCAAGATTATCTGCGGGAAATTTTAAAAGCTACATATACTGCTATTTTCATATCAAACTGAAAATATACACTAAGATGAATGTATATATATGAAAAATTCACAAAACAAATGCAAACAACTAATTTTCAATCCTTCTAGTGATGAAAGAAATCAAAATTAAAAGTGATATTAATTTTTCATTGATAAAGTTAACAAAGACAGAAAAAACAAACACTATGATGAGATAAACAACCTCATAATGCCGGTGGAACTGTAAAATTGGTATCTTTCTCTCCAGAAAGCAATGTGATAAGTGGGATCAGAGACCTTAAAGATGGAAACCAAAGATGAACTAAATAAATTTTGGAGAGATATACCATGATCATAGATCAGAAGAGTGAATAATGCAAAGACTGTCAATTCCACCTAAAATAATGTATAGATTGATCACAGTCTCAATCAAACTCCCAGGCTTTTTTTTTTAATTAATAGAAATCAACAAATTGATTCTCAAATATATATGGAAGAGTAAAAGACTTAAAAAGGCCAAAACAGTTTTTAAAAAGAACAAAGTTGGAGGACTCATGCTACCTGACTTAAAAGGTCTCCTATGAAGACACACCACATTAACTGGGAATGCAGTGAATAAAATCTAGATGGTGGGAAATCCTACAGGATAAACAACATGGTTTTTCAAGAAATGGCAAGAAGGGAAAAAAAAAAAGAGATGAAACATATTAACCAATTGCAATGCACACATCTTATATGGATAATGACTCAAACTGCACAGAAAATTTTACGTTAACGGGGGAAATCTGACTTCTGACTAAACAAAAAAAACAAACTAATCTTTTGGATACATACTCAAGTATTTATGGACGAAGTCTCCTATTTGCTTCTAAATAATAAGGGAGTATAAGTCAGGCTGAAGATGAAACAAGATTAACAAGTATTAATTGTTAATAAGCATCAATAATTGCTGCTCCACGGTACCTGGGATTCATTATCCCACCCAATTTTGCACATGTGTGGCATTTGCGACAATAAAATTATTTTTAAAGAAAGAGAAATATGAAATGAAAAAAATTAAGACAAGCATTGAAAGGTACAGGAATTTAAATTTCCTTAACATCAACTAAAAGAGAATGGGAGATTTTACAGACCTGTTTGCCAACTTTTTGTCTGCATCAGAAACTTTCTTCTTCGCTTTCTTTTTTTTTGCAGGTTCGTGCAAAAGTGGTCTTTGAATTTGGGATGTACTTTCTTCCTCCTCGTTTCGTTTTCTTCTTTGTATATTTTCCTTTTAAAAGTTTGAAATTGTGTTTAAGATTTCATTATTTTAAAATTCTGACTCCAACAGATCATTTAGCTGTCTCTCTAAACTTGCGTCTTTTTGTCTCACTGACATATCCAGTAGCGAAAAGTAACTTAAAAAGTAATCCTATCTGGGCGGTGCGACGGTGGCGCAGTGGCAGAATTCTTGCCTGCCATGCCGGAGACCCGGGTTCGATTTCCGGTGCCTGCTCATGCAAAAAAAAAAAAAAAAAAAAAAAAAGTAATCTATCTGTCACAGTGTCCCAACTGCACTTTAGAAACCATGCCCTGCGTGGTAAACTGCCAGGTATGACCTTGCTGGTTTTAAATTTGTTCTAATGGGTCATTCCTAATAGAACCGAATAACTTACTTTAGGCACAGGCACGTACACGGGCTGAACCTGAGACTCGAAAGAGGTGAAAAGGGACGCCAGCCGATCTGTACTGCCTCTGGAAGGGCGCTTGCTGTGGAATAAGCTATCAGCGACTTGTCCAACGAGGTAGTCTGCAGTTCCACACCGGCGAATACCACCGTCCGGGTTCTCTCTAGAAACCGAGGGCAGAAACTCAGCAACGCTAAGCTACACCACGCCCCACCGCAGCCCCTGCTCGAGGTCTCAAACGTACGACATCCTTGCCCGGGAAGAAGTCCCGGGCCACTCACCCCCGGACAGCATTTTTCGTTTTCTTCCATTTGTTCTTCACTTCCAAGGCCATTCTTTTTCCAAGGTCTCCCAGAGAAGAGCAGCACGTGAAACGGTACTTCCGGCTCTGGCGACTTCCGCTCTCAGGGTCACGCCCCTTCCGCTCCGGGCGTCAACACCTTCCTCCCGGCGAATCAGCGGCGGGTGATGGAGTATTAGGTCGCTGGGATCTGTTCGCTTTCTTAACGCTCTGGGAAACCTAGTGTGGGTTGTGAAGCAAGTTTTCCTAGAGTAGTTGAGGCTCAACGTATGAGTAAGAATCAGAAAGGTTGGGTGGTAGAAGCGGCGTGTTAATCCAGGCAGAGCGGAAAACACGTACGAAAAACCCTGAGTTGAGGAAGAGGGAGGAGGAGAGAGGCTGGGCAAGAAATGAGGTTACAGAGGCATATGTAGCAAAATATTTAAAAATGGATGAGTCTCGTAAAGGGTATACAGGAGTTCACCTACTTTCCTTGCAGCTTTTGTGAAATATGACATTATTTCAAAATGAAGTTAAATAGTTCGAGACCACAGCTTTTACCTTACTCTGAGGGTAATGAACTTCCAAAAAGTTTTAATACTACCTTGCTATTGTACCAGAATAAGCTGATATTTGGCACTCTAAACTTTTTGCTCACCTAAGCCTGCTTTTCTTCACCACCTCTACTTTTCATTCCCCCACAATTGCCTTCCTCTTTCCCCCTAATTTTCACTTTCAAAAATATCTCCTAAATTGCCCAAGCCTGGTACAGATACTATCTTCACTGAAGAAAATTTCTCAGCTATTTTCAATAGGGATGTAATATTTTTCCAAGACTCCATTGTACTCACTAAAATCGTTTTTGCATTAATATTTATAGTCTTTCTAAAAGACATGACGGTATTCCGTACATAGTGAAAATTTAACTTGACTTTTTAGGTAATAAAAGACTACTATAAAATCATTGCAAATTTTTTTGGTAAACTAGGATTTGACTTTGAATCTTTTGCTTTCAGGAAGCTGTAAGTCACTGTATATATACTTGACCTGTTATAGCCCACATCAGACGTGGAGAAAAATCCACATTTTTAAAACTGGCCGTTTGATCTCTGAGCCCCTTATTTTGGTTTCCCTTAATCTTGATCGTTATTTTACAAAGACAAGAAAAATACTACTGTCTGTATTTGCAACTCAAATATCTCTGCCCTATTCAATTCAATGAAGAAATTCTGTTTAATTTTCCTTTGAAATGTTTCCCATTCCCATTCCTTCCACTCTCCCTAACATTGCTCCAAGAATCACCTTGTATCTGGATCACTACTGTAGCCTCTTCCTATCTGGCCTTCCTGACTCTTCCACTTCTACTACAGCCTACATAGCCTATTTCCATATGAATCTGGAATATAAGGTTTGCTTCTACTTCTTGTCACCATCAGTCATCACAACTCTGATATGCTCATATACTACCCCTTTAAACTCTTATGAACTTAAGTCTTCCTGACCACACAGTTTAGCATTTAATTTTATCTTGTATTATTCTCACAACCGTGAAACTCTTATACATGCGTAAGCCTTCATATTATGTTAACATCATTCTATAACTTAATTGATGAATGCAGAGTTCCTGGGAGGGTACTCATACAATGAGTGTTCTCAGAGATGATCCACAGGCGATGTTCAGTCCCGGTCCCTGGGAAGCAGCTCAGCGTCCAAAATCCCTAGATTATCAAGTAAAAATTAGGAGTACAAAGATGAAGAAATGGGCCTCACAAGGAATAAAAGGTAGCACAGAGAGAATAATAGTATGAAAAAGAGCCGTAGTTGGAGATGATTAAAAAATTAGCCTCATTGTGACACAGAACTGGTATCTAATCTTCTAGGGACCAATAACCCTTTTGAGAATTTCTTAAAATATAAGGGCTCTTTTCATAGAAAAATACAAACAAAAAAACAATTATCTAAGAAATGTCAGGAGTTTCATGGCAACTGCTTCACTTTCCCCAAGTCGGTTAAGAAAATTAACAAGAACCCACCCTAAGGTTATTTCTGGATGAAAAAAAGGTGCATGTAAGAAATAAATCGATCTTAGTTTTATCAGAGATTGATAAAATGTAGTGAAGGTGACAAGGGTAGACAACTCTCACGTGGTTGTCTTGAATTATATTCAACTAATACCACGAAATTCTCAAATCCTCTGAGAAGCTGGGAAAAATGGAGAGAAAAGGCAGGCAGGCAGGACAAAGAGATTCCAAGGGTTATGTATCTCAACTTCAATAACATTTGGAATCAATTCCTAATAAAGCACTATTTCTTTAAACACATCACACATATTGTATTAAAAGTTCACAGAAAAATAGTTGAGGACAGTAACCAGTTGTCTTCTTTAGGCCTTCTCAAAGCATGTTAGCATGTTAAAATATGCTAATACTATGAATTTCTAAAGGATGGTGATATATAGCATTACCAAAACATATCTAATAATAAAATTCAGAGAATTTCCAGGGACCAGGCATTCTAGAACATATGTTGGGAAACACTGTTCTATAGACTTTAAAAACTCAAACTAATTTCTGGGAAAATAAAGGGCCATTCCCAAAGGAGCTTTAAAAATATATATTTGAGGTTTTCAGGCTTAAAAAGAAGCGTTCCTTGTTTTAAAGAAATAATTTTGTTCTGGTGGAAAGTCCAAATAGAGCAAACAAAACAAAAACCCCTTATTGATTTTATAAGCTTTGAATAAAGCAGTGGTTCCCATCCAAGATGCATATTAAAGTTAGAAACATTTAAAAAAAGACCAACATTCAGGAATCACCTAGACCAATTAAATAAGACCTTTTGGGGCGATGGGGTACAGGGTCTGAGCCTTGACTACTGTTTAAAAAAAGCCCCGGTGGTTCAATGTGCAATACAGGTGGAGAGCATTAACATATAAAGCACCCACAAAGATCCAGTTAAATTAAATGACTTAAAAAAAAAGCTGCAGCTGATGGTTTCAAGTGTTAAAAGAAAAACAGGAAAAAACTTGATTTTTCTTTAGACAAGTTGCCAAACACAAGTGTTTACATTCAGACTCAGGCATAATAAATGCATTAAAAAATATAATGCCTAATAAAATTTTTATTATCTAATTAATGAGCTTTTGATCTTATATGTAAAATCCTTCCCTTTTTGTATGTAAAGTAACACCTTGTGATGTTAGATATGTATGTTTCATCACTCATCACATAGAGAAAGGAATTAAAATTACTTAATCTTTTAGAAACAAAATCAGGGATTCACAAACTATGGCATTTTATTTCAGAGCCTTTGCTTACATTTGTACAATATATTACATAATTCTCCATTGTTTGCAGATCCTAATATATACTTTATAGCTTTTCTTCTATAAGCTTTTTCTTCAATGTTTGTTGTCAACAAATCTTTACAGTCCTGTACAAATTTGAGTAACTTGAAACCATTTTCAACAAAATTAGTTACTGTAAGCACACACTATAAGACTGAAAATGCTTTTCTTAGAAAAGTTGAATGTAAAGGATTCTGACACGTTAGCATCTACAACAAAACACTTTGAGTCTCACGTGTCATATTGCCAGAAAACAAATAAAACATGCCAGCCCCATCCAAAAAAGTACACAGAACTACAATTAAAACAGTAAAACAGTCTGTACAATAAAGTACTGTGTATTAACAGTGCCAGGTATTAAATAGCTTGAATGAACACATCCATAATATACAAATGTCTTACAAAGGTGTAGAATTAAATACAAGTGCCAAACAGAACAAAGATTAGAATCATACAACATAAAGTCAACATGAAGTGAAAACAATTTTGCGTTCATTTTGGATTTTACACAAAGCATTTAATTTGATAGGCCTACCATCCAGAATAGCTATTTATACTTAAAATAAAAACCATCCTTTTGAGACAGTTCATATCAACAACCTCTGAACCATACTAATACAGTTTACTTGTTCCTGAAGTCCTCTCATTGTAGCTCATAATAAAATAAGCAATACAAATGAATTATCTGTATTTAAGGGAAAAGAAACATTTACAAGAAAACACAAAAATATAACTGTTATAATTCATTATGAATAAATATACACTTTGAATGGGCTAAATACAATTTTATACATTGTTTAAGATTTAATACAGTTTATTAGCCATTTTCTTTTTTCACACAAGGTATTATATCAAAATTAAAAAAAAATACTGATTCATAGAAAAATGGCAAAGTACAGTAGTTCCATTCCAATTTGAAGGGCCATGAAAAGCAAGACCATTTAGCCTAATTCAAACCTGTAAACATATTCAGTCTTTTTAAAAGAGAATCTTTAATGTTTGGTTACCAGGATTGATGTCTAATATCCTGTTAACTGCAGGTTTTGAATTTATTTCATGTGCTTGACTTATACAATTAAAGCCACCATAAGGTGACTTGCTTTAAAAAACAATTAGCTTGTACAAATGAAAATAGGTTCATATATTTTCATAAATAAATGGAAAAATATCAAATGTTCCAGCTTTAACAAAATACAAGGGAATACATATACAGTAAGTTATCTTAACATGTTCAGGCCCACTCAATAACTATGCTTATTGTATTGTCTCTACAGGCAGTGAAAAGCCTCCATTTGCCACAGTGGAAGGCCTTCAAGTTACCAGACATACAACTCCCAGACAAGTTGGAAACAATTATTGCTTGAGGAAAAGCAGTTCATTGTACTTTTTCTTCATTAAAAAAGTGCACTTGAGTGCCAAGTCAGCTTGTCAAGAAACAATTTTTAAATATAAAATAGTGCTTGTCTGATTTTGTGTGTGTGTGTGTGCCACTGTGCAGTATAAAAAAGACGTGGCCCTCAACAGCCATTAAGTGCAAAGTGCTTTGGAAAGTCCTGTTGTCACCTGCACTCAACTGACATTCCATTCTGTGATGTGCTGGACATTGACGGTTCAGCTAAAGTTAACATAACAGCAGCAGTTATAGAACTGGAAGAAGGTGAAGAAGAGGATGAGGATGTGGCAGCACCTAAAGGAAAAGGAAACCAAACAATGCTTAATAAAATTATATTCAACAATAAGAATAAAACACTATTCCTTTGAACTCAAATTCTGTTGCCTTCTCCAAAATCATTTAGCTCACAGTAAGAGCTGTTAATTCTCAAAGTACCCTGATGTAAAGAAAGGCAAATCTAGAGTATCTTATACCATACCTTAAATAGCTTGACAGTGCTAACTATAGAAGTAATGAAAAAGGAGAAACTAAGAAGACTCCTGCATGGATTGAAGAGGAAATAAAACATGTGCCCAGTCAATAAGACATGGTAATAAAATACAGATTAGAATAGACCTTCTGTAATAATAATGAAAATGCCAGAAAAGAGCTTACAATTCAGTGGGAAAAACTGTAACCCATCCCAAAATTATTTTTCTCTCAATAATCTTTCTGTGTTCATCAGGGCTTAGGGTTTTCATATAGATGAAAACGGAAGGCTAAAATTGGAACAAGAGTCTATAGCTCAATTACTGTGATCTCCTCCACTTGTTTATAAAGCAAATGACACAGTAGTTATTTTCTTCAGGGAAATTATTCCTTTGTTGTAAGTTAGTGTTGGGGTTTGTGGGTGTGTGTGTGTGGGTAATTATAAAAGAAATAAGAAGTTAAAATCTCATTTGGCAGAGGAGCATGCAGTAGAATAGTAAGTCCTCTCATCTAGGACTCTCCTAGTACCCCACATATCATCCTCTCTGGGCTACCAGTTGCTTCATATTGTTTGAAATGCTAGAATAGGTGTTGGCAAATTATGGCCCCAGGGCCAAATTCGGTCAAATCCAGTCAATATCCTCTTTTTGTAAATAAAACTTTATTGGAATATAGCCTATTTGTTTACATATTTCTTATGCCAGATTTCACAACTACAATGACAAAAGAAGTAGTTTCTACAGAGACCCAGAAAGCCTAAATTATTTATTATTTGTCCCTTAACAGAAAATGCTTACAACTCTTGTTCTAACATAATTTTATCTCTAGAATCTAGAGAAATTATATGCAAAAGTTAAACTATGTAGTGATAACTTCACTTTTAAAAACATAAATTGCAGGCATAGTAGGGTATCTGACTCTTGGGTTTTGTATTTATTTATTTGTAAAATTTTTATTGTATAACATAACATATGTACAAAATGAAAAGAAAAAAACAACAGTTTTCAAAGCACTCTTCAACAAGTAGTTACAGGACAGATCTCAGTGTTTGTCATGGGCCACTATACCATCCTCTCAGATTCTTCCTTCTAGCTGCTATAGAATATAGGAGGCTAGAAAGAATAATTTTTTTTTTAATCATCACAATTGACTTTTTTTTTCTTTTTTGTGAAAAATAACATATACATAAAACAATAAATTTCAAAGCACAGCACAACAATTAGTTGTAGAACAGATTTCAGAGTTTGGTATGTGTTATAATTCCACAATTTTAGGTTTTTACTTCTAGCTGCTCTAAAGTACTAGAGACTAAAAGAGATATCAATATAATGATTCAGCAATCATATTTGTTTGTTAAATCCTACCTTTCTATATAACTTCACCATCACCTTTGATCTTTCTATCCCACTGTTTAGGGGTATTTGGGCTATGGCCATTCTAACTTTTTCATGTTGGAAGGGGCTGTCAATAATATGGGGTAGGGAGATGGAACTAGCTGATGTTCTGGAGAGACTAGCCCCTCTAGGTTTCAGGACTTAGCTGGTCCAGGGACCCAGCTGGAGGCTGTAGTTACCTTAGTGCATGGAACCTTTGTAGAATCTTATATATATTGCCCTAGCTGTTCTTTAGGATTGGCAGGAATGGTTTTGGTTGGGGTTTATGTTAGGTAGCAATGTCTAACTGAAGCTTGCGTAAGAGTGACCTCCAGAGTAGCCTGCCTCTTGACTCTATTTGAACTATCTCAGCCACTGACACTTTATCAATTACACTTCTTTTCCCCCTTTTGGTTAGGATGGAATTGTTGGGATATTTTAAATTAATAATATATCTTAAGAGATTGTTCTGTATCAGCATACATAGATTTACCACTTTTTCTTTTCAAATTAAATAGTATCCACTATAACTATGAGCCATAACTTATTTAATAACTAGTGTTTTGCTATTACCGACAACAATGTAATGAATAACCTATGCAGTATAAATAAAACTTTAAATGTCTACTCTATTTTGCATCAAGGCAATGTATCATTTGATCATACAACTTAAAATGTCTTTTATTATAAAATTACCATAAAGTTCGTGTTCTTTGTAGCTATATATTTTGCCTTGGGACTTAGTCTAAGAACAAGATTAACCAGTTCTCCAAATATATGATCAAATTGTTTTTCAAAATAATGTGCCAATGCTTTGACTAGCATTGGTTTAGTTATGAATTTTTCTTTTTGGCAGCGCAGGCTCTGGGAATTGAACCTGGGCCTTTGGCATGGCAGATGAGAATTCTGCCACTGAGCCACCGATGCACTGTCCATCTACTGATTTTTAATAGTATTTATTTATGAACTGACTTTTAATGTTGACTCACCCAAAGAAAGCATTTTGCTTTATTATTACCATAGAAAATTTCTGATGACCAGGTCTACCAAATACTGTTTTGAAGGAACTATTCTTAGTAGACGTCTTATTATACAGAACACTCCAATTAAAAGGCTTAGCTTACTTAAGGGTGAAGAACTCTAGTAAAAGCATTTAAATAGTGTGCTAATTATAATCATTATGTATTTTTAAATGATTAGACACATAAAACCCTGAACCCGGTTCTTTGACAAAATGTTTCCATACATACTTTCTGTATAGTAACACTTAATTACTTTTCAAATACTCTATAACTCGTACACAGAAACAGGCTTTTATCCACCCCACAAATTAGAAAGCCTAGCCAAATGAGGTGGAGAGTGTTACAGGAATACCACTGACAACAATATAGAGAAGTAGGAAAATTGGTCTGAAGGAAAAGAAAATGAAAGTGATTCAGAAGGAAACAACGGTGTGCTGGTTCGAATCTGTTGTGGACCCCAGAAAAGCCATGTTCTTTAATCCTCATTCAATATTTCTGGATGGGAGCTTTCTGATTGTTCCCATGGAGATCTGAAATACCCAAATGCGGGTGGTAACTTTTGATTAGATGGTTTCCAGGGAGCTGTGTCTCTACCCATTCAAGGTGGGGCTGCTTACTGGAGCCCTTTAAGAAGGAACCAATTTTGGACAACGCTGTACAGCCCATGAAGCCAGAGACCTTTGGAGATAAAGAAGGAAAATGCCCCGAGGGGAGCTTCATGAAACAAGAAGCCTGGAGAGAAAGCTAGCAGACATCAGTATGTTCACATGTGCTTTTCCAGTTGAGAGAGAAACTCTGAATGTCACTGTGCTTCTTGAACCAAGGTATCTTTCCCTGGATGGCTTAGATTGGACATTTCTATAGCCTTCTTTAATTTAGACATTTTTACAGCCTTAAAACTGTAAAAGTGCAACTTAATAAATACCCCTCTTTAAAAGCCATTCCATTTCTGGCATATCAGACTCAGGCAGCTTGCAAACTAGAAAAGACAGTAACAGTGGGGAAAGAAGAGGAACTGAAGCAAAGTGATAAAGCTTATATTATGCTAGATTGCTCCCCTTCCCCACTCCCTATTGCCCCATTTCTCTACCCCCCTTCAACACTGAGGGTCACTCTCAACTTCATCTTCTTTATTCTTCTTAAACAACTTCAATTCAGCTTTATATCCACTACTCACTGAAAATGTTCTTGAAAAGGTTACCAATGAAACTAACATTGTCAAGTCTATTGACCACATACTTCTCTGATTTTTCAGCAGCACCTGACACACCTGACCACTCCCCTCTTTCTCCTCCAACATTCTCTTTTCTTGGCCATCCTCTCCTGGTCTTCCTCTTAATTCAGGGCTACTGCTTCTTATGACACAATAGGTCTGTTGTCACCTTCTCAGCCCTACCTCTGAATGTTGGCTTTCTCTCTTTTCTATCCACTTTCTCCCAAGGTGATCTACTTAAGTATTGTGGCTATAAAAACCACTTTGAGTAACTACTATACTGCAGATATGCCAATGATTTAAAAAGCATCTCTAGACCTGACTTTTCCCCTAAAATATCCCACTGTCTACTTGTCATCTCCATTTAGGTGCCATAATAGACATTTCAAAACTTAGATGGCTAAAACAGAACTTTTGGTCCTTGCTGTGTTCCCCTACCCACAATGTATTCTTCTCAAATCTTTCCCATTTCAGAAAATGGCACTATATCAATTTGTTGTAGCCAAAAACTCAGATGTCATCCTAAATTCTTCTCTTTCCTCCCATCCACCATTCTCAAATCCAATCAACTGGCAGGCACTGGTACAATTGTATATATTTTGCAATACAGTTACACAATCATTATTAAAGATCAGGGCTATTGGATTACAGTTCAGCAACTTCAGATATTTCCTTCTGACTAATCTAAAACCCTAGACAGTAAAAAGAAATATCTATTAATGAGTCAGTAATTTCAGTCATTTGTTAAATCCTAATTTCTCAGTTACACCTCCTCCCTCTCATTTGATCTTTCTCTCAATCTTCAGGGATATCTGGGCAATGACCACATTAACTTCTTTGCAATGGAAGGGGGTATTCGCTTTATGGGGTAGAGAAATGAAAGTGGTTGATGTTCTTGGAGAGATTGATACCTCTGTGCTTCACAGCTTATCAAGCATAGGATCAATCTGGAGAGCTTACTTAGTTTCTAAAAACATAAACTTACAATTTTTATAGAGACTTAGCTAGAGCCCAGGGCATTCCCTAGGGTTTTCAGGACTACTGTTGGTTGGGGCTTGGCATACCAATGGTAGTCCGCAACATCTGGCTAATGCTTGCCTAAGAGTAACCTCCAGAATGACTTCTTAATTCTATTTGAAATTTCTTAGCCATGGAAACTTTACTTTGTTTCATTACTTTTCCCCTGAAAAAAAGAAAGTGTTTTCAGTATCACAATGCCAGGGCCATGCTCATACCTGGGAGTTACACCACATGTTGCCAGGAAACATGTTGTACATAGAGGACAGATTAGTAAGTTTATTTGCAGAGTTGGTTTAGAGAGGCCAAATCTGAGCAACAAAAGAGGTTCTCTGGGGTTAACTTTTAGGCATAATTACATGCAGGTCTAGTTTCATTCACCACTGCAGAAATAAGATTCATAAGGGCAAGCCTCAAGATCAAGGGCTTGGTTTGTTAAATTGGGAGTCCCTAATGCGCAAGAGAGTATCAGGAATTTCCCAGGTGGGAAATTTAATAGCACCATATTTTCCCCCAGTCCCTCAAGGGAATAGAATTCAGTATTAACTGCTCTCCATCTTTACTGCAACTATCCTGACCCATGTTAACTATTACTTCCCACCTGAATTATTGCAATGGACTCCCAAACTCGTCTCATTGCTTCTACCATTGTCCCTCTGGAGTCTACTTTCTATGGTAAACAGTGATCTTTTAAAAAAACCCTACTATATAAAGAACATGTCATTTCCCTGCTTTAAACTTTTCAAATAACTGTCCATCTTAGAACAAAATCTGTATGTCTTCATCCTGGCCTACAAGGCCCCACTTGATTTGATTGTTATTTCTACCATTTTCCCACCACATGGTTTTCTTTCTGTTCCTGAAATGTAACAAATACATCGTCACCTTAGAGCATTAATCCTCATCTGGGGGCAATTTTTCCTACCAGGGGATATTTGGCAATGTTTGGAGACTTTTCTGATTTCCATTACTAGGGAGAGGAGTACTATTGGCATCTAGAGGTTAAAGGCCAAGGATGCTGTTTAACACCCTACAAGGCACAGGTGAAGTTCCCCAGAGCAAAGAACTATCTGACCCAAAATGTTAATAGTGCCAAGAATGAAAAACCCTGTCTTAGACACACTTGCTATTCTCTCTGCCTAGGATTCCTTCCCTCAGATTTTAATGCGTCTTTCTTCTTGTGATTTGGGAAATATCCTAATCATATGTAAATAGCCCATACAATCTCTATTTGATGCACAGTAGTTTTCACTTTCTAAAACTATTTAAGGTTTTTTTTTTTTTTGGCATATTCTAAGCTCTGTGAAACAATGTTATGTTTTGAGATAATTTTAAAGACATTTCAAGAGTCTATAACAAGGTAAGTCAATAGAGATAGGTTGTGATTTTCTACAAAAGAAGAACATACACTAACATTTACTAAGTAATTATCATGTTTGGGAATTATTCTAGACAAACTACAAGCATGAATTATTGCATTTACTTCTTACAATAAACTTATGAAGTCCATATTATTTTTTTTCCATTTTCTGGATGGAGATATGGCAGAGTGACTAAAAACTTGCCTGAATATAGACATACAAACCCACGCAAGTCTAACTGCAGAGTCATGAATTCTACATTTTAGTTAAAGTAGGGTGTAAACACTTACTCTCTCTCTCTTTCTTCTTTAAACGTTTTCTCCTCCGATCAATGGAAGCTACTTCAGATTTTAATGACAAATAATGTTTTCTGATTTCTTGTAGTTTTTCTTGAAGAATTGTGATGCGTTCAGCACTGGTCATATTTTCCAAGTCCGCTATGAATTAGAAACTTTCATTAATGTGTAATTTTGAAAAAAAAGTTAATATATCAAAGAGAACATTTAGTTGTAAAATAAAGTCAAGGCAGATAAACTGAAAAAACTAAGGCTTCTACAGACATTGTAGAAAAGTTTGGTGATTCCTCAAAATGTTAAATATAAAACTACTATATGACTGGGCAATCCCACTTGTAGTATACACCCAAAATAACTGAAAGCAGGGACTCAGATAATTTCTACCCTAGTGGTCATAGCAGTATTATTCACAATAACAAAAAGGTAGAAGCAACCCAGAAGTTCATCAGTAGATGAATGGACAAACAAAATGTAGTATTTTACAGTGGAACATTAGCCTTAAAAAGGAATGAAATTCTGATACAGGGTACACATGGATAAAACCTGAAAACATCATGTCAAGTTAAATTAGTCAGGTGTAAAGGGACAGATATTGTATGATTTCACTTATTTGAAATAGCTAGAATATGTAAATCCAGATATATAAAAAATAAGATTATAGGTTACCAGGTATATGGAGGAGAGGGAATGATGAGTTAATATATAATGGGAGTAGGGTCTATATCTGGAGTAATGAGAAAATTCTGCTTATGGACGGTGGGGAGGGTAGTAGAACACTGTTATTAATCCCATTGAATTATGTGCTTGGGAGTGGTTGAGATGCCAAAGTTTATGTTGTTTATCCTTCCAAAACGTAAAAAAAGAGCCACTAAAAAGACAATGACAGTTAAATGTAATATAAGATTCTAGACTGGATCTAATAATAGAGGAAAAAAGGTTCAAGAGGACATTATTACAAAACATAAAAAAATTGGAACATTGGGTGGGCCACAGTGGTTCAGTGGCAAAGTTCTTGTCTGCCATGCCGCAGACCCGCATTCGATTCCCAGTGCCTGCCCATGAAAAAAAATTGGAATATAGACTGGAAGCTTTTTATTAGTTAAATTTCTTGAACTTGATAACTTCTTAAGGTGGTTATATAAGTAAATATCCTTGTTCTTAGAAATGTACATGGAATTTTTATGCATTCAAGGAACAGAATGTATACAACCCACTCTCAAAATACACTGATAGATAGATGGACAGATGGGTGATGGACAGATGGACAAACAGCAAATGTAGAAAAAGGTTACAAATGGTATACCTGTGTATCTAGGGGTGGGGTATGTTGGTGCTCTCTGTATGGGTTGTGAATTATATTTGCAACTGTCTTGCAAGGATAAAATTTCAAAATAAAAAGCTTAAGAAAAAGAAAACAAACAAAAAAAGATTTCTAAATGTTTGTTTCCTAAGATTTTTGTGTTCTAGGCTAGAACAATGCCCAGCTTATAATATACCATTAGATGCTATGCGAGTTTGAAGCTGTTATGTACCTCAGAAAAACCATGTCCTTTTTCCTGATCCAATCTTGTGGAGGTGTCATGTTTCTTTTAATCTTGGTTCAATATAGTGGGGAGGAAACTTTAACTGGATTGTTTACATGGAAATGTGACACACCCAGTTGCAGGTGGGACCTTTTTGATCAGATAGAGATGTGATTCCACCCACTCAAAGTGGGTCTTGATTAGTTAATAGAATCCTTTAAACAGGGAAATATTTTGGAGAAACGTTAGATGTAGATGGAGAACAACTGGTTCAAAAACGACATTGAAACAGACATTTGGAGATGCTTGGAGTGCCAACAGAGAGAGCAGATGCCTAACAATGGATGTTTGGAGATATAAGGATCAGGTGCTGGTTACATGCCTTCCCATGTGAAAGACATCGGCCTTCCTTGAGTCAAGGTGTCTTTCTCTGGATACCTTAGTGTGGACATTTTTATCACCTTAGAACTGTAAACTTGTAACTCAATAAATCCCCTCTATAAAAGCCAACCTATTTCTGGTATATTGTATTCCAGCAGCTTTAACAAACTAAAATATATGGTATCTGTGGAATGAATAAATGGGTGCAGAATTAAAGACATTATGACCTAAACATTTATGCTAAAAATTCCACATACATAAACTGTATCACCACAGTATATGATTAAAGAATCATATATAGAAATAAGACTAGAAAGACATAAATGTTAAAATTTATAGATTTACAATTAACATTTTAAAAAATTTAAAATTGAGTATCAGGACTATGGATAAATTATTGTCCTCCAGCCTCTTTTCATTATTTTTTAGAATTTTTATGAGTAGGTAAACTTTTGAATTGTAGGAAAAATTTTTAAATGCTCTAAACATTTTTATTAGAAAAATTTCTTACACATACAAAAATACAGTCATGTAAGTTTTAAGTACCTAAGCCCTATGTACCTGTCATCCAGCTTCAATAATTATTAATTTATGACAAATCTGATTTCATTTACACCTCCTTAATTCCCACTTCCCACAAAGATAATTTAAAAGTAATTTCCACCAATATATCATAAATATCTTTTATTTGCAAACTGTAGTAAACATTGTCTTCCAGAAATTTGTTTATTCAAATTAGGATCCAAATGAAGTCTATAAATCCCAACAGGTTAAGGTATCTCTAAAATTTGGTATAACCTCTTTTAAGAGTTAATAACCATGGTTCAGTGGTAGAATGCTCGCGTTTCACACGGGAGACCCAGGTTTGATTCCTGAGCCTTGCACCCAAAAAAAGAATTAATATAAATCAAGAGGTTGTTATGGGTAAGGTATCAAATTTTCTACTGCTAATTATAGATTTAATATGTTACTTACACATCTGAAAACTCCACTTGTAAACTTTGGGTAATCGATTACTGGATTCCTTGATGTCAGGATCCTTATCGCCATTTTTTCCACACTTTCCTGGAGATTGGGTCCTTGCAGGAGATTTGGTACTATGAGACTTCATTCCAGTAGAAACTGGTTTGACTGGCTGAGTCTTAGTTACACTTTCACCAGCGGAAAGTTCTTCACTATCACTACTGTTTGCTGAAAGAAAAAAAATTTTTTTTAAAGCATTAATAGAAAAGTAACAAAACTTCTGTTATAATTTTAGTGGATAATTTGAAAGTAAACCATTTGAATTTACTACAACAGCAAATGACTTACTTTATTAAACCTTGCCTAGAAACCTAGAAAATCACCATGTATAAATGAAGTAGCATCTCAGTTCAAAACAAACTACAAGCCCCCAACATAAAAATATTCTTCTTACCTGAACTGCCAATAATTTAAAAAAAAAAAATCACTCAAACTAATCTCAGGCTACATTTGGTAGACAAGTTAAATATATTTTAATAATCTGAATTTTTTTCTAGTATGTTAATAGAATTCAGCATCTTTTAAAATGACCCATTATCGAAACTTCTTAATTTCAACATTTTAGATTTTATACAGACTGTGTATATGCAACATTTTCCTTCTCCCATGGCCACAATGACGTACCATCATCATATTTAAAGGAATCTTTGGGAATAAACTCTAAACTTTGATACAGCCAATGAATTTCTTCATAAGTAACTTCTATATCACACCTGTTGACTAAAAACAGTTTACCCTGATAAACATTCAGTTTTTCATGAAGAATTCAGAATTTGTTTAGTAATTATGTTACACATGTCTTTGCTGATTAAGTGATTTAAGTTTCAGTACCAGAATGGAAATATTTGACCATGAATAGCTTACCATGTAAATCTATAATGGGATTAATATTTCCATAAATTACCTCTTTCTGAAAACAAAGTATTATTTTAGATTTTGTCAGTTAATTCATTTTATTAAATTATTCTGAGTAATTTACCATGCCATAAGCCAATGATTAAAATGGAAGAATATAGTCAACCCCTAAATCTCTAAATTATATGAGTATGTTAATTGATTTGTTGAAGATGAACACTCTTAGGAAATGTCATTTAAATAATCAAGTCTTGAAGACCAAAACATTAAAATAAGAAAAAACACTTTGAAGAGTCTGTCAGTTATACCAAATAACTGACAATCAGTTTGGAATGTATTTATTTCTGATTCTTCATTTAATAGCCAGAAAGCCACCAAAAACAAAAACAAAAATGTATGTGTGTGTGTGTGTGTGTGTGTGTGTGTGTGTGTGTGTGTGTGTGTGTGTGCGCGCGCACGCACGCGCGCACTTGTTAGGATCTCAAAGCCTTAAAAGTATCCAAATTAGCAAAGATACTACCAACTCCTCCCACTGCGGTGTTTTGGGAATAAAGAAATTTCACCACTCTTTTACATATATCTTAAACTAAATCCCTCCCAGTCCCCCCACAGCTGCTCTGGAATCCCTGGCAACTCACAGCTAAGCCACCCAGGCCTAGCCCCACTCTGATGCAGTGATGCAGTGGTCTGCCTCAGCCTGGCTTTCATGGCCCTGCTGAGCACAGCCTCCCGGGGCCCCAAAGGATGCCATATTCACCGCCTGGAAGTCATATGGGCTCAGCAGAACCTCGGGGAGCTGGGCGAAAAACCCTTTCCTGCACTGAAGTGCAGCCAAGCCGGCTGATAGCAAAGGTCAGGCAGTGGAGGTGGCAGGAGTCTCCTGGAAGAGCAGCAGGAGGTCAGTGTGGGGCACCTGAAAAAAAATTTACATATTTTCTGCTTCTCACTTTGTGTCTACAAAAGAGAGATAAAATGTGCAGCTCTCAGGAGAAATACAGTATATAGTCCCTGTAGGTTGATTAACAAGAGTCACTGCTAAAGTTAAGCCTTAGTTGAAGCCTACATAGCAAAACTATTGTTTGTAGCAGTTGCTCTCAGGTCACATGGTTTGTAGTACCAAAGATAAAGGCAGTAACAAGTTGATGGGATTATAGCTCTGAAGCTATCTTGAGTGCTTTCTTCTAGGCTAATTTTACCCAGAATTACAAAGCAATCAGTTTCGTTGTAATAAAAGTAATATATAATTGAAACATTTTATAATATACATATAGCGGCTACTAGAAAGAACTGTGGATATAAAGAAAATATAAAGATGTGGATGTTTATATTATATTGGCCAGTTATTTAAAAAGGATTACTGGCTATTCATCAATAATCAATACCCAGCAAATAATACCGAACTGTGTAATCCTAGAATTTACCTAGAATTAGAAGATTTCTGTGTGACTGTACTGGGGGTGGAGATTAAATCAAAATATAGAACAATCCCATATCCTGAATACCCTTTTTTTTAAAATGGAGGAAAATATTTATCAGCTTTTATTCTTATATTTAAAAAATTAGAGGTTTCACACTTACTGCCTTTTCCCTTCTTTTTGTTGTTTACCACAGTTGCTTTATGGCTTCTCTTCTGCTTTTTTGATGAACTTCCTCCTCCCTGAGCTTCTTTTACTCTTTTCTGACCTGTACAGGCTATGATGGGAAAGAAATTATTAAGTAACACAAAATAAAATAAAATCTTCCCCAGGTATAAGTTAATTACATATTTTAGAAGCATAGAACAATTTCAAAACTACCATATGTTCTATTTAAGATTTATAAATCATAAAAATTACTACAAATTTTAAAAATAAATTACCATTAATGGAGTTGAATTATTGCACATACTAAAAAGTAGGCTTTGCTTAAAAAAGCAAACAAAGTATGCACATCCTTCTTAGAAAAATCAGATATAAACTGAAAATAGTTCCCAATAAGGTACAAGAAATATATGAATCTAGCATTCAAAAACAGGTATATGCTGAAAATAAAAACTGAAATTTGTTAAGATCATAGTACAAAAAAAATTCATAAAACTAAAATATTAAGATTTAATTGTAGGTTAAATCTTAATTATATATTATAATATATTACTATAAATTTAAAATGCTATAATACAATGATATTAATGAGATTATATTTTAGCAGTAATTCACACTTGGTTATTTTTATTTCAACAATCACTTAGCTCCCAAGGCACTGGTTACCATTTATAAATCCAGCACAGTAGTTCTAAGTAATGATTCATCTTCTCGTTTGGGAAATTCTCTCCAAACATTATAAATACCTCCCTTTTCTTCAAGGACTAATCCAAGTGCAACATCTTTCTAAAACCTTCCCTGATTCCCCAGCCTTCACTTCTTAACAGTAGCACTGACTCATAATATTCATTTGGTCCTTCATATGGGCTATGCTTCTGTATCTTTCTAATGATATCTTCCAGACTACACAGTAAGCTTTTTCCAGAGACTAATAAAGCCCTACCTCTATTTGGTTCCAATGTCAAATGCTATGATAAAATGATATAAATTAATATTATGGTACAATTATGCCATGCTTGCTACTATGTCCTGTCATTAATGATAAAATCAACCTTGGATATACAAGACATGGCTTCCATGGCCAAAAATGGGACAGGATATTAAATGTTTGCAGTAACTTCCTAGATAGTTTTCTTTTGTTTGTTTGTTAATGGATCACATCTTATTTGCAACTTTTTCTACTGCTCTTTTAGTATAACAGTTTAAGTGAGAAACAAAGAAGGTGATCTAGATATTGACTTTATTGAAGCACAGAATCGAAAAATAATTGGCAGGTTTCTCTCCAGGAGTTTCTTTAATAACAAAGTTTTCAACAACTATGAATTAAAATCCTAAATGTAGGCTAAATTGGAAAAGCTAAATCCAAATGGTAAAACTTGCATTTTTACTTTTAATATAATGAGAATTCCCCAATGTTAGTAATAGGCAAATATATTAAAATGAGGCCATATGAAATAGGTGCTAAAGAATTTAATTCTAAAGAGATGTAATTCTAAAAAAAAAAAAAAAAAATTGTAGAGCAATGTCTTAATTTGATAAAACAGATGGTCTCTTTCACCCTAAATGTAGAAGTGGCTTTCAAGTTCCATACTTATTAACCTAGTTCAGATTAAAATTCAAAAGGGCATTTTATTGATAAAATCAAAAATTCAAAAGGCCAGAGTTGACTTAGCCTATCAGAAGATAGGATATAATCTCTTGTATTTTTTTTTTAATATTTTAATCTTCTTAAGATATGAGGGGCATGGTAAGGTTACAAATGCCTAAGAACTATAATTATTAAAACTTTATTATATTACTGTTGAAAAAGTCTGTGATAAAGGATTCTATAATTGTGAAGATTAATCTACTCATGCCTAGATAATTCAGTTTCATAGGATAGTATGGCATACAAATATAATCATAGTAACTCTAAGCATGAATGTAGAAAAAAAAATCCCAATTTAATTGCAACTATACTTTTTACTTTATTAAAAGAAATGTTTTAAATCAAGAATTGTGTGAGAAAACTTAGAATTAACTAACCTGATCTATAAAGGTTTCTTTGAGCTTAGATGAAAATCTAAAATTAGCATACTTATATATATAAAATACATACCCTAGTGCTCTATCTTTCCAATGAAAAGCAAGTGTTTCAAAGTCAAGTGTCAGCCTAGAGTATACTGATTTAAAGATACCTGAACAAAGTGGTTTATAAGAAAAATGATGACAGAAGTATAGCTATAGCACCATCAAAAGGCACTAATACTTTTGGAAAGTACTAATTTGAATTTCCACTTTTAACAACTTCACGGAAAATCAAAAAAGTATTACTGTAGGTCATTAACATACACATTGGTCCTTCAATTTGGAAGCTATGCATCTAAGAAAGCATCAAATTCCTTTACAAACTCACACAAGTTAGTCAGGCTTGAAAATCAGTTTGACACGGTTGTCTGAGGAAAGCAGTGCCTGGACAGTTGGTTGCTCCAAACCCCTACATACAGTATTTGGTTAAGGGTGGAGGGGTCTGTCAATAAATCAAAATGTTTGTGAGAAACTGCACATTACAATTGCAAAAACAATGTCACAGAAATATATTTAATCTGCTCATGCCATAAGTCAATCAGTGTATAATGAATTTTTAAATAGGTTTGGATTTGGGCTTGGGTGCAATTTCTAGATGTGTTCTCATACACTATGAAATGTCATGGATGACTCAAGCAAAGAACATTAAAGCCTTCTTAAGCTTTTAAATGCATTCCACCATGTATTACTCAAATAACCTATCAATTTCCATTTTTACCATGTTCACACAAGTACTTCGTTTAAACACCTCATGTTATATTAAGAGAGACTGTGAAAGCACTAAAATTGTAAGAGGGGAAACCCTAAAATAAGTCACCATATACTTTTTCCTCCTCACCTTTTTCAGGATGTTCTGCTTCTGGCTGATTACTACTGCTGGAGCTCACACTCGCATCAAAGCCTGTTGGGGAGCTATTCCCTTCAGACTGGAGGTCTTGGAGCTCCCCTGCAACACTATCCACCTCAATTGTGCTATCAGTTTCACTCTTGATACTTCGAACCTCTTCTTGGTTTGGAGCCAGTGGTTCTGATACTGTTACAGAAGACTGCTGCCTACAGGCTTCTGTTACAGTGACTGATGAAGGTGACTCAGGTGTAGTAGGAGGGGTATTTAGTACTGAGTTACTGCCACTGCTTGGAAATTCTGCTTTTTTATCATTGACTTCCACTATTTTTTCCTCAAGGGGTTTACTATCAACACTGACTGGTGGTGACTTTTCTAGCTCTGCAATGGGCAAACAAGTCTCTTCTTCTGCCACAGTCTGTAGTGACTCCTCTGCTACCTCCTCCTCCGGGGAAGGATGGGGTGGTGAAGCTGCAGCCTCAGTATCAGAGTCTGAAAAAAGTTCTTTCAGCGTTTTTTTAGGCCACTGTCCCTGAATACTTGACCAAACATCTTTCCGATCTTTAGCTCTGCTGTTTTGAAGTCTTTCATCAGAGTTATTTAGAAGTTTTATCCTTTTCTCTGCCACTTCTGAAAAACCTGAATAGAAACCCGTTGTCCGGAGAGATTTTCTTTTTTCCTCCAAACCATTGTATTTCTTAGTTGGTGTCATCTTTGCTTTTGATCTTCCTTCTTCATCCTCATCTGAAGAGCTGTTGCTACTGTTTTCTATGCAAAGTGATTCCTTGTTCTTGGTCTTCTCTTCCTTTTTGCCAGGTGACCCAGTTTTTAAACATTCTTCAGTATTGCAATACCTTCTTTTACCACGTTTTACTTGTGGCTTTGAAGATTTATCTGTCATGTCCTTCTTGACATCCTTCCTCTTTTTTGTGACTTCATCCTCTTCTTCATAATCAGTGTCTTCTGATAACCCTTCTATATCTTTTCTTAACCTTTCTGGAGATTTTGACAATGGTTTGGTTATTACCAAATCTGTATGGATTTTGCTTTCTTCTAGCAAAGATGAATTGTTCTGTTCCTCTTTTGATAAAAGATCATTTTTGTTGTGGGTCACATGATCAATCTTAGATTCTTCTTTGCCATTATTATCAATGTCCTGAGCACCTGTCTCATCTTCCTGTTCACTGTCTTCAGCAGAACTTTCAGAAGCTAGAAAAATAAGAGAAGGAAAAAACGGTGATTATCATAAGAATATTCGCGATGTCTTCTATGTGCCTATCACTTTACTTTAGCTCCTATGTTCATAGTCTCTGAGGTGCCAGGTTTTATTTCCATTTTACAGGTAAAGAAACTGAGAGGTTAAGACACTTGCCCAATGATGGAAATGTTCCACATTATTATTGTGGTGGTAGTTACACTGCTGTATATTTTGCCAAAACTCATCAAACTGTAAACATAAAAGTGGTGAATTTTATTGTATGTAAATTAGACCTCAATAATGTTGAACATTAAAAAGAAATTCTCCCTACTTTATAGGTACAGGAAATAGTGGCATCAGGATGTAACCTTAGGTTGCTCTTACTACACAGACTATATTTTTATAAAATGGTAACCTTTGTTTTCAATATAATCATGACTATTCAAAGACTATATGATTGACAGATTTCCCCAATGTTCAAAGAACAGACATAACTTAAGTAACTGATGCCTTTTATAAAATATTTGTAGAAATTATTTTTCAAATGCTAGTTTTGTAAATAGATTCAATTAAGTATAAAAATAGCTTTTATTATTTTTATTTTTTCCTTTTTTATTAAAAAAATTAACAAACAAAACATTAAGATATCATTCCATTCTACGTATACAATCAGTAATTCTTAATATCATCACATAATTGCATATTCATCATTTCTTAGAACATTTGCATCAATTTAGAAAAAGAAATAAAAAGACAACAGAAAAAGAAAACGATAACAGAGAAAAAAAAAGATTATACATACCATACCCCTTACCCCTCGCTTTCATTTACCACTAGCATTTCAAACTAAATTTATTTTAATATTTGTTACCTCTATTATTTATTTGTATTCCATATGTTCTACTCATCTGTTGATACGGTAGATAAAAGGAGCATCAGACACAAGGTTTTCACATTCACAGAGTCTCATTGTGAAAGCTATATCATTGTTCAATCATCATCCAGAAACATGGAGCTTTTATTATTTTAAGATAACACTCATTGAGAGCTTATTACATGCCAGATACTTTGATATATTTTGCACAGATCACTTATTTCTCACAATAACCCACGAAGTACATGTTAATATTAGCCCCGTTTTTCTGTTCAGGTCTATCCTCGTGACCAAAGAGCTAGTAAAGGTCAAGAAAATGTCCAGATCTAAGTCATTTGACTCCAGAACTAAGAATTTTTTGCTGCTCTACACATGTTCACTATTGACCAGGAAGTGTCACAAATATAGAATCTGCAAATAATGAAGACTGACTGTATATATCTTATTTATATAATATTCTTTTTATATATGTTATATACACACAATTCCTAAAGTAATGTAAAACTACAATAAGAATGGGAAAAAATTATCGAGAACAACAGAATTTGCAAGCTAGAAAGCCAAATCTCAAGCCAGCAATGAAGGGAGCTGAGAACCAATCCGGTTAACCACAGAATCCTCAAAAATAACTGTCTGCACCAAGTACCCACAAAATTGAATAATGGAAGGAGTGCCTTAAGAGGACTCAATGAATACTTAGAAAACTAATTACATTCCTAGATCCTCACCCCAACTCTAGGTTGCTGGGTGACTGCCTTTCTGGAGGTTTATTCTCTAAAGATGGATGAAACAGAGTTTCTGACCTGGGAGATGCTAAGAACTACTAAAACCAATATATAGTGAAAAAGCCTACCAGGTACACAACATAATGGATGAAAATAGATCCACACAAGGCACAAATTACTGAAATCTTAGGACATTAGAAACAAAGAGAGGAAACAGCAAAAATTAAATAAGAAAACAAGTCATAAACAAAGAATCAGGAAATGAAGAGCTCTGAACTTCACAGAAGCAACACTGGAAGCAAAAAGAAACTGAACAATACCAATAAACACTGAAGGGAAAAATTTCAACCTAACTAAAACATAGTGTAGAATAAAGAAAGACATTGGCAGATATGCACATTGCACATCTCTAAAAAGTTACCTTTCCTCTCATGCACTTGTTCTTAAGAGGTTACTGGAGGTTGTGCTCCACCAAAATAGAGTAAAGCATGGGGATAGGGAATAGGAAATAATATGAGACAGAGAAAACAAAAGAATTCTAAGGACTACATTGAAGAGGTTCCTAGAATGAGATCTCCACTAGGAGACAGTTGTGCACCAGATGTAATAGAAAACCAGTCCAGACCAGTACAGGTATTCAAAAGAAAGTCATTCTGAGGGCAGGCATCACTAAAATGCTTGCTGCCATTGTATAGTCTTTGAATGACTACATTCTTAACTGTACTTAGGTTGTTTCGACCATGTGATAAAATTATAGTGTTCTCCTTCCTGGGGTGATTGTTTTACCCAGAAGAATTATTTTGCTTTGATCTAATCCTGAAAGCTGGAAGCAAATTATGGTAAGCCTAGAATCAGAAAATTCAGAGCAGCCTACTACCACTTAGAATGTTGCTGCTAGTTATCCACTACAACTATGAAAGACATTCTATGACGAGCCCCTATGTTTCCCAAAACTTGCTCAAGACTTTCTCCCAATGAATTCCTAAGAGGGGCTTTTTTTTTTAGCATTAAATTTCTTTTTTTAAAAATTTTTTATTAATTAAAAAAATTACAAGAAACAAACATTCCCAACACATACACTCAGCAATTCACAATATCGTCACATAGTTGCATATTCATCATCATGATCATTTCCCAGAACATTAGCATCAATTCAGAAAAAGAAATAAAAAGACAACAGAAAAATATAACAAACAGAAAAAAAAAAATTTTACAGGCCATACCCCTTCCTAAGAGGGGCTTTTGTAAACTCTCAGAGAAGAGGAAGCTGAAACCAGAATAGGACATAGAGATTCTATTCAGAAAATATTTTCAAGAAGACTTCATCTAAGAAGAAATAATGCCTTCTCTTACATAGCTAGGTTTTGCTTGCTACTCAGTTGTTCAAAATTAAACAGTATCCTCTTCAGGAACAAATACATAAGAAATACAATACTAAAGAAATGTAAAGCAATGATTACACAAAAGCCAAGACAACAGTTACTTCTGGGGGCAGGAAAAGGAAAACACGGAAGAGTTCAACTAAATATCCATCTGAAATCAGACAATTTCCATTACATTCAAAATAAAAACCTCCCCTAAGATATTAGAAAGGTAAAATACTTCTAGAGATGCATTATTTTACTTCAGAAGATAGATCAGATTTCCCCTTTTTCTGACCAGTTAAACTTAATAAATATCCCCACCCAGTCCTGTTTTTATTATTTGATACTTCAATCTTCCTTAAATATTAAGCAATAATTCCATCATGAAAGAAATAATAGATAATCAAAACATTCAGTTTGATATCCTTTACAAAAACTTTCAGTATAGCTTTATAGTCTGATATTGTATAGCACAAATTCTGCTTTAAATGACAATAGAAAGGATGATAACCTGAAAAAAAATAACATTAACAATACTGTGGGGTGAAAATTCAAAATTTTAACTAAATTGGGCAGGCCACAGTGGCTCAGTGGCAGAGTTCTCGCCTGCCATGCCAGAAATCTGGGTTCGATTCCCGGTGCCTGCCCATGTAAAAAATAAATTAAAACAATTTTTTTTTAGCTAAAATTTCAATTTAATAGAACCAACAAAATTCTAAGTCAATTCAAAAACAGAATTTTTATAATTTCGTTAACTTATCTTTATATAAACTGCCTTATAAAAACTAAACTCAAACATTTGCTTGTAAGGGGACATTTGTTAGCTTACCTTGGAGTCCATTAAGAATAGAAGTAATTTCTATGGACTTAATATGAGCTGTATCAGAGTTTTTGGCATCAGTGAGATCCAATTTGGACACCATTTCAGGAGAAGGATTTGTGTGAAATGGCGGTTTTGACAAGCGCCGAAGTTTAGAGTTTTTTGGAGAATATTTTTCATCTTTGTCTTTTTCTTTGTCTAATTTATTCTAGGTTAAAAAAAAGAAAAAAGTATGTGACCCATAATTTGTCATGACAAATTCATCAGTCCCAACGTCGACACTCATTTTTAAATCAAAGTTCTAGAATATATTATTAAATATTTAACATAAAAAGAAAGAATATAAATAGTTTCCCCAAAAAGCCAAAGACGTGTTTTTAACAAACACATAATTTAACAAAACACTACAGGATGAACAAAAAGTTTTGTATTGTACTACTAATATATTTTAATAGTGGGAATCAAATTAGCAGTCAGATGAGCTATTTAGATTAATAGACCTACATATTTCAAATCTACATTGGTGTTACAGTGTTTAAAATTAAATCACAATAAATATTAGGAGTGACAAAATTCTAAATATCTCTATTCACTTGACAGCTGAGAGAAACTAAACAAATGATCTGTTGTCAAGTCAAGGGCAACCTTTCTCATTAATAGAGTTTCATGAAAAACAAAGAAAAATCTCTTCAAATGCTCTTTTTACATATAGATAAGCAGAAGCTAACAAATATATTCCTCCGAAACCATAAGATTTAACAAATGATTATGATTGCTGAATCATTAAATCGATACCTCTTTTAGTCTCCACTATCTTAGAACAGTTAGAAGTAAAATCTTAAAATTGTGGAATTGTAACACATGCCAAACTTTGAAATATGTACTACAACTAATTGTTGTGCTGTGCTCTGACATTCATTGGTTTTTTTTGTATGTATGTTGTTGTTCACAAAAAAGAAAAAAAGTCGATGGTGATGATAAAAAAAATATTTATTCCTTCTAACCTCCTGTATTCTGGAGCAGCTAGAAGGAAAAATCTGAGAGGATAGAATGATAGCCCATGACAAACTCTGGGATCTATCCTGTAACTACTTGTTGAAGAGTGCTTTGAAAATTATTGCTGTTTTCTTTCTTTGCTTTGTTTATATGTTATATTAAACAATAAAAAAGTTTAAAAAGCTGTTATATGCAAATTCTTGAGATCAACAATCTGAATTTGTTGTCTGAGCCTTTATAATCAACTTTATTAAACATTCTGTGTTGTTTTTTTTCTTAACAGTTTTATTCATGCAACATATAATCTACCCCAAGTGTACAATTAACAGCTCCTGATATAATCACATACTTAGGAATTCACCACCACAATCAGTATGAGAACATTTTTAGTTCTACTGGGGGAAATAAAAAAGAATCCCATAACCCTCTCTTATATCCCCCTATTATTGATATTTAGCTTTGGTATAGTACCTTTATTACAGTTAATGAAAGAATATTACAACGTTACTGTTAACTGTAGACCTCAGTTTGCATTATTTGTATTTTTCCCATATACCAAGCCACTATTAACACCTTATTAATTGTGACATACATCTGTTCTAGTTCATGCAAAAACTTTCTTTTATTTGTACAATTAAACACCACCATCATCCACATTAAGTTTTGTAAGTTATTCAGTCTCACTTTTTATCTGGGATGGAATATCTTCAGCTTTTCTTCTGGTGATATTAATGACCCTAATTCACCTTTCAGCCATACTCACACTCAGTTTTGTTAATTATACTTACAATATTGTGTGGCCATCACACAGTATTGTGCTATCCTTTTCTGAACCTTTATACTCAAACCTTATTAAACATTCTGTACTCCTTAAGCATCAATTGCCCAAATTCTGCCCTCTATCTTCTGATAACATATGCTTTCTAACTTAACTCCCAGAGTCTGTTCATTGTAGTTAATTTATATAGAAAGACCATACACAGTATTTGTCTTTTTGTTTCTGGTTTATTTCTTTCAACATAATGTCCTCAAGGTTTATTCACGTTGTTTCATGACTTCATTTCTTCCTGGAGCTGCACAACGTTCTAACATATGTAGATACTACAGTTTGCCCTTTCACTCATCAGTTGATGATTTAAACAATCTGAGTTTTAACCAGTCCTCCAAGTGATTCTGATATATGCTCAAGTAAGAGACCCACTGTGTTTGGGCCTTTGGGCTTAATTCTCTCACAGAACCAACTGAGAAAGCATATGGACATACAGACTAACACAACCTATCAATTTGTAGTGCTGTTACATTTTTTCCCCTCCTGTTGCAACTTTTTCACCACTTCATTACTATATACTAAAGATCATAATCCACCATGAATGATGTGGGCAGAAACAGCCTATCCTCATCTAAGTTCAAATACGGCTTTTAATGTCTGTCATAGCATAGCTTTTAAAGTAGTGGTTTTCAAGTTAAAGTTGAGATAGAGTAAAGAAGGAATGGACAATACCAGACTATTACCTAGAAAACCTTTTCATAATTCCCATGTCCCTTTCCTTACAACCAGGAATTTTAATATGCCTGGGGAGTGGCCAGGAACTGAAGAGAGACATAAGTACTTAGAAAACACTCTCTAACTGATATTCCAATGTCGCTCCCCCCAGCTTACCCAATTCTCTTCCTTAAAAATACTATCTAAAGCTTGCTTTTTTAAGGAAATAAGGCTTTTTTTAGAGTTAAAAAAAAAACCACTAACTAAAAAAAAAAACAATGCTAAATACAACATAATTTCCATACTTTCCAATAAAGGCCAAAAGTGAAGAGGGAAAGGGATTTAAGAGGTCTGGTTTTAGGTACTACAATTGCTAAACTGAAAATTTAAAAACATGTGCCCAGTTTTACAGTGAGAAAAGAATTACCACTTTAGGGAAAAGCTTTCACTGTTTCAGGCTATTAAGAGTATTATTTGGCAATAAGGTAAATACCTCCATTTTGAATATGAAGATTGAATTCTAGATGAACTATTAAGCACCTCAACTATATACAATATTCAAAGTAGAAAAAGCCATTAAAGAAATAAAAAATATTTTAGGATGTAGTTAATGGACTACTTTCTAATTAAACATTTAAAAAGATTTAAATTTTAAAATTTAAATTTAACAAACTCAACTGATCCCCATGGCATCTATGTAGAATGTGGCTAATAGAGCCTCTGACTATATTCTAAGCTCCAATTTATAATTAGATAAAGGTGAAAAGGAAAAAGAAGAGAGTTGCCAGACAGATTCTCATCTGGCTTCAGACACCTCCTTTTCTTCCTCTGAATATTTTACAGCTATTACGGTAACTGATGACTCCTAACCAAACTGCTTTATAGCTCCTAGCTGGATTAAATTAGAGGGACAAGAAAGAGTTGAAATGGCTGAGAGAAATCTGGGTAGGTGGTCTTATACAATATTGGGACTAATAATAATAATAATAATTATTATTTATTATTATTATTATTTCCAAAATGCTTTTCTACAACCTGACAAAACTGTACCAAAACCTAGAATTTGATAAATTTGCTATTTCATGGGAATTGCTGTAACTCTACAAACAGTAAGACACACTCATATAATTGCATCATATCAAAGGAAATTATTTAATTAAAAGCTATGATATGTAACAAAATATGCACTTACCTTTATTTTCTTCCGATGTTTTATTTTGGGCACATTTTTATCAGCGGGCCTTACTATTTTATCTGCTTTAATCCATTCATCATATCTAAAATTAAAGGAAATTAATATAAATATGAAAACAAATAAAACAGAAGTAAATATAGCATATTACCAAGGAACACACATATACAATCATAACATTTTTAAAAGGGAAAAGACTTTGGAGATCATTTAGCTCAACGTCCTCATTTGATGAATAAAGCTATTAGGCCCAAAGAGAGGTATTACATGACTTGGCTCAAGGACATACATACTGTTTGCTACTGGCTAAGCCAATATGTGAAAACTAAAACCTCTTGACTCCTAGACTAGCACTTCTCACTTTGCCACACCAAAAAGAAATTAAAACTGAACAATAAATGTTCAGAGACATCACAATATCTTCTAAAGTTTTTGTTTTGTTTTTGCTTTTAAGCAGCAGGTAAGCAATGTCTTCTCTAGATATATCAAGTAGATGAGGTAATGTTATAGCTTAAAATGTCATAGTGTGTGATGACAGGAAAGTATCACATAATTTATGATAGCATTATAATTTATGAACAATGCAGAAATATCTAGACCCAAAATATCTAATCATAAAATACTAGAAAATATTACTCTGCAAAGTTTTCAGTATTATGAGGTGCATTCTACATGTACAGAGTCAACAGAGCTGTAAAATCTACATGATTTTACAGGGTGTAATTTACTATTGACTGCAATAAAGGTGATTATAAAAAGACCAACAGGGCAGGCCGCAGTGGCTCAGCAGGTAGAGTTCTCACCTGCCGTGCTGGAGCCCCGGGTTCAATTCCGGGTGCCTGCCCATGCAAAAAAAAAAAAAGAAATATAAAAAAAACCCCACATTTTTACAAGAAGTTACAAAGAAACATTAAAAAATTCACTCTTTTTGTGTTCAAAAGTTATGTATGTTTATTGTGGATAATGGAAAATTCACTTTTTAACTCTAAAAGATTAACACTTGAAAATGAGCTTACTTAACTACAATATCCATATTATTGGAGGTACAAAATAAAGTTGTAAAGGCCCCAAATCAGGAAGCAGCTGATTTGGGTCATTATTTGACGGTAAATTATATTCTTTCTATAAGGTACACCTAGAAAGTATCTACAGCAGCTCCTTGGCAAGAGTTTTGCTGCTCGTGCAAACCACTGGGCGCAGGGAAGTTGATGGTTCAACCGAACACAAATGGTTGTGTTTATGGTTACCAGCTGGAAGTCAGCTGTTGAGGGCCACAATGAGAATTAGAGAAAACGGGGAAAGGAATGGAATGAGCTCTAGTAAGGTCTTGACATAATCCCTCCTTACTACTTAATGCGGTCTTGGTCAAGCCATTTTCAACATTAGACTTAGATTATTTTTGTATAAAAAGACTGACTATACTACATGATTTTGGGGGTAGCAAATATATGATAATGATAGTTACCTTGAAAAGCTTTAAAATAAGTATCATTCTTCTACAAAACACAGTACTTCAGAATTTACACTGGCACTTTGGAATTTATCTATATATTAACAGTACTTTTACCTTCCCAATAAAACCACAAATTGCACTATGCATGGAAAGAAAGGAATTACATTTCTTCCAAAATTCGGGGAATGGGGGAAAATGATTATAGAAGTATCTCTGCCCTCTGCAAAATTCAATGTGAATGCCTAGAAATCGCTCTATTTGAAAATAGGGAAGACATAAATTGACTTTTTGAAAAATAAAATAAGCATCCTACTCCTTGTGAGATTAATTGAAAATAGTTCATGATTACACATAACATTCGCATAAGCTAAACAAAGATAGAATCGTTTTCTACCTTTCTTAACCAAGACCGTTAGGTAGCTAAGTTTTATGATACCAGATATTTTTACTAAAAATAAGGATAAAACCTACTCAATTCAATTTGCTTTTATTTTGACAAGAATTATATTTTGAATTAAGATAAAATAGTAGCTTTCAGTTTAAGATTACTGACATATTACACTTTTGCATATTTTACATGGAGTACCAAACACATAAGCCAAGAAAAAAGAGTTGTGGTTAAAATGTTCACTGTTCTCAGTGCCTGCCCATGTAAAAAAAAAAAACTTGTTCACTGTGACAGAGGAAGAATTTTTTACGACTTAGAGTAATGTTTGCTGCTTAAATTCTTTTAGGAGTAAGGTAAGAGAAACATACATATAAATAATAAAATTAGGGATGCCTGATTATGGTACAGACTGGGGTCATTACCTGAATTCTACCAATGTACAGATGCTATATAGAAATATTTTTTTCTCTACCCAATCATAAGTTAAACGACAGTGTGAGAACGTTTGTTGAAGGAGCTTTCTCACATTACAAATGCCCTTACCAAATGAAGGTTGAGAATCACTGACATAAACACATTAGGAGACAAATGCTTCAAAACATGAGGTTTTAAATAGCACTTTAGTCACCTAATCAACCTTTTAAGGAAAAAATATATACTGTCAGTAGAAAATAAAATATATACTGAAAAAATATATACTGTCAGTAGAAAATAAACTCATAGTTTATTTCATGAGGAAAAAAAAATTGTATTCATGAGAAAAAAAAAATAGTGCCCCCAACAAACATTTTTAGACATTAAAATTTTATAAAAGAGAGCTAGACCTATTTACATTTACTAATGTTAATTTAAATAATGGAGACAATTAGTGAGTTAAGATCTCTAATTTCTTATAAAATGCCAAGAATAAAGAATTGAATGAAGGAAATTTAGTTCAAAACTATAAGAAAAAGCTGCAGTTGATCCTGCTCATTCTACACAGTTAGACTTTTTATATAATATATTTAATATATAGGAAAAAAGAGATTTCAACAACTTTAACAGAACAGACAGCAGTCAACGAAGATAAAGAAAACAGCCTCAAGCTCAATAATCTTGAATATCATAAAAATTAAAATTCTTGAGAAAGACATGGCGAAGAACAAAAACTGCAACTAAGAAAATAAGAGACGATAAAATAATTCTCAAGTCATTCTTCCTTCAGATAATCTATCAAGTAAGGTATCTATTCATTCCTTAAATTACATTTTTAATGAATGTAAAAATCTTAATAACTAAGGCAAATGCAAACTTTTTGGTTTTAAAATGCTTTTAGTCCTTTTCTCAGGTATTCCCAAATACATGTACATCCTGTTCTTCCCTCAACTATACTGTAGCTCAACCCTACACAGCAGCTCTCCAATTTTGTTGACACTGCTTTACATGGTATCTTAGAAACTGTGATCAGAAGTGAGTAAAGGCCCTCTTTGCGACAAAAGAAAATATGGTTTGCCAGGGCACAAGGAAAAGAGGATTACTAAATTCTTCCATTTAAAAACAAATATTAAGTAGTAAGTTAAAAAACTAAAACTAAGTGCTAATGATTAGCCCATACTTTTTCAATGCAATTATCAATACATTCACTTTAACTGATGCATGTAATAGAAGGAATGCATATAAGTATCTAATCCAATATTTATCTAAAATACTAAGGAAAGTATTTTCAAGACACATAATACATGATTTATTGAAGATATTTCTACTGAGATGATTTAATATTCAACTAATGAACAAACATGAAAAAAAACAGCTGCATGAGCAAGTACTTTAACTTCTGGAGATACCCGATCAAATAAAATGAAGGCACTGGACCAGACAATTCTTAAATGAAAAATCATACGAGACTGCAAGACTAAAAATCAACACATGGACTTACTCATTTGGCAAATACTTCTTGGTTATCTATTATGTGCTCGATTCTGTGCTAGGCACTTGGTATTCAAGCAATGAATGCAACAAACAGCTCCTGCCCTCAAGGAGCTTACAGGTAACAAGGATTTACCTTTTTTGTAATATATAAGTAATTACAAAAATAACATACAAGCTTTCTGAAAGAAGACATGTAAATATTTGAATTTTTAAAACGTGATGAATTTCAATATTCATATAAAGCTAAGAGAAATTATTCAGAGACCATAGCATATTTGCTCTCACCAGAGAAAAATAGAGTTCTAAAATAAAAATTTTATGACCATTGTTTGGATATATTACCAAATCATCTAAGAATACATTTAGTAATAATAAAAATTGAGAAGAATGTTAGTCAACCAGATATAAAGACCAAAATGGTTACTGTATCCACAAACAACTCAGACATAGATAAACCCAACTAAACTACTTTCATAGAAATACTACCAGTATGTAGTAATATATACCCCAAAGGTAAAAACAATAAAAAACAATTTAAAAAAACAATAATTACATACAGAATAAAGAAATTTTAAAAATAATTTCTTAAAATCCAAAGCAAAATACTTAATTCACTATTTGAAATACATTTTATTAAAACAATAAAATTTAATGACCAATCTTTAAGGAAAATATTAAAATCATCTGTATTTTGTTTTCTGTAATGGATACACTTGTCTAGTAACTGCTGAACAATATGTGTTTTACAGTTTGCCTATGTATACACAAAAAAGTTCATGTATGCCATGTAACTGACTTACATGAAAACCTCATATCTAAAGGAGAAATTTATGCTATTTTAGAAAGAAAATTTCCCCTTGAGTAAGAAAACGTGAAATAAAAAATCATATAATAGGAAAAATCACCAAGTCATGGTAAAAAGCAGTACCAGCTATTATTAATTATAAGCTTTATAAGTAATTTTGTCAGTATTTGCCTAATTTATGGACTTTTCATATAATCCCAATTTATAAATACATCTTTAATCTAAGAGTATATCTAAAGCAAAATTTATTTAAAAAAAGACTCAATGAACACAATTTAATGCTTTTAGTCATATACTGAAGATAAAATCAAAATAAAGGTTTATTATTCAAAAAGTAAAATCCTAAGCACACTATCATTAACATTTCATATTTTCATATTTCTACTTCATATAACATTGCTAAATCCACATCAAAGAGTCAGAGGTGGCAGTCATCATAATTAAGAATATAACAGCAAAATGATAGAAACATGAATATTATAACATAACCATATTCAATATATGACACAACAGAATGGAACAGTAATTATATCAGATTCTCCTAGGGAATGCAACTTTGTAAAATTAAACAAAAATGCAGGTCTTCTGGAGGGAATATGTAATATTAAGAAAACATTACAGAACATTTTACCAGGCTCAGAAAGACCACTGCAAATGGTTAACAACTGTGTCAATAGTATGTTGTGACAGAGATAGTGACTTAAAAAGCTTATTATCAGTTTAGGGAATTAACATGTGCACGTTTAGACAAATATACAGATGTACTTGCCATTCTACAGAACTATTGAATGTAACATGTCAAAAATTTATGTTTTATGTTAAATGTACCTGCCAATCTATTTAAAACTACTGAATGAAACATGTCCAAATTTGGTAAACACTGTAAGTAAGGTGAATACAGAAAGAAAAATCAAAGTTCATTTGAGTATAAAAATAAGCATTATTAATCTTTGTTTTATAAAAGAAATGTTTATTTTCACTTGTACTTAAAAATTACAGTCAACTCTAATTGTCAAAATTACAGTCAACCCGCCCTGAAGTCATTTTTTTAAGTAAAACTTATTTTTATGTTCATTTTACTGAGTGCTTATAAACTTTAAATTTCTCTGTAGAATTGTCTGATACAAAGCATTTGAATGCTGCAAAAGAATTTTTCACATGAAAAATAACACAGAGTCCTTTTCTGCCACTGCAATTTTTAGTTTCATTATGTTTTATAACATAAACAAAAGTGAATAGGCTTGGAGATGTAACAGGGGTTTGTGAGGTGAGTGTGGAGAAGACGCAAGAAAAACAGAAGCGAAATATACAGAAGAAGTAACACAAAGGGACTAGGAAAAGACTTGGTGAGCAAGATAGGGGCAATGTTCTCTACACTCCCCCTAACAAGTCTATAGATATTTACTGGGAAGTCACTGCCAAGGGTTTTATTTAAAGGCTTTTAACTTTCATATTATGCAAATAAACACAAACAATTTCCTTAGAAATCTATTATTCTGTAAGTATGACTTAAAACCAGAGGTTTTTATTTGATTTTAACTTCTGAACCACTTCATTTTAGTGCCAGGAAGTTTAACATCCATTGATTACTTACTCCGTGACAGGCAGATACTGTACTAGATGTGGTAATGATATTATTGGAATGAATATGATACAGTAAATTTTTTTCATGTTTAAAAATACAAAGTAATAAGGCCTTGATGTGGAAAGTGTGAAAAATGGAAGGGTGGGGAGAGTGGGCTGAATGAAGGGAAAAACATTTACCCATAGTCTTAGTTGGTAGATTTATTCCAGAGGGGTTAAATCCCTTCTAGTTAAAAACCTAATTAAGAAAAATTCATTATCAGAAAAGTGACTCAGGAAAAAACAGCAACAGAAAGTAAAAAAGTTAAATGGTTATCAATGGAAAAAAGAAAGTGACAATTAGAAGGGGGAAAACAAAGATAAACAAGAAGGTAGAGTCAAAAGAACAAAAGCTAGGATGACTGAGGAATGATTTCTTTATTTCTGAGAAAGGTAGAAATGCAAAATAAACAAGAAAAACAGGTGCAGGTACAGTAGCTAGCCAAGTAAAATGTATCATGGATGTAGTGATCAACTGGGTCAAATCCTTTTGATAAGGCAGGTAGCAAAGATGAAAGGTTAAAAAATGAGTGGGTTCATTAAAAAGTTAAACATAAATTCCCATATGACTCAACAACCTTGTTCTAGGTATATATCCCAAAGAATTGAAAAACAGGGACTCAAACAGATCCTGGACACCAAAGTTCACAGAAGCATTAGTCACAACAGCAAAAAGGTGGAAATAATCCATGCTCAACAACAGTTGAATAGATAAAGAAAATGTAGGCACATGCAATGGAATATTATACAGCACTAAAAAAGAATTAAGTCCTGACATATGTTACATGGATAAATCTTAAAAACATTATGTTTAGTAATAAAAGCCAGATGTAAGGACTAACTGTATGATTCCACTTACACGAAATAATCTAGAATAAGCAAATTTAGAGACAGAAAATAGATGAGAGATTATAGGGAGCATGGAGGGAACAGTGGGGACCACATGGAATTATTGCTTAATGGGTACACAGTTTCTAACTCAGGTGGTGATAAAAAAAGTTTTGTTAATGGATAGTGGTGAAATTAATACCACTTAAAAATTGTTAAAATGGGAAATTTTAGTTTATATATATGTCACTACACACACACACACAATAATAAAGAAATGAGTATGGATTTCAGCTACATGGGGGTCATTGGTGATTCTGATAATCACAGTTTTAAAGGGATGGTGAAAGCAAATGCCTGCTCAGAGTGGGGGGTTTAAACAAAAATGAGAGGACAGAAACTGGAAAGCAAATACAGATAACTTTTTCAAATAGTATTGCTGTACAGTGGAACAAATAAAGTAAGGGAAAGTGAGGTCAAGAAAATGTTTTTAAAATACTATTTAAAGTGGGGGTGTAAGAATAATTCAGTGGTAGAATTTTCACCTGCCATGTGAATGGTTCAATTCCCAGTCCACGCACTTCCCCAAAAACACAAACAAAATACAACAAACAAAAATTCAACAAATGGTGCTGCAGTAACAGGATACTCACATAGAAAAATAATGAAATGTGACCCTGCCATACAGCCTACCAAAAAATAAAACAAACTATTTAAAGCCATTGTTATTTAGTATTTTATCATTTGGAAACTTGCAGAATTCAACATTTCCAATATGTTTAATACAATTTTTCAAACAGTAGCTGACAGAGAAGTGGATACTTGGCAAAACAGATCAATCAAGCAGCTTCTGTTAAACAATGAACCATGCTGGACAATAAGGTGAGGTAGATTTTCACAGGTAACTTCATACATTTTAAGTATTTTTCTTTTTACAAAGGTATAGTGCTCCTACATGCTAAACCAAATATCTGAACACTTGACATGGCACATATCAGGACATTAGGAAAGTACTTCTGAACAGTTGTTTAAAAAACATGAGCTACATGGTTGCATTGCTTCAGATTTTGGATAGACAATAAAAGGGAAAAAACTTCAGAAAGGATGAGGGAAATCAGTTGGTAGGATCTTCCTTAACTCTAAGTCTACAATTTTGACTCATGAAGTAAACATTCACCCATATTCTATCAGCTATTCACTCCCATGGCCACCATTTTAGCACCTAGAAATGCTCTGTCTCTGAAATTAAATACATACCAAAAAAATAAAACAACAGAAAAGGTTTTTCTTTAAGATGGGAGAAATAACAGCAGCTCTACATGTGGAAAGAGATGATCTAAAACAGCAAAAACTTACAAGAAAGAAAAAAGGACAGAATGGCTTGACCATTCTTGGCTTTGGCCAAGACAGGATGGCATTTAGAAGTCTGGCTTATTTCAGATAGCAGCATGAATTTCTCATCTATGGCTAAAGCTGAAATGCAGAGAATATGGCTGCAGATAAGAGCAGAGAGGTAGATACAGGAGAAGTTTGTGGGAGTTCTCTTCTCATTGCTTCAGTTTCTCAATGAGGTAGAAAAAAAGCAAGGTCAGCAGCTGAGAATGAGGATGGGGAGAAATATTGGGGATTTGAGGACATAAGAGACAGTAAACTCAAACTACTCTAATAACAAACAAATAAATAAATAAATAGAATAGAACTCTCCCAATAAAATAATTTTTAAAAATTTAAAAGATAGTACAAAAAAGTCTAAATAGGAGAGTGAATGAATCAAAATAAAATTAAGGCCTACTTGAGGTTCACAGTCATGAATTTAAAATAAGAACAATCAATGTGGTTGCTTGATTTACTTCAACCAGGAATAGCTACACAGGTATAGGTAAGGAGTAGGAGAGTTAGATTTAATAAGGGTTGCAATGGCTTTGTCCTGAATACTACACAAAGCAACAGAACAACAAAAGAAAAGCATGAGTGTCAAAGGAAGTGATTCTAACAATTAACCAAGGATTTTTAAAGGATTAAGGGTATTAAGGGGATAGGGATAATATGATCAATGGATTACAAAATCTGCTGGGGGTAATTTCCTTATCTGGAACATAGCAGGGACCATTCTTTGTAATCTTAGTGCCAAAGATAGTAAATGAAACATAGTAGATATTCAATATATATTTGCCAAATAAAGGAATAAAGTTCGAAAAAAAACAAGTTGAATGTTAGTAAACAGTGGGGGTTTAACCAATTTGTTTGTGAAGTCTTTTACTACTGTTTTTTTTGTTTGTTTTTGGTCTCCCTGATTCCTACTCAAGAGGATTCAATTCACTTGGAGAAGATTTCTATAACAAATAAATACATTTTTATTTCAAATACAAGGTTTAAGTATAAGGTATCTTTTTTTTTCGCAAGGGTAGGCACCGGGAATTAAACCGGGTCTCTGGCATGGCAGGCGAGAACTCTGCCTGCTGAGCTGGTATCTTATTTTAAATTCTCTTAACTTCCACTATGGAATAGCATTGTACATATTTAATAGCCTTATCGCTGAAATTTTAGGATGTCTTTTTTCCCTTTTTCTTTCACTTAAAGAAACCCTTTAATACAATTGGTGATCCTCAATAGAAAAAAATATTCTCTAATCAAATTCCCAACTCCTTGATTATGGAAAACCAAGTTGAAAATGAATGGAGAGAAATAATCAGTATCATTATAGCATAATAAAATACTGGTATATTTTAAATCCTATGCCAAATAGTCTAGATAGTTCCAAAAATTTGTAGTTGCTACTCAACAAGGATAAATGCAACATGCTCAAAAGAGTTTATGGCAGGTGGATTTCAGTGTATAACCTTACTTTCAAAAATCAATTCCATGTTTATGACATGACTTATGAACTGAACAGCAAAAAGGATCAATTAGCTAATGAGACTTCAAGAACTTCTATAAAATATTAATATCATTTAGAGAAGTTTAAAATATTTAACAGAGGGGTGCAAGGGTAGTTCAGGGGTAGAATTCTCTCCTGCCATGTGGGAGACCCAGGTTTGATTCACCTTCCATGCACTTTCCCAAAAACAAACAAACAAAACCAAAATTCAACAACAAACGGTGGTGCAACAATGGAATACTCCGTGGAAAAATGCAATGTGACCCTGCCATATAGCATACAAAAAATATATATAAATATATATATGAACAATATATGTACATATATAAAACACCGAGAGCCTACTGATAACAATTTACTGAAGTATGAGCAAGACTTCAAAAAAGATTAGGAGTTATAATTTTATAAGACTAAAAGAAAATATACTACCATGTTAGTTCTGATCTTTTTATTTTTATGCATTGCCCCAATTTTCTAGGTTGAATACTATGAATACAGTAACCATATCTGAAGATATATATACAGTAAATTTGGAATAAGCATGTAAAATAATGCCTTGTTTTTCACTGCAGTAGTAAAAAAACAAACTAGTCCAAACACTATCTTTAAGTAACAAAAATCAATACATTTTAGTTGTAAAATAGGGGTATAAATGAAAATTACATTAATATAAAGATTTAGACAACATTTTAGAAAAAAGGAAAAATATAGAAATTAAGAAGAAAAATAAAATTTTAAGCAAAATATATTTTTCTTTCTTCAAAAAGTATCTGTTTTCTGGAAAATGATGTTTCAGATACATAAATATTCATTTCTAATTTCACATCTCTTAAATGTAAATTTAGAGATCAAATTGAAGACCTCCAAAATAATAGGAAAATAGCCACAGAGCTGATGAAGAGGTGCTGCAGTCCTCATGAGATTAGCTAAAGATACAAAGGAGCGGCAAAGATCATAATTATTGCTTATTCATCAACAAGACAAACCCTGGATATTATTGCAGAGAGAAATAAGAATATTATTTGTTATGCTGGCTGGGAGAAAACTGCCTAATCTACTGAAGTACAGTTGCTTCCTCTATGATGATGGACTGCCTAGAGACCCACCCTATAGGTCTTCATCAGGACGACATATTTTCTTCTTCTGAAAATTCATACCACACAAGTGCTTGAGTTGTGAGAAATAGATGGCATCTTTCTTAGTAACACAAGCATGTCTAGTTAAACCAGGTCTCACTTTCCTTCCTATATTATTAAAAGCCTGAACACCTCAATTTAAAATCTTCCTTATTCTACTCCAACCCTATCAATTTCAAAACTAAAATACAAGTCATTCTTTTTATCCTCTAACACTCAACTGCTCTTAAGATTAATCTTTCTTTAGTCAATCTTTTCTTAATAAAAAGCTGCACCTTAATTGCAAAATAATTTTATCAAAGTCTCAATTTTTACACCTAATCAACCTCTTCTGTTAAATGAACCAATCAATAAAAAACAGTCAAGCCCTGATCATAGTTAAAGGTGGAGAACCCCTAAACTCTATCGAGTCTTCACAAAATAATTTAGAGTATTTTTTTTTTTTTTTTTTTTTTTTTTTTTTTAAAGGAAAGACAGAGAGAAGGAAGGAAGGAAGGAAGAAAGGGAAACATTTTTAAACATTTTCTTGTTTTATTGTATTCTGTTTCTCCGTTTTTGTTACATGGGTTGGGGCCGGGAATCGAACCGAGGTCCTCTGGCATAGCAGGCAAGCACTTTGCCCGCTGAGCCACCGCGGCCCGCCCAATTTAGAGTATTTTTAAAAAGACCACTAGGAAAACTGCCTCTTTAGATTAAGCCAGAAAAATAACTAGGAGAGAAGAACCAAAAGGAGAGATAAAAGGTGATGTGGCTCTTACCTATCTTGAGGGCACAGCTTAGTAATTATGAATTTTTTTCTTCCAAAGTTTAAATAAACATATTCTGCATTTACATTTACATCATAGCAAGAGGGACTCCCACATTTATATTTGTTAGATCATTTAGTAAAGTGAAAATAACTAAACAGCAAAGACTGGGCAAACTATTCTTTAACAGTTATATCTGAAATCTCAAGTATTGTCTTTAGAACATAATCATTAATAGCCCACCCTTCAGGTAAGAAAATTATGTACCACAGAGGCAGCATAAGAACCAATAGTCAAAAGGATAAATTACACAAGTGTTAAAAAAAAAAAAGTGCTGTCTTGAAAAGTTTATGTTGAATGACAACTATTATATCTAAGCACTCACTGACAGTAGATATTTTTAAAACCAAGAACTTTGCAAACTTCTTAATTAGAAATAATAAAGAATGGATTCCAAACAATCATCACTGTGATATCATTTCAGGGAATGGCAGGTCCCAAGGATGTGAAATTATCTTTCAATTTTATTTTAAATAGTAAAACTGTATTTTTATATTTTATTTTAAATACTAAAACTGACCTCTCCACCTTCAACACCAGAATTTTTATTACTAGCTTCATACATTTTTTCATTTTTCCCTCGTCCATACCGCACTTGAACTTTCAAGGCCTGTACGCTTTCTGCATATTTTCTTAGGAGTTAGGCTGCTATTTTTTTTCCAAGCATCATAATGGATCAGAATTGTACTTTTCTCAAAATAAAAAAGGTAATTATATTTGACCATACCTCCAGAATTTCCTAATGCTGCAACTGGACAACAAAAAATGTACTTTTAGGAAACAGAATTTTAGATATTTTCTTAAGAACTTCCTAAGCCAGAGAATATAGTTTAAATCTAAAATATAAGAACTGTATTTCTACCTGAAAACAATAGGTACCATGAAATCATCCCTTAAAAAACTTGTATGTAATCATTTTCAAGGGTTACAACTCTATCATAGGTTATATTAGGTTATATTTAAAATATAATACCAACTATCCCAAAATGAATTAAGTTATTGTTAAAAGATAACTGATATTCCTCAAAACCTGCTTACCAATTCTGGACAAAACTGAAATGCAAAATTTCTCAGGATTAACCAAGCAAAATTTATATAAGGGAAAAACTTTTGTCACTGAACTCAACCTAAAACCAAACCTTGATCTTGACTTTTAGTTTCCTACGTTAGTGGCAGTTGGAAAGTGTACTCCATTTTGATCAAGAAGACTTGCTTATATTTCAACTAGATTGTTTCAAAGATACAAATAAACTTCTAAGACTTCTGTTCAAGGTTGTAATGCAAAAGCTGTTAAGGACAGATAAGGCCTTCTTTAAAATTTCAACCATTATAGCCCTGTCTACTAAAGAAATATGATGACTTAAAAAATTACTAAGAGTTATTGTGGCAACGAAAATGCAAGAGAGCAGGCAACGTATTAATTGGGCTGTAGATATCAAGAAGCTCAAATCTCTTTTACCTTATTAAAAAATTCTTCCATCATTTCATCATAATGCTTTCTCTGTTAAAGTACATATAAATTGTATAGACTATTGTCTTTTAATAAAAATGCCTTTTAAGTACTGAAAACAGTAAGAAGGAAGTCACTAAGCAAGACATTTTCATGCTAAAAATTACCTATTTTTTATATGGTACCACAACCTCAATTAGAACACTAGCAAGTCTGTAATTCATTAATTAGCTTTTAAAACAGAAGCGTTTTTAGATAATAATCACTAGCTAAAACTCAAGTTACCTCACATTCCATCCGCAGTAATGCACCAAGTATAGGACCTCTCCACCTTCGACATCAGAATCTTTAATACTAGCTTCATACATTTTTTGATTTTTCCCTCGTCCATACCGCACTTGAACTTTCATGCCTGGTGGATAGCATTCAAATTCCTCTTCCTCATTGTTGTCATCATCATCATCATCTTCATCCTCTTCCTCCTCCTCCTCCTCCTCCTCCTCTTCTGCTTCTTCATCATCTTCATCTTCCTCTTTATTCGTTTCATCTCTTGAAAGGTTTAAAAAATTGCAGAGTTAATAAAAGACACCTCATAAGCTTTTCAGTTCCAAACCACATATACTGATAAATATCGTTGCTGTGATTGTTCCAGGGAACGGCAGGTTCCATGTGTGTGAAATTCTCTTTGAATTTTATTTTACATACTAAAACTGTATAAGATGAGCATGGTTGCAGAAAGACATATTTAGAGAAAACGAAGATTCAAAAAAAGTGCATAAGAGAAAAAAATTTCCAATAGCCGGAAGACCAGAAGTCGTGCTGAACAGCAAGAAACTAGTAAGGTCAACTGTAACAATTTTCTCATGTTCACTATAAAAGTATTTGAAATCTCAGTTGACAAAAAAATTATACTTACAGTCATACCCTAACTAATAACTGCTTTTCATAAAAATATTTCCAGGCTCAGAATGTTTAAAAACAAGCTTTTCTTCCTAGCAGATGTCAGACTTCATAACTTTCAAAGGTGCCCCAAATTTTTAAATGTTATACTTTCACAGGAATACTCTCCTAACATCATCATCAATATCATAGCAACTTTCTTTCCTTTCAATCCTTCTAAACTTCACCTCAATTTCTGTTCTATTTACCACATATTTACTAAATGTTTTCTTCCAAAAATGCTCTAAACTTTCATGTTCCAAAAAAAAAATGAGTATATGAAAGAGCAATTCCAAATATATGAAACTAAATATCCAACCATTCCAGAAGCAGCATTATAATCATTTGGAATCTTTTCAATACCATGTACTTTCTAAAACTGAACATTCATATTCTTTTTAGTCTCAAATTTGCATTAAATGAGTTGGCGAAAACCTTAAATTATAAATCTTTCTAAGCAGTAGGATTTATAAATACTAAACTTCAAGATGAAATTCAGAGTATATTTAATGTTTTTATGCGCTTCAGTGAATGTCTATGCTAACTATAACAGTTACGTTTCAAAAAAGAATTAATCACTTTTCAGCAAACAAATGAATTAATATCACAAAATAGAAGCCAGAAGATAGTTAAATAATTTTTAAAACAATGGATAAAATATTTATATAAAAATCCTTCTATCACTGATAAATTATGTTCTATATTCTTATGTAGCCTTTTAAGTAATTACATACTTACTCAGTCCTAATTTGGTAACTATAAAGGCAACAAAAATAATCTACAAATAGTGCTACAGGCAGCACTATAATGCCTTTTACTCTCCGTCCTCTTTCTGTAGTCAGTGGGCTTCCATATAAAGCCTAAAAGACTTGTGAAATTAAGTCTGAGTACACACAAAGGTACAAAATGTGTCAATTTTGTCTTAAATACAGCACAAAGACTACAAAGATCTCAAGAAATATCCCTATTTTAAAGACTCACAGTTAATAAAGCTTTATTTAAAATTTAAAACCCAAATGAAGTCACTTGCAATTTGAGATAAACAAAAACACAAACTGTGTTACTGAAAATACATTAATACGTCTACAGTGGATAATTACTAGTAAAGCTAAAATATTTAAGAAATTAACAGAAATGGTGCTATGGATGATAAAACTATTATAATAATTTTTAAATAGATTATATCCTTGGAAGAGAGGAAGTATATTCTAGAGGCCAAAATAAGAGATTTATCATGGACCTTTGTTTATACATTTCAGAACCACCATGTAAGAAGAGATATAGAATAAAAAGTCTAAACATTTTTAAATGAAAATTAAAAAGAAAATTCTAAACTGTGTCTTATGGAACGTTACACACTGAGCACAAATGATAAATGCCAATAATAACAAGCACAATTATACTTTAAGCAGTAGTCAGGGCAAAATTTTTAATCTGGAATGGAAACCTAATGCTTTTTATTAATAAAACAAAGTAATCAAAAATTAAAAAGTAAAGCTAGCATTTCACATCAACCTAAGACCATGAACCCAATAAAATTCATTTAAATAACACAATGAAGTATAAATAAGCAAACAATATAGTTACTGGCAACTCACCAAAGAAAATACTCTCTGGACTCAATTTACTGGCAGACTCTAAGGTTAACGCATTAAACCAGATGAAACCCAGAATGCCACAAAAGATAGCATTCCAGTGTCGAATGCAAACACATTAATTTAAAAAATTAGATTGATGCATATTGCATACACACACACACACACACACACACACACACACAGATTTAGGTTAGAGAACCACATTTTGGAAAACCCAATGTATCAAATGTTTCTTTGAATTCACAAAGAAATACCAAGTTTTCCCAGTTTGAACTCACATTCCTCTCAATGAAACGCATTAAAAAAAAAGCTATTATTTATTCTCTACTAAAATTTCTTGGCAACAGCCAATTAATCAGAAAACATTTATAAACTAGGAAACTAGGAAATTAATAAATATATTAATTCTTTATAATTATAAAAATTTCTATTGAATTTAGATAAAAAAATTAACTTCAGATATTTCCAACATGTAATGCATCTTACGAACATCTAGCAAACTAGGGCAATCACACCAGAAAAATTTCACTTTGCAGTATGAATATATTTATAAATAGCTTCAGTAAATATAAGCCATACAGTTAAGGAATTAAAGTGATTAATAAATCTACAAAACATAATTTATACAATAAAATAAACTGATATACCAACTTTAAAAATTAAGATAAATTTTAGGAACAAAAAAATACATAGGCTTATTAAAGTGCTTGCACATAGTAAATTCTTCAGAAACATCTGTAGATTTAAAAATCAGGTTTTTAAACAAAAAGCTGTATCTTATTAAAAGTTTCTAAGTAGTGAAACAGTCTCTAGGATCAGCAAGGAGTATTTCAAATATACATTTATACACAAAAGTGTAACAAAGTATAATAAACAAACACCTTTTACTATAATTCTCTGAACCCAATTTTTTCCCCACATTTATCTGTGTGCTATGGCCAAAATTTCAGGAAAAAAATAAAATAACCAAGAAATTTTAGGGAAAAAGCTGAACCCTTATTATGTTTCATAAGAGTTGAAATAGTCTTCATTAGTAGTAAGCAGTACTTCAAATACACATTTGTACACACAGAAATATAACAACATATATTAAACAAACACTTTTTACTATATTCATCTAAACCCAGTCTTTTCTCTTCTTCTAGGTTTGTCCGCATACTATGACCAAAATTTCAGAAAAATACTACAATGATCAGGAAAACGTAGTTGGCATATTCAAATAGAACATTAACAAATCAAGATATTAATGATTTTAAAACTTCAGAAACAAGATTAAACAACAAAAATTACCTATAAAATCCAGAGGTCTATTGGCATTGTTTAGATTACAATGTTAAATAATTCATCATTCCCAAGTGGCCCAAACAAGTAAATGTCACGGTTACCAAAAAACAAAATATAACAATTTTGGTCTTTTTAAATGCTTTAGTATTTTTCTGTTCTTAATTTTTGCATAAGAAATAAATACAATTTTCATAATCTACAGCCTGAACATACCACCCACAAAACAGTGAAGGCCATCTTCTCAAATTTATATTACCAAATCATTCAGTAAAGATTAACACAGTAAGAAGTATTTTCACCTAGCTAAAAATGTTAGATATTTCCATGATGAGAGCAAGAAGAATGGATCAAAAATATGATCATTTTTCACAAATTTGCATTAGTAGGGTCTCTGAAGGAGGGAGATGTAATTTACCTAATGAATGCAAATCACTCAATTATTCTGTTTTGTTAATCAAATTTATATTCATATATACAGACTTACAAAGAACAAATAAGAATTAATCCAGTCAAAATGCATCTTAACCAAAAACAAATTTCTTACCCAGATTTTGCTTTTTCTTCTTCAGCTTCTACCTTTATGCTGAGGGATTCATCTACCCTAGTTGTCTCAACATCTTTATCTTGCAGAATTTCATTTTCTTCTGTTTTTTTCATGGTAAGTTCTTTTTCCTGATCAGACTGTGTAGGTATAGAGTCTAATAAATTCTTTTTACTTCCCTAGAAAAAGATCAGAGGAACTAAACCAACAAAAGTAAATATTTCCAGCCTAGGTCCATGATCTAGTTGTTATAACAAGAGGCATCAACCAAGTCCATTACTGAGATAATTATTAGTTTCTTTTAAGAAACTCTCTTGCCATTCTTAAAACACTAGGCAAAAGTAGCAGACTTTTGAATAGTCATTACACTCAAAATTATATAGAAATAACACAATGAAGAAAAGAAATTAACTATAAAGTACAATATTATACAATAAATTAACTTTGGAAATGTTATAGAGGATGTAGAAAATGTACCAAAATCAACAAAGGACAATTAACATCTGATTTACCAGAGAAGGTCTGATATTTTCTTTTCTTTCAATATCATCCTCAATCGGCTTTTCTTCTTTTGCTATTATATTCCCCTCCTCTTCGATCTTCATTTCTTTGCTCTCTGGTTCATTCTCTTCCTTAACTTTTATTTCTTTTACATTTTCAAACTCCTTACACGACTTGTTAACAACCTTCTCTGGCAATGCCATCTGAAATTCAATATTGGCTGACCTACAGTACTCCTCAAAACCATACAAGTACCTGAAAACATGAAAAGTACAATTAGTGAAAACATCTCAAAATCCTACTTTAGTTTTCTTAGGAAATGTGTTTTCATTCTTTTTTTCTGTAAAATTGTCAGATATTGAACCACATTAATGTTCTAATTAATTCCAGTTCATTCTCTCTTCCAATCTTTTTTTTCTGGGGTTGGGGAGTGAGCATGGTTTGGAAATCAAACCCGGATCTCTTGCATGGAAGGTGAGCATTCTATCACTGAATCACCCATGCACCCTTCTGTCAATCTTTTTAACCCAAATAAACAATTCTTCAAAGAAAAAAAATTCTTTCAATAAACTATGCTAAGCATGAGAAATCATAATCTTAAATATAATAATAGTAATAACAAGTAGCTATTAGATGTATTAGTAACAATATCAACCATTTGCTGAGTACTTATGTACAAGGCACTGAGCCTCTTCTGAGTAAAATCTCATTTAATCATTACAGTATTAAGCAAGTAGTATTATCCCATTTTACAAATGATGAAATTAAGGCTTAGAAGGACAAAGAAATGGCTCAAGAATAAAATCAGCTAATAAATGAGAGAACTAGGACTCAAATCTGGGTTTGACATTAAAACTGTGGCTTTTTAACGACTATGCAGTACTTTCCAAATTTACTGGCTACAAAAATTTTTATTCAGCGAATACCACAAAGATCTAGTATGCATGGAATATGTATTAGAAGTGATACTTGAGTAAAATTTTCTGATTTCTTCTCAGAAGAAATAATTAGCTTCAGTTATATGGTAAATTCCATCCTGCTTTCTGTGTAAATTATTTAAAATTGTTGTGTATGTACATGAACTTACTTTTTATAAGCACATTTAACATTGTAACCCGCAGCTGAATTTAAGACAGGGATTCCAAGATCTTGGTAGACTTGTTTCCAAACAGCTCCACTTTCAATCTAATAAAGAAATTGAAATGAAAACTTTCAAATTAAAAGATGGGAATATAATAAAAATTTGATAAATGCAGTAAATAAAAATCTTTATATTATTCATTCTAGTATTAAAAGAATGAAAAAAGATCAGACGATAAATTAGAAATTTAAACTTTGGTTTACAATGTTTTAAATGTAAGTTTTCATACTCTAACAAATCTCAGAAAACTACAAGTATTCAAATAATAGGTCATTTAACTTTTAAATAAACTCTACTATAGTAAGAAAGTATCAATTTCCTAAGTTAAATTTTGTGTTGAAGCCACAGACAAAAAATTTTTAAGGATTTATTTGCAATAAAATTTACAAGCTAATCAAAGCAGTTCTACAGACTTTGTTATTTTTTTCAAAACTTTTTTACTGTATAATGTATACAAAGCAAAGAAAGAAAAAAAAACAATAGTTTTCAAAGTTCTCTTTAGCAAGTAGTTACAGGACAGATTCCAGAGTCTGTCATGGCCTACCATATCATCATCTCAGATTTTTCCCTCTAGCTGCTCCACAACATTGGAGACTAAAGAAGGAATAAATATTTTTTTATCATCACAATCAACATTTTCTTGGTGTGCATATGTGTGAAAAATAACATATATACAAAAAAGCAACAAATTTCAATGAACGGTACAACAATTGGTTGTAGAACAGATTTCAAAGTTTCGTATGGGTTATAATTCCACAATTTTAGGTTTTTACTTCTAGCTTCTCTAGAGGTAAAGAGACCAAAAGAAATATCAATTTAATGATTCAGCAATCATACTCGTTTGCTAAACCCTACCTTCTCTGTATAACTCCACCATCACCTTTGATCTTTCTATACCACTCTTAAGGGGTATTTGGGCTGCATATCTCTAAGTCCCCTATATTCTGTATTATAAGCCTCCGATTTTACCTTTACCATGGTCAAAAGAATGAAGTCATACAGGATCTATCCTTTTGTGTCTGGCTTATTTCACTCAGCATTATGTTCTCAAGGCTCATCCATCTTGTCATGTGCTTTAGGACATCATTTCGTCTTACTGCTTTATTGTATTCCATCATATGTATACACCACATTTTGCTAAGCAACTGCTGATGGGCACGTGGATTGTTTCCAGCTTTTGGAGACTGCAAATAATGCTGCTATGAACATCAGTGTGCAAATATCTGTTTGCGTCCCTGCTTTCAACTCTTCTGGCTATATCCTGAGTAATGTTATTGCTGGGTCATAGGGTAACTTGATCTTTAGTTTCCTAAGAAACTGCCAAACTGTCTTCCATAGCAGATGTACCATTATACGTTCCCACCAGCAGTGTATAAGTGTCCCAGTTTCTCCACATCCTCTCCAACATTTGTAGTTTCCTGTTGTTTAATGGCAACCATTCTTATAGGTGTGAGGTGGCATCTCATTGTAGTCTTGATAAGCATTTCCCCCTGTAGCCAATGAAAATGAGCATCTTTTCATGTGCTTTTGAGCCATCTGTATTTGCTCTTCAGAAAAATGCCTATTCATATCTTTAGCCCATTTTATAATTGGGTTGCTTGTTCTTTTGTTGAGTTGTATGATTTCTTTATGTATACAGGATACCAAACTTTTGACCAATGTGCGATTTCCAAATATTTTCTTCCATTGAGTTGGCTGTCTCTTCACCTTCTGACAAAGTCTTTTGAGGTGCAGAAGCATCTGATTTTGAGGAGCTTCCATTTATCTATTTTTTCTTTTGTTGCTTGTGCTTTGGGTGTAAAGTATAGGAAGCCACCTCCTATTACTGGGTTGCGAAGATGCTTCCCTACATTTTCTTCTAGGAGCTTTATGGTGCTAGTTCTTTTATTTAGGTTTGACCCACTTTGAGTTAATTTTTGCACAGGGTGTGAGGTAAGGGGCAACTTTCATTCTTTTGGTTAGTGATCGCCAGTTCTCCCATGCCCATTTATTCAAAACACTATTTTGTCCTAGTTTCGTGGATTTGGGGGCCTTGTCAAAAATCAGTTGACCATAGATTTGGTGGACTATTTCTGCACTCTCAATTTGAATCCATTGGTCAATACTCTTTTGTGCCAGTACCATGCTGTTTGACCACTGTGGCTTCATAATAAGTTCTAAAATCAGGAAGTGTTAATCCTCCCACTTAGTTCTTTTTTAGGACGCTTTTAGCTATTCTGGGTCTCTTTCCCTTTCAGATGAATTTGGTACTTAGTAAGCATTTAATTCTACAGAATACCTTAATTAGATGAGTACTATACAGTATGGCAATCTTCAAATAATTTCTTCAGATTAATTCAACAAACATTTTCTGCATGCTTAATATATATAAACCAGACACTATCAAAGGGATTATGGATATAAAGAATGTTAGGATAGATCCTGTGTTGGTTTGAAATGACGTATGTACCCTAGCCTAGAAAAGCCATGTTTTAATTCTAATCCCATTTCGTAAAGGCAGCCATTTCTTCTAATCCCTATACAGTATTGTATGTTTGAAACTGTAATTAGAGCATCTCCCTGGAGATGTAACTCAATCAAGAGTGGTTATTAAGCTGGATTAGGTAGAGATATGTCTCCACCCATTTGGGTGGGTCTTGATTAGTTTATTGGAATCCTATAAAACAGGAAATATTTTGGAGAATATGAGAAATTGCAGAGAAATGACATAGTCACAAGAAGCAGAGTCCACCAGCCAGCAACCTTTGAAGACGAAGAAGGAAAATGCCTCCCGGGCAGTTTCATGAAACAGGAAGCCACAAGAAGAAGGTAGCAGATGATTCACCATGTGCCCTTCCAGATGAGAGAGAAACTCTGACTGTGCTCACCATGTGCCTTTCCACTTGAGAAAGAAACCTGAACTTCACCGGCCTTCTTGAACCAAGGTAGCTTGCCCTGGATGCCTTCGATTGGACATTTCTATAGACCTGTTTTAACTGGAATGTTTTCTTGGCCTTAGAACTGTAAACTAGCAACTTACTAAATTCCCCTTTTTTAAAAGCCATTCCGTTTCTGGTATATTGCATTCCTGCAGCCAGCAAACTAGAACAGATCCTTACCCTGAAGAAGATTATAGTTTTGTGAAAGAAAGATTTTCCATCAAGATGGTTAAATTATGACTCAGATATAAACAGGCCGTTTATGACATTTTGACAAACAGTAAATCAGAAAACGTGTTTCAAATTTTTTTTTAAAGTTAATTTAACTAGTTAAAGTTAAATTTTGTCTGAGGAAGGATAGTTGTTTCAAACCTGCATTTTCCACGTTTTTCCTTATATTAATAGACAGTAATTTTAGACCTAGCAGGTATGTAAGAGATCATGTTGATGAAAAATATTTCACTTTCAATTGAAATACTTACATTATCAAATCCTCCAAGTTTGTGTACAAGCCTGAATAATTTAAAGAGATTCAAATTTCGATATCCAAGTACAGGTCGTTTGTTAATAGGTGTGCCTATCAGAGAAAACACAAAAATACATTAGAACTACACTTTAATTTAAAATTTCAAAGAATTAAAGTATTACTATGAATTGATACAGTATGTAAGAAAAAAATTCCCTTGTTAATCAGACATGATATCTATGTAAGTGGATTCCACTTTTAAAAAAATTTTCCTCATATCAGAATTTTGAAACCTTGTATAATTCTATTCCACCTTCCTGCTTCTGGTAAGCAAATTATTCTCTTGCTCAAAACAAATAAAAAAGAAGAGATGAATACCAATAATATTCAAAATTAGGGAAACAAGGATTCAGTAGAACTAAAAAAAAGTGTTGAGGTAATTGACGGGTACCTGCTTCATAAGAAGAGTTGGTTTTTTGTTTGGTTTTTTTTTGACACTTTCTTTGCATTTTACTAATTTATTATTACTCTAAATAATGATTCTATAAGTAGGAAACCAAAGGACAAACAAACAGGATCCAACTTCAAATTGCTACAAAGTAGGGCAGAGTGAGGAAATCTTCTATGGTCCTCCCAAAAATATATGACTAGCATAACCACATTTTATTTTCTCTACCATTACATTTCATTCATTTTCTTTACTTATGCAAAAGCCAACAAAACAGTATACATTCGTAATCCAAGTCTCCACTCATAACAAAGAAATAACAGATGAACCAAATGCATTTTATATTAAAATATGAAAAGATACCTATATTCTATTAGTCACCATGATTTATAAGGGGAAAAAGAAGACTTCTTCTCATCAAACCTACAAATGGGATTTAAAAAACATTAATTTCCAAAGTACATTGGCACTTGAAAATATCTGCTACTCCTGAAGCTAGAAAGCTTTCTGACTCTTCCCACCTCATTCTTAGCATCTTCCCAGGGAAGGAGAGGCTACTCTGCTCTGACCAAGCAGGTAAATAAGACAGTAATAGGATCATAGCTTACTGGAGGTCTAGGTCACCATTATAAACTGAAAGGCTAACACCCATACCCATACCGCTTTCCCCTAATTCTTGCATTTCTTTAACAACATTAGGCAGATTCAATAAACTGAACCAAGGCTCACTTTGAGACTCATCTTTCTTTCTGTTTCTGGATCTCTATGGATAGTTTAATTCTCTTCTTGATTCTATGTGGCTGGGTCTTAAAGGAAACTTATGACCCATCTTTTGGCCTTCTCTCTCTCTCTCTCTTATATGCAAAACACACACACACACAAACACTTGCCAATTATAGCAGAGATTTTGGAAAAGATGGCTTTTTTTTACCTTTGTGTAGTATCAATAAAATGGTACTATGATTCCCATTCTGCTAGTGTTTCCTAGTATAAAGGTTCTTTGGGGATCCCAATAGTGGCCAGAGGGATAGACAGGAGAGGATACAGGCATTTATGAGTCCCTGGCCACAGCACCACCAAAATGTCAAATTCCTCATTCTAGTCACTATGTGAAAGGTAATATGAAAAATGCTGGTGGTAACATCAATCAGAAAGACAGTAATGATTGATGTAAACATAAAGGTGAATTAATTTTTACTTTTAAAATAATATTGTCTATCTGAAACCCACAACATTAATCATGAATTTTTAAAAAATCACTATTTCGGAAGCAGAGAAGCTATAGTTATGCCTAATAATTACTTCTGGACAACATCTTTTGTTGCTCAGATGTGGCCTCTCTCTCTCTCTAAGCCCCAACTCTGCAAGGAAAGTCATTATCCTCCCCACTATGTACAACACAACTTCCAGGGATGAAAATGTCTCTGGCAACATGGAACATGACTCCTAGGGATGAGCCTGGCCCTGGCACCATGGGATTGACAATGCCTTCCTGACCAAAAGGGGGAAAGAAATTTAACAAAATAAAGTATCAGTGGCTAAGAGAGTTCAAACAGAGTCAAGAGGCTATTCTGGAGGCTACTCTTACACATCAGCTAGATATTGCTCATTATTAGTTTGCTGAACCCCAAACATCATTTCTGTTAACTCTAAAGAACATCTAAGACTCTATCTGATATTCTACAAAAAATTTCACACACTAAGATTACTTTCCAGAAATTTACAACCTCAAGACAATTATAGGTCAGATAAGTTCTGAAACCCAGAGGGACTAGCATCTCCATGAGCATCAACTAGTTCCATCTCCCTATCTGAGGACTGCTGTCAACAGTCCTTTTGAACTTGAAAAAGTGAGAATGGACATAGCCCAAATACTCCTAAAGACTGGAAAAAGGATCAAAGGAAAAGGAGGATTTATAACAGAGAAGAAAGGATTTAACAAATGAGTATGACTGCTGAATCATTATACTGATATTTCTTTTAGTCTTCAGTGTCTTGGAGCAACCAGAAAGAAAACCTGAAATTGTTGAACTGTAACCCATACCAAACTCTGAAATCTACTCTATAACTACTTGTTACAATGTACTTTGAAATTTATCACTTTTTTAATATATGTTATATTTCACAATAAAAAAATATTTAAAAACAAAACACTTGCCTCTGTCTTCCATAAATTTGTACAATTGTTGAAGAAAGTTCTCCCTTTCTTCTGGAAATGGTTCTATTTCTTCCTAATTTCAATCACAAAGAGAAAAATATTATTTTCCTCAGTTAAGCATTTTAACAATACAAGCAGATTTCCAGCTTACAGTAAAAACTAATACAAATTAAAAATATTTCAAAAGCTTCTTACCAAATAAAATTATTTAATACTAAGCTGTTCAAAATCAGAAGAAATTTTATGCTTTAATAAAGAGGTATCTGCCCAAAAAAGATATCTCAATATTTATGTAATGCATAACTATTACATAGGATTGTTAGGATCAAATAAATTGCTACACTTAATTTGTAATTACCAAGGTGAGTTCATGTAATTTTTTTTTTTTTTTACCCTATCAGAGTTCTATTTTCTGAATCAGTGTCAAAGACTCAAGAACACCTTCTCAACTTATATTAAACTGGGTCAGGGTTTAACATCAAAACTGACGTTATTACTACTCCTCAAGGCACAAACTACGCAAGTCTGGATTTTGTTAGCTGTTAACTACAAGTATCCTTCATTATTTGGAGCCCCACTGTATAGTTCTTCAAGTTTATAAAATCAGTAAAGTGGGGAATGATCTACAATACCTGAAGATTCAGACTTAGGGAAATCTTCAAGTAATAAAATAGTTCCCCGATTTATCAATTACAAGGGAGGGACTAGCTTCTTGCTGCTGTGGCCAGGGGCTGTGGCAGTAGGGAGCTGGTCCTGAAGGAACCTGCAAGGAGCAGGGTAGTAGGTAAGATTGAGGAACTCATTAATTGAATGACTTTCATCTATTCAACAAACATTTAATGAACTCCTGTAGGTGTAGGCACTACCTTGGGTGCCGAATTGGATAAAGGAAAAATAAGCTATGGACACTGCCATTAAAGAACATGATTAGGAGTAACTCTCAGAGAAAGTGAGTCAACAAATACATCTGGACTTCACAGTTACTCTGGATGAACCATATGTATTTCTAATATTAAGAATTATGAGCATATTTTTCAACAGATATTCTAAATAAATCTAAAAATATTGTAATTTAGAATACCATGTGCTTAATGCCAGTATTCTGAGATGTGCCCTTTTATTTTAAAAGCTAATGTAGCAAAGGAAGGCAAGTTAAAAACAAAAATCAAAGAACAGAACTCCAATTTGATGAACTATTAAGCATCCTAGTTGGGTAGGGAAGAATAAATGAAAATTATTAAGCTGTTTCAGATGAATCTATATTTCTCAATTTAAACATAGTTCACATATCCCAGGTATTGGTCAGGTAGTCAGATACAAATCTGAGGAAATCTGTATTTTAGATATTATCTTAAATGTCCCCATCATACAATATTTGACTTTAATAATCTGCTAAATTTATTACTGTTCCAAATATTTAAAAATGAAGTTTGTATTTAACTTAAGAAAATGTTACACTGGAAACCAGATTTGCTTTTACAAAAACATCAGTGAAACACAAACCTAAGCAACAAAAGGTATGGTAACTAATATTTATTGATTATCTCTTAATAGTAAGACATTATAATAGACACTATATGTACAAATATGAGTAAGACAGGGTCCCTATCCTCAAAGAAATTATAGATTAGTGGGGAGAAAACAAGTAGACCAAAGAAATATATATATATGTACAAGTAATACAATTAAGTAATTTGAACTCAAACAATAAATTAACTAACTTTCCCAAGAGTGAGAGAGGTGATGGTTCATGGGAAACTTCCCTTTATAGAGGTGACATGAAATTAGTGTTTTGAAAACAAGAGCCTGCCAGGCTGACCAGGAAAGAAGCAAAGGGCATTCTTGGCAAAGGTACTAGTATGTACAAAGGTGAACAACACAAACTACGTAATCTAACATTAAATTATCTCATACTCTGGGCAATTAAAAACAACCGATTTCATTATCAAACATAAGTAGCCTTCACTATCAGCATCATCTACCTAGTAACTTTTACAAAGTCATTCAGCAAACCATTAAAGAGGATCTTGTTACTGCTAGACATAAAGCACCAGTTATGATAAAATTCAAAACTTCAGGTCCTGGATCCATACAAATGGACGGATGTCTTACTTATGATCCAACACTATTAAGTACTGACATGTATTAGAAAAAAATTATTTGAGATTCTCTGAATCAAGTGATATTAATCTTTACTCTTAGACTTTGGCTAATCTTTTTGTTTGTGTTTTAGTATTTGTTTTCTTTTGCTTTTCTTAGGTTATTCTTTTAATACTAGATAGAAGATATATATTTTGTACTTTTCTAGGTATTTCAATAAAATATGTAGATGTAAACAGCTTATGTTATGACAGATGTCTACACAATGGTGAAATGCTTATTAGAGTTCTCTGTTAGGTATGTACTTCCTCAATCATCTGATGACACCAAAGGCACAGCAAGATTAAGAAACATTTTTGAGACAATGGAGTAACTCAATATTAATTTATAGGATCACATTTCAATTTTAAGGTAAGCATGGAAACTATTTGATTCTGATATTATAAATATACTTTTACTATGAAATATTTCTAATATTAAAAATATTTAAGTAGTTAATGAATTTATGCCAAAATCTGTACCATAGGAAAGTCAACCCCTATGTATAATTTTAAAAGGCATCAATTGTTTCTACTTGCCTCTTCTTCACTGCTATTATCCTCCTTTTCTTTTTCATCATCTTCCTCTTCTTCTTCTTCCTCTGCTTCACTGCTAGAGCTATCTTCTTTCAATTCAGTCTTCCAGTTAGCAGGAATAGTTCTGCTTTTGTGAAATTCAAGTGCCTGATCAAAGGCTGCAAAGAAACCATAAACTGAATGAACTGAAGAAATTAAGACAACTGATTTGTACAAAAATATTATCAAATATAAATATATTTAATATAAATACAAACATATAAATATAAATATATTAAATATAAAGATAAAGAAATAAAACCTGCCATACTAATACTGCTGACAGGGTTTACTGTACTGTGTGGTAGGAATTATATTAAGTGTAGCAACTCATTTAATCCTAAAAATCCTATGCATTAGGAACTATTACTATCCCCATTTTATATACAGCAAAACTGCTATCACTGAAAGGTTACTTATTTCAAATAAATATAGGAAAATTTTTCCCAATTTAAACCAAAAATAAGCTTTTCTAATAAAAACTTTGAGATAAATCATTTAATTCAACCACTTATGCAATAAATGATTACAGTATTATATACCAGACATTAAAGTCATTGTAATAAATATGCAGCACCTGAAAATTGACTAGAAATATCTTCTCTACATTTCTAGTTGAATCTGAATTAAAATCATGTTAAGAATAAGCTTAAACTAAAATTAGCTAGACTCAATTACTCTGTATATTATATGAAACAAATTATAAACCATAAATTCCTGATGACTGTTAGCTGTTGTATATAACACTGTTATTAGATTCAACGAGCAAGGGCAAAAGAGAAAAAAAACAGTTATTTACAATGCCTAAAACCAAATAAAAAATGCAATTTCAGCATATTCCTCAATCAAATATAACCAGTGGATCCTAGCAATTAGGATGTCCACTCATTAGAGATAAATGACACATCAAATTACTTTTCTACCATGCCCAAGAACTAATATTTTATTTACTAGACAATGCCAGACTATATTAGCTGATGATACAGCTCTTTTCCACTTTTGAGATTACAGTCCCTGATTATAAACTAAATAAACAAAACAAAACAAACAAAAAACTTACGATAATGAAAGACACATGTTTTTCAACATAGGTTATAAAAGTATAACTATAACTTTAACTTGCACAGAACCAAGTATAACTCTAAGGACATACTTTAATAACGTATTTTTAAGAGAAAATTTAATCTTTTTGAAGATTAAATTTCACTTCAGTTTAAAAATTTCTTGTTAATTTATTCCAAGATCACTTTTACCTTGTTTTAATACAGCATCAGGTTTTGGCACAGTGTCACTAGTAATTTCATGGACATCTTTTCTTGGTACCGAAGTACTATATATTTTTTTCAGTTATAAAGAAAAAGAAAACAAAAATAAGAGTTCTGTCAATTATAAGCCATAGAAAGATAATGAAAATACAGAAGAAATTTTGACAGTTGCAATGAAAACAATTACACACAGGGTTGTAAGTACCAAATAAAGTTTTGACCATGATACTAAAATACGTAATCATTTAAAGAAGAATCTCATCATAAAAAATTTTTTAAACACGGTTTTCAAAGACCAGAGTCCTCTTCCTAAATACAATAGTGGAACTGTTCACAGCCATAATAATAATTAAAATGTTTGGATGGCAGAATACATGAGCACAATAAAAAAAAGAAGTCAAATACCTAGCTGCTGCTGACCTAGAGATGCGAGCTGGTTTAACTGACATATTTAAACATGATACATATTATGATTATGTCTGGAATACTAACAAATGTCAAAACTGGAGACTCATGGTTATACTTGAAATATTGGGAGTTAATTGTTGAACTGAAAAAGTTTAAGAGTAGAGAAAGCCACATTGGAAAAGTAAGGCAAAAATGAAATAGAACTTCTTTTACTGAATCAAGCCAGACTGTCATATTGGCATTCTAGATAATCCATTGATACCCATTTCTTCTACCCCTGCTACCTGTGTTGCGGCTGTGTCTAAGCACCATTGAGCAGAGTGCTCTTCGACTCTTACTGCCTGATATGGATCGACTGTGTGCTGTCTTTTCTAAGCAGAAGTATGTTAGGCCTCTGGGAGACAGAAGGTTTCCTTCTTGATGCTCTAACTATTAAGATACAAATTCTCTGAATCATGTTTTAAGTATTGTATTTATTTAGCAGAACAGGATAATCTTGTATTATAGTGCAAGGATAAAAATTGTTTCTGGGGCAGGCCACGGTGGCTCAGCAGGTAAGAGTGGTTGCCTGCCATGCCCAAGGACCCGGGTTCGATTCCCGGTGCCTGCCCATGTAAAAATAAAATAAAATAAAATAAAAAAAGGTCAAATATACTGCCACTGTAAATACTTATTTTGTCTGTTTTTTATCAATATCTAAATAGTTTTCCCCTTGAATTATTTTTCTCGCTACCAAAATTACATTTAGAGGTCATCAGGTTATAGACAAAACAGGCTAACAGATGATAACAGAAAGTCTTATTATCAAAGATATATATGCATTTGTATTTTTTTAATGTGGAAGAGAATTTATTTAGCTTTGTGAGCCTTTAACTTACACAACAATAACACACTCTTGACATAGGAAGACCTTATTAAAGTTTCATAGCTGCTTTAATAAGGTAAATCTTTAGACTGATTTTATGAGGCTTCAGACATTACGTTTGAGAAAGTTACTGGGTTATCAGGATTTGCATATATGATCACAATCAAAACACTAAAATAAACATAAAAATTTAACACCCACCAAAATGTAATTGCAATTTCTAGTCTAACACTTATTTCTATGTTGTATTCACTGAACTCTTCATTTATTTTCCACTTTATATTCTTTCACATTTTCTGAATGTAGATGACAAACGATCTTTTGCATTATCTCCCCAGTCTCAATACCACAGTCACCTGATTAACCTTGGCTATATTTTTATCCTTTAAATACTATATGCTTATTATGCCAGTAATACTCTTGTAATGTTGTCAATGTAAAAACATTAAAGAATTAAGAACAAATAATGGAGTTATTATTTCAATGATCCTAATCAGCAGCAATTCTGCCTGATAAATTCCTTCCATCCCTAAACAGCTCCTGAAAGAAAAGTGAAATTAGGTGAAACCTATGATATTTTACCAGACATCATGTACTTTCAATAGTTCAACAGTAGTAAAACTTGGTAGGAGTAAGTTAATAGGCTAGCATTTAAAAATGTATACTTTAATAATTATAAAGCTTATAAATATTTAGGTAAGCTTGTGGAGAAGCTGACCAAGATACATAAATTAGGAGACACAAGTGTCTATCTAAGTTTTTATTTTTTTTACAGAATATTTTATTAAAGTTGTTTAATGTACAATAGATCATTTGTCATTAGGAAATCCCTTTATTGTAAAGATAATTCTTTTGTATGATGATAAATAGCAGCCCTGTCAGTGATTATTCTGGACCTACACATTGGATAAATTCAATTTCTTCTTGAGACATAGATTTCCCTCTGTATTTCTGAGGTAATGATTTTATTATTTCTGCAGTATCTGCAGGACCCTAATAAATCAGCAAATCTGGTGCTTTACTTTCCATAGAATTCTGTGAAACTGCAAATGAGTGAGAAGGTATTCCTGCTGATCTCAAAGCTTCTGATACATTGAGTTTAGGGTTGTCTCTCTGTCAGGGAACCTTATTAATGAAGTATGTGGCTTGACTAACTGGACAACCCTACTGGTAGAGGCCATCTTGCTGCCCATCATGATCTCCAAGTACCGAAGATTTATATTTTGAAGATCTCTCCCATCCCACCAAAGTAATAAAAAAAAATTTTTTTTAAAAGGCAAACAAAACCCATCAGGTGCTTCTTCTATCCATTTCGTAGCTTAGTGTATTCGAATTCGGCTTTTCTGTATCCAATAAGCAGGTATTATTTATCAGCAATGATATACAAGAAAAAAACACTTGTCCTTTAAATATAATAATGCCATTGTACATACAAAACTTTACAAAACATTTTATGTACGTTATCTCAAATTTTACCTACTAAAATGTAAGAAGGACACTTATCATACACGTACTGAATATGAATTGAGCTTTTACTAATTGCTTTATACATATTAAATCCTTACAGTTATCCCTTAAGGTAAGTACTATTATTACCCGCATTTTATAGGTGAGGGAACTGGGACTGAGGTACAGAAAACTCAAGACCTGCCCACAGTCACACAGGCAGTAATTTAGATTCGACATGAACACAAGCAATTTGGCTCCATAACCACTAGCAACCTGTACGCAATTTGACAGTAAGTGGCCAAGCAGGGACTGTAACAATGTTATCCATCTGCTTCTTATCATTTGTACTTATCAGACAAATTAATAAACACAATACGTTTATAGGACACTTAGGTTCAATTGTTGGATCATCATCATAAACACAGATATCTTTTTATTGAGTTCATATTGTACCCCGAATCTTACATAGATAACTTTGATTTATGTGCTTTTTGTTCTCAGAATCATTTTACAGATAAAGAAGCAGGCTCACTACTTGGAATTGGGCCTAAGAGTCACCCCCAAAAGAACCTCTTCTGTTGCTTAGATGTGGCCTCTCTCTCTCGGACGACACGGCAAGTAGGCTTGCTGCCCTCCCCTTCTCTGCATGGGACATGACTCCCAGGGGTGTGGACCTTCCTGGCAATGTGGGACAGAGATCGTAGGGTGAGCTGGAACTCAGCATCAAGGGATTGAGAAAGTCTTCTTGACCAAAGCAGGGAAGAGCAAAATGACACAAGGTAGAGTGTCACTGGCTGAGAGATTCCAAGCAGAGTCTAGAGGCTATCCTGGAGGTTATTCTTATGCAGTAAATGGATATCAACTGTTTATGGAGAGGCTGGAGGGAACTGCCTGAAAATGTGGAGCTGTGCTCTGGTGGCCATGTTTCTTGAAGTATGTGATGATACAGCTGTCACAGTGTGACTGTGTGGTTGTGAGAGCCTTGTGTCTGATGCTCCTTTTGTCTACCTTATCGACAGACAAGTAAAACATATGGATTAAAAAACAAATGTTAAAATAAATTTAGTAGATTGAAATGCTGGTGATTGCTGAAGGGGGGGTAAGGCGTATGGTGTGTACGAATTTTTTTCTGTTTTCATTTTATTGCTTTTTATGAATTGATGCAGATGTTCTAAGAAATTATCATGGTGATGAATACACAACTATGTGATGATAGTGTGAGTTATTGCTTATATAACAAGAATGGAATCATCATATGATAGGAATGTTTATGTTTGTATGTGGTGATGTATCATAAATAAAAAATAAATAAACTTACAAAAGAAAAAAGAAAAGCAGGTTCAGGGACTTAAAAAAAGATGTGGGCATTGGCTCTACAGTGTTAATTCTAATCCCTGTGTTTGGCTTAGAATAGGTTTTTTCCTCAGTGGCTATCATGTCACTTTTCTGTGTATCACAATGACTTTACTTGATCAAAAGTAATTTCTTTAGGCAAACGTGAACTGAAAAGTTTTTTCCCTGCTAGATTACACCCTTGCTTAAAGAACTAGTTTTCGTTTTAGATGCTGTTCCACTGATGTGCCATGTATCCATGAATAAAACACTTGATGCATTTAAAGAAGAAAAAAAAAAGAAGTCAAATAGTAATAATTTGTCATTATCTTGGTACAATCAAGGGAAATTACTTAAAGACTGGAAGATAATGCAACTTGATAATATAAATTTCCATTTAACGATTTTTTTAAACCTAGATTTTAGGCTCCAACAAATGTCTAATACGCAATTTCACTACTTAAAGCCGCTCATGAACCTACCCAACCATAAGGTGGGTCTGATGTGAATGACTGGGATGGGTTATATCATACACACAACCTACATTTTCTATTTTAAACTAATAAGTCATCATTAGGCTTTTGTGCATTTGCTTTGCATCACTCAATCCGTCAAAGCCTGAAAACCAGTCTAAATACATTTTTCAACTTGCCACCACTTTTAACTTTTTATTTAAAAAAATTAAAACATGGGGTGCATGGGTAGTTCAGTGGTAGAATTCTCAACTGCCACCTGAACACTGGGGTTCGATTCTCAGCCCATGTACTCCAAAAAAAGAAAGAAAGAAAGAAAACATACCTAAATATAGATAACAGTCTAATGAACCACCAGTATCCACCATCCAACTACAAAAATTATCAACTCAGTCACTGTTTCATCTATACCCTTACCCATTTCCTTGTATCCCGACTGGATCGCTTTGAAGCAAATCCCACACATTGCATTATTTCACTCAGAATATTTCATTATGGAGATTACTTAAAAGAATTATTTCTTAAAAACCAAAATTGTACCATTATAATACATTAAAACTACAATAGTTTTTCAAATATCAATATTAAAGATCAGAGTTCAAATTTCTCTGATTGTTTCAATTGTGTTAAAGTTGTTTTCATGGTTTTTTTAAAAAACAATCACTTTTCAGAACTGGAAATCCTCAGCACTAAATCTTATAACAGATAACTCCTTCAAGTTCAGCCAGTCTAAACTATCAAGCTTCTCTAGCCATAAATTCATAAATGTATTATACTTACAATTTGCCATCTTTGAAAGATCGAACAAGAATGTTGTCTTTTTTCACAGCAATTTCATCACTACAGTCAGGACAAACCACCTATAAGAGTGTGAAAATATTATAACTAATAGCACATTTATAGATAATTACATAAATACCCGCTATTATACTTCTTTAAAAAAAATAGTTTGAACTTAAACATTTAAACACTAATTTTAGTTTAAGGGTAAATAGGTAAAGACAGATAGGGGAGCACATACAAATAATTTAAAATTTATATGCTATATACATCCAGCTATCTGGGTAATCCAGACTTAGTTTGTGTGTGTGAAAGCAGAATCACATTTAGAATGAAAATGGGAACAAAGGTCCAGTCAAAAAATAGAAAGCCAGAATGAAAGTAGAAAAGGGGAAAACCTAGAGCCTTCTTTGAGGGCCTGGATCATGGCTAAGAGGATGTATGATCAAGTATCAAAACCATAATTAAGACAGTCTCTATTTAGTTCTACTTGTAATGTACATTTAAAACAGATTAAAATCTCTTTATGAACCAGGTTTCAAGATGGCAGCACAGAGAGGTACGCAATTTAGTTCATACTCCAGAGCAGCTATTAAGTAGCCAGGAACAATAGCAGAACAACTGCTGGGGCCACATCAGTGACCAGACACATAGCCTACAACAATCTGGACAAGCTGGCCCAGCTGTGTCCCGACACAGAACTGTAAGTCCCCCAGGCTGAGCAGGCCAGTGCCCCTCCCCCACAGGCTGGTACCCAGTGGGGAAAGGAAGTGACTTTGCTAGCAGCAAGAGCATAGCAAAACCAAGCTCCAACTGTGGAATTAATTAACAAATTCTGACTACTAAAAATAGGTCCCCAGCTCAGATAAACCTTAAATAAGAGCTAAAGGTACTAGGAGTTTTTACCCAGTCACAAAGGGGACATGCCTGACAGAAAAAACAAAACAAAACACAATTTTTGGATCAGACAGCACAAAATACCTGCAAGGGTTGGTAAAAAGGTGGGGGCGGGGGCCACATAGAACCTGGAGATACACAGAGCAACATACCAACTTAAGGTTTTGATTAACAATCCAGAGAAATGGGGTACCTGCTCTGAAAAGGACTTTTTTTTTCTTTGCTTTGTTTCTACTACTTAACTCTTCATTAGATAGAACTACAACACTTCTCAGGCTCCAACTGCCCCAGGCAAAGGCAGAATTAAGCTTGTCTGAGAGATAAAGAGGTTGGTCAGGGGAATGGAATTAATTCCCAGGAGGGGGATGCAACCCAGCTCAGATAGAATCCCTCCCTTAAGGAATTCAGACCCCTGGGACTGGAAATCTGAAGCAGTTAAAGCTAGCCTACAACCTCTCCTCTGTCTCAACCGTTTCCAGCAGGGAGAGTCTGCTGAAGTTAAAGGCATTGCATCACTTTATGCTGGCGGGAAACCGCAGAGCACAACATATTCGGCAGAAGAGGGAAAATACAGAGTCTAGAGGCTTCATGGGGAAGTCTGTTACCCTGCCTGGCCAGGGAAAACTGATAGAGGTGACTCTTTCCTCCTGAGAGAAGGCCAGTTTAATCTGAGAAAATCTGACTGGGGGTTATAACATCTAAGGAGACCTTCCTAAAAAAAAGAAAAGAAAGAAAGAAAAGAAAAGACTCCATAGAGGCAGGGCAAGAAACAGAAAAACAAGAGCTGAAAAATTCTGATCCATTAAACAAAACCTATGCTAGAGGACAAAGAACAGATAGATAACAAGGCCACGCAGAAAGAAAATCCCAGGTAAAAGAATGAAAACAATCTCCAGAATGGACTAATAAAGGAAATCAAATGCCTAGATGCCAGCAAAAAAGAATGAATCATACTAGGAAAAATGAAGATATGGCCTAGTCAAAGGAACAAATTCAAATGAGATACAGAAGTTGAAAAAAATAATTCAGGATGTTTCAGCACACATGGAAAATCCCATCAAAAAATTAAATCAATGAGTTGAGGAAGGCAATGGGTAAACAAAAAGAAGAAATGAAAGTCTGAAAAACGAATCACAGAAACTTATAGGAATCAAAGGTGCAGTAGAAGAGATGAAAAAAACAATGGAAACCTTCAACGTTAAATTTGAAGAAAGAATTACTGAACTGGAGGATGTGACATCTGAAATCCAACATGCAAAATAAAAAATAGGGAAAAGAATGGAAAAATATGAAAAGGGACTCAGTGAACTGAATGACAACATGAACCTCATAATATACATGTTGTGGGTGTCCCAGAAGGAAAAGGGAACGGAAAAGGAGGAAAAAGACTAGTGGAGAAAATTATCACTGAAAATTTCCCATCTCTTCCAAAGGACATAAAATTACAGATCCAAGAAGTGTAGCACACCCCAAACAAAACAGATCCAAATAGACATACTCCAAGACACTTACTAATCAGACTATGAGATGTCAGAAAGAGAACTTTGAAAGCAGCAAGAGAAAAGCAATTCATCACATACAAGAGAAGCCAAATAAGACTATGTATGTGTGGATTTCTCACCAGAATCCATGGAGGCAAGAAGATAGTGGTATGATATATTTAAGATTCTAAAAGAGAAAAACTGCCAACCAAGCAAAATTGTCCTTCAAAAACGAGGGGGAAATTAAAACATTTTCATACAAAAAAAACACCGAGAGAATTTGTGACCGAGAGATCGGCTCTGCAAGAAATACTAAAGAGAGTACTAGAGGCAGATAGGAAAAAACAAGAGACAGAGGTTGTGGAAATAAAGACAAGCAGTAAAGGTAAAAAGAGAAAAAAATTAGATATAACATAAAATCCAAAAGGTAAAACGCTACAAGAAAATGCTGCCCTTACAGAAATAACATTAAATGTTAATGGATTAAACTCCGTAATCAAAAGACATAGACTGGCAGAATGAATTAAAAAACAGGACCAATCTATATGCTATCTACAAAAGATGCAATTTAGCCCCAAAGATAAACATAGGTTGAAAGTGAAAGACTGGGAAAATATATTTCATGCAAACAATAATCATAAAAGAGCAGGAGTAACTATAGGAATATCCAACAAATTACACTTCAAATGCAAAATGATTAAAAGAGACAAAAAAAAAAGACACTATGTATTAATAAAAGGAAAAATTCAACAAGAAGACATAACAATCATAAATATTTATGCACTGAGCCAGAGTGCTCCAAAATACATGAAGCAAACACTGAAAAGAAAGACAGACACCTTTACCATAACAGCTGGAGACTTCAATTCCCCAATCTCATTAACGGACAGAATGTCTAGACAAAGGATTAAAAAAGAAGCAGAGAGTCTGAATAATACAATAAATGAACTAGACTTAACAGACATTTATAAACATTATACCCCACAACAGCAGGATGCATCTTTTTCTCAAGTACTCGTGGATCATTCTCAAGGACAGACCATATATGCTGGGTCACAAAGCAAGTCTCAATAAATTCAAAAAGACTGAAATCATACAAAACACCTTCTCAAATTAGAAAGGAATAAAGTTGAAAATCAGTAACAGAAAGAGGGCCACAAAATTCACAGATATATGGAGGCTCGATAACACTCTCTTAAATAACCAGTGGGTCAAGGAATAAATTACAAGAGAAATCAGTAAATATCTTGACGCAAATGAAAATGAAAACACAACATATCAAAATTTATGGGATGCAGCAAAGGCGGTGTGCTAAGACGGAAATTTATTGCCCTAAATGCCTATATTATAAAAGACCAAAAATCAAGGAATTAACTGTTCACTTGGAAGAACTAGAGAAAGAAAAGCAAACAAACCCCAAAGCAACCAAAAGGAAAGAAAAAATGAAGATTAGAGCACACATAAAAGAAACTGACAACATGAAAACAATCAAGAAAATCAACAAAGCCAGAAATTGGTTCTATGAGAAAATCAGTAAGACTTATGGATCCTTAGCAAGGTTCACAAAAAAAAAGAGGAAAGAGGATGCAAATAAATAAATAAAATCAGAAATGGAAGAGGAGACACAACCACTGATGCCACAGAAATAAAGGAGGTAATGAAAGGATACTATGAACAACTTGATGCTAAACTAGATAACATAGATGAAAAGGATAACATTCTAGAAAAGCATGATCAACTGACATTGAGAAGAAACAGATAACCGCAACAAACCAATCACAAGAAACAAACTTTATTAGTCCTTAAGAAGCTCCCAAAAAAGAAAAGTCCAGGACCAGATGGCGGCCATATGTGAATTCTACCAAACATTCAAGACAGAATTAGTACCAATCTGGCTCAAACTCTTCTAAAAAATTGAACAAAAGGGAAGGAAGGCTACCTAACTTATTCCATGAAGCCAGCATCACCCTCATACCAAAGTCGGACAAAGATATCACAAGAAAAGAAAATTACAGACCAATTTCTGTAATGAATTAGATGAAAAAATCCTCATCAAAATTCTTGCAAATCAAATCCAGCTGCACATTTAAGACTTATGCAAGATGACCAAGTAGGATTCATCCCAGGTATGCAAGATTGGTTCAACATAAGAAAAGCAATTAATGTAATACACCAAATCAACAATTCAAAGCAGAAAAACCAAATGATCATCAAGATTGATGTACAAATGGCATTTGACAAAATTCAACATCCTTTCTTGTTGAAAACACTTCAAAGGATAGGAATAGAAAGGAACTTCCTCAACATGATAAAGGGAATATGTTTTTCATATAGTCATACAAAAAACCTCTAGCTAATATCATTCTCAATGGGGAAAAACTGGAAACTTTACCTTTAAGATCAGGAAAAAAGACTAGTGTGTCCACTATCACCATTGTTATTCAATATTGTGTTGGAAATTCTAGCTAGAGCTATTAGACAAGAAAAAGAAATTCAAGGCATCAAAGCTGGAAAGGATGAAGCAAAACTCTCAGTGTTTGCAGAAGATATGATACTATATGTCGAAAACCCTGAAAAATCCAAGCCAAACTACAAGAGCTAATAAATGAGTTCAGCAAAGTGGCAGATTACAAGGTCAAGACTCAAAAATCTGTAGTGTTTCTATACACTAGTAATGAACAATCTGAGGGGGAAATCAAGAAAAAAATCCATTTACAACTGCAACCAAAAGAATAAAATATTTAGGAATAAATTTAACTATAGGATACAAAAGACCTACAAAGAAAAGCTACAGGAAATTGCTAAAAGAAATCACAGGAGACCTAAATAAAGGGAAGGGCATACCATGTTCATGGATTGGAAGATTAAAATATGGTTAAGATGTCAATTCTACCTAAATTGATTTATAGATACAATAAAATATCAATTAAAACCCCCAAAACTTACTTTTCAGAAATAGAAAAACCAATAACCAAATCTATCTGGAAGGGCAGGGTGCCCCAAGTAGCTAAAAATATCCTGAGAAAGAAAATGAAGTTGGAGGTCTCACCCTACCTGACTTTAAGGTGTATTACGAAGCTACAGTGGTCAAAACAGCATGGTACTGGCATAAAAACGGATACAGTGACCAATGGAATTGAATAGTGTTCAGATATAGACCCTCTCTTCTATGGACTACTGACCTTTGATAAGGCAGTCAAGTCAACTCACCTGGGACAGAACAGTGCCTTCAATAAATGGTGCCTGGAGAACTGGATATCTACATGCAAAAGAATGAAAGAGGATCCATATCTCACACCTTATACAAAAATTAACTCAAAATGGATCAAAGATCTAAACATTAGGTCTAAGACCATAAAACAGTTAGAGGAAAATGTAGGGAGATATCTTATGAAACTTACAATTATAATAGGAAGCAGTTTCCTATATCTTACACCCCAAGCACAAGCACTGAGGGAAAAAATACGTAAATGGGAACTCCACAAAATTAAGCACTTTTGTGCATCAAAGATCTTCGTTAAGAAAGTAAATAGAGCTTTTTCAGAGTCATGAGAAAGCCACACCAGAATGCTGCAGAACCACAAAGCAGAGAGTCCAAAAGCCAGCAACTTTTGGAAATGAAGAACGTTTCCCAGTAAGCTTCATAAAGCAAGAAGACTGGAGAGAAAGCCAGCAGACACTGCCAAGTTCACCAGGTGCCCTTCCAGCTGAGAGAAATGCGGAACATCATCGACCTTCCTGAACCAAGGTATCTTTTTCCTAGATGTCTCAGATTGGACATTTCTATAGACTTGTTTTAATTGGGACATTTTCTCAGCCTTAAAACTGTAAACTAGAAACTTATTAAATTTTCCTTTTTAAAAGCCATTGAGTTTCTGGTATATTGCAAACTAGAAGAGATTCTGGCCACTGCATAAGCCCTTGGAATGGGTGGGACTGCTGATTTCTAAAGCCCTGTGAATAAATGATTCTCAGACTTTGAAATCTAATGGACTTTGCCCTGCAGGTTTGCAAAACTGCTTGGATCCTGTGATTACTATGTTCCTTCTAATTTCTTCCTATGGAAATGGGTATATGCATTCTATGACTGTTTCTTCTTTGTAGGTTGGCAGCAAATAACTTGTTCTAAGTTTTACAGGTCCAGAGCCAGAGGAGAATTTAAGCCAGAGGTATTAGGACAGACCATGACTGTAAATGACGTTGACGAGATTTATACTGTTTCTGACTTGTATTTTTTTTTTTGTATTATAACTGAAGTTTGCAAGACTTTCTGATATTGCTATGGAATGAAAGTATTTTGCATTTGGAAAGAACATGTCTTTTTCAGGTCCAAAGGGTGGAATGTGCTAGTTTGAATTTGTGGTGGACCCCAGAGAAGCCATGTCCTTTAATCCTTATTCAGTATTGCTGGCTGGAAGCATTTTGATTGTTCCCAAGGAGATGTGACTCACCCAACAGGGCATGGTAACTTTTGATCAGATAGCTCCCACAGAGTTGTGACTCCACCCATTAATCCTCTAAAAGAGGAAGTATTTTGGAGAGTCCCTTTTTAGAGCCATGAGAAAGCTACAGCAGAATGCTGCAGAACCACGAAGAAGAGAGTCGACCAGCCAGCGATTTTTAGAAATGAAGAACACCTCCCAGGGAGCTTCATAAAGCAAGAAGGCTGGAAAGAAAGCCAACAGACACTGCCAGGTTCACCATGTGCCCTCCCAGCTGAGAGAGAAACGCTGAATGTCATCAACCTTCTGGAACCAAGGTACCTCTTACTGGATGCCTTAGATTGGACATTTCTATAGACTTGTTTTAATTGGGACATTTTCTCAGCCTAAGAACTGTAAACTAGAAACTTATTAAATGCCCCTTTCTAAAAGTAAAAAAACAAAAATAAAAATAAAAAAAGATAAAAAGACAGCCTACACAATGGGAGACAATATTTGGAAATAATATATCAGATAAGGATCTAGTATCAAGAATATATAAAAAGATTCTTCAACTCAACAACGAAAAGACAAACAACCCAATTACAAAATGACAAAAGATATAACTGACATTTCTCAGAAAAGGAATACAAATGGCTAAAAGGCACATGAAAAGAGGCTGAACTTCCCTGGTTATTAGGGAAATGCAAATCAAAAACACAATGAGATATCATCTGACACCCACTAGAATGGCCATTATCAAAAAAACAGAAAATGAGAAATGCTGGATAGGATGTGGATAAAGAGGCACACTTATCCACTGTTGGTAGGAATGTAAAATGGTACAACCGTGGTGGAAGGCAGTTTGGCGATTCCTCAGGAAGCTAAATATAGAACTGCCATATTGATCTGGCAATACCATTGCTAGATATCTATTCAGAGGACACGAGGACAAGGACACAAATGGACATTTGTATGCCAATGTTTATAGCTGCATTATTCACAATTGCCAAGAGATGGAAACTACCCAAATGTCCATCAACAGAAGAGTGGTTAACCAGGCTGTGGTATATACATACAATGGAATATTATATAGGGTAAGACAGAATAAAGTCATGAACCATGTAACAATGTGGATAGACCTTGAGGATGCTATGCTGAGTGAAATTAGCTAGAAAAAAAAAGATAAATACTATATGGTCTTACTGGTATGAACTAACATTAATAAATGAACTTGGAGAATTTCAGTTAACAACACACATTATCAGGAGATAGAAATAGGGTAGAAATTGGATAATTGGAGTAAAGGGATACAGATTTTGCAAGGAATAATTGTAAAAATTCAGAAATGGATAGCACAATACTACCTGACTGTAGCACAATAGTGTATGTACACTGAATTAAGCTGAATGAGAGAAAGATAGAGGGATAAGGGCTGGGGGTACATATGAAACCAGAAGGAAAGACAGACAATAAAGACTCAAATGGTATAATGTAGGAATGTCTAGCATGCACAATGATAGTGATTAAGTGTACAAATTGAATAATGCTTTTGCATGAGGAAGAACAAAAAAATGTCAATATTGCAGGGTGTTGAAAACAGATGGCCATTCGTATTTTAAAACTTCAACTTTTGCAGGAGACTAAAGCAAGAAATGTTTATTTGGTGCAAACTTTATATTTTGACTAGTGCATTTCCTAATATCACTCATATGGACAGTTTAAGTGAACACCATAAGTACACAGAACCTCGAATAGGGCATGAGATTTTGTACGTTAAGTCCACATTAGTGTGATGCCCTGAGGAATCCCAGAGTGATGTGACCATTGAATAAACAAGTATATGCAAAGTTCCTTTCGGGGAATGGGAAGAAAAAGGGAAAATTCAACTTCTCCATTTGGGGAATTTTTTTATATTCTCGCAAGCAGTGGGGTCAACCAAATCAATAGGCCAAACCCTTGATCTTGGGGTTCGTTCCTATGAAACTTATCCCCACAAAGGATAGGCTAGGCCTAGTTAAAATTAGGTCTAGGGCAGGTGATAATGGCGCAGTGGCAGAGCTCTCGCCTGCCATGCCGGAGACCCCAGTTCGATTACCAGTGCCTGCCCATGCGAAAAAAAAAAAAACATTAGGTCTAAGAGTCACCCCCCCCCCGAGTAACACCCCAGAAAACCTCTTTTGTTGCTCAGATCCAGCCTCTCTTTCTCTCTCTCTCTCTCTCTCCCTCCCTCTCTCTCTCTCAGCGAACGTGGCAAACAAACTGACTGCCTTCCCCCTCTCTACATGGGACATAACTCCCAGGGGTATAAAACCTCTCTGGCAACGTTGGACAGAAATCCTAGAATGAGTTGGGACTCAGCACCAAGGGATTGAGAAAACTTTCTCCACCAAAAGAGGAAAGAGAGAAATGAGAGAAAATAACGTATCAGTGGCTGAAATTTCAAACAGTCAAGAGGTTATCCTGGAGGTTATTCTTACACATTATATAGGTATACCCTATTTAGCTTATAGTGTATTAGAGTGGCTAGAAGGAAGTGGCTGAAACTGTGGAGCTGTGTTCTGGTAGCCATGTTTCTTAAAGACGATTGTATAAATATAGCTGTTGCAATGTGACTGTGTGATTGTGAAAACCTTGTGTCTGATGCTCCTTTTATCTACAGTATGGACAGATGAGTAAAAAATATGGGTAAAAAATAAATAAAAGGGGGAACAAAGGTTAAAATAAATTGAATAGATGGAAATACTAATGGTCAATGAGAGGAAGGGGTAAGGAGTACGGCATTTACGAGTTTTTTTCGTTTTTCTTTCTTTTGATGGAAAGATACACATGTTCAAAAAGATGATTATGGTGATACATACAAAACTATGTCATGATATTTTGAGCCACTGATTGTAATCTAGAATGTTTGTGTGTCTGTTGGTTATTAATAAATATATAAATTTAAAAATGCAATAAAAAATATCTTTATAATACAATTCACTCTAAGAAGGAAATATTTTCAAGTTGGTACCTTCCTGGAGTCTGAATAAGACTTATTACTAATATGAAAAAGAGTTCTAATGGAAATATAAATCTAACATAAGAGGCACACTGCTAATTGAAGCGAGGATAGACATGCCTTCCTCCCAAAGACAGTGTTAGTACAAGACTCCTATGAATTTTAATTATTTTAATCCCAAGACAGCCCACTACATATAACAAGAACAAGTTTACAGTTTATATTTTTAAGTGAAAAATCAGTTAAGTAAATATGGCAGGTTTGTTTCAAAGACTGTCTCTTCAGTTCTAAAAAATATGATGGTACATATGTATTCTCACAGGAGATGAGAGAAAGGAGACAGAAACACATGAGAGATGAGACAGAAACAGGTTAGTTAAAATTCAGTCTTCTGAAACTTTAAGTTAGTCAAAATTTTCCACATTTGAAATTACATTGTTGTTTTTTGTTAGTGTTGCTTAAATGCTGAAAGTATTTTCCACAATGTAATTTCAATTGTTAGTGTTGCTTAAATGTTGAAAGTTATCAGCAAATGTGATAATTTGCTGATAAAGGTTTTCACAGGAATGAAATATCTAGAAAAACTTTCCTGTTTCAAAATGTCTTAAATACTTAGTAACTGTTTATTCAATCTTCCAGTTACTCTACAAATATTATTAACTACTATATGCAAGGTACTGTACTGAATGCTGGAGAATAGAGGGGCCATGACTGACAAGTGTTTTTCCCCACAAGGAGCTTGCACTGTAGTTGGGAAAACAAGCATTAAACAAATAAGCGCAAATTTATTTATTTATTAAATAAACAATTATATTAAATTCTTTGACTAGTGTGCTATGAGAGAGACCTGGGAGGTCAGAGACTGCTTTCTGAGGAGAAGAAATTTAAGTTGAGGTCTGAAGTATGGGGAGGAATTAACTTGATAAAGAATATTTATATTTGCATATATTTACTATACAGGAGCAAGCAGAAGAAACAGATTATGCAAAGGCCTTGGGGCACAAAGCAGTGGAACAGAGTCTAGGAAACAAAAGAAGGTCTGTATGGCCTTTCTGCCTGTGCAGAATAAGAGAACTAAGCAGGGTCCAGATTTTTCAGGGCCTTATGGGTCATGCTAATTCTTAAGAGAGAATCTAAAATTTTTAAGGGAAGAGTCTATTTTGGCATGATGAGATGTGCTTTCTAAAAATTACTTTAGCTGCTTAAAGAAAATGGAAAAGAAAGGGGCAACAGTTAAAGAGACTAAGCTACTGTGATCATCTGGATGAGAAATGGTGACTTGGATGTAATCAACAATGGCAAGTTAAAGGAATGAGTATTAGAGACAATTAAGAAAGTAAAGGGATGAGTGAGAAGAACATGTTTCAGGTTCTACCATGTACAAATGGGTAGATGACAATGTCATTCACCTTGAAAGGAAACAATGGAGAAGGGCCAAGCTTTGGCATGAGAAATAGAAGATAACAGATTTAATTTGGGGATTAATTTATTAAGCCATATGGAAAGACAGCCAATGCTTATTACTGAATATACAGATACTAGATCTGGAGCTCAAAGTAGAGTTCTAAACTCTAGATAAATTTTGGAGCTGACAGCCTAAAACTAGTGAAAAACTTGGAGTTTGTGAACCGTATTTTTCTCTGATGATCCTAGGCTTTTAAAACAGTATATATGATAGCTTTGCCAGCACTGATGGCAGTGTGTCAGAGGACTTACTCTCCAATTCTGCCACAGAAACCGCATCTATGTTATTTTCTTGGACTGTAGGCATTTTAATTGCATTATTTCTGCAAATAGTTTGGAACTATTAAGATTAGATCACCATGAAGAAAACATAAAGAAGAAAAGATTTGAATCTTGAATTACAACATTTAAAAGCTGCTTAGAGGAGGAGAAATTAGTGAAGAAAAATGAAAAGGAAGACCATATGAGTCATGAAAACTACGATCTCCTGCTCTTAAAATGGGAATAAATATCCTTTATTTTCCAGGGTTGTTGTTAGGATTCAATGAAACTACTCATGTACACAAAGTTAGCAGGATGCCTGGTCAGGGGCAAGGCTCAATAAATGGTGGTTATTTATAGTCTCTAGGGGTATAAATACTGGCTAGTTATACTTCCTAGTTAATACAAAACACTCGCAAAATTTATTACATTTATTTTAAAAATACCTTTTAAATACAAACGTGAGTGTTGTTTATGTGATTACGTAAAGATTTTTTTTTAGAACACAAAATTTCATTCTATAAACATCACTGTTCAACAGATGTCAATTCTTTTTGGTGATAACATATATAAATAACCTTAAGATTCCTTAAATAATAATGAAATGGTTGACCTAGGAGAGTAACTTTTTGTTATATTTATTCTCAGCAAGGAAACTAGAAATTATGGTCAAATAAATTTAAATTAGTACTGAAAAGACTAATTTTGGTTCTAGCATTTCAAAGGAGACATATATAACAGTTTTTTAAAACACATTTTCAAAAGAAATCCTTACATTAATTTTCCACTTATATGAACCACTATCTTGAGGGTTTTGCTTAAATCAATTTTTTTACTTAACTTACTTTTTAAAAATTTTTTTTGCTTTTCTTTTATTAAACTGTTTTCATAAAATAAATCCTTACAGAGAGAGATTCAGAGAGAGCAACACTACAAAACAGAGAGTCCACCAGCCAGTGACCTTTGGAGATGAAGAAGGAAGACACCTCCCGGGGAGCTTCATGAAATAGGAAGACAGAAGAAAAAGCTAGCAGATGACGCCGTGTTTGCCATGTGCCCTTCCATCTGAGAGAGAAGCCCTGACTGTGTTCGCCATGTGCCTTCTCACTTGAGAGAGAAACCCTGAACTTCATCAGCCTTCTTGAACCAAGGTATCTTTCCCTGGATGCCTTTGATTGGACATTTCTATAGACTTGTTTTAATTGGGACATTTTCTCGGCCTTAGAACTGTAAACTAGCAACTCATTAAATTCCCCTTGTTAAAAGACAAAAAAAATAAAAAATAAAAAAAATAAATCCTTACAAAGAATCTCAGTGCTTTTAAGAATAACGAAATGATCGCAAACTTTTTCAGCTTACTCATTAATCAAAAACATGGTCTTCTGACATTCAATTTCCTTATCTCTAAATTGAGGTAAATAATATCACCTACCTCATAATGCTTGTAAAGGTCTTAGCATAATCATTACATACAATGTAACAGGTACCCAGGTACCCAATAAATGTTGGACAAATGGATGGATGGATACATGGGAAGGTACAAAGGTACCAGAGTCTTAACATTTATTAAATCCAACACTTGTCCTCATTAATTTTAATTGTAAGAGCTGACATTTACTGATGACTTAATCATGCAAAACAATGAAGTAAGCACTGGGGATAAAGAATACAAAACATCATCACTGAAAAGGATGATAAATAGATAATCCTTAAAGACAACAGTAGAAAACAGAGACGCTTTTACTCCTTAATCTATTATTCCTTTCTTTTTCTTTCGAGAAAACAATTAATTTTGAGATCATGGTTACCTAATGTAGCTCACTCAACCCACAAATATCTGAGTTATATATGTTATGGATAAATTTTCATACAAATGTACATAAAACATAGTATAATGTGTTTTAATTCCATTTCCAAGTCTCTGCAATTGAGAGTCAGTGAACAGGAAAGAGGATGAAAATAAAGGTTAGTAAATTCTTGACCAAAACAAAGGGAGGTTAATTAAACACAAGAATGAGAGAATCCTCTACAACGTCAATCCTTGTAAAATATTTGAACAGTGTTTAGGTTAAAACTAGATCATATTTAACAAATACACACTAAAGTATAAATCCTTCAGAACACAAAAATTTCATTAAATATTATTAATAGAAGAATAAAATGCATCCTAAGGGAATGTGGTTAATTATATTTAGTAAAGGACTAGGAATATATGATTCAGAGACCAGGGTATAATTTTTTACCCATTCTGTCCCTTGATATATGAGTAGTTGTTAGAAGAACAGTATCTTAAGTTTATGTGATAGACCTAGAAGTTTATAGTTTACAAGTATAAAGTGAGGGGGTACATATTTGAAAAAGATGTATATCCCAGTGTTTGACAGAAATGACCCCAAAGATCTTCAGATAAAAATCTTCAGAAGCGGGCAGGCCAGGGTGGCTCAGCAGGCAGAGTTCTCGCCTGCCATGCCAGAGGTCCCGGGTTCGATTCCCGGTGCCTACCCATGTTAAAAAAAAAATCTTCAGAAGTCATGTCATACAAACACACCAAAATTTAAAAGCCAGTGTTCAGGACTCTTCTAGACAGGTAATGATTTATAGTTTTCGTTCTGAAATTTAAAACCTTAAATGAATCCAACTATATCTTATTAAAAAAGAAATGCATTCTTACTGCTACAAATATTATATCTTAAAGTATAACACAAGACTAATTATTAGCATTTGCATGAAGTGATGCAAACTGTTTTCTTACCTACTAAACATACTTCACTGAAAG